>NW_028227259.1:89242716-89895216 GCF_978045245.1 Mus caroli | reverse complement strand
TTCTCTCAACCTTCTGTGTGTTTTCAAGGAAGGCCCACAACGTTCTGTAAGACTGTGGGGAAAGCTGACATTTGGCTAATCCGCACATATTGGGATGTTGAGTTTCCTCGTCCACATTTACCAAATTTTGACTTTGTGGGAGGAATGCACTGTAAACCTGCCAAGCCTTTACCTAAGGTAGGTTGATGACAGAGACAGTCTTAATTGTTTTGCAATACAAAAACTGATTCTTTTCCTTCAAGGTTAATAATTTCAGTATCAAAGGTAATGCTATGTAGTGTTCTCTGTACAGTAAAATTTCCTGTCATCATAGTAGTTACTCTTAAATGAAACTTGTGTCTTCCAAATGTTATTAAAGAATTTAGCATTGCGAATAAAATGCAGAGGTAATGTATTCAAAGTGTCTTTGTGACACCTTTGTGGGAAAAAAGGAGTCCCAAAAAAAAACACCAAAGAGCCTTCCAACAGCATTCTTTATGTACCTGATAGACCTGTGATCAGTTATTTGAACTCAACAGCTTGACAGAGGAAGACAACTTCATGATAGTACTTGCAAACCTTTCAAGGTTTAATGAGTCAGAGAAAGCATGTGTAGAAGGCCTTCAGAATTAGGGCAAAACAGACCTTAGTATCAGGAGAGAATAGGTGTGCTGACCTTCAGTGCTGTAGTAATAATTGGTAGAAAAATTAGCCAGAATTAACAATGACGAGTTTGCCTTTCAACTACATGTGTTAAAGAGTCAAAGATTTATTACTTCACTGAAGAAAACTTCCGAGATGTCTAAAAGATGGGGCATTGGTATGAATTAAGGTCATGAACATCAAGGAAAAGTAATAATACAGGTAAATTCAGATGATAGATGGGGCCCCTATGAGTATGAAGCCAGGGGTTTTTTAGGTAAAACAGAAAATTATATATCTTTTCTTAGACGTTGTATAGGAAAGAAAGTGAATGTCAGGTATGTTGAAATGAAAATTGCTGAGAAAGAGAAGATAATAGGTAAATAGAATAGGAAAAAAAAACCTTTCCATTGAAAATGAACAGAGAAATACAAATTTATCAAGCACGTAATTTTCAGAAGATTGAACATTAAATGATGTTTTCTGGGTCGTTCTTTATTCCTGTATAGGCTAGAAAGGGAATATTTACATGTAAACCTTATTTTAATAATCTTAATATGCTTTTCTTATAAGCTACAGCTGTCACCAAGGTTAGCTGAATTTTGCTGTATAGGGTTTTATGAATCAATACCTAAATGATACATAGATAGATATAATACATATACATTGCTTGCCAAGGGAAGTGCACACCACACTGTTATATTTCACTTACTAGAGTCTCTGCATATGCAAAACTCCACAAAACAGCCTAGACATTTTCCCCTCATGGGAATGTGGTGAGGTATATTATTCATATTCAGGTATTTTAGCAAAATAGACTTTGACCAAAAAAAGTCAGTGATGGCTTTCACCAGTTTTGAAAATGCAGACTATGGCAATAATGACACTCACTCAAGTAAAAGTTCAATATCATTTAGGTACTATGGGTGTCTCTGTCTGTCTGTCTGTCTGTCTGTCAATGTCTGTTTTGATGTGTATGCCTGGATCTCACTGTGTAAACCAGACCTTCCATGAACACACAGAGATCTGCCTTTCTCTGACTCTAGAGTATTAGGATTAAAGGCAGGAACCCATGTGTAAGGATGGCGCATGTTTTTATTAAAAAGTATGTTATGTTTGCAGGAAATGGAAGAATTTGTTCAGAGCTCTGGAGAACATGGTGTAGTAGTATTTTCACTGGGGTCAATAGTCAAAAACCTGACAGAAGAGAAAGCCAACCTCATTGCCTCTGTCCTTGCCCAGATTCCCCAGAAGGTTGGTATATCCTCATGTGAGATCCTGGGGAACACACCAGCTTAGAGTGGAGCCCAGAGAACAGCTTACAGGGTTCTTTACAGATGGAAGCTTAAATCTGTGAGTGCAGCTGACATCAGCTTTAAGTGAATATTGATTGAACATATACATGATATTTTACAGTTTAGCTATGTTTGCTCATTTGCCTACTGGCACTTAGGACTAGGAGAGATGTTGCTTTTCTGGTCTTTCTAGATTATATTTCATTTATTCTTCTTTTATTCATTATATCCTGACTGCAGTTTTCTTCCACAGAGTCCACCACACCACCTCCCCTAACTCCCACATCCTTCCCATTTCCCTTCAAGAAGTGAGCTGAATTGCCAGGGATATCAACTGAAGATGGCATAACAAAGTACAGTAAGACTAGGCACAAACCCTCATGGAGAACAATCCAAGTACTTTTGAAATCCTGTGACTGTCACGGAATGTTAGAAAATCCTCTGGTCATGATTTAGCAAGGTGGTTTACAAAAAGGGAAAGGTTATACACATAGTAGAGAGAAACCAGACTTAAAAATAAACACTATAAATGTTTTTAATATTTTACCAAAGTATACTTCATTGCAAGTAGAAACCTAGGGTCTCTGATTCTTTCCAAATTGAATATTCTATACTCTCAAATACAGAATTCTAATATTGTCAAAAATAATTAATTTTCCAATTTATATTTAATAAATTTTATAAATTTAATAAATAGGATTCTATTTTCTATATACTTTTATTTATAAAATGTGACAAGATTCTTTATATGTTAGACTAAGTGCATAAAATTATATGAAATATGCTAACAATACTTTTAAAAACTAGGGTTTATTTCTACAATTTTCTTCTACAATATTTTACCTTTTCTTTATATGAATTTTTTTCACTCTACAGAAAATATTCTGTAGGGAAATGTTAATTGTTAATCAATTAACTAATATAGAAAAAGTGAAAAACACACTGAGAGAAACAGAAAGAGAGAGAAAGAGAGAGGGGGAAGGAGGGAGACAAAGATATAGAGGGACAGAAGGAGAGAGATTGACCAGAGAGGGATGAAGAGGAAAGGACAGAAGCAGAAACAAAAAGAGAAGGGAAGACACAGAGTCAAATAAGAAAAACATGTGAAGGGAAAGAAGGAAGTCATCACATAAATAAGAAATAAATTTACCACAAGCATTAAACATAGTTATATTTTTGGAAAAAGGATACATTTTGAGCATGATAATTGGAATCACTAGATAATGTGAACTAAATGTATGAGACATTCATGTTCAGTATTCTGATTAATTAAAGTAGTTCTTCATGTAAATTCTTATTCTGCTAGTTTCCCACAATAAAGATCAAGGTAGTAATGCTATGTTTATTAGACTATTACTATAAGCTGTTTCAAAGAGGTGGGTATGAACAGGTTTTCTATATCTCTTAATTTTTCCAAGCTGCCACAAATATACTATCTTCTCAAATCTCATCTAATAAGTATAGGCTATGCATTGTAAATAACACTGTAGCTCTTTTATATCTTCAACAGGTTTTGTGGAGATACTCAGGCAAGAAGCCAGCCACATTAGGATCCAATACTCGGCTTTTTAATTGGATTCCCCAGAATGATCTTCTTGGTAAGAACTTGAGCGAGAAAAGCTGTAGAGTTAGGCAAAGGACATCAAATCAGTGGATAATATTAAATAATCTAAATTTTCATATGGCACTTCTACTGTGGAGACAAATAAAATGAAATAATCATTCATTAATTTAGATATGTTTTGGTTTTGCTTTGGGTCACAAAAGAGCATGCTCAGGTAAGACTGCTGAGAAGCAGTCTTCATCAGATATCATCACCCCAGTGATTCTCAGTCAGTGAAGAAGGGATTAATTCTAGGGAACCAATGTCCCCAGTTCCCAACCTTTAGAGGAAACATTACATCTTCAGTGACTGACACTATGCATTTTCCTGCCAATATAATAGCTTGAAATCCATACTGACTTGTCACTCTGCCCCTCAAACAGGACATCCTAAAACCAAAGCTTTCATCACACATGGTGGAACAAACGGGATTTATGAAGCCATTTACCATGGGGTCCCTATGGTGGGTGTTCCCATGTTAGCAGATCAGCCTTACAACATTGCTCACATGGAGGCCAAGGGAGCAGCCCTGAAAGTCAGCATCAGTACAATGACGAGCACAGATTTACTCAGTGCTGTGAGAGCAGTCATTAATGAGCCTTCGTAAGTATTACAGCGTGGAAAGCTGGCAGCCTTGCCATCGTTCTGGACATTTTCCAAAATTTTATATTTTATATTTGTTTTATTTCAAACAGGTAACATAAAACAAATGCAAAAAAAAAGAACATTTTTTTTCTCATTTTCTATCTGCTGGAGTCAGTTCCTGAAACTGGGAACAAATATTTGCTTGAAGATTGTACCAATCTACATGTTGGTAAAATATACTATGATTATACAAATTCACTTGTAGTTTCAATTTAAGAAATAAATATATAAGCACTTAGATGTATTGTTTAAATACAAGGTGGAACTGATAATATGCTTAATATTTCTTTTCAAAAATAATATATAGTGTTCTTATGTTTAAAAATTAATATTATGTAGTAGATATTTCTGAGTCAATGTGTCATAATATTTTGGTTATTAAAAGATACATTTTAGGGGATAACATTAGGGTTAGGAATATTGATATTTCTTAAGAATAGCTAATTTTTTGCATAAATGTTAGTATAGATTTTACATTAGATTCTTACCAAGTTTTTAGTTGATGGCAATTTGACTAATTTTGATTAACTATCAGAGTGGTTAAATTTTATGATTATTTTAAACATTAATGCATAAAATAGTTATTTAGTCCATTATTTTAAATATATTAATGTACAAAAGAAATAATGATGTAAGTAATTTTAGAAAGTTTGTGTGTGTGTGTATGCGTGTGTGTGTGTGTGTGCTTGAGTATGTAAGACTAAAATAGTATTTAACTTAAAATAATTTGATGTTAACACTAAACCACATAGTACTTAAGAATATTGACAACATAGGGTATAGTGTTTTTATTCCCATTATCTGATTCTATAAAACAATATTTGATTCTATAAAACAACTATAAATTTCAGTAGGGCTCCCAACACATTAAGGAGTGAAAGAATCCTCAACTCTAAAATGACTGACTTATGCTGACTGCCTATTCTCTGTGTCAGTAACCTGAACTACCTAGATGCTAGTGGTCAGATAAATATGTATGGCTCCCCATCTTTATCTTAAACAGACTTGGGCACTATAGCTCCTTGATATCACAATTGTTTCAAAAAGATGAGAGCATTGATTCGAAACTAGATGTTGCACTTTTTATGTCTGCCTTTGATCACGTTGTCTTAGGAACAGATTGCTTCAACTACTTTTCCTTTAAAGTCCTGAAGATCCCTGAAACTAACAAAGTCCAAGAAAGTAGATCCTAAACTTACATATATCTTGTGGCTTGCGTAACATTTCAGATGTTCTATAAATAAGCAACACGATGGTTTGGTGTGTTTATCTTTCAGTTATAAAGAGAATGCCATGCGGTTATCAAGAATCCACCATGATCAGCCAGTGAAGCCCCTGGACCGAGCAGTCTTCTGGATTGAGTTTGTCATGCGTCACAAAGGAGCCAAGCATCTTCGTGTGGCAGCCCATGACCTCAGCTGGTTTCAGTACCACTCCCTAGATGTGATTGGGTTCCTATTATTGTGTGTCATTACTCTGATATTCATCATCACTAAATGTTGTTTGTTTGTGTGTCAAAAACTTTATATGAAAGAAAGTAAGAAAATGGGGAACAGAAAGAAAAAGAACTAGGTCTTTTTTAGGTTTGGGAAAGCCCTGAGTGACAATTATATTAATCACCACAAGAATCATGCAACCTCCTGCTTTAGACCTATTTTCAAATAAGCAGTTCTGTTTCAGACTGGAAATAAATGTAAACAGTTAGCATGATAATTAACTACTGATTTGTTCCAGTCTTCTATCTTGTAGGCATTCTCCTCTCACTCTCCTCAGATATGGAAACTGACTTCTAAATATGTTCTATAGAAAGATGTGATGAATAACAACATGCTAGACCTCTGGGAAGACACATAATACAAATCTTATTGATGTATATGAGGATCTCTTAGAGTCAATGTCATAAGCCTATCATATTTTCTAAGAACAACCACAAGAATTTAGTGTAATGTCAGATGGTACTTTTCTAATAAGAAAGAACTTTTCTGTTTCTATAGTGTTGCAGATATTAGACCATGATTTCTTTTTTATTTTCCAAAAATAATTTATTGAAAAAATTTTTGTGCAATGTATTTTGGTCATTTTCCCCCTTCCCTAACTCCTTTAAGATCCTACCAATCCCACTGCCCACTTAAATACATCTTCTTTCTCTCTCAAATAGTTAAAGTAGAAAAAAACACAAAAAAAGACTGTCAGGGGTCTTTCTAATTCCTAGACCCTCATTCTGATCCTAGGCTACCCCAAAACTAAAAATCTTTTATATCATGGTAGAGCCAATGCCATACATAAAGCCGTCATTCATTGTTTGTATAATCATTTGATTATTTCCATGCATATTTGTTCATTTGCCCAATGTTTGAACCCAGATTTTTTTCAATTTCCTTATCTTTCCAATTTTTATTAGATATTTTCTTCATTTACATTTCAAACATTATCCTGAAAGCCAAATTCATTGTTTTTAATCTCTGAGTAGTATTCCATTGTGTAAAAGTACCACAATTTCTGTATCTATTCTTCTGTTGAGGGACATCTGGGTTCTTTCCAGCTTCTGGCTATTATAAATAAGGTGACTATGAACATAGTGCAGCAAGTGTCTTTGTTTCCAGTTGGAACATCTGAGCATATGTCCAGGAGAGGTGTCACTGGATATACCGGTAGTACTATGTCCAGTTTTCTAAAGAAAAGCCAGACTGATTTCCAGAGTGGTTGTACAATCTTGCAATCCTATGAGCAAGTGAAGAGTGTTCCTCTTTCCCCACATTCTGGCCAGCATTTGCTGTCACCTGAATTTTTGATCCTAGCCATTCTGAATGGTGTGAGGTGGAATCTCAGGGTTGTTTTGATTTGCATTTCCCTGATGATTAAGGATGTTGAACATTTTTAAAAGTGTTTCTCAGTCCTTCGGTTATTCCTCAGTTGAGAATTCTTTGTTCAGTTCTGAGCCCCATTTTTAATAGGGTTATTTGAATTTCTGGAGTCCAGATTCTTGAGATCTTAGTATATATTGGATATTAGTCACTAATCAGATTTAAGATTGGTAAAAACCCTTTCCCAATCAGTGGTAGCCTTTTTGTCTTATTGACAGTGTCTGTTGCGTTACAGAAGCTTTGGAATTTTATGAGGTCCCATTTGTCAACTCTTAATCTTACAACACAGCCATTGCTGTTCTGTTTAGGAATTTTCCCCCTGTGCCCATATCTTCAAGTCTTTTCCCTACTTTCTCCTCTATAAACTTCAGTGTCTCTGGTTTATGTGGATATCTTTGATCTACTTAGACTTGAGTTTTATACAAGGAGATAAGAATGGATCAATTTGCATTCTTCTACATAATAGCCACCAGTTGTATGAGCACCATTTGTTGAAAATGCTGTCTTTTTTTCCACTGGATGGTATTAGCACCCTTGTCAAAGATCAAGTGACCATAGGTGGGTAGGTTCATTTCTTGGCCTTCAGTTCTCAGATGAGAATTCTTTATTTTGCTCTGTACCCCATTTTTTAGGGGTTGTTTGTGTCTCTGGATTCTAACTTCTTGAGTTCTTTATATAACTTGTATATTAGCTCTCTATCAGATACAGGGATGGTAAAGATCTTTTCCCAATCCGTAGGTTGCCATTTTGTCCTGTTGACAGTGCCCTATGCCGTACAAAAGCTTTTCAATTATATGAGATCCCTTTTGTCTATAGTTGATCTTAGATCCTGAGCCATTGGCGTTCTGTTCATGAAACTTTCCTTTGTGCCAATGTGTTCAATGTCACTTTCTCTTCTATTAGATTCAGTGTATCTGGTTCTATGTAGAAGTCTTTGATACACTTGAACTTGAGCTTTGTACTGGAGATAAAAATGGATCAATTCACATTCTTCTACATGATGACCTCCACTTAAGCTAGCACAATTTGTTGAATATGCTGTCTTTTTTCCTCTGAATGGTGTTAGCTTCTTTGTCAAAGATTAGGTGACCATAGATGTGTGGGTTTAATTCTGGGACTTCAATTCTATTCCATTGATCTATCTGTCTCTATATCATTGCCATGTGGTTTTTATTATGATTGCTCCATAATACAGCTTGAGGTCAGGGATGGTGATTCCCCCAGAAGTTCTCTTATTGTTGAGAATAGTTTTCAGTGTCCTGCTTATTTTGTTAATCCAGAAGAATTTAAGACTTTCTCTTTCTGTCTCTGTGAATAATTTCGTTGGAATTTTGATGATGATTGCATTGAATCTGTAGATTGCTTTTGTATACAAGATATCTCTCAATAGAGACGCTAAAAGCCAGAAGAGTCTAGGCAGACACCATGCAGTCTCTAGGAGACCACAATGCCAGTCCACTCTACTCTACCAAGAAAAATTCCCATATATCATAGATGGAGAAACAAAGATATTCCATGACAAAGTCAAATATAAATAAGCTCTTTCTACTAATTCAGCCCTAAAGAGAACACTAGAAGGAAATCTCCAACACAAGGAGGATAACTATACTCAAGGACAACCAAAAAATTGATCATCTCAAAAGAGAGAGAGAGAGAGAGAGAGAGAGAGAGAGAGAGAGAGAGAGAGAGAGAGAGAATCACAAATACATAATAAATCTCTAACTACAAAAATAACAGGAATTAATAATCATCATTTCCTAATATCCCTTCACATCAATGGATACCAATACCCAATAAGAAGCCACAGACTAGCAAACTGGATACATAAACATGATCCAACATTTTGTTGCATATAAGAAACACATTTGAGTGATATAAACAAACATTACTTCAGAATAAAAGGCTGAAAAAATTCTCCCAAGCAAATGGTACCAAGAAATAAGCTGGAATAGCCATTCTAACATCCAATAAAATAGAATTTTAACCAAAACTAATCAAAATAGATAGGGAAGGACACTGCATATCTATCAAAGGTAACATCCACCAAAATGAAGTCTCAATTCTGAGCATCTATGCACCAAAGCCAAGAGTACATTCATTCATAAAATAAACTTTACTAAAGCTCAAAACACTCATCAAACCTCACACAATAATAGTGGAAGACTTCAATACACTACTCTCACAATGGAAAAAATTCAAACAGAAACTACTGAAACACAATTGAAACAGAAACTAAACATAGACACAGTGAAACTAGTAGAAGTTACAAATCAAATGGATTTCACAGATGTCTACAGAACATTTCACCCCAAAACAAAAGAATATACCTTCTTCTCAGATCCTCATGGTATCTTCTCCAATTTGACTATATAATCAGAAACAAAACAACCTCAACAGATTCAAGAAGATTGACAGAATCCTATGCATTCTATAAAATCATATGGACTATGGTTTGAATTCAATAACAACAGAACCAAACGAGAGCCCCGTTCTCATGGAAGCTGAACAACTCTACTCAATGAAAACTTGGTCAGGGTAGAAATTATAGACTTTTTAGAATTCAATTAAAATGAATGCACAACAGACACAAAGTTATGGGACACAATGAAAGCAGTGTTACAAGGAAATTTATAGTACTGGGTGATTTAATAAAGTAAGTAAATAAATAAACAAATAATTGAAGAGATCCCATACTAGCAACTTAATGGCACCCCTGAAAGCAAGAAGCAAATACACCCCAGAGGAGTAGATGTAAAGGAAGAGCAAGTAAAATTCTCCTCAACCAATTCAAAAAAATAGAAACAAAAGAAACACTACGAAATTTGTTCTCTGAAGACATAGTCACCCTGATGCCTAAACCACAGAAAGACTCTACAAAGAAAGAGAACTTAAGATCAATTTCACTTAAGAATATTGATATAAAACATAAGCAAGCCGGGCGCGGTGGCGCACGCCTTTAATCCCAGCACTTGGGAGGCAGAGGCAGGCGGATTTCTGAGTTCGAGGCCAGCCTGGTCTACAAAGTGAGTGCCAGGACAGCCAAGGCTACACAGAGAAACCCTGTCTCAAAAAAAAAAAAAAACATAAGCAAGACATATCTCATGAACTGAATCCAAGAATACACCAAAACTATCATTCATTATGATCAAGTCATTTTCATCCTAGGAATGTATTTATGGTTCAGTATACAAAAAATCCATCAACATAATACACTATACAAACAATCTCAAATGAAAAAGTCACATATTTAGCTCATTAGATGCTGAAAAGGCCTTTGACAGAATATATCACCCCTTCATGTTAAAAGTCTTGAACAGGACAGGAATTCATGATCTAAACATAATAAAATAAAAATATATCAATGCAACAGTCAACACCAAATTTAAAGAAGAGAAACTAGAAGCAATTCTACTAAAAACAGGGACAAGATACATCTGCCCACTCCCCTGATCTATTTACTATAGTACTCAAAGTTCTAGTTAGAGCAATTAGACAACAAAAGGAGATCAGTAAGATAAAAATTGGAAAGGAAGAAATCAAAGTACTACTATTTGTGGATGATATAAACTATACATATGTGACCCAGAAAATTCCACGAGACAACTTCTACAGCTGAGAAACAACTTCAGGAAAGTGGCTGGATATAAAGTTTACTCAAATAAATCAGTAACCTTCCTTTACTCAAAGGATAAAGGGGCTGGAAACAAATTAGGGAAACAACTCCCTTTAAAATAGCCACAAAACGTGGCTTTTAAAAATCTTACCAAGCAAGTGATACCTGTATGAGAAGGATTCAAGTCTCTCAAGAAAGAAATTGAAGATTTCCTCAGAAGATGTAAAGATCTTTCAACCTGATGAATAGGTAGGATTAACATAATAAAAATGACCATCTTACCAAAAGCAATCTATAGATACAATACAATTCCCAACAAAATTAAAACATAATTCCTCACAGATATGGCGAGAGCAATTCTCAATTTCATATGAAAAAAAAAATCCCCACAGGATTGTCAAGTTATTAACTATAAATGATCTTTGCAGTCACCATTCCTGACCTCAAACTGTACTCCAATGCACTAGTGATAAAGACCTCATGATATTGGTATAGAGACAGACAAGTGGATAAATGGAATAGAATTAAAGACACAGAAATAAACCCATACAACTATAAATACTTAATCTTTGACAAAGAAGACAAAACCATGCAGTGGACTAAAAGAAAGCATCGTCAATACATGGTGCTTTTCTAGAATGTGGTTTTCATATAGAAGAATGAAAATAGATCCATATTTATCACCTTGCACAAATCTCAATTCAAAGTAGATCTAGGAACTCCACATAAAACCAGATACATTGAATCTGATAGGAGATAAGTGGGAAAGAGACTGGACCTGGTTTGGAGAGGGAAGAAAGAGGAGAAAGAGGGAACAGGATCAGGTATGTGATTGGAGGAATAGGAAAGAAACCCAGAAGGTCAGAAAATTGAATAGAAATATGCAGCTTGTGAGAGTGGGCCCCCACCCCTTACAAAGTCCCAGAGATCTGGTGTGTGAGAGAATCCTAGTACTCAATGAAGCTGACTTTAGCTGAAATGCCCAACCGTGAGGAGAAGGAACTTGAAGAGAGCATCTCCAGTAGATACACAGGGCCCCAATTGGAGGGACAAGGTCACCAACCTACTGTCAAAATATATGCCCCAGTGTTGTTCCTGTCTAAAAATACTGCAGGGACAAAAATGGAGAAGAGACTGAAGGAAAGGCTGTCCAATGACCAACCCAATTGTCCAATACCCAATCCATCTCATGGAGTAGGCACCAAGGCCTGCACTATTACTGATGCTATGATGGGCGTACTAACAAAAGACTAGCATATGTGTCTTCTGTGAGGTCCTACTTAGACAAATGCAGATATTATACCCAATCATTAGACTGAAGTCAGGGAGCCCTACAGAGGAATTAAGGGATATATTTAAGCAGTTGAAGAGGATGGTGATCTGATAGGAAGACCAGCAATCTCAAATAACCTGGACCCGTGGGAGACACTGAGCCACCATCCAGGGAGCATACAAGAGCGGGTCTGAGGTGCCTGACACATATAGCAGAAGATGAGTAGAAGATGCCTTTGTCTGGCCTCAGTAGGAGAAGATGTGTCTAATCCTGTAGAGACTTGAGGCCTCAGTGAACAGGAATGGCCAGTATGGGGGAGAGGGGAAGCACCCTCTCAGAGGCAAATTGAGGTGGAATGGGTTAAAGAACTCTAGGATGGTAGACCAAAACGGAGCAGTATCTGGAATATAAACAAATAAAAAAATCAAAGTATTAACCTTCAAATATTTGAATATTGTCCATTTGATTGTTTCTTCTAGACTGACACTATAATATTCTGTTGAGAGTTTTGATGCTGCTTCTAGGAATTTGGCATTTGTCACTGGGCTAAAACAAGGAAGTAGGCTCAGATAAGAATATCATCAACAGTTGCCATGGGGCTTTGTTTACTGCTTTGCTGAATTACTACCTTATGTGATCTCTTTGGTTACTGCTTTACTTAATTATTATCTCCTGTGATCCTTTTGCTTACTGCTCTGCTACTATACTTTCTTGTGTGATCTCCTTATTCACTACTTCACTTGATTACTTTGTCTCTGATCTAGGAACTGACCATGATTTTTGGATATGCCTGGAATGATATAAAAGCAGACTGGAGAGAAATAAACGCTGCTTCAGCCTCAATATGAGCTGGAGTCCTGTTGTAATTTTGCCTGTTTTTCTTTTCAATCCCCACTCCCTTGCTGGAGACCCTGTTGACTGACTGAGCTGGCTTGGTCAGGATTCATATATCTCAACAGAAAAAAAAAAGTGAGACTCTCTAAGCACTCACTAATAAATATATTTTTTCTGTAATTGTCTTAATTTTTTATAGCCTGTGGTAAAATGAGGTTTATTTTGGATTTGGTTTTAACTGGTAGGAATATGTTGGCTCCACAGAAAGTATATGCAAAAATCACATCAAATTTCATTCTATAAACAGTACACAAAATTCATTCATATTTTTCATGGGATGTCTATGAATCTTCTGATTTAACACCTAGCTGTCTCTTGTGAGGCTATGCTGGTGCCTGGCAAACACAGAAGTGGATGCTCACAGTCAGGTATTGGATGGAATACAGGGCCCCCAATGGAGAAACTAGAGAAAGTACCCAAAGACCTGAAGGGGTCTGCAACCCTGTATGTGGAACAACAATATGAACTAACCAGTACCCCCAGAGCTGATGTCTCTAGATGCATATGTAGCAGAAGATGGCCTAGTCGGCCATCATTGGGAAGAGAGGCCCCTTGGTCTTGCAAACTTTATATGACCCAGTACAGGGGAATGCCAGGACCAAGAAGAATGAGTGGGAGGTAGGGGAGCAGGGCAGAGGGAGGGGATGGGGGACATTCGGGATTGCATTTGAAATGTAAATGAAGAAAATACCTAATACAAAATTTGGAAAAGAAAAAGAATGTGTTGATCATTAAATGGTAAGTGATCATGACATACTAAAACATAGTGGATTGGACTAATGCTGCTTGCATTCTGAAGCTAATTTGGGCTCCCCAAAATTGGTTGCACCAGAGACAAGAGAGTCCCCACATAAAAAAACTCAGTGACCCTCCCCCAAGTTATTTCTTATTGGTAAATAAAGATACCAACAGCCAATAGTTGGGCAGACATGTGGAGTAGCTGTTTTCTGGGCTTTGGACCAGAGAGGATCACTAGGAAGATGGAGAAGCAGACATGGGTTAGGTGAGCCATACTTTCACGACCCTGAAGATTGGCCACTTGGAGTTCAGAGCAGCCCAGATGAAATAGTACATAATACTCGATTTTTCTATAGGGAAGTAGATTCAAACACCATGGAGGGTAGTCAGGAGCCCAGTTCTTTTGTTGTTTCAGGCTTAGTGGAAGTAGAAACGCTGTCTGAGTGTGTGTCTTTTATCTGGAAACTTAAATATTAAGGCAGTGTAGAAAACCAAGCCAGCATATAGATAATTTCTACACCACTAAAACAAGGTTGTTCCTCTTTTATATATATATTATGTAGGATTTTAAAATATACACTCCAGTGTAAAATGCTGATAACGAAGAAAGTTCTGAGTCCAAAAGAAGAGAAATATTTCAGGGCCTTTATTCAAGAGTTGTCAAAGTGAAATTTTGTAGCTGATGAAATAAGTAAGAAACAAGGTTGCAAAATGAATTGTTTACTATTTTTTGCTGTAATAAAATGTGCTAAACAAAAGCATCTCAAGGGAAAAACAAAACATTTATTTTGGATTGTGGTTACAAGTCCTAGAATGCATGATAGACAGGAAGGCAAGGCAGTAGGCAGGCAGAGTAGGAAGCTCACTAACCTACTCACATCTCACTAACCTACTCACTATCCTACTCACAGTAGGAAGCTCACATCTAACCTACATATAGAAAGCAGAGAATGAGCAGAAAGTTGGACTTAGCTAAGAACTATCAAAACTTGCTCCAGTGATGTACTACCTCTAGCAATGTTTAAGCCCTTTAAATCCATAAGCACAAAGAGCACTAACAATTGTGGAACAAGTGTTCCATTATATTAGCATATCTGAGATATGTTTTCATTCAAACTGTAACAGGAAAAAACAGTTTCCTAATTCTCATAACATGCCCTATATTGTTAGCATTCTAATAGTCTGAGTTCAACCACAGCACCCTAGAAAGCTTGTAATGTTTCATTATAACTTGACTGTGATCAAGAGGCATGATGTGCATCTGAAATGAAGTACATGAACAAGGGAACCTGTGGAGGTTTTGACTAAGGTAAACTTAGATTTTATATTGGCTATCAACCACTCTGGTTTTCATTCTTATGACATTCTGATATGCTTTGAGGAATGTTATAAAAGAACTATTAGGACAGTCATAACTTTCAGAATTGAAATACAATAGATTGTCCCATAGAAGTAAGTGTGCGATAGGATGTTTAAATGTGTAACCTAATATTTTAGATAAATTGATATAGTGAAAACCTACTAGGCAGGAGCAAAAAAAAAAAAAAAAATGTCCACCATCTTTAGTCTTTGATTTTTTAAAACATTCCAGTTTGGAAGGTTCTTCCCTGGAAAAGACTATTTCTCTCTCACTCTCAGCATTTCTTAAGTGCCTATTATAGTTTTGTGTAGAGTTGGGGCCAGGGTGGGATTTACCCCTTTCCATATTACCATGAATATTAGTGTCATTCATATTCAGATCTTGCTGAGGCACTGGTGTAGTTGAGACTTCATGAGTGTAACTTTCTTGATAGTTCTCAAAGATACAATTTCAGAGCAGATAGCCTGACTCTCTGGCTATTTCAACCTTTTCTCCCTCCATTCTATGATAATTCATTGGTACTTAGATCAATACTGGAAACAGAAGTCAATTATTTTAGGCCTATTGGGTCCATCAAAATATATATGTGTGTATACACACACACACACACACACACACACACATTTACTCGCAAGTAGAAAATGAAACAAACAAACAAAAAGTTACTAAGTGCCTTCATAATGACTGATGCATGTTTATTTCAATCAAAGTTTAATAAAAATATCACTGGAGTGGTGTCCATCCAGCAGCTTCACATAGCCCGACACCCACCCGGCACCAGCATCAGGTAAACACAGCCAAATTCGTGCATCCCATCTCCCAGAGCAGGCTGGGCACTGTGGTAGGGTGGACTCAGAACACCCATTAACCCTACATAAATGTATATATAATTAGACCAAATAAAAAACTTTAAACAAGTCCATAACTGTTAATGAGATTAAACCACTAATTAGTAAATCTCCTATTGGTGCTGGACTCCTTCTAATCCATTGATATCTGCATGATACCCAGTGGGATGGTATCCATTTGACGTAGAGAGTTTCCTTTATTGAGGAGATAAATGCTATACTTATCTAAAATTATAAGGGTGTGGCTTAGAATCTAGTAGGAAATTATACTGGTCTAGGAACGTGAAATAATACATACATTTTCTTTTTTCTTTCTTTTTTTTTTTAATTACGTATTTTCCTCAATTACATTTCCAATGCTATCCGAAAAGTCCCCCATACCCCCCTCACTTCCCTATCCACCCATTCCCATTCTTTTGGCCCTGGCATTCCCCTGTATTGGGGCATATAAAGTTTGCAAGTCCAATGGGCCTCTCTTTCCAGTGATGGCCGACTAGGCCATCTTTCAATACTTATGCAGCTAGAGACAAGAGCTCCGGGGTACTGGTTAGTTCATCATGTTGTTCCAACTATAGGGTTGCAGATCCCTTTAGCTCCTTGGGTACTTTCTCTAGCTTCTCCATTGGGAGCCCTGTGATCCATCCAATAGCTGACAGTGAGCATCCACTTCTATGTTTGTTTGGCCCCGGCATAGTTTCACAAGACAGAGCTATATTTGGGTCCTTTCAGCAAAATCTTGCTAGTGTATGCAATGGTGTCAGCGTTTGGAAGCTGATTATGGGATGGATCCCTGGATATGGCAGTCTCTAGATGGTCCAACCTTTCATCACAGCTCCAAATTTTGTCTCTGTAACTCCTTCCATGGGTGTTTTGTTCCCAATTCTAAGAAGGGGGACAGTGTACACACTTTGGTCTTCATTCTTCTTGAGTTTCATGCGTTTAGCAAATTGTATTTTATATCTTGGGTATCCTAAGTTTTGGGCTAATATCCACTTATCAGTGAATACATATTGTGTGAGTTCTTTTGTGATTGTGTTACCTCACTCAAGATGATGCCCTCCAGGTCCATCCATTTGGCTAGGAATTTCATAAATTCATTCTTTTTAATAGCTGAGTAGTACTCCATTGTGTAAATGTACCATATTTTCTGTATCCATTCCTCTGTTAAGGGGCATCTGGGTTCTTTCCAGCTTCTGGATATTATAAATAAGGCTGCTATGAACATAGTGGAGCATGTGTCCTTCTTACCGGTTGGGACAACTTCTGGATATATGCCCAGGAGAGGTATTGCTGGATCCTCCTGTAGTACTATGTCCAATTTTCTGAGAACCACCATACTGATTTCCAAAGTGGTTGAACAAGCTTGCAATCCCACCAACAATGGAGGAGTGTTCCTCCTTCTCCACATCTTCGGCAGCATCTGCTGTCACCTGAATTTTTCATCTTAGCCATTCTGACTGGTGTGAGGTGGAATCTCAGGGTTGTTTTGATTTGCATTTCCCTGATGATTAAGGATGTTGAACATTTTTTAGGTGCTTCTGTGCCATTCGGTATTCCTCAGGTGAGAATTCTTTGTTCAGTTCTGAGCCCCATTTTTTAATGGGGTTATTTGATTTTCTGGAGTCCATCTTCTTGAGGTCTTTATATATATTGGATATTAGTCCCTTATCTGATTTAGGATGGGTAAAGATCCTTTCCCAATCTGTTGGTGGTCTTTTTGTCTTATTGATGGTGTCTTTTGCCTTGCAGAAGCTTTGCAGTTTCCTGAGGTCCCACTTGTCAATTCTTGATCGTACAGCACAAGCCATTGCTGTTCTATTCAAGAATTTTTCCCCTGTGCCCACATCTTTAAGGCTTTTCCCCACTTTCTCCTCTATAAGTTTCAGTGTCTCTGGTTTTATGTGAAGTTCCTTCATCCACTTAGATTTGACCTTAGTACAAGGAGATAGGAATGGATCAATTCGCATTCTTCTACATGATAACAACCAGGTTTGCCAGCACCATTTGTTGAAAATGCTGTGTTTCTTCCACTGGATGGTTTAAGCTCCCTTGTCGAAGATCAAGTGACCATAGGTGTGTGGGTTCATTTCTGGGTCTTCAAATCTATTCCATTGATCTACCTGTCTGTCACTATACCAGTACCATGAAGTTTTTAACACAATTGCTCTGTAGTAAAACTTTAGGTCCAGCATGGTGATTCCACCAGAGGTTCTTTAAACCTTGAGAAGAGTTTTTGCTATTCTAGGTTTTTTGTTATTCCAGATGAATGTGTAGATTGCACTTTCTAATTCGTTGAAGAATTGAGTTGGAATTTTGATGGGGATTGCACTGAATCTGTAGATTGCTTTTGGCAAGATAGCCATTTTTACAATGTTGATCCTGCCAATCCATGAGCATGGGAGATCTTTCAATCTTCTGAGATCTTCTATAATTTCTTTCTTCAGAGACTTGAAGTTTTTACCATACAGATCTTTCACTTCCTAAGTTAGAGTCACGCCAAGATATTTTATATTATTTGTGACTATTGAGAGGGGTATTGTTTCCCTAATTTCTTTCTCAGCCTGTTTATTCTTTGTGTAGATAAAGGCCATTGACTTGTTTCAGTTAATTTTATATACAGCTACTTCATTGAAGCTGTTTATCAGGTTTAGGAGTTCTCTGGTGGAATTTTTAGGGTCACATATATACTATCCTATCATCTGCAAAAGTGATATTTTGACTTCATCTTTTCCAATTTGTATCTCTTTGATCTCCTTTTGTTGTTGAATTGCTCTGGCTAGGACTTCAAGTACAATGTTGAATAGGTATGGAGAGAGTGGACAGCTTGTTTAGTCCCTGATTTTAGTGGGATTGCTTCAAGCTTCTCACCATTTACTTTGATGTTGGCTACTGGTTTGCTGTAGATTGCTTTTATCATGTTTAGGTATGGGCCTTGAATTCCTGATCTTTCCAAGACTTTTATCATGAATGGGTGTTGGATCTTGTCAAATGCTTTTTCAGCATCTAACAAGATGACCATGTGGTTTTTGTCTTTGAGTTTGTTTATATACTGGATTACGTTGATGGATTTCCATATATTGAACCATCCCTGCATCCCTGGGATGAAACCTACTTGGTCAGGATGGATGATTGTTTTGATGTGTTCTTGGATTCGGTTAGCAAGAACTTTATTGAGGATTTTTGCATCAATATTCATAAGGGATATTGGTTGGAAGTTTTCTATCTTTGTTGGGTCTTTTTGTGGTTTAGGTATCAGAGTAATTGTGGCTTCATAGAATGAGTTGGGTAGAGTACCTTCTGTTTCTATTTTGTGGAATAGTTTGTGAAGAACTGGGATTAGCTCTTCTTTGAAGGTCTGATAGAACTCTGCACTAAACCCATCTTGTCCTGGGCTTTTTCTGGTTGGGAAAGTATTAATGACTGCTTCTATTTCTTTGGGGGATATAGGGCTGTTTAGATCATTAACCTGATCTTGATTCAACTTTGGTACCTGGTATCTGTCTAGAAACTTCTCCATTTCATCCAGGTTCTCCAGTTTTGTTGAGTATAGCCTTTTGTAGAAGGATCTGATGGTGTTTTGGATTTCTTCAGGATCTGTTGTTATGTCTCCTTTTTCATTTTTGATTTTGTTAATTAGAATGCTTTCCCTGTGCCCTCTAGTGATTATGGCTAAGGGTTTATCTATCTTGTTGATTTTCTCAAAGAACCAGTTCCTTGATTGGTTGATTCTTTGAATAGTTCTTCTTGTTTCCACTTGGTTGATTTCACCCCTGAATTTGATTATTTCCTGCCATCTACTCCTCTTGGGTGAATTTGCTTCCTTTTGTTCTAGAGCTTTTAGGTGTGTTGTCAAGCTGCTAATGTGTGCTCTCTCTAGTTTCTTTTTGGAGGCACTCAGCGCTATGAGTTTTCCTCTTAAAAATGCTTTCATTGCGTCCCATAAGTTTGGGTATGTTGTGGCTTTATTTTCATTGAACTCTAAAAAGTCCTTAATTTCTTTCTTTATTCCTTCCTTGACCAAGGTATCATTGAGGAGCTTGTTGTTCAGTTTCCACGTGAATGTTGGCTTTCTATTATTTATTTTATTATTGAAGATCAGCCTTAGTCCATGGTGATCTAATAGGATGCATGGGACAATTTCAATATTTTTGTATTTGTTGAGGCCTGTTTTGTGACCAATTATGTAGTCAATTTTGGAGAAGGTACCATGAGGTGCTGAGAAGAAGGTATATCCTTTTGTTTTAAGATAGAATGTTCTGTAGATATCTGCCAGATCCATTTGATTCATAACTTCTGTTAGTTTCACTGTGTCCCTGTTTAGTTTCTGTTTCCATGATCTGTCCATTGGTGAAAGTGGTGTGTTGAAGTCTCCCACTATTATTGTATGAGGTGCAATGTGTGCTTTGAGCTTTACTAAAGTTTCTTTAATGAATGTGGCTGCCTTTGTATTTGGAGCATAGATATTCAGAATTGATAGTTCCTCTTGGAGGATTTTACCTTTGATGAGTATGAAGTGCCCTTCCCTATCTTATCTGATGACTTTGGGTTGGAAGTCAATCTTATCAGATATTAGAATGGCTACTCCAGCTTGTTTCTTCATACCATTTGCTTGGAAAATTGTTTTCCAGCCTTTCATTCTGAGGTAGTGTCTATCTTTTTCTCTGAGATGAGTTTCCTGTAAGCAGCAAAATGTTGGGTCTTTTTTGTGTAGCCAGTTTGTTAGTCTATGTCTTTTTATTGGGGAGTTGAGTCCATTGATATTAAGAGATATTAAGGAAAAGTAATTGTTGTTTCCTGTTATTTTTGTTGTTTAAGGTTGGCATTCTGTTCTGTGGCTGTCTTCTTTTAGGTTTGTTGAGGGATTACCTTCTTGTTTTTTCTAGGGCGTGGTTCCCGTCCTTGTATTGGTTTTTTTCTGTTATTATCCTTTGAAGGTCTGGATTCGTGGAAAGATAATGTGTGAATTTGGTTTTGTCGTGGAATACTTTGGTTTCTCCATCTATGTTAATTGAGAGTTTGGTTGGGTATAGTAGCCTGGGCTGGAATTTGTGTTCTTTTAGTGTCTGTATAACATCTGTCCAGGATCTTCTGGCTTTCATAGTCTCTGGTGAAAAATCTGGTGTAATTCTGATAGGCTTGCCTTTATATGTTACTTGGCCTTTTTCTCTTACTGCTTTTAGTATTCTATCTTTATTTAGTGCATATGTTGTTCTGATTATTATGTGTCGGGAGGTATTTCTTTTCTGGTCCCGTCTATTTGGAGTTCTGTAGGCTTCTTGTATGTTCATGGGCATCTCTTTCTTTAGATTTGGGAAGTTTTCTTCTATAATTTTGTTGAACATGTTTGCTGGCCCTTTGAGTTGAAAATCTTCATTCTCATCCACTCCTATTATCCGGAGGTTTGGTCTTCTCATTGTGTCCTGGATTTCCTGGATGTTTTGAGTTAGGATCTTTTTGCATTTTCCATTTTCTTTGATTGTTGTGCGATGTTCTCTATGGAATCTTCTGCACCTGAGATTCTCTCTTCCATCTCTTGTATTCTGTTGCTGATGCTTGCATCTATGGTTCCAGATTTCTTTCTTAGGGTTTCTATCTCCAGTGTTGCCTCATTTTGGGTTTTCTTTATTGTGTCTACTTCCCTTTTTAGGTCTAGTATGGTTTTGTTCATTTCCATCACCCGTTTGGATGTGTTTTCCTGTTTTTCTTTAAGGACTTCTACCTGTTTGGTTGTCTTTTCCTGTTTTTCTTTAAGGAATTCTACCTGTTTGATTGTGTTATCCTGTTTTTCTTTAAGGACTTGTAACTCTTTAGCAATGTTCTCCTGTAATTCTTTAAGTGAGTTATAAAAGTCCTTCTTGATGTCCTTTACTATCATCATGAGATATGCTTTTCAATCCAGGTTTAGTTTTTCGGGTGTGTTGAGGTGCTCTGGACTGGGTGAAGTGGGAGTGCTGGGTTCTGATGATGGTGAGTGGTCTTGATTTCTGTTAGTAAGATTCTTACGTTTACCTTTCACCATCTGGTAATCTCTGGAGTTAGTTGTTATAGTTGTCTCTGTTTAGAGATTGTTCTTCTGGTGATTCTGATTACTGTCTATCAGTAGATCTGGGAGACATGCTCTCTCCTCTGAGTTTCAGTGGTTAGAGCACTCTCTGCTGGCAAGCTGTCCTCTTACAGGGAAGGTGCACAGATATCTGGTGTTTGGACCTCCTCCTGGCCGAAGAAGAAGGCCCAAAACAGGACCTTTCCCAGATGCTGTGTTGCTTTGGCAGGTCCCAGAAGCTGTCAGCTTCTGTGGTGCACACTCTCACCTGTGCAGACTAAGTTCCTAAATTCAGTGGAGTCCCGGAACCAAGATGGCGCTCCCTGCTCCTGAGGCAGAGGGCTCCTGTGCTGGGCGAACTCCTGTCCTCCCTGGCTGGGAGGGTGGCCGGATGTCTGTGGCAAGAAAAGTGTGTTGCCTCAGCGGCTCTGCGGCTCCTGCCTGTCCCAGAAGCTGTCTGCTTCTTTGGTGCACACTCTCACCTGTGCAGACTAAGTTCCTAAGTTCGGCGGAGTCCTGGAACCAAGATGGTGCTCCCTGCTCCTGAGGCAGAGGGCTCCTGTGCTGGGCAGACTCCTGTCCTCCCTGGCTGGGCCATAATTTTTCTTATTTTGGTCCATAACCTCATTTGCCCCAGGATGTTGGCTAGGTTGCAGTTATCAGGCATGCTTCTTCTGCTGCCTAAGAAGCCTTAATTCTAATTTGGGACATGTTGGTCTGCTTAGTTCACCTTTACATAGATACAATGACACCTTGGTTTGTTATGGATCATAGGTGTTACAGGACAGCTCTTGGATCTGTAGTCCAAGGAACATTATGGAAAGGGGATGAAAAGTTTCTAAGACATAGAATACCAGACTGTCTGATACTCACCTAGACTTGTCTACAAAAAAAGAGCAGAAAAATAACAATTCAATTTCACAGGGTCCTATTCCTAGACAAAGAATAACAGACAGTTGCCTGTAGTTCCAGCATAATACCTAACTACATTCAACATGTTTACCTTTATAAATCACAAAAAAGTCTTAGCAACATGACTGCCTAAGCATGAGCAGCCAAAGACAATACACTTAATAACATGGACGGAAAATTATGCAATGTAATTTATAACTTATACAGTTTTGTCTTTAACTTTTATGATTTATTCTAAGGACAAACTCATATTTTGTCATACTAACTATAGAATCTCATATTTACATCCATACCTATCTCATGGATATTTTTATCATTGTCTTAAAGAAGAATTGATTCCAAATAACAGCAGGGCACATCTAACAAATTAAGATTGCCTGAGGACATACACTTAGCTACTAAATATTTTCCTTTTGCAAACACCAAGCAAACATTCTCTCTGCTTGGACATTTATACTTCCCCACTCCTATTTCCTCTCCCACCTTGTGGTTTCCCAAAACCAGAGTTAAAACAAAGTTTGCAATTTAGCAAGTATCTGTGCACATTACCAAAATAGGCTTGGCATGAGTGAATGCTCACTGAAAACAATGAAAGGCAGAAAATCAAGCAAGTACAGAGACAGAAATCTTCGCACTAACTCTATAATTGAAGTTCTCTATGAAAAATAATTTCACTAAAGCATTTAATCCCCATCAAGCTCATAAAAGAGACCATTTTTTTTTCTTGTACTTTTAAGACAAGGCCTTTTGTTTTGGATATCCTCTCTCCCTACATTTATAACATTTTCTCTGATTTATCTCTCTGGATACTCTCACCTGTCTTGTTCTGTTTAAATTTTCTTTTTGAGGGTTAGACCTTGAATTCCTGTCCTTTCACCCCCCAGAAATCTGATATGTGTTTGCCAATATTATTTTGGTCCTTTGCTTTTGATTTCTTATAGTGACTTATTGTGAAACTCTCAATAAATCTTTTAATGTTCTGTCTTTCCATTCTTTTGGAGTTTTTTGTTTTAGTCTTATGGAGAATTTTATCATTAACATGTTCTGTAAGGAGTTTTTATGCCCTATCTTTATTTACTGTTTCTTCTTTATCTTTTCTTTTTTAATTACATATTTTATTTATTTACATTTCAAATGCTATCCCGAAAGTTCCTTATACCCTCCCCCAGCCCTGCTCCCCTACCCACTCACTCCCAGTACTTGGCCCTGGAGTTCCCCTGTACTGGGGCATCAAAAGTTTTCAGGACATTGGGGCCTCTCTTCATAATGATGACCGACTAGACCATCTTCTGCCATGTATGCAGCTAGATACACAAGCTCTGGGGTTACTGGTTGGTTCATATTGTTGTTCCACCTATAGGGTTGCAGACCCCTTCAGCTCCTTGGGTACTTTCTCTACCTCCTCGATTGGGGGCCCTGTGTTCCATACAATATATGACTGTGAGCATCCACTTCTATATTTGTCTGGCACTGGCATAGCCTCATAGGAGACAGCTATATCAGGGTACTTTCAGCAAAATCTTGCTGGTATATGCAACAGTGTCTGCATTTGGTGGCTGATTATGGGATGGATCCCAGTGTGGGGCAGTCTCTGGATGGTCCATCCTTTTGTCTTAGCTACAAAATTTGTCTCTGTTATTTCTTTCATGGGCATTTTGTGCCCTATTCCTAGGAGGAATGTAGTATCCACACATTGGTCTTTCTTCTTGATTTTCTTGAGTTTTACAAATTGTATCATGGGTATTCTAAGTTTTGTTTATGAGTGAATGCATATCAAGTGAGTTCTTTTGTCATTTGATTACCTCACTCAGGATGATATCCTCTAGATACATGCATTTGCCCAAGAATTTCATAAATATATTGTTTTTAATAGCTGAGTAGTACTCAATTGTGTAAATATACCACAATTTCTGAATCCAATCCTCTGTTGAGGGACATCTGGGTTCTTTCCAGCTTCTGGCTATTATAAATAAGGCTGCTATGAACATAGTGGACCATGTGTCCTTATTACCAGTTGGAACATCTGGGTATATGCCCAGGAGAGGTAACGCTGGATCTTCAGGTAGTACTATGTCCAATTTTCTAAGGAACCGCCAGGCTGACTTCCAGAGTGGTTGTACAAGCTTGCAAGCTGACCAGCAATGAAAGAATGTTCCTCTCTCTCCACATCCTTCCTAGCATCTGCTGTCACCTGAAATTTTGATCTTAGTCATTCTGACTGGTGTGAGGTAGATTCTCAAGTTTGTTTTGATTTGCATTTCCCTGATGATTACAGATGTTGAACAGTTTTTCAGGTGCTTCTCAGACCTTTAGTATTCCTCAGTTGAGAATTCTTTGTTTAGCTCTGTGCCCCATATTTTAATGGTGTTACTTGAATTTCTGGAGTCCAGCTTCTTGTGCTCTTTGTCTATATTGTATATTAGTCCCCTATCAGATTCAGGATTGGTAAAAATCCTTTTCCAATCTTCTGGTGGCTTTTTTGTCTTACTGACATTGTTTTTTGCCTTACAGAAACTTTGCAATTTTATGAGGTCCCATTTGTCAATTCTTTTTTGTTTGTTTGTTTTTTGTTTTTGTTTTTTGAGACAAGGTTTCTCTGAATAGCCCTGGCTGACTTGGAACTCACTCTGTAGACCAGGCTGGCCTCGAACACAGAAATCTGTCTGCCTCTGCTTCCCAAGTGCTGGGATTAAAGGTGTGCGCCACCACAGCCTGGTGGCACCATTTGTCAATTCTTGATGTTACAGCACAAGCCATTGCTGTTCTGTTTAGGAATTTTTCCCCTGTGCCCATATCTGCCAGGCTTTCCCCTACTTTCTCCTCTATAAATTTTAGTGTCTTTGGTTTTATGTGGATGGCTTTGATCCACTTAGTCTTGAGTTTTGTACAAGGAGATAAGAATGGATCAATTCGATCTTCCTTCTGAGCCCAGTGGAGGCAGCTAAGGGCTCCAGAGTACTCTCCACTCCACAGGACCTCATGATCACCTCGGGATCATGGGTGAGTGGAACACAACATCAGCTCCAAAGAATTGCAGAGGGTCTTGTTCCTGCAGGAAAAGGGACAAAGGAACCCAGCCCGACAAGAAGCTGGGATCTCTTCTGGTCTGGGCCACCCTTCTATCTTTCTTCTGAGCCCAGCAGAAGCCATTAAGGGCTCCAGAGTGCTCTCCACTCGGAAGGACCTAGGGATCACCTTGGGATCACCTCAGGATCATGGGTGAGTGGAAAGCAACATCAGCTCCAAAGAATTGCAGAGGGTCTTGTGCCTGCAGGAATGGGGACAAAGGAACCCTGCCTGAACAGAGGCTGGGATGCATTCAGGTCAGTGCCAGCCATCTTCTGCTTGAACCCGGCTGTCTTAGTTAGGGTTTTACTGCTGTGAACAGATACCAGGAACAAGGCAACTCTTATAAAAACAAACAAACAAACAAACAAACAAACAAAAAACAACATTTAATTGGGGCTAGCTTACAGGTTCAGAGGTTTAGTCCATTATCATCAAGGTGGGAGCATGGCAGCATCCAGACTGTCATGGCGCAGTCAGAGCTGAGGAGAGTTCTATGTCTTCATCCAAAGGCTGCTAGTGGAAGACTGACTCCCAGGCAACTAGGGTGAGGATATTAAGCCCACACCGACAGTGACACACCACTCCAACCAGGTCACACCTCCAAATGGTGCCACTGCCTGGTCCAAGAAAATACAAACCATGACACAAGCCAAGGGCATCTAGGACACAAGAGGACTCTGCACGCCACAGGACCCCTAGCACACCCAGGACCTCCTAATTACCTGAGAGCACATGGGCGAAAGAGAAACAAAGCTTCTTGGTAAGGGTCATGTTGGGACTTCATCCTTAGCCAGGAGGCTGAGCTGAGACCCAGATCCCTGGGCACATTCCTTAAGAGAGGGGAGTCGGCCTACAGGGAGAGTTCTGACCCCAGAACTCAGGAGGTGGATCAGAGCTACAGACCAATGGACACCTGCCCTGAAAGAGGAGAGCTTGCCTACAGAGAGTGCTCTGACCACTGGAAATCAGGTGAGAGTTGGACTCTCAGGAGTGCTGATAGAGGGTAACACAATTACAGGAGGATCAAGCTCCAACCAGAGACAGCTTCAACATTAACACCAGAGATTTCCAGATGGTGAAAGGAAAAGGTAAGAATCTTACTAACAGAAAGCAAGAACACTAGGCATCGTCAGAACACAGTACGCCCACCACAACTAGTCCTGGATAACCCAACACACCCAAAAAGCAGGACACAGATTTAAAATCATATCTCATGATGGTGGTAGAAGATTTTAAGAAGGGCATCAATAACTCACTTAAATAAATACAGGAGAACACTACTAAACAGGTAGTTTAGAAGTGTTTAAGAAGCCCTTAAAGAGGAAACACTATAATCCCTCAAGGAATTACAGGAGAACACTGCTAAACAGGTAGAAGTCCTTAAAGAACTACAGGCAAACACTGTTAAACAGGTAGAAGAAACACAAAAGTCCCTTAAAGAATTACAGGAGAACAAAACCAAACAGGCAATGCAGTTGAACAAAACCATCCAAAATCTAAAAATGGAAGTAGAAACAATAAAGAAAACCCAAAGGGAGACAACTCTGGAGATAGAAACCCTAGGAAATAAATCATGCACCATAGACGTGAGCATCAGCAACAGAATACAAGAGATGGAAGAGAGAATCTCAGGTGCAGAAGATCCCATAAGGAACAGTGACACAACAATCAAAGAAAAAGAAATTGCAAAAAGATCCTAACTCAAAACATCCAGAAATTCCAGGGCACAATGAGAAGTCCAAACCTACAAATAATAGGAGTAAATGAGAATGAAGATTTTCAATTAAAAGGCCAGCAAATATCTTCAACAAAATAATAGACGAAAACCTCCCATACATAAGGAAAGAGATGCCCATGAACATACAAGAAGCCTATAGAACTACAAATAGAAAGGACCAGAAAATAAATTCCTCCAGACACATGATAATTAGAACAACAAATGCCCTAAATAAAGACAGAATATTGAAAGCAGTAAGGCAAAAAGGTCAAGTAACATTTAAAGGCACGCCTATTAGAATTACACCATACTTCTCACAAGAGACTATGAAAGCCACAATATCCTGGACAGATGATATACCGACACTAAGAGAACACAAATGCCAGCCCAGGCTACTATACCCAACAAAACTCTCATTTACCATAGATGGACAAACCAAAGTATTCCATGACAAAAATCAAACTCATAGAATATCTGTCCCGGAATGCAGCCCTTCAAAGGATAATAAAGGGAAAACACCAACACAAGGACAGAAATTACACCCTAGAAAAAGCAAGAAAGCAATCCTTTAACAAAACAAAAAGAAGACAGGCACAAGAACAGAATCTCAACTTTAACAATAAGAATGACAGGAAGCAACAATTACTTTTCTTTGATTTCTCTTAGCATGAATGGACTCAATTCCCCAATAAAAAGATATAGACTAACAAACTGGGTACACAAAAAGGACCCAACATTTTGCTGCTTACTGGAAAACCACCTCATGGATGCAGACAGACACTATCTCATAGTTAAACGCTGGAAACTATTTTCCAAGTAAATGGTCTGAAGAAAGAAGCTGGAGTATACATTCTAATATCAAAAAAAAAAAAATGACTTTCAACACAGAGTTACCAAAAAAGACAAGGAAGTGGCACTTCATACTCATCAAAGGTAAAGTCTACCAAGATGAACTCTCAATTCTAAATATCTATGCTCCAAATGCAAGGGCAGAAACATGCATTAAAAAAACTCTAGTAAAGCAAAAAGCACACATTACACCTCACACAATAAATGTGGGAGACTTCAACACACCACTCTCATCAGTGGAAAGATCCTGGAAACAAACTAAACACAGACACATGGACACTAACAAAAGTTAAGAAACAAATAGACCTAACAGATATCTACAGAAATTTTATCTTAAAACAAAAGGATATACCTTCTTCTCAGCACCTCATGGTACTTCTTCCACAATTGACCGTATAATTGGTTACAAAACAGGCTTCAACAGATATAAAAATATTTAAATCATCCCAAGCATCCTATCAGATTAAGGCTGATCTTGAATAGTTTCATAAATAGTAGAAATAGAATATTCACGTGGAAACTGAACAACACTTTACTCAATTATACCTTGGTCAAGGAAGAAAGAAAGAAAGAAATTAAAGACTTTTTACAGTTTAATGAAAATGAAGCCACAGCATACCCAAACTTATGGGACACAATGAAAGCAGTCCTAAGAGGAAAACTCAAACCCCTGAGTGAATCCAAAAAGAAACTAGAGAGAACATATACTAGCAGGCTGACAGTACACCTAGAAGCTCAAGGATGAAAGGAAGCAAATTCACCCAAGAGGAGTAGATGGAAGGAAATAATCAAACTTAGGGCTGAAATCAACCAAGTGGAAACAAAAAGAACTATTCAAAGAATCAACCAAACCAGGAGCTGGTTCTTTGAGAAAATCAACAAGATAGATAAACCCTTAGCCAAACTAACTAGAGGGCACAGAGACAGTATACTAATTAACAAAATCAAAAATGAAAAAGGAAACATAACAACAGATCTTGAGGAAATCCAAAACATCGTCAGATCATACTACAAAAGGCTTTACGAAACAAAACTGGAAAACCTGGATGAAATGAACAGCTTCCTAGACAGATACCAGGTACCAAAGTTAAATCAGGATCAGATTAATGATCTTAACAGTCCCCGTTCCCCTAAAGAAATAGAAGTCATTAATAGTCTCTGAACTAAAAAAAAAAGCCCATGACCAGAAGGGTTTAGTGCAGAGTTTTATCAGATCTTCAAAGAAGACCTAATTCCAACTCTAATAATTATTCCAAAAAGTATAAATAGAATGTACTGTACCCAATTCATTTTATGAAGCCACACTTACTCTGATACCTAAACGACACAAAGATCCAACAAAGAAAGAGAACTTCAGACCAATTTCCCTTATGAATATTGATGCAAAAATACTCAATAAAATTCTCATATACTGAATCCAAGAACACATCAAAATGATCATCCATCATGACCAAGTAGGCTGCATCCCAGGGATGCAGAGATGGTTTAATATACTGAAATATATCTACGTAATCCACTATATAAACAAACTCAAAGACAAAAATCACATGATCATCTTGTTAGAAGCTGAGAAAGCATTTGACAAAATCCAACACCCCTTCATGATAAAAGTCATGGAAAGATCAGTAATTCAAGGCCCATACCTAAACATAATAAAAGCAATATACAGCAAACCAGTAGCCAACATCAAAGTAATTGGTGAGAAGCTGGAAGCAATCCCACTAAAATCAGGAACTAGACAAGGCTGCCAACGTTTTCCCTACCTATTCAATATAGTACTTGAAGTCCTAGCCAGAGTAATACGAAAACAAAAGGAGATCAAGGGGATACAAATGGAAAAGGAAGAAGTCAAATTATCACTGTTTGCAGATGATATGATAGTATATATAAGTGACCCTAAAAATTCCACCAGAGAACTCCTAAACCTGATAAACAGCTTCAGCACAGTAGCTGTATATAAAATTATCTCAAACAATATCAGTGTCATTTCTCTACACAAAGGATAAACAGTATGAGAAAGAAATTAGGGAAACAACACCCTTTACAATACTCACAAATAATATAAAATACCTCGGTGTGACTCTAACTAAGGAAGTGAAAGATCTGTATGAAAAGAACTTCAAGTCTCTGAAGAAAGAAATTGAAGCTCTCAGAAGATGGAAAGATCTCCCATGCTCATTGATTGGCAGGATTAATATATTCAAAATAGATATTGCCAAAAGCAATCTACAGATTCAATGCAATCCCCATCAAATTCCAACTCAATGCTTCACAGAGTTAGAAAGGGCAATTTGCAAATTCATCTGGAATAACAAAAAAAAAAAAACCTAGGATAGCAAAAACTACTCTCAACAATAAAAGAACCTTTAGGGGAATCACCATACCTGACCTCAAGCTGTCCTATAGAGCAATTGTGATAAAAGCTGCATGGTACTGGTAAAGAGACTGACAGGCAGGTCAATGGAATACAATTGAATACCCCAAAATTAAACCACACAACTATGGTCACTTGATCTTTGACAAGGGAGCTAAAACCATCCAGTGCAAAAAAAAAGACAGGATTATTTTAATTAGGTATTTTCCTCATTTACATTTCCAATGCTATCCCAAAAGTCCCCCATACCCTCCCCCCACTCCTCTACCCACCCACAAAAGACAGCATTTTTAACAAATGGTTCTGGCACAACTGGTGGTTATCATGTAAAAGAATGAGAACTGATTCATTCTTATCACCTTCTATACAACTCAAGTCTAAGTGGATCAAAGAACTCCACATAAAACCAGAGACACTGAAATTTATAGAGGAGTAAGTGGGTCAAACCCTCGAAGATATGGGCACAAGGGAAAAATTCCTAAACCGAACAGCAATGGCCTATGCTGGAAGGTGAAGAATTGACAAATGGGACCTCATAAAATTGCAAAGCTTCTTTAGGGCAAAAGATACTGTCAATAGACAAAAAGGCCAACAACAGCTTGGGAAATAATTTTCACCAATCTTAAATCTGATAGGGAACTAATATCCAATATATACTAAGAGCTCAAGAAGCTGGACTCCAGAAATTCAAATAACCCTATTAAAATTGGGAGAAAGAGGAACACTCCTCCATTGTTGGTGGGATTGCAAGCTTGTACAACCACTCTGGAAATCAGTCTGGCGGTTCCTCAGAAAATTGGACATACTACTATTGGAGGATCAAGCAATACCTCTCCTGGGCATATATCTAGAATATGTTCCAACCAGTAAGAAGGACACATGCTCCACTATGTTCATAGCAGCCTTGTTTATAATAGCCAGAAGCTGGAAAGAACCCAGATGTCCCTCAACAGAGGAATGGATACAGAAAATGTGGTACATTTACACAATGGAGTACTACTCAGCTATTAAAAAGAATGAATTTATGAAATTCCTAGGCAAATGGATGGATCTGGAGGGCATCATCCTGAGTGAGGTAACCCATCACAAAGGAACTCACACAATATGTACTCACTGATAAGTGGATATTAGCCCAGAAACTTAGAATACCCAAGATACAAGATGCAATTTGCTAAATGCATGAAACTCAAGAAGAACAAAGGCTAAAGTGTGGACACTTTGCCCCTTCTTAGAACTGGGAACAAAACACCCATGGAAGGAGTTACAGAGACAAAGTTTGGAGCTGAGATGAATGGATGGACCATCTAGAGACTGCCATATCCGGGGATCCATCCCATAATCAGCTTCCAAATGCTGACACAATTGCATACACTAGCAAGATTTTTGCTAAAAGGACCCAGATATAGCTGTTTCTTGTGAGACTATGCCGGTGCCTAGCAAACACAGAAGTGGATGCTCATAGTCAGCTATTGGATGGATCACAGGTCCCCCAATGGAGGAGCTAGAGAGAGTACCCAAGGAGCTAATGGGATCTGCAATCCTATAGTTGGAACAACAATATGAACTAACCAGTACTCCCCCCCCCCCCCACCTTGTGTCTCTAGCTGCATATGAATCAGAAGATGGTCTAGTTGGCCATCACTGGAATCTGCCTCAGTACAGGGAACGCCAGGGCCAAAAAGTGGGGGTGGGTGGGTGGGGGAGTATGTGAGGGAGAGTGTGGGGGACTTTTGGGATAGCATTGGAAATGTAAATGAAATAATTACGCAATAAAAAATAAAATAAACAAAAAAATGGGGTATAGAGCTAAACAAAGAATTCTCAACTGTGAATTCAGAAGGGCTGGGAAGCACTTGAAAAAATGTTCAACATCCTTAATCATCAGGTGTAACCTCCCCTCCCCAGCTGAAACCTGTTTGCTCAGGTTTCAGTGTTAGAGAACATCTGGGTGGAGCTTGCTGCCCTATTGACCTGCCACTCCCACTGCCTGTCTCCTAGCTGTTCCTGAGCCATCACGTGTTCACCTGCAACCTTACTCCAAGATGATCTGGTGGGAATCAGGCCCTTTCCCCTCCTTCATAATTCAGTGCACAAATTAGTAAAATTGAACTTTGTTCAGGATTTTGTCCTACCTTCATCTTTTTCTCGTTTGCCTAGCTCCCTCTTCTCTTCCAGGTTTCCAACATGCCTTTCCAGACTAGACCCAGACATGTGAGCCACTGGCAGGACACAACATCTGGCTCCCATGGGGGACTGAGAAGTGGCAGAGGACATTTGGAAGAAACACTGCTTGTTTAGAGCTCCATAGAAGAAGAAAATAATTAAAGGAAATTCATACAGGAGAAGGTCGATATGGGCTGTACTGGCTGGTTTTGTGTGTCAACTTGACACAGCTGGAGTTATCACAGAGAAAGGAGCTTCAGTTGAGGAAATGCCTCCATGAGATCCAACTGTAAGGCATTTTCTCATTTAGTGATCAAGGGGGAAAGGCCCCTTGTGGATGGGACCATCTCTGGGCTGGTAGTCTTGGTTCTATAAGAGAGCAGGCTGAGAAAGCCAGGGGAAGCAAGCCAGTAAAGAACATCCCTCCATGGCCTTTGCATCAGCTCCTGCTTTCTGACCTGCTTGAGTTCCAGTCCTGACTTCCTTTGGTGATGAACAGCAGTATGGAACTGTAAGCCGAATAATCCTTTCCTCCCCAACTTGCTTCTTGGTCATGATGTTTGTGCAGGAATAGAAACCCTGACTAAGACATGGGCTAAGCTGAATCAGCGTTTAACCTGAGCGCTAATTCACTTAGGTTCAACAGTGAGGCTTAACAGGAGCTAGGAAAGTAACAGGTGGCTAGCTGTAACTCCCAGAAGCTACATTTTTAGGTGTGAGAAAAGAAAGGGTTTATTAAAAGGAAATTAATAATCAGGCGGACTGCATCATGCAGGAGGAAAATGTCCCAAAAAGCAGAGAGAAATTTCAGGAGTGCCTTGTTTTATTCTCTCTGGGCTTTACAGCAGAAGTACTCTTCCCCTTTTGTGTCTTGTCTAATGCCTGTTACACCAATCTTTTCTCGTGTTCAATTCATGTATGTTTGTGTCCAGTCTGCATGAATGAATGTTCTATGTTTTATGTTTGATAATAAAGATGGCTAAAATACTTTATCTGCAAAGCCAAGAGCTGCCATGTGCTTCAACCAGGAAACAGACACATGGCAGGAGGGCCCCTACTAGAAAAACTGTTCGTTATAAGAAAAAAGGAGAGTCTACAGTCTCTTAGTTTTGGGGTAAAAAAGCTGATAAAGGGTTTTTTCCTGGAGGGTTCTCTACAATCGTGATTAATGTGTTTGGCAAATTATAAAGTGCTTTTTATTCTATGATTGTAGCTAGAAAAATTAATATTCTCTGATTGGTCTAAATGTAACTCCTTCATTTGGTTCTTTTTCATTGGTAATGTGCTCTGTGTTTTCACAATCAGCTCATAAGTTGTTGGTTAAGATTAATAATTGTTACATTGGTACCAGATGGTTAGTCTTAAAATTGAGAGCTCAAGTTTAGAGTCCTTCCTACATGTGACATAAGGCAGGCCAAGAGGCTGGGTCTCTAAAGATATTTCTAGCTAAGATAATAATTAATGTGGTTCCTATCCTAGAAAGTAAAATTAAAGATAAGATTTAAAGCAATGTCTCTTTATTAAAACATTAAAGCTTGCATGTATTCATAGGTATTACTTGGCAGCCAAAATTCGTAATATGATAGTAATGCTTCTAATATTAACTGTATAAGTAATAAATTGTTTTAAAATTGGGTTTTACTTTCCCAAAGTTAATGTTGCAAAAAGAAACTTAATAATTCTTTACAGATCTAGCCAGATGCTGTTTTAATGAAGTTCAAATTCATAGTTTATAAAGAGTCAATCAGACCGTAAAATTTATCAAGGCATTACAATGTGGTTTGCCTACCTTTTATATAGTTATTTTAAATCCGAAGGTTTGTTTCTTTTTCTCTCTCCTTTGCATCTTAATGATTGTAAAGATTTTAGTTCTAGTGAGTTTGTAATAACTAAAATATTTTGCCTCTAATATGGCTAAATATTGATCTACATTGTGTAAGAAATTATCATTTCTGCTTCTATACAAGAAGCCAAGAGTTTTAATCTTTCAATGTATATTTTTCCTAAGTGAAAAATGTCTTGTTAGCTAATGCTTCTCAAGGGAAGTTTACTTTAAATCCTTACTCTCACCCAAAAGATTCAGAGACAATATGCTTTTATTACTTAGGGGTTTAGCTTATTACATAGGTTTTACAAAAAATAAGAAAGCTTTTATAATTGTTATTAATTATATTCATTGGTAATTAAATATTAGCTGTGCCCAAGACAATTCCTTGGCCAGAAAAAACATTGTAAAGTCATTTTTCTCATCCTCCCAGCCGATCGTTGGCCCACGTGGGCCCAACTAGCTACTGGCCTCTGCAGTGTGGGGCCTTGAAACACACAGTTTCCCAGAGCTATAGTTCTGCGAGAGGCTCACAGCGAACTCAAGAGAGGGCCGCATTCACATTTGCCCCAAGCCTCCAAGTGTCCCGGCCAGAGTAGCCATATTTTCAGAGTAGTCATATTTTTCCCTGCTAAGGCCCGGGGTACTCTGCCACCCTTGTTTGAGTTTTGTAGCCTGAAAAAAAAAAGTCGAGGTGGCGGCAGTGGTGAAAAAAGCGGCTGTGGCAACAGGGCCAGTTCTGCCCCAGTTTAATAACAACCTCTATATGAGACATAGGTACATGTAAATTAGGTCACATGCTTATACTCTTAAGTTTCCCCCTGTTTCAGCACAAATAATCTAGTTGTATGCTGTAGATGGTGTTTTATAATACTGAACAATCAAACCTTAATTTGTATATTAATAGTCAATGCTATATCTCAGAGCTCACAATTGCTTAAGATTGTTCATCCCTCAGATGCTATTAATTCTCAAATTTTCAATTGCTTATGCGTATAAAACTCATAAAAAATGCTGTCCTTTTAAGAAGGCTGTTTTTAGACATTTATTTAATTGTTCTACATTGCCTGGACATTTTAAAACAATGCCAGGCTAAATTTATATCTCAGACAGTCTATAGGTCATACATATAAGGTAGTTTAGATATGTAACCTCATTCTTTGTATATTCATAACAGTTATGGTTTAAGATATTTCAGTATTCTTAAAAATTGTTCATGTAAAGCTGGGTGTGGTGGCACACACCTTTAATCCCAGCACTTGGGAGGCAGAGGCAGGCGGATTTCTGAGTTCGAGGCCAGCCTGGTCTACAAAGTGAGTTCCAGGACAGCCAGAGCTATACAGAAAAACCCTGTCTCGAAAAAAAAAAAAAAAAAAAACTTGTTCATGTATAATTCTTTCCTTTTAGTGTCCTCAGTTATTACTTGTTTCCACATAATAGTGTTAATCTTTGAGGACTTTTACTTAATAATTTACTACAAATGAATGCTTATGTCTAGTTAATAAATAAATAAATTATGCACATGTGACTCAATAACTTTTCAAGCTTTCTAGTTACAACCACTCCTTAAGATAAATGATTAAAAGTGCAATTAGTCACTGCCCCTTTACAGCCAAGTATTTAAAATGTTTTGTCAACAAGTTATTAATTCAAAGGATTAGATATTGTGAAACTTTAAAACTTTAACTTCTTAAAAGACAAAGAAGGGAGAAATTGTATCTCCATACATACTATTTAGTGCATTTCCATGCACACTATTTAATTCATACCTTTATATTCAATTTTTAAATTTTAAATGTCAAAGAATTTAATAAATACTTTATTGTATCTTAAAAGGATCTACTTATTGGCTTATAGATTGTTCCTAAACAGCTACCTTATTAGGGAAGGAAAAAACAAGTTCTCTCCACAGAACACTGCAGAAGCATGATGGTTAATTCGTGTGACAAGCTGGCAGGTAAGTTGATTCAGTGCCCTGATTGAAATGACTAAGAAACTAAATTAGATTCATGTTTTAGATCCAGCCTTGCTTACCATTTTTTTCCAGTTTAGACTAGCTTCAAGCCTTTTAACTTTATGGCAATAGTACATCAGACACTGTGTATTCAGACTTAGTAAGATTAGTCATTTAATAGAGTCATAATGATTTTTCTCTTTTCTTCAGTGTGACCAGTCATTCTAACACAATCTTAGACTGGTCTAATATTTAGTCCAATATTAGAGATTCCTATTGTAGATAACTATATTCTTAATTACCAAGCAAAGATAATTCAGAGCACATCCCCCACTTCCACAGAATCTCTGGCCCTTTTACTAATTCTAAAACCAGCCTAGAGGCTGAGCTTGAGCCTTGCTAATTTGCAACTGAATAATGTACCTGGTCTTCCCCAAAGAAGATTTGCATTGCTATTTTCTCATTGTCTCTTTGTTTTTTTTCAAGCCAGTCAATCAACACCTTCAGCTAGACTGCAGTGGGCATGCATCCCTGCCCCCTAGAGCATGCTAGAGGAAGCTGTTATTTTCATTCTAAAGACATATTGTGGCTTTAGATCTGATTTAAGATTTAGGTTTACTACAAGGGCTAGAAAGGCAGATATTTCAAATATTAGAAGAGATTGGTTTTTATTTCTGATAAACGGGCTTAGTCCCTTAGCTGGTCTCTGGTTTTCCACCCTTGCTGTTATTGCAAGGAACCCTTAGTTCCTCAAGCTGTGGGAATAATAGAGATGAGGAGGATGACCTCCAGTTCCTAATATAGTCTAAGAGCCACAAATTGTGGTGTTACTAGTGATATAATTCTTGTCGAGGCCTTGCTAAATCTGAGGTTGACAATTCTCCTTTAGGAGATGCACAGTACTCAGAATTGTGCATACTGATTCGTGATCCTAATAATACAGTACGGATACCACTTGGGTGCAGAAATTTACTGCAGGGGAAGGTCCAGATTGACCATTTCTGGGTTCTCTGTGAGATACACCCGGTTTGGATGGAGGTTGGTATCTAGTTCCATTTACAACCAAAAATATCTTTCCAAGGCTCTGCCTCCTCTCCCCAAAAGATACCAAGAGCCACAAGTGTGGGTTGTGACAGCACCCACGGGTGGAATCGGGTCAATTTTCCCCCAAGCCAAGGTTAAAACCCACTCATCTACGGATGAGAAAATCATTTGATCACCTTAGTTAAGCGTGGCCTTATTAAACTTAATTAATAGGCAGGGAGAGAGGTTGGAGACCGTACCATTAAAGGGCAAGCCCCTCACAGCCTCCCACCCTAAAAAGCCAATTGGCCTTGTACTACAGAGCTGGTTGTCACCCCCCCCTCCCTGTTCCCTGCCTGTCATCCAAGAATGGGGAGGAACATCCAAGTACTCTTCTTCAGTGTTATTCATAGTAAAGTGCCTTTCAAATTTGTACAGTCAGCCTTGCCAAGGTTCCAATGCCCTGTAAATGACTTCTTAAAATTCAACTAGGAAGTTACCTATTCAGTACTATTTAGCATTTAAAAGTCAGGACTTACAGCTCAGGCCTAATCTACTAGTTGTTTACTAGAACAGAAAGGACAGTCTTATCCAGATACGGCTTGCCATAAGAAAAGTTAAAAAATCCCACTGAGACAGGTTTCTTCATTAAGCCCTAAAATTCAGGCAGAACTATAGAGCATAAATAAATTTCATGCCTCAGCCCAGCCTTTTCTTTTTTATAGTAACAACAGGGAGGAGATGTAACCTCCCCTCCCCAGCCTGAAACCTGTTTGCTCAGGTTTCATTTTTAGAAAGCATGGGGTGGAACTTGTCACCCTGTCACCTGCCACTCCCACTGCCTGCCTCCTAGCTGTTCCAGAGCCATCCCATGTTCACCTGCAAACTTACTCCAAGATGATTTGGTGGGAATCAGGCCACTTCCCCTCCTTCATAACTCCGTGCATAAATTAGTAAAATTGAGCTTTGAACAGGATTTTGTCTTAGCTTTGTCTTTTTCTCGTCTGCCTAGCTCCTTCTTCTCTTCCAGGTTTCCAAGATGCCTTTCCAGAATAGAACCCAGACATGTGAGCCGCTCACCACTGGCCGGACACAACAATCAGGGAAATGCAAATCAAAACAATCCTGAGATTCTACCTCACACCGGTCAGAATGGCTAGAATCAAAGATTCAGGTGACTGCTGATGCCTGCAAGAATGTGGAGAAAGAGGAGCACTCCTCAATTGCTAGTGGGATTACAAGCTGTTACAACCACTCTGGAAATCAGTCTTGTGGTTCCTCAGAAAACTGGACATAGTGCTACCTCTAGATCCAGCAATACTTGTCCTGGGCATATACCCAGAAGATGTTCCAATTTCTAATAAGGACACATGCTTTACAATATTCATAGCATCCCTATTTATAATAGCCAGAAGCTGGAAAGAACCCACATGTCCCTCATCAGAGAATGGATACAGAAAATGTGGTACATTTACACAGTGGAGTACTACTCAGCTATTAAAAACAATGTATTTATGAAATTCTTGGGCAAATGGATGTTTCTGGTGGATATCATCCTGAGTGAGTTTACCCAATCACAAAAGAAGTCTCTTGATATGCACTCACTGATAAGTGGATGTTAGCACAGAAACCTAGAATACCCAAGATACAACTTCCAAAACACAAGAAAATCAAGAAGGAAGACCAACGTGTGGATACTTCATTCCTCCTTAGAATAGGGAATAAAATATCCATGGAAGAAATTGCAGAGACAAAGTTTGGAGCTAAGGTGAAAAGATGGACCATCCAGAGACTGCCCCACATGGGGATCCATCCCATAATTAGCCACCAAACGCAGACACTATTGCATATGCCAGCAAGATTTTGCTGAAGGGACCCTGATATAGCTTTCTCCTGTGAGGTTCTGCCAGTGCCTGGCAAATACTGAAGTGGATGCTCACAGTCATCTATAGGATGGAACACAGGACCCACACCATAGGTGCTAGAGAAGGTACCCAAGATCTGAAGGGTTCTGCAATCCTATAGGTGGTACAACAATATGGACTAATCACTACCCCATGTGCTGTGTCTCTAGCTGCATACATAGCAGAAGATGACCTAGTTGGCCATCATTGGAAAGAGAGGCCCCTTGGTCTAGCAAAATGTGGGTGAAGGACAGAGGGGGAAAAAAGAATGGATCAATTTGCATTCTTCTACATGATAACTGTCTTTTGTGCCAGCATCATTTGTTGAAAATGCTGTCTGTTTTCCACTGGATGGTTTTAGCTCCCTTGTCAAGATCAAGTGACCATAGGTGTTTGGATTCATTTCTGGGTCTTCAATTCTATTTCATTGATCTAACTGTCTGTTCCTGTACCATTACCATGCAGTTTTTATCACAATTGCTCAGTAGTACTGCTTGAAGTCAGGCATGGTGATTTCACCAGAGGTTCTTTTATTGTTGAGAATAGATTTGTTATCCTAGGTTTTTTATTATTCCAGATGAATTTGCAAATTTCCCTTTATATCTCAGTGATTCTTTCTCTTTTCTTAAGGTTTGTCTTCCCATTACTAGAGTGTGTTCATTAGATGACAGAAATATATTCTTATTGTTGTCAGATAATTTATACTTCCCTTTATTCATAGAGAAATCCAGTGAAATAAAAGGAAATTCTTATAACTATCAATCCTATAGTGACCGATATGCTGAATATATATATATGTATGTATATATATGTATGTATATGTATGTATAATATATATATGTATATATATATATATATAGTCACCTAGAGCCTCATCTTATGCTATATGAAGTTATATTTTGTATATGCCATATGAAATCTTGAGTATCATATGCCATATTAAGTCTTTACAATCATATTTTATATGAAGGTGTCCTCTTAATCAGCCCCCTTTGGTTACTCAGGGAAGATTTTTGCACTCTACTCAAATCACTTGCTCCTTCTTAAGCCAAGTTGCTCAAGGGAGAATTGCACAGACTGTGCATCCCCACTCACTTTGAGTTCATTACAAGTCTCAATCACAGTCATACAAGCTTTGTGATGTCCAAATTATCAAATCAATACTATGACTTCAATGTTACCATTTTCAACACAAATTTGGAACTAGAATGGTTTCATAGTTTCAGAGCTTCATCAGTTCATGCAGGGAAAAGTGTGGCAGAGGAGAGAGCTCTGGATATGGGGGCCAGAGTAGGTGGATCTTACTACTGTATCCCATACTAATATTTGTGAGATAAGTAGGTGAGTGTGTCAACAAGGCACTGACAGTGCAGAATGTGGCATAGTGATGTCAAGTGCGAAAATTAAGTTCCCTTTAAAATCCACAGAAAAAGGAACATATATTAAAAGCAACAAGGGGAGAAGTGCAGGTAATATATAAATTCAGATCTTTCGGAATTATACCCAACTTCGGGACAGACATTCTAAAAGGTCCTGAAAAGATAGCTTGTAACCTCTAAAAAACCACAGATGCCAAGTTAGATTAGTATACAGAGCAAAATTCTCTATTACCATAGATGTAAGGAAAAAAGATACTTCAAGTAAAATCCAAATTTAAGCATCTATCCACAAATCAAGCCATACAGAAAATACTAGAAGTATAACTCCAGCCCAAGGAGTTTAATTACACCCAAGATATGGAAATAATTCCTTACCAGTAAAAACAAAGGAAACACACACGCATGCACATGCACACACAGACACCACCACCATCAAAATAACAGGAATTAACAATCACTGATCATAAATATCTCTCAACATGAATGGACTTATTTGTCCAATAAAAAGACACAGACTAATAGAATGGATACTGCATTCAAGAAACATACTTCAGCAATAAAGACAGACCTTACTTCAGAGTAAAGTGCTAGAAAAGTATTAAAAACAAACAGACCCAAGAAGCACTTCTAATACCTAATAAAATATATTTTCAACCATAATTAATCAAAAGAGACAGAGAAGGGCACTGTTTATTCATCAAAGAAAAAAATCTACCAAGAGTATATCTCAATACTGAAAACAAGGGCACCCAAATTTGTAAAATAAACATTGCTAAAGCTTAAATCATGCATTGAACCACACACATTAATAATGGGAGACTTCAACACCCCAGTCTCATCAATTAACAGGACACTCAGGAAAAAACTAAACAGAAGAAAAATGAAGCTAACAGACATTTTGAAGCAAAAGGGCCTAACAGACATCTATAGAATATTTCACCCAAACACAAAAGGATATATACTCATGGATCCTTCTCCAAAATTGACCATATAGTTAGTCACAAAGCAAGCCACAACAGATATAAGAAAATTGAAATAACACCTTGTATCTTATCAGCCCACCATGGATTAAAGTTGGGATTTAACAACATCAGGAATAATGAAAACTTGCATGCACTTGGAAATTGAACAATTCCCTAGTCAATGATATATGGGTCATGGAAGAAATAAATAAACCAAAGATTTTTAGAATTCAATGAAAATGAAGGCACAACAAACCCCAAGTCATGGGACATGGTGAAAGCAGCATTAAGAGAAAAGTTCACAGCATTAAGTGCCTCCATAAAGAAATTAAGAAGTTCTCATTCCAGCATTTTTTTTAGGTTCTCAATTATTTATTACATTAAAAATTACTATGTTCTCATGGGGCCCAATTACATAATTTTTTTGTATTTTTTTATTAGGTATTTATTTCATTTACATTTCCAATGCTATCCCAAAAGTGCTCCAGCCCGCTTCCCCACCCACCCTCTCCCACTTCTTGGCCCTAGCCTTCCCCTGTACTGAGGCATATAAAGTTTGTAGTACGAATGGGCCTCTCTTTCCACTGATGGCTGTCTAGGCCATCTTCTGGTACATATGCAGCTAGAGACAGGAGCTCTGGGGGGGGTACAGGTTAGTTCATATTGTTGTTCCACCTCTAGGTTTGCAGATCCCTTTAGCTCCTTGGTTACTTTCTCTAGCTCCTCCACTGAGGGTCCTGTGATCCATCCAATAGCTGACTGTGAGCATCCACTTCTGTGTTTCCTAGGCCCTGGCATAGTCTCAGAAGAGACAGCTATATCTAGGTCCTTTCAGCAAAATCTTGCTAGTGTATGCAATGGTGTCAGTCTTTGGAAGCTGATTATGGGATGGATCTCTGGATAAGGCAGTCTCTAGATGGTCCATCCTCACTAGAGGGCACAGGGAAAGCATCCTAATTAACAAAATCAGAAATGAAAAAGGAGACATAACAACAGATCCTGAAGACATCCAAAACACCATCAGATCCTTCTACCAAAGGCTATACTCAACAAAACTGGAGAACCTGGATGAAATGGAGAAGTTCCTAGACAGATACCAGGTACCAAAGTTGAATCAAGGTCAGGTTAATGATCTAAACAGCCCTATATCCCCCAAAGAAATAGAAGCAGTCATTAATAGTCTCCCAACTAAAAAGAGCCCAGGACCAGATGGGTTTAGTGCAGAGTTCTATCAGACCTTCAAAGAAGATCTAATCCCAGTTCTTCACAAACTATTCCACAAAATAGAAACAGAAGGTACTCTACCCAACTCATTCTATGAAGCCACAATTACTCTGATACCTAAACCACAAAAAGACCCAACAAAGATAGAAAACTTCACACCAATATCCCTTATGAATATTGATGCAAAAATCCTCAATAAAGTTCTTGCTAACCGAATCCAAGAACACATCAAAACAATCATCCATCCTGACCAAGTAGGTTTCATCCCAGGGATGCAGGGATGGTTCAATATACGGAAATCCATCAACGTAATCCAGTATATAAACAAACTCAAAGACAAAAACCACATGATCATCTCGTTAGATGCGGAAAAAGCATTTGACAAGATCCAACACCCATTCATGATAAAAGTCTTGGAAAGATCAGGAATTCAAGGCCCATACCTAAACATGATAAAAGCAATCTACAGCAAACCAGTAGCCAACATCAAAGTAAATGGTCAGAAGCTTGAAGCAATCCCTCTAAAATCAGGGACTAGACAAGGCTGTCCACTTTCTCCATACCTATTCAACATTGTACTTGAAGTCCTAGCCAGAGCAATTCGACAACAAAAGGAGATCAAAGGGATACAAATTGGAAAAGATGAAGTCAAAATATCACTTTTTGCAGATGATATGATAGTATATATAAGTGACCCTAAAAATTCCACCAGAGAACTCCTAAGCCTGATAAACAGCTTCGGTGAAGTAGCTGGATATAAAATTAACTCAAACAAATCAATGGCCTTTCTCTACACAAAGAATAAACAGGCTGAGAAAGAAATTAGGGAAACAACACGCTTCTCAATAGTCACAAATAATATAAAATATCTTGGCGTGACTCTAACTAAGGAAGTGAAAGATCTGTATAATAAAAACTTCAAGTCTCTGAAGAAAGAAATTATAGAAGATCTCAGAAGATGGAAAGATCTCCCATGCTCATGGATTGGCAGGATCAACATTTTAAAAATGGCTATCTTGCCAAAAGCAATCTACAGATTCAATGCAATCCCCATCAAAATTCCAACTCAATTCTTCAATGAATTAGAAAGTGCAATCTGCAAATTCATCTGGAATAACAAAAAACCTAGGATAGCAAAAACTCTTCTCAAGGATAAAAGAACCTCTGGTGGAATCACCATGCCGGACCTAAAGCTTTACTACAGAACAATTGTGAAAAAAAACTGCATGGTACTGGTATAGTGACAGACAAATAGACCAATGGAATAGAATTGAAGACCCAGAAATGAACCCACACACCTACGGTCACTTGATCTTCGACAAAGGAGCTAAAAACATCCATTGGAAGAAAGACAGCATTTTCAACAAATGGTGCTGGCACAACTGGTTGTTAACATGTAGAAGAATGCGAATCGATCCATTCCTATCTCCTTGTACTAAGGTCAAGTCTAAGTGGATCAAGGAACTTCACATAAAACCAGAGACACTGAAACTTATAGAGGAGAAAGTGGGGAAAAGCCTTGAAGATATGGGCACAGGGGAAAAATTCATCTCAGTTCCAAACTTTGTCTCTGTAACTCCTTCCCTGGGTGTTTTGTTCCCAATTCTAAGAAGGTGCAAAGTGTCCACACTTTGGTCTTCGTTCTTCTTAAGTTCCATGTGTTTAGCAAATTGTATCTTATGTCTTGGGTATTCTAAGTTTCTGGGCTAATATCCACTTATCAGTGAGTATATATTGTGTGAATTCTTTTGTGATTGGGTTACCTCACTCAGGATGATGCACGACAGGTCCATCCATTTGCCTAGAAATTTCATAAATTCATTCTTTTTAATAGCTGAGTAGTACTCCATTGTGTAAATGTACAATATTTTCTGTAGCCATTCCTCCTTTGAGGGGCATATGGCTTCTTTCCAGCCTCTGGCTATTATAAATAAGGCTGCTGTGAACATAGTGGAGCATGTGTCATTTTTATCAGTTGGAACATCTTCTGGATATATGTCCAGGAGAGGTATTGCTGGAACCTCAGGTAGTACTATGTCCAATTTTCTGTGAAACTGCCAGACTGATTTCCAGAGTGGTTGTACAAGCTTGCAATCCCACCAACAATGGAGGAATGTTCCTCTTTCTCCACATCCTCACCAGCATCTGCTGTCACCTGAATTTTTTATCTTAGCCATTCTGACTGGTGTGAGGTGGAATCTCAGGGTTGTTTTTATTTGCATTTCCCTGATGATTAAGGATGTTGAACATTTTTTTCAGGTGTTTCTCAGCCATTTGGTATTCCTCAGGTGAGAATTCTTTGTTTAGCTCTGAGCCCCATTTTTTAATGGGGTTATTTGATTTTCTGGATTCCACCTTCTTAAGTTCTTTATATATATTGGATATTAGTCCCCTATCTGATTTAAATTGAGTCTACTTAGTCTTGCAAGGATGTGGCTAGGAATAATGTTAAGGTTTGTTCTGCTGCTTTGTATTGTAATACTAAATAGTAGACCCCAAGGTCTGCTTGCTCTCAGGTACAAGGAGTTCCTCACATACAGCAAGTGATGTTATGTAACTTTGCCCCACATAACAAGTTATTCATTATTCATCAAAAAGATACCTACTGCTATGCAGAGGAGGTAGGCATAAATTTGGTGCACAGACTTCGGTCTGAAGCAAAGTCCATGAGGAAAAGGCAGAAGTGGAGGAGGAGGAGGAGGAGGAGGAGGAGGAGGAGGAGGTAGTGGTGGTAGAGGGGGAGAGAGAAGAGGAGAGGAGAGGAGAGGAGAGGAGAGGAGAGGAGAGGAGAGCAGAGGAGAGCAGAGGAGAGCAGAGGAGAGCAGAGGAGAGCAGAGGAGAGCAGAGGAGAGCAGAGGAGAGCAGAGGAGAGCAGAGGAGAGGAGGGGAGAACAGAAGATGTTATGGGTTAGTTGAACCATGAGAAAATGATGATGAAGCCTGACCAGTTGGAAGAGATGCAGCCCAAATGGAAATTGCCAAGTTATAATTCAGGCTTATTCACAAAGTTGTAGATACAGTGGCAGAGGGGGTTGATACATGCCCAGCTCTAGTACTATTAAGGTTAGTTTTAATTATAAAGGCTTTGTGTCTTTTATTTGGGAATCGAATGGAATGATCAAGTATAGGTAGAAATTCCCCCATTAAATATTTACCACAATAGTATAAAGCCATCTCCTGAGTAATGGCTAGACTTCTCATTCTGAAGCTCCTGACGTCATCCATAGTAGCAATCACCTGTCACTAACTCCTCAAGTAGGAATGGGAATTCATGTGTCTCTATGGGCTATGGTCTTCAATCTTGGGAAAGTTTTGAGCATACAGTCATTACTACTGGGATTTGTATGTGCAACAGTTGTTCAGAAAATTTTAGCCACCACATCAATGTTGTGGAATCTCAACATATCCCTTTATGCTTTGGTACTATATGGAAGAGGCCAGTGAAACATCTGTTTTAATTTTCATCCTTTTCTGACTTTGCTGAAGAGAGAACTGAATGAGATAACTATGTCTCAAGAAATTCTTACAGACTTGTCAGGCTGTTTATGGTTTACTGCAAGTATACCACAAAATACTTGTCATACACTTATATTGCAGAATTGGATTTCATGACTATATGAATCAACACATATTCAAACATTTTTCATTCAATATGTGCTGTGGACTGGACTCAGTTGGTTTATCAACTCGCAGGGAACCAGGATTTCAGTAATCAGGTGGACAAGGAGTAGGTGGGATGACAAATAGACATGAACATAAGGGAGTCTTGATCTGAATGTAATGTTTTAAAGTGAGCATCAGATTTATATTACAGAAGAAAACTAAGAAGTTAGGTGACACATCAGCCAAGGTGCATTGAAGTTATCTGACACAAAACAGATAAAATGTAAAAATAAAAAATGTATACAAAAAGTCTGACAGGAACCAGGCAGTATTTACAATTAAGATAAGATCAGCCCCTTCTAAAATCTGCTATTGACAGGAGCCAGGTGAGGATTTCACACCTTAGTCACAATTTATTCTATTCCTCTGAGCCTTGTAAAAGCTTGTACCAGGGTGATTCTGCTCTTCCTGACATTTTCATGAATAAAGCAATAATGTAGTTCCTCCTAAAAGCACAACCCTCCTTCTTCCTAGGTTATTGTAAATTCTTGCATATGGGAGTAAGGGTCTGTATGGAATATCCTTTTGTCTGAAGAACTCACCAATGTTCGTTTGATATGCAATGTAGTCTACCATACCTGACTGTAGGGAGGATTCCTAGTTTACTATTTTCAACTAGCCCTGAGATTACTAACTCCTATCTGGAAAACTGTGAGATTCCTGTTTACTGTCAACACTGGAACATTTCATCTGAATGAGGAACAGTCTTATGAAATTCCAGCCCAGGGTTGACTCCAGGGCTCCTAGGACATTGGTGAAGGCCAGGAAGCAAAGTTCAGTCTAGCTTTGGTATTTGACACATTATTTCTCAGAGGTACCTATAATAAAACAATACTGAAAGAAAGCACACAGATCCATTCACCAGCTAATGCAGGGACAAATTGAAGCATTCGTGTTACAGGATGCCAAGGCTCTAGGACACTATGTTTCTATGAAATTTTCGCCTTGGGACTGCATCAAAGTTTTGGGGGCTGCCATGCAGTCTTCACTGGAGTGGGTGTGGCATTTCCCCCTATGTATAATTTTTTAGATGAAGTTTTAGAATGTCCCACCTCAATCTCAGAAGAACTCTAAAGATAAGTGGAAACACAATGATTACTAATAAAATAATGTCAATTATAATAGCAAGCAAGATTATATACTGAACCCAATCTAAGGGATTTAATGCACTTAGATTATTTTTTAAATCGCTGGCTAATTTTTCAGTGTTCTAATTACCAAAGGGCTTCTGTTAATATCTGAAATTTCTATCTTTAATTTCTCTATAATATGTGAAATATCTGTATTTTTCCACACTCCCTACAAATGAGCCTTAATCTTTCCCCTATTAATGGTTGCATTATAAGTTAATGGCGTGACAGATATATATTGAAATGAAGCACGACCTTTAGTAGCTAACCTAACCTAATATTTGCTATATCTTGTCCCCATCTATTGTTAACATATCATCATAGAGAACTGTAGCTAACTTTCAAACATGTCTACAAAACTGTGTAGAAGCAGCCTTTTAAATGAAGTCTGTTATTTCTAATATTGGATTGATTATTGGAACAGTCCATGATTGAGTCAGAATAATTGGTCACATTAAAGGAAGGAGAAGAATCATCATGACATTCAACTATGTAAATTAATAAGCTTTCAAGGTCATATAGAGGAGAATTCAAAGACCAGCCATATTATGATGTCACTAATTTTGTGAGGCAGCTTAGAATATTCTATTATCTATGTACCATTAATAATTGAATATGAAATCATTATTTCTTGGCTATTTGAAAACATGCCACCATAAGAGACATGAATCACTCTCATGGAAACAGGAAATAATTGAAATCATTCTTCAATTCTTTTCCCATCACTATAGTACTGGTCATTTAATTATCAGTTCTGGGAAATGCAAGTTATAGTTTAACCCCTGGGCTGAACCTTCTTGGATAAAATGTCAAGCAGTGACAGAAGCAAATGGACTGTGAAGAGAAAGATTTTGATTTTCAGGATGCCTGTAAAGTGGATTTCTGCTCTGCTGCTGCTACAGATAAGTTGCTGCTTCAGATCTGTGAAATGTGGGAAAGTGTTGGTGTGGCCGATGGACTTCAGTCATTGGATGAACATAAAAATAATACTGGATGAACTGGTACAGAGGGGCCATGAAGTCACTGTTCTGAGACCTTCAGCTTACTATGTTCTTGATCCCAAAACATCACCTGGTCTTAAGTTTGAAACTTTTCCTACATCTGTCAGTAAAGATGATCTGGAAAAATTTTTCATAAAGATTTTGAATTTGTGGACTTATGAGTTGCCAAGAGATACATGTTTGTCATATTCTCCTTTTCTGGAAAATATGTTTGATGAATTATCTGGTTATTATCTAAGTATTTGTAAAGATGTTGTTTCAAACAGAGAGCTCATGACAAAGCTACAGGAATCCAAGTTTGATGTCCTTTTGTCAGATCCGACTGCTTATGGTGGAGAGCTGATCGCTGAATTGCTCCACATACCTTTTCTGTATAGTATTCGCTTCACTGGAGGCTACAAAATTGAAAAATCCAGTGGAGGATTTCTACTCCCTCCCTTTTATGTGCCTGTAATTCTGTCAGGATTAGGTGGCCAAATGACATTCATAGAGAGGGTAAAAAATATGATATGCATGCTTTATTTTGACTTTTGGTTCCACGTGCCTAATGATAAGAAATGGGATTCACTTTACAGTGAATATTTGGGTAAGTTACATTTTTTTTCTCAGTTGCTTGAATACCTAAGTTTCACAAGTGTGTAAATCTTTATGTCCATGAAATAGAAAGTGCAAGAGTCTTTTATAAGTGATCAAATGTATAATGATATAAACTATCAAATTCACAAGCTCTTGTAAAAGGTCATATATTTGATCAAATAGGAGAAGGTATCAGTATCAGTATCAGTCCTGATAGAAGACATTTTGGTTAGCTATGCAATTACATAGAGATGAAAGTAGACAGTCCCTTAGTGATTCTTTACCCATTTACTGAAACGTTTTCCTCTATTTTAATAAGTCACTAAGCAGTTACCAATTGATCTTGATTAATGGAGATTCAACATTGGCATATATTGTTATAATTATGTAACATTGAAGAAGCTATTTTCTCTTGCCTAGGCCAGTGTATTTATTTAAAATGAAAATGTGGGGTCAGAAAACATGGCCAAAGATTTAAGATTGTTTCTGTACAATTTTAGTGCCAGAGCTTTCTTCCTGGGACCACTCATGTACAGTGGCTGAAAACTGCCTGTAACTTCAGCTTCAAGGGGACTGCTGCCCTTTATCATATGCACAGGCACTGGCATAAACTTAACATATACTCATGAAGACACAAATACCTATAAATGAAAAGATAAAACATAAAATATTTTCTTTGTATGTCACTATAAAATCCCCCCATCTTGAAAACTATTACATTATTTCTGAAGCTTAAAAGTGGAACAGAGCCAGAAGCCATGGCCCACACCTTTAATCCCAGCACTTGGGAGGCAGAGGCAGGCAAATATCTGATTTAGAGGCCAGCCTGGTCTACAGAGTGAGTTCCAGGATAGCCAGGGCAACACAGAGAAACCCTGTCAAGAAAAACCCCACCAAAAAAAAAAAAAAATGGAACCAATATTTCTACCAGTCCCACGTTTCCTTATTGGGTCCTTTCCTAAATTCAATTGCAAATGCCTAAATTTTACAGGGGCACGGACAGACATGCTATATTTTCTGAATTCACTTATTTTTTTCTCTTAAAAGTATACCACAGATAAGACTAGCCACAAATTCCTCTTCTCATAAAAGACTAGCCACAAATTCCTCTTCTCATAATTCTGAATGTGTTGAGATTGCTTTATAGTGTAAGTATTATTAAATATCTCAATATGAAAAAATACTAGAAGCATTAACAACTTTTTTTTTTTTTTTTTTTTTTTTTTGCTTTTCGAGACAGGGTTTCTCTGTATAGTCCTGGCTGTCCTAAAACTCACTTTGTAGACCAAGTTGGTCTGAAACTCAGAAATATGCCTGCCTCTGCCTCACGAGTGCTGGGATTAAAGGCGTGCTCCACCACTCCTGGCTATATTCAGTCATTCATAAAACTTAGAGCTCCATGAAAGGAATAAAAACTAGCTAAAAACTATCATGACCCTGAGAATTCTGAGGAGGATACACAGCATTTGACAGTTTTGGTCATGGAATGTGTGTTTATATTTACATAGTTTGGTTTTGTTTTATTTGAAGATTTGGAGAGGAAAAATTGCGAGCTTCTTTATATATACTTAGTGAGTTGTTTCTGTCATTAATTATGGTTTTATATTACTGAGGAAACATGAAATGAGTCTTACGTAATGCTTTAAAAGTAAACACAAAGCCAGGCAGTGGTGGCACATGCCTTAATCCCAGCACTTGAGAGGCAGGGAAAGGCAGATTTCTGAGTTCAAGGCCAGCCTGGTCTACAGAGTGAGTTCCAGGACAGCCAGGGTTACACAGAGGAACCCTGTTTCAAGTAACCAAAACCAAAACCAAAACCAAAAAAAAAAAAAAAAAAAAAAAAAAACCCTTTAAAAGTAAACTCAAATTAACAGGTAACTATATGACCAACAAATCAATTATCAATATGTTATATTACATATAAACATATTACATTTTAAATGCACATGTTCTATATCAAATACAAATTCTTCCAACGTCTTTAAGGAAATATATTTTATACTCAGCAGACAGTCCTGTCAACTTTTCTCTGTCTCATTTTCTTATCTTCTCCAACTAGGAAGGCCCACCTCCTTAGCTGAGACAATGGGCAAAGCAGAATTGTGGCTCATTAGATCCAACTGGGATTTGGAGTTTCCTCACCCAACCTTACCAAATGTTGACTATGTTGGAGGACTCCACTGCAAACCTGCTAAACCCTTGCCTAAGGTAAATATATATTTTTTATCTCTTTTTCATTTCATATCATTTCTGGTGAAATGATTGTACATCTTTCCTCACATGTTTCTCCCAATGATAGAGATATGTGGGAAGTGAAATTAAGATTCCTGGTAAGTAGAAGCTCTACAAACTGAGGAAAGTATATGGCAGACATGAAAAAATTCATATCAGTGAGTTTAGTCATGTAGTGACGGTACTAGAATGATTCACCATTGGGTAACGTTTTTACCAAGCAACCATGAGGATGTGAGTTTGAATGCCAGTGCCCACATAAAAAGTTCAGTGTTTGCAATGGTGTCATCATTTGGAGGCTAATTATGGGATAGATCCCTGGATATGGCAGTCTCTAGATGGTCCATTCTTATGTCTCAGCTCCAAACTTTGTCTCTGTAACTCCTTCCATGGGTGATTGTTTCCAATTCTAAGAAGGGGCAAAGTGTCCACACTTTGGTCTTCATTCTTCTTGAGTTTCATGTGTTTTGCAAATTGTATCTTATATCTCGTATACTAAGTTTCTGGGCTAATATCCACTTATCAGTGAGTATATATCATTTGAATAATTTTGTGATTGTGTTACCTCACTCAGGATGATGCCCTTCAGGTCCATCCATTTGCCTAGGAATATCATAAATTCATTCTTTTTAAGAGCTGAGTAGGACCCTGATATAGCTGTCTCTTGTGAGACTAGGCCAGGGCCTAGCAAACACAGAAGTGGATGCTCACAGTCAGCTATTGGATGGATCACAGGGCTCCCAATGGAGGAGCTAGAGAAAGTACCCAAGGAGCTAAAGGGATCTGCAACCCTATTGTTGGAACAACATGATGAACTAACCAGTACCCCGGAGCTCTTGTCTCTAGCTGCATATGTATCAAAAGATGGCCTAGTAGGCCATCACTGGAAAGAAAGGCCCATTGGACATGCAAACTTTATTTGCCCCAGTACAGGGGAATGCCAGGGCCAAATAGTGGGAATGGGTGGGTAGGGAAGTGGGGGGGGGGGGAGAATATGGGGAACTTTTGGGATAGCATTGGAAATGTAATTGAGGAAAATACTTAATAAAAAAAACATTAAAAAAATTAAAAAAAAAAAGCTTAGTGTTCTAGCATAGCATGTAGGAGCTGAACACAAGTTAATACTGAGTATAGTAACTTGATAAAATGGTGAGATTCATGTTCAATGAGAGACAGTCTCAAACATAATATCTTAAAGTTAATGGAGTAGAACATCTGATTTTATCATGGCCTTTATTGGCTAAAACAAAGGCAGGGAATTTGGAGACATTAAGAAAATACTCTCATTTATACACAATATCAGAAAATCGTCACACAGTATATATTTTTCTCGTGGTTATGATTATTTTATTAAGAACCAAACATTTTATTTATCATAGGAGGAAGAATGCATTAACTTATCACATATGTACATACCACAACATTGATAATATTTCAGTAAACACTAGCTAATAATACTAAACTAACCATAGTAGTAGCAAATTAAACAGCAAGCAAACTTTATAAATTCTGCAGGATGAAAGATAAAATGGAGCTACAATTTTACAAATATTTCACTCACAATACTTGCATTTCTTAGCTTTCATTTTGCCAGAGGAAAATGTTGAGCAGGTTTGTTGCACATATGTGAGTGTACTTCATACTGCTGCCTGTGGTAGGCTGTGCCAGCTCTGTCTTCTGTTTCTTTTAATACCACTATTCTAAAAACTCATAATACTTCAATTTTTTTCCCCTAGGTTTTTGTTTTGTTTTGTTTTGTAAAATTTTCATGAGAGACTTCTCTACAATTGCTATTGTGTGATAAAACAAGTTCTTTATTCACAGGATATGGAAGAATATGTCCAGAGCTCTGGAGACCATGGTGTAGTGGTCTTTTCTCTTGGGTCAATGTTTAGTAACATGACAGAAGAAAAAGCCAACACAATTGCATGGGCCCTTGCCCAGATTCCACAAAAGGTGAGGTAAAGTGCCCATGGTAGGAGAATGTATACTGCTTCCATAAAAGTCCTTGGAAGGTCTGATTCTAGAATTGACTATGTGAAACCTAAAGGTTTGGGTAAGCTCTAATTTAGCTTAGCCAAATTATAAACAGAAACACAAAAGAGATTCTACAATATTAAAGAAGGTATTTTTGACTGCAAGTACCTTGGATATCAATGTTGTGATCTCTGTGGGTACATTCTGAAGTCCTCGCATTATGATGACATTACTGTCAAGGGTGTGTAGACACAGCAAATTCTTCTTGATTTCACACGAAAAGATAATAGTTGTATGGATTTTAGATTCATGTGAATCTAAAACATGTATAAAACTTGTGCAATCAAAAAGCAGACCAAATCTAAGCCAAGCATTCCCTACTGGAAGACCACACATGCAAGAATATTTGGAGAGGATAACTGGCTTCTTATGTTTTGTTTTTTTGTTTTATTTTTGGTTTTGATGATTAAAAACACACAGTTAACACTGCCCAGGTCAAATTAATACATGGAACGTTCTTAATACCATGGCAATTTATAGGAGTATGTAACACAAACTCTAGTGGAGCTAATTTCCTGAGCCTGTGACTTGATACGATCTCACACTGCAGCTCAGGCTAGTGGCTTCAACAGCCAGAAATCATCCTGCCTCAGAAATCTGAGGTAAGAAGGTAGATTATTTTTAAGCCAGAAGTAGGATGTATAGGGAAGGGGGTGATTCATGGAAGATTGGGGTTTGGTGGAATTAATAAGAAAAAAGAATATTATATGAAATTCTTAAAGAAATGATAAAAGATGTCAATCTAACTGTGTGGTCATAGTGATCATTTGGAGATGAGGAAAAAGTCCAGTGTACAGAAGATGCTGACATGTTTTGAATCAGTGGTCCACAGCAATTGCTCTACAAAGGACAAGTGTCTACTTGGGTGAAGTTGGTACAGCAGATGTAATATCTGTGTTTAAATCCCACCTTGTCACCACTCCAGATGACGTGGGAAATTAAAGACATATGCAATAGCCAACTTTATACAGAGAATCAAATCCTTACAGTCTGAGGGTTAAGAAAGGTCATAATAATACATAACACAGGAGTTCTGGTTGCATCCAGTCATAAAGATGTGCTATGTATGACATAAACCTGCATTTCCAATGAGAAACACAAAGGAGAGTTTAAACATTCCTGGATAACAATAGTAAGTAAAAGTGATTAACCTGAGGTAGACCTGCTCCTATCTGCTAGATCTGAGAAGGGGGCCAAATCACATTCCAAAAGTAATCTCTTTGAAGAAACTGAGGTCAAATACCCTTGTCCAGTTTTCTTAGAGTATTTTCACAAGCACTCAAAAATCGTCTCTATTGTGGACCCCTTTCTCATATCTCCTCCTTTTTAATTTTTTTTTGAACACAGAGTATCCAGAGTCATTTTGATTTAATATATGTTCAAATTTACTTGTCTTTGGATGCTTGAGTATACAAAGGATCACAGGTGAAAACAGATGCAGTCACCAGAAAGAGATTCTCAGGTGACAAATGGCATCAATTAACTTCTTCCTTGGTGCATAGGGTCTTTAATTGGCCCAAAGTAGACTGACTTGAATTCTGATGCTATAGTCAAAAATCCCCTTGCTATCTTCATGATGTCTGCCACAATCTTCTTACTCTCCACATCTCTCATTCACCCCTCAGGGCTAGAGGAACCTGAGAGGAAACCAGTGTTTTATTGAAAACATCTGCATATTCTGTGCAAAATTTCGTGAGCCAGCCGGGTTATCAAGGTTTAAATTGTTGAAATCACATAGGCCTGTCTAAAGGCAATTCAGAATGTTCTGTATAGAAATAGTTTTGAGTTCCTGAACATGTATCACCTTCAGGTAAATTTAAAAATAAGAGTAAATGAGGAAAGTACAAGGATATTCCACTAGTTTTGAGATTTTTAATTTATTTTTATTTTTAACATTCCATGTGTTCTTTCAATTATGCACTGACCATGATGATTATAAAGAAGCTTCCAATATGATTTTTATTCTATCCTTTGCAGAAGGTTTTATTGTTTTCTCCTATATTTTATTGAAGTAGGCACGCCCATACTATCAAAAGTTTGGATAAGAAGACTACATTGCAGAAACATTCCCTGAGTATAGAAGTAGAACCCCCTAAAATTAGAATATATATCAATGCACACATGCAGGTTCGGTATCCAAGACAGAAGAGCATAGTAAATTACATCTACTGTCCATAATTATCTAATGATTTTTACCTCATGTGTTAACTGTAGCTATATAAATATGATATTTACAGGAGAACAAGTAGAACATTCTTGTACAATCTGTCTCACTTATCTAAGTGGGATGTGGTATTGTACATGAACCCCAACAGCATTATTGTATAGGTGGTGATGTTCATATTGCAGAAAAGCAAAAATATGACTGCTCAATGCATCATCTTGTTTATTTTGTTCTGCAATAGAAACATGGAGGTTAGAGTGTACACAGTGTGAGTAATAAACACAGGATGAATGGTGGTTTGAATCAGTTGTTATAGATCCTGGAGTAATGGGAGCATGGTAGGATGAGAAGAGGAAATTTAAAGTTTCCTATTCTACTATAGCAATCTGTGTTTGAATCTTGAAAACTCCATAGAGTTCTGTAACTCTCTTTAAAACTGATGTCATTTAGGTGTAAGATAATATATCAAGGAATATATCCATGTAATTGTTGACATTAAATCTTCCCCTGATTTATTAATTGAGCAAGAAGAGAAAGAAAAGTAGTTAGTATTTTATGGCCCTTGTGGTATAAATGGATCCATTCCAGAGGTCTATTTTTTTGGGCTTTAGTATGTATAGGAGACAACTTAGTGGAGAAAGTAAGTGTAAAGGCAGCAAAGGATCCACAATATAAACAAATGCCTCTTTTAGTTTGGATTCAAATAGCTGTAATACTTTTGACCCTCAATATAAAATCAAGGGATATCCAACTCCAATTCTCCTTTCAGAGTTTATATAGTAGGTTAGTCCAAAATTAGGCATTTTCAAAATAGTGTGTAGGCAATTAATATTCCCTAATATTTTTGAAATTTGTTGAGTGTTTTTATTTACTTTTATTAGCTATTTTATTTATATATATTTCATATGTTATTTCTCTTCTCTGTTTTCTCCTCTGAAAAGCACTATCCCATCCCTCCTTCCCTTTGGTGTTTTTTAAATTACTCATTCCATTCATTTACATCTCAAATGATATCCCAATTCCCAGTTAACCATCCACAAGCCCCCACCCCCATCCCACATACTCCCTCTCAGTACCTACCCCTCCAGCATCCCCCTATTCTGGGACACCAAACCTCCAAAGGATCAAGGGCCAGCCCTCCCATGGATAAACAGTCGTTTATCTATGAAAGAAATCGGATTATTACAGTAGTCACTGATGCAAGTTATATAAGAGAAATTGTGGTTCTGATCACCATACCTACTAATTGGTATTTAAAAGCCATAGGTAAATTTATACATTATCATTATTGCCTATATAGTCACATCATGTAGAAAATGTGCTTCATGAGGGAGGATTCAGTAGTACAAATAAGACTGTAAGTTTAAGCACACTAATAAAGGAAAACAATACATAATTAATGGATTTAAATATAAGAGGAACTTTTATCAGATTAATTGATTCTGGAACTGATGTTTCTTTTATAATTATTAAATAGTGATCACCTTAACGGCATATTGTAAAAGTAAATGAACACTGATAGAGTTGTGAACTATGAGCTCTATCAAGATTAGACAGAACTGCAATTTAGAAATTCAGAAAACATAATGTTATTATTAATCTTTTGTGAGGATACTTTCTACAACAATTATTATATCTGAAAATTCACAAAGATCAGATGCTGAGTAATATCAGGGGCAACTAGTAACTAGAACACCTGTTAGTACCCATAAAAAGGACAATTTAAAAACAATCAACACTAAGAGTGGAACAGATTGAAGGAAAGGCTATCCAGGACTGCCCCATGAGGGGGGATCCATCCAATATGTAGGCACCAGATTCAGATACTATTGCTGATGCCAAGAAATGCTTCCTGACAGGAGCCTGATATGGCTCTCTCCTAAGAGGCTCTGTTAGAGCCTAACCAATACAGATGTGGATACTGGCAGCCAACCCTCAGACTGAGCACAGGGACCTGAAGGGAGAAGATAGGGGAAGGACTGAAGAAGCTGAAGAGGTTTGAAATTCCATAGGAAGAACCATAATATCAACCAACCAGGCCACCCAGAGCTTCCAGGGACTAAACCACCAACCAAAGAGTACACATGGAGGGACCTGTTGCTACAGCTGCATTCTGAGCATTGAACTATGATAAGGACAATTTGCTTCTTAAAGTGACCACTTGACCAACATCATTTCTTTTTTTGTAGAACAAACTTCCTAAAACAGGTACTTTTGCTCTAGATTTGTATGTCCCTACGTTTCTACATAACTTCAGAAAGACCATAACAGTTTTTATCTCTCTTTGAGGTTTAATTCTCAGCAGTCTTCATTGTCATTATCAAAAGTGACAATTTTTAAGAAGTCTTGAATTTGCTCCTTCTTTACTTGTTTTTCAATAGTATCTCTGAGTCTCCCTCTGAAATCAGCATAAGGCTCAGAGGAATCATATATTTTACATATTACTAGATCCTAAGTCTGATTCCATATCAGTATTCATGCAGGAAGCCTTAACAACATTTCTAATGTGGAAGAACTGAAGGATGTATATCATGCAACTGATAATCTGCTGATACAAATCCCTGTCGGCATTTCTTTTTTTTTTTTAAATTAGGTATTTTCTTCATTTACATTTCAAATTCTATCCCAAAAGTTCCCCTTACCCTCCTCCCCCCACTCCCCTACCTACCCACTCCCAGTTTTTGGCCCTGGTGTTCCCCTGTACTGAGGCATATAAAGTTTGCAAGACCAAGGGGCCTCTCTTTCCAATGATGGCAGACTAGGCCATCTTCTGATACTTCTGCAGCAAGAGACACAAGCTCACCTGGAGATCCATCCCATAATCAGCCTCAAAACGCTGACACCATTGCATACACTAGCAAGATTTTGCTGAAAGAATCCTAATATAGCTGTCTCTTGTGAGGCTATGCCGGGACCTAGCAAATATGGGAGTGGATGCTCACAGTCAGCTATTGAATGGAACACAGGGCCCACAATGGAGGAGCTAGAGAAAGTACCCAAGGAGCTAAAGTGGTTTGCAACCCTATAGTTGGAACAACAATATGAACTAACCAGTACCAGCGGAGCTTGTGTCTCTAGAGACCCAACTTTTTATGGGCTTTATTTTCAAGCCACATTTGCCAATAAGGAAATTGGAAAGGGCTAAGAACAATTTTAGCAATTACATCAAACCATATGGCAAACATAGTGCATTATTGCTCCAACCAAAAAGATATTCATAACTATATAAAGTAGTAGGTCTATAGGAAGCACAGGTCTTCTTAAAATCTTTCATGATGTACATGTTTAATTCCTAATATACATCTTGTTTTTCTTGAAACTTTACAAGAAACACAGAGCACAACTAATAAGTCCAGTAAGGAATTGATGAATGAATTTCTTTTCCTTACATTAGCCTAGCTTGCCTTGGTTGTAATATTAGCTTTTTTGTAGGCTCTCTTAAATCTTCATTAAACAGGGGAAGAACTCAAGATTAGATCACCTACATAGTTGTCAGTGGTGCTGATTTTGCTTTCCATTTTGCCTTCACTGGGAATTCTTCTTTTCATCTTTTTTTTTTAACCAATTTTAAGGCATCATCATTCTGTTGATGTTCATACAAGGCCTTGGGAATTACTTCCTGGTGATTATTAACCTCCTCATCTTTGTAAAGTTTTTTGTTAACAGTATAACTCAATGCCCACATGACCACTGATTGAAAGGGAATATTTTTCCATGTTTATGTGCTTTTTCCATATTCATTTAGATGCAGTCCCTTACTTCTTCATCTAAAGTATCATCTTCTGTTAACTAGGCATTATAACTGCAAGCAACCTAATAGTTGTGACTTTAATATATGTGCTCCTCTTTTTTTTTTTTTTGTTTTGTTTTGTTTTGTTTTTTCAATACAGGGTTTCTCTATATAGCCCTGGCTGGATGCACAAGCTTGCATAAGGTATAGCTTTTTCTGTATTCTACCTGCTTTTTCTCATTCAACTCTCTCCGTGAGGGTCTCCATTGTTCTATTGCAAAGTCAACTTTAAGTCCCCCTTCATTGCCAATTGTCACAACTCCAGAGACAGAGAGACTTGAGAGAATGCAGCTGATAAGTGAGGCAGACTAAAATCTCATGAAATAGCCAACTTTATTCACAGCATCAAACAAGGCTTATTCTGAGGCTTAAGAAATGTCACATGAGTAAAGGTCAAAGGATTTCAAGCTGTATACAATCACAAGGACAAGTCAAAGTAATAACATATAGAATCAACTCCTATCTGGCATAAATGGGAAAATGACATAGACACATACCAAGAGAAGTCTTGTGTTTTGAAGAAACAAGAATAACAACACTCTTGACCTGTTTTCTTGGAGTATTCTCAGTGGACTAAGATTTTACTCACATGACTCTATTCCTGAACTGTTGCAACACTACAATATGCAAAGGTTCTTCCAGATGGGTCAGATGATTTCATATTTCTATTGGTCAATACATTGATCATTATTTCCAAGAACTCCTGGGCAGAGATAATTCTGGATGGCAAACAATGAAGAATACACAATCAAAGACAAGGAAAATTGAAATTTACTGTAAATAACATAGCACAAATGAATAAACAAAAACTCTAAACTATTTAAAATGTATTTTATTATAATATTAAAACTGGTATATTAGAGTTTTCAAAATAATTTATATAATATAAGTGATTAGTAATTTGCCAATATTCCTTGCAGTTGAATTATGCTGCCATGGCAATGTATTAATATTTCCATGTATCACTTACTATCTCATTTACCTACATATCTCTTTGTGGAAAGTGATGATTGTGTTCAACATGATTGAGGGCAAAAATACAAGCAGAAACTGCTGGTACAGTCTTTGCTCAGTCTTTTAAGAGATCTCATTGCTCACCTCTTGTGACTTCCTCATCTATCCTATGTTCAGATCTGTTTCCTCTCCACTAAAAAAAGATACATTATAAAATAAGGTCTCTTTTGAAAATTATAATTACATCATTTCTTGCTTTCCAGTCCTCCCTCCAAACACTCGCATAAGCATGCCTCCTTGGTCTCTTTCAAATTCACAACATATTCTTTTAATTAATTGTTGTTATATATATATATATATATATATATATATATATATGTGTGTGTGTGTGTGTGTGTGTGTGTGTGTGTGTGTCTACATGTATGTTACATATATATATATGTCTCTACATTTATAATCCTATATATATTCTGTTCAGCCTTTGTAATGTACAATTTGGCTCTACCAATAAAGATTGTCTAATATTTAACAGGTTCTTTGGAAATTTGATGGCAAAACCCCAGCAACTTTAGGACCCAACACGAGAGTGTACAAGTGGCTCCCCCAGAATGACCTCCTTGGTAAGACTCTGGAAAACAAATCGAAATTCATGACTGTGTCTCTGACTCCTATACTTATCACTTTTGACTTCAAAACCTATTTGTTACACTTACTTCATGGATTATTTATTTAGGATAACAAGTTATGAAATGGATTTGGTCTTTACTTACCACTTTTTTTTTCACATCTACTATGGATTTCATCTGTTTGACTGGAAATGAGTATTTCATATTTCAAGTCTCTAGTCATATGCAAATCTGCAAAATAGTTCCCTGAAAATTTAGATTCTTCTAGCTCTGAGACAGAGAAATATTTCAGTGAGGTTATTATGAGTATAACAATCTTCATGAAGAAAATCTCTTCAGTTCATCATAATATACATATCTCTTTTCATGTCTAAGACTGCTAAATAATGTTATCCTGAATTCATCTTATTCTAGGTCATCCAAAAACCAAAGCCTTTATAACTCACGGTGGGACCAACAGTATCTATGAGGCAATCTATCATGGAATCCCTATGATTGGCATTCCTTTGTTTGGAGAACAGCATGATAACATTGCCTATATGGTGGCCAAAGGAGCAGCTGTTACATTGAATATCAGAACAATGTCAAGGTCAGATGTGCTCACTGCACTGGAGGAAGTCATAGTAAATCCTTTGTGAGTATCACCTTTTAAAATGTGGTTCATTCATCCATTCATTCATTATTCATTTATTCACACATTCGTATATTTAGTGTCTTCTTACTGAAAGCCAAACAAATAAGAATTATCCTGAAGGCAATGGTAAGTATAGGAACAGAAATATATTAGGGTATGATTCAGTCCATATATTATTCTCTCTCTTACTTTTTGTTTTCTAATTCCTTCTTATGCTTTATATTTCTTTACTATGGTCCTAAATATGTAACTCTTCTGCTTCATCCTCCACACTGCTTGGCCAAGAATGATCTTGATAGTCCTGTCCAAACACTTCAAAAGAAGGCTTTCATATCTGGTGTGGGACTTTTTAGTAGAAAGTCCTTGGCTATTGGAAAGATGAATGTCAGTTCAGATGAGAAAAGTTCATTAAAGCTATATATGTATGTTTTTGCATAGAATTGGAAGAAAGATATAAATAGTTAATAGTATAATTATTTTTTCAGAATTCTTGTTATTTTCTCCTTTTCCCTCCTCTTCTTCTTCCCCTTGCCTTTCTGTTCTTCCAATTTCCCTTATTACATCACTTAAATTCTGCCATCTACCTTCACATTCTTCATGCCTTTTTTGTATTAACCTCTCCTCCATCTCAAAGGAGCATCTACACTTCCTATCCCTTTATCAGATAAGTTGAATCCTAAACTGCAATTGACTGTAATAGCCTACTAAGAAATGAGGATGTTTTAATAAGAAAAAATATACAATTTTGCTATTGTGATTTGTAAAGAGTAGGAGGATAAGTTAACACCACTGTAAATCCTACCTGTTGTGCTACATTAATCTGACATTTTGAGCTGGAGACTTAGGTCTCTAAGTCACTCTTTTCATAAATATGTTCATCTATAATATTTTCAGCAATAGAATCAAATGCACCTGCATACTTCTCTGTTAAATTTGGACCGCTTTTCTAAGTTTGGATGTGAAAAAAAATGAAGATCAGCAATAATATGTAAAAGTCAAGTCATAGGGCAGCTCAATGGATAAGAACAGGAGTTTTAATGCATTCATTCCATTAATTGATGTCCACTTTCTCTCTTATAGCTATAAAAAGAATGCTATGTGGTTGTCAACCATTCACCATGACCAGCCTATGAAGCCCCTGGACAGGGCAGTCTTCTGGGTTGAGTTTGTCATGCGACACAAAAGTGCTAAGCACCTGAGACCACTTGGACATAACCTGACCTGGTACCAGTCCCACTCTCTGGATGTGATTGGCTTCCTACTTGCTTGTGTTGCAGGCACTGTGGTTCTTACTGTAAAGTGCCTCTTGTTCATTTACCGATTCTTTGAAACGAAAGAAAAGAATATGAAGAATGAGTAGAGTTAATTGTCAATGCACTACATGAATGAACTTTCAGCCTCATTCTAAATTATGAACCACCTTTTAAACACTGATTTGACTCTTTTTTAATCAAGGCACATCTTCTTTATAAATTCTACCTTGTAAGAAGACATATAAATCTGTGAATACTGATACATTTTCAAAAATCACATCTTTTTTTAAATTTCAAACTAATGTAAAAAATTGTATTGTAGAAAAATGGAAAAAAATAAAGATGTACTTGATAAAGTCTTAAAACTCATAGAATATTTCAATGTCGTTTCTGAGATCCCAGTGTTCAGAGTTTCCAGCAGACTGTCAAGAGATGCTTGACAAAGACAGGTCTCTGGAGACAGGTGTGGTGGCTACTGCCTAAAAATATAAGCATACAAATAGTATCTGGAGAGGAAAACATATGATGATTTTGTTTGCCCAGGAAACATTTTAAGTCTACAATGATGTCACTCGGGGACCGCTTATTCCAGTTAGGTTGCTACAACTTCCTGTGTTTTAAAGGTTTTTGACATGAGCTACATTTACACAATTGAGAAACTGAGGTTAGTTTCTCAAGTCTTCATAGGACCAAGGGCATCTCTTCCTACTGATGACCTACAAGGCCATTCTCTGCTACATATAGACCAAGGGCCTTCAAAGGACCAAGAGTCTCTCCTCTGATTGATGACCTAAAAGGCTATTCTCTGCTACATATGCAGCTGGAGCCATGGGTTACTCCATGTGAAATCTTTGATTGGTGGTTTAGTCCCTGTGAGCACTAAGGTTACTGGTTAGTTCATACTGTTGTTCCTCATATGCGGCTACAAATCCCTTCAGCTCCTTGGGTCCTTTCTCTAGTTCCTCCACTGGGGACCCTGTGCTCAGTCCAATGGTAGACTGAGAGCATCTACATCTGTAGTTGTGAAGCACTGGTAAAGCACCTCAGGAGAGAGTAATATCAAACTCCTGTGAGCAAGTATTTGTTGGCATCCATAATAGTGTCTGGGTTTCCTGACTGTATATAGGATTGATCCCCAGGTGGGGCAGTCTCTGGATGGCCTTTTCTTCTGGCTCTACTTCACATTTTACCTCAGTAACTCCTTGCATAGGTATCTTGTTTCTTATTCTAAGAAGGAACAAAGATTCCACACTGTGGTCTTCCTTCTTCTTGAGTTTCATATATTTTGCAAATTGTACCATGGGTACTTGGAGTTTGTAGGCTCATATTCACTTATCAGTGAGTGCATACCATGTGTGTTCTTTTGTGATTGGGTTACCTCACCTAGAATGATATTTTCTAGTTCTACCCATTTGCCCACGAATTTCATAACTTCACTGTTTTTAAAAGCTGGGTAATACTCCATTGTGTAAATGTAGCACAATTTCTGTATCCATTCCTCTGTTTAGGGACATCTGGTATCTTTCCTGCTTCTGGCTATTATAAGTGAGGATGCTACAAACATAGTGGAGCATGTGTCCTTAATACATGTTGGAGCATCTTCTGAGTATATGCACAAGAGGGGTACTATTGGGTCCTCAGATAGTACTATATCCAATTTTCTGAGTAACCACCAAACTGATTTCCAGAGTGGTTGTACTAGCTTGCAATTCCACCAGCAATGGAGGAGCATTCCTCTTTCTCCACATCCTCACCAGCATCTGATGGCATCTGAGTTTTTCAACTTAGCCATGTGACTGGTATGAGGTAGAATCTCAGAGTTATTTTGATTTGCATTTCCCTGATGACTAAGGATGTTGGACCTTTCTTTAGGTGCTTTTCAGCCATTCAGTATTCCTCAGTTGAGAATTCTTTGTTTAACTCTGTACCCCATTTTTATTTATTTTTTTTTATTTATTTATTTTTTTTTTGGTTTTTTTTTTGAGACAGGGTTTCTCTGTGTAGCCCTGGCTGTCCTGGCACTCACTTTGTAGACCAGGCTGGCCTCGAACTCAGAAATCCGCCTGCCTCTGCCTCCCAAGTGCTGGGATTAAAGGCATGCGCCACCACGCCCTGCCTGTACCCCATTTTTAATAGGGTCATTTGGATCTCTGGAGTCTAACTTCTTGAGTTTTTTGTATATATTGTATATTAGCCTTCTGTCAGATGTAGGGTTGGTAAAGTTCTTTTCTCAATCTGTTGGTTGGCATTTTGTCCTATTGACAGTGTCCTTTGCCTCACAGAAGCTTTGTAATTTTATGAGATCCCATTTGTTAATTATTAATCTTAGAGTATAAGCTAATTTTTTCTGTTCAGGAAATTCTTTCTGCTGTGCCTGTGTCTTCAAGGTTTTCCCCCACTTTCTCTTCTATTAGTTTCTGTGTAACTGGTTTACATGGAGGTCATTGATTAACTTAGACTTGAACTTTGTACAAGAAGATAAGAATGGATCAATTTGCATTCTTTCACATGCTAACAACCAGTTGAACCAGCACCATTTGTTGAAAATGCTGTCTTTTTTCCACTGGATGGTTTTAGCTCCTTTGGCAAAGATCAAGCGACCATAGATCTGTGTGTTCATTTCTAGTCCTTCAATTCTATTGCATTGATCTACCTGCCTGTCACTGTACAAATACTGTGCAGTTTTAATTGCAACTGCTCTGTAGTACAGTTTGAGATCAGGAATGGTGATTCCACCAGAAGTTCTCTTATTGTTGAGAATAGTTTTCTATATACTAGGTTTTTGGTTATACCAGATGAATTTGCAAATTGCTCTTTCTAACTCTATGAAGAATTGACTTGGAAATTTGATCGGGGTTGCAATTAGTCGGTAGATTGATTTCAGCAAGATAGTCATTTTTCCTATATTAATCTTGCCAATCCATGAGCATGGGAGATTTTTCCATGTTCTGATATCTTCTTTGGTTTCTTTCTTCAGAGACATGAAGTTCTTGTCATATAGATCTTTCACTTGTTAAGTTAGAGTCACAACAATATATTTTTTTAAATATTATTTGTGACTATATTGAAGGGTGTTGTTTCCCTAATTTCTCAGCCTATTTATCCTTTGACTAGGGAAAGGACACTGATTTGTTTGAGTTAATTTTATATCCCGCTACTGTGCTGAAGCTATTTATCAGGTTTATGAGTTCTCTGGTGGAATTTTTGGCGTCACTGAAGTATACTATCATATCATCTGTAAATAGTGATATTTTGACTTCTTCCTTTCCAATTTAAATCACCTTGATCTCCTTTTATTGTCTAATTGCTCTGCCTAGGATTTCTAGTACTATATTGATCAGGTAGGAAAAGAGTGTGCACTCTTGTATATTCACTGATTTAGTAGGATTGCTTCAAGTTTCTCTCCATTTAGTTTGATTTTGGTTAATCATTTGTGTACATTGATTTTGATATGTTTAGATAAAGGTGTTGAATTCCTGATCTTTCCAAGATTTTTTTCATGAAGGGATGTTGAATTTTGTCAAATGCTTTCTCAGCATCTAAGTAAATACCAGTATGTTTTTTTTTTCTGAATTTGTTTATATAGTGGATTGCATTCATGCATTTCTATATGGAACCATCCTTGCATCCCTGGAATGAAACCTACTTGGTCAGGATGGATGATTGTTTTGATGTGTTCTTGGATTCGGTTAGTGAGAATTTTATTGAGTATTTTTGCATCGATATTCATTAGGGAAATTGGTCTGAAGTTCTCTTTCTTTGTTGGGTTTTTGTGTGGTTTAGGTATCAGAATAATTGTGGCTTCATATAATGAGTTGGGTGGAGGTTCTTTTGTTTCTATTTTGTGGAATAGTTTGAGGAGAACTGGAATTAGGTCTTCTTTGAAGGTCTGGTGGAACTCTGTATTAAACCCATTTGGTCCTGTGTTTGTTTGTTTAGGAAACTATTAATGATGGTTTGTATTTCTTTAGGGGATATGGGACTGTTTAAAGTTTTTATCTGATCCAGGTTAAACTTTGTACCTGGTATCTGTCTAGAATATTATCCACTTCATCCACATTTTCCAGTTTTGTTGAGTATAGGCTTTTGTAATAGGATCTTATGATTTTTTTTTTGATTTCTTCTTTTCCATTGTTTTATCTTCCTTTTCATTTCTGATTTTGTTAATTAGGATACTGTCTCTGTTCCCTCTCATTAGTCTGGCTAAGAGTTTATCTATCTTGTCGATTTTCATTAAGAGCCAGCTCCTTGTTTTGTTGACTCTTTGAATTGCTCTTTCTGTTTCTACTTAGTTGATTTCAGCCCTGAGTTTGATTATTTCCAGCCATCTACTCTTGTTGGGTGTATTTGCTTTTTTTTTCAAGAGCTTTCAGGTATCCTGCAAAACTGCTAGTGTATGCTCTGTTCAGTTTTTTTTTTTTTTTCTTTTTGGTTTAATTTGGTTTTTGTTTGCTTGTTTTGTTCTGTTCTATTCTGTTCTGTTCTGTTTTGTTTTGTTTTGTTTTTTAGTCACCCAGAGCTATGAGTTTTCCTCTTAGCATTGCTTTCATTATGTCCCATAAGTTTTGGAATATTGTATCTTTATTTTTATTAAATTCTAAACTTTTAAAATTCTTTCTTTATTTCTTCCTTTACAAAGTTATCATTGAGAAGAGCATTGTTCAGGTTCCATTTGAAGGTTTCCTTTTCATTGTTATACTTGTTATTGAAGACTGGCCTTAATCTGTAGTGATCTGATCGGAGACATAGGATTATTTCAATCTTCTTATATCTGTTGAGGTCTGCTTTGAGATGGATTATATGGTCAGTTTTGGAGAAGGTACCATGAGGTACTTAGAAAAAGGTAGATTCTTTTGAATTAGGATGAAATTTTCCATAGATATCTTTTAAAACCATTTGACCCAATACTTCGGTTAGTTTCACTGTGTCTCAGTTTAGTTTATGTTTCCCTGATTTGTCCATTGCTGACAGTGGGGGGTTGAAGTCCCAACAATTATTGTGTTAGGTATGTGTACTTTTAGCTTTTGTAAAGTTTCATTTATGAATGTGGGTGCCCTTGCATTTGGAGCATATATGTTCAGAACTTAGTGTTCTTCTTGGTAGATTTTACCTTTGGTGAATATAATTCCTTATCCTTTTTGATGACTTTTGGTTGAAAATTGATTTTGTCCCATATTACAATGGCTACTCCTGCTTGTTTCTTGGGACTATTTGCTTGGAAAATTGTTTTCTAGCCCTTTACTCAGTGGTAGTGTTTGTCTTTGACACTGAGGTGAATTTCCTATACGCAGCAAAATGATGGGTCCTGTTTATATAACCAGTTTGTTAGCCTATGTCATTTTATTGGAGAATTGAGTGATTGATGTTAAAAGATATTAAGGGGTTGTTCCTGAGCTGCTGTTGCCAGACCTCCCTTGTCAAGCTGCAGGCCTGTGGAAATCCAATCAAGCTATACATTCGTGGAGTGCAGTTGGCCATTTTGTGCAAAATAACCGGTAGCACAACCTACTAAAGCTTTCATCTCTGCCAAGTCTTGCCAGAGAAGTTGACTCCAGGAAGACTTTCTGCTAGTTCCTGAAGTTGTACTTTCATGCAGTTTAGGGAACCATCACCCAGCATATGCAAGTGGGTGTGTACCCTCCCTTGCAAAAGCCAACTGGCTGATCTGCTTCTTTAGATTTTCCCCACTGCCAAGGGTTACTTTTTTCTATGAATGTTCAAGTTTTATTAACTGGCAGAGTGCATTGCAGAGCTGTGGATTTGGATACCTGAAATTCAGGACCTAGTACTCCTACTGGTGACTTAGAGGGTTTTAAGCTATCCAAAGCATTAGCAGCTTCAGGGTGATCCTGAGGATTAAAGAGGTCTGCAGGTTGCTATGTTTTGCTGCTTGTCTTTGGAATATTGCTTCATGAAGTCCCAGAGATTGGCCAAGATGAGGCTCATTCTGAGGCTAAAAATGTGCCAGGCAAAGCCCTGTACAGACTACTCCAGCCTCCATCTCCCAGAGAAGTACATTCTGTTCTTGTACAATAACAGGCATATTGCTTCTGTGTGCAGGGAAGATTCCCACTGTCCATATAAGAAATGTTTAGAAAATCTAAACTACTGCTGGGGTTATAACAAATCCTACATATAAGAGTTCAGATTCAGTATCCCCATTTGCAGTTATGTCAACTTGCGATGGACAGATACACTAGAGTCAGCCCAGGACATGTTCTGAAAACAAACTGACTTTGGATATGCCCAAGAGCAGCTGGAGGAGGTAAGAACATTCTACCAGCCAGATAAAGCAAGCAACTCAAGTCTGGTTTGCTTTTATCATCTTCAATATTTTAGAGCTATTGGTCTATACCTTGACTTAAAAAACATCAAGAGAAACTATGACAGATTCAAAGAAGATTTTCTTCAGGGTGATGAAACTGGAGAATACTGTAAATTTGACAGTCATGCACTGGTGTCTGAAGGTCAGCATAAGAGCCCTCTGCAGTCTTACTTTGCTGAGCTACAAAACTACACTCAGCTCAATTTCAGGCCTATTGAAGATGCTAAATGTGACATTGCTTTTGAAAAATCAACACATTTTATGAAATTAGATGCAGACATTAGCATGTACCACTACTTGTATGATTTCCTGAATCTCTATATCACTCATCACATTAACATTTCTTTCAGTTCAGAGGTTTAATTTGTGATGTGGCAGATCAGCTCTTATGCATTCAGTGACCTCTTCTCCAGTACCTGGAAAGCATTTACTTAATATGATAACATACATTTGAAAACCTATGATTCCAAAAAGAGGTCTTTTAAAGAAGCCCTGTTTTTGTTGCTGCCCTGCATGTAGAATGGGCTGTTCTTTAACACACCTCTAATCTCTAGCTGTCAGAATACTGGATTATTTAGAGCCTTCACCCAGCATGTGCTGCATAGGCTGAATACTGGATTATTTAGAGCCTTTGCCCAGCATGTGCTGCATAGGCTGAACCTTACTCAAGAGGAACCCAAGGCTGATAATGTTCGAGGTACCATTCTTGCACCCAGCACAAAACACCAGAAAAATCCTGAACCAAAATGAACTGGTAAACGCATTGAAAACAGTATCCACATTTGAAGTCCATGTGGTTGATTACAAGTACAGAGAACTCGGTATTTTAGATCAGCTCAGGATCATGTACAACATGGAAATATTTATTGGCATGCTCGGAGATCTGGCTGTACCCACATACTTTTCCTTCTGGACTGGGCTGTACTGTTACAACTGTACACTGTGACAATGGGTGCTGTTACTTAGACCTGGCCAGGCTCAGAGGCATTCAGTATATCATCTGGAGGAAGCCCGGCAAAGTGTTTCTTCAAGATAAGGGGCACCATCCAACTTTGGGAAAATTCTCCAAGCTTACCAACTACCCTTTTGATGTAGAATTCTTGCACCTTGTCCTTCAGGTTACAGAACATGTACTGCAACACCCACAGTGGCCATTTAAAACACACACACACACACACCTTGGGTGCAAATAGGCAGACACCCCCAGGGTCCCCAGAGGACTCTCCACATGAACTTAGGATCACTGGTGAGTGGAACACAATACTGGTTACAAACTAATCACGTGGGACCTGAGCTAGCAGCAGGGAAGCAGAAAACCTGCTTGACCAGGGGCACAAGTCCCTTCCGCTAGGTCCAGCTCTGGGTCACCTTGGGCATGAATTGGTAGATACCCCCATGGTCGCCAGAGGATGTTCCATGTGATCTTAGAATCAGTGGAACACAACATCTGTTCTAAAGCAATTGTGATGAGCCTGTGACAGCAGGAGCAAAAACACAGGATCCCTGCCTCACCAGAGGCTCAGATTCATTCTGATCAGTACTGGTTTACCTTGGTTTCAAACAGACCAGACAGCTCCATGGTCCTTAGAGGAGACACCACTTCCAGGCAAGGTAACACTTCCAGTATCTTAGGAAAACAGGATCCTAGTATAACAGGAGCTTGGTCACTCCAGGACTTCAGGGTTCCAGAGGAAGCTTAACTGCCAAGAACTCTGACAGACCCAGAATCTCAAGTTCACAGGAGCTCAAAATCAAAGGATCACAGAGAAAGCTGGACTCTGAGAAATCCTGAATCAACTAGGATTATAGGAAGGATAGGCTCCAATTAGATATATTGAGGGCAGCAAGCACTTGAGATAATCATATGGTAGGAGACAACCATAAGAACATAAGCAATAGAAACCAAGATTACTTAGCATCATCAGAACAAACTGTCCCACCATAGCAAGTCCTGGATACATCAGAAAAGCAAGACATGGATCTGAAGTCACTTCTCATGATGATGATGGAGGACTTTAAGAAAAAAATACAGGAAAACACAGGTAAAGAGCTAGAAGCCCTTAAAGAGGAAACAAAAAAAAAATCGCGTAGAGAGTTACAGGAAAACACTAACAAACAGGTGAAAGAATTGAAGAAAACTGTCCAGGATGTAAAAATGGAAGTAGAAACAATAAAGAAATCACAAAGGGAGACAACTCTGGAATTAGAAATCCTATGAAAGATATCAGGAACAATAGATGTGAACATTTGCAACATAATCCAAGAGATGGAATAGAGAATCTCAGGTGCAGAAGATTCTATAGAAAACATGGACACATCAATCAAAGATAATGCAAAATGAAAAAAGAACCTAACTCAAAACATCCAGGTAATCCAGGACACAATGAGAAGACCAAACCTAAGAATAATGAGTATAGATGAGAATGAAGATTTTCAGTTTAAAAGGCCAGTCAATATCTTCAACAACATTATATTAGAAAACTTCCCTAACATAAAGAAAGAGATGACAATGAACAAACAAGAAGCCTACAGAACTCCAAATAGACTGGACCAGAGAAGAAATTCCTCCCAACACATAATAATCAGAACAACAAATGCACTAAATAAAGATAGAATATTAAAACCAGTAAGGGGAAAAGGTCAAGTAACATATAAAGGCAGACCTATCAGAATTACACCAGACTTTTCACCAGAGAGTATTAAGCCAGAAGATCCTGGACAGATATTATACAGACACTAAGAGAACACAAATGCCAGCACAGGCTACTATTCTCAGCTAAACTCTCAATTATCATAGATGGAGAAACCAAAGTATTCCATGACAAAATGAAATTCACACAATATCTTTCCATGAATCCAGCCCTTCAAAGAATAACAGGAAAACACCAACACAAGGACAAAAATTAAGCCCTAGAAAAAGGAAGAGAATAATCCTTCAACAAACCTAAAAGAAGACAGCCACAAGAAAGGAATTCCAACTCTAACAACAAAAATAACAGGGCGCAACAGTTACTTTTTCTTAATATCTTTTAATATCAATGGACTCAATTCCCCAATAAAAAGACATAAACTAACAGACTGGCTACACAACCAGGACCCAATATTTTGCGGCTTACAGGAAACCAACCTCAGGGAAAAAGACACCCACTATCTCAGAGTAAAGGGCTGGAAAACAATTTTCCAAGCAAATGGTCTGAAGAAACAAGCTGGAGTAGCCATTTTTATATCAAATAAAATCGACTTCCAACCCAAAGTTTTCAGAAAAGACAAAGAGGCACACTTCATACACATCAAAGATAAAATCTTCCATGGTGAACTCTCAATTCTGAATATCTGTGCTCCAAATGCAAGGGCAGCCACATTCATTAAAGAAACTTTAGTAAAGCTCAAAGCACACATTGCACCTCACACAATAATAGCGGGAGACTTCAACACCCCACTCTCAAAATGGACAGATCCGGGAATCAGAAACTAAACAGAGACACATTGAAATTAACAGAAGTTTGAAACAAATGGATTTAACAGGTATCTACAGAACATTTTATCCTAAAACAAAAGGATATAACTGGTTCTCAACACCTCATGATACTTTCTTCAAAATTGACCATATAATAGGTCACAAAACAGGCTTCAACAGATACAAATATATTGAAATTATCCAATGCATCCTATCAGATTACCACTAAAATAGGTTGACCTTCAATAAGAACATAAATAATAGAAAGCCAACATTCACAAGAAAGCTGAACAACACTCTACTCAATGACACCTTGGTCAATGAAGAAATAAAGAAAGAAATTAAAGACTTTTTAGAGTTTAATGAAAATGAAGCCACAAAGTACCCAAATATATGGAACACAATAAAAGCAGTCTTAATAGGAAAACACATAGCTCTGAGTGCCTCCAAAAATAAACTAGAGAGAGCATACACTAGCAGCTTGACAGCACACCTAAAAGCTCTAGAACAAAAGGAAGTAAATTCAATAAATAGGAGTAGATAACAGAAAATAATCAAACACAGGGCTGAAATCTGCCAAGTGGAAACAAAAAGAACTATTTAAAGATTCAACCAAACCAGGAGCTGGTTCTTAGAGAAAATCAACAGGATAGATAAACGCTTAGCCAGACTAACAAGAGGGGCACAGAGACTGTATCCTAATTAACAAAATAAGAAATGAAAAGGGACCGGTAAGAAGGACACATGCTCCACTATGTTCATAGCAGCCTTATTTATAATAGCCAGGAGCTGGAAAGAACCCAGATGCCCCTCAACAGAGGAATGGATACAGAAATTATGGTACATTTACACAATGGAGTACTACTCAGCTATTAAAAAGAATGAATTTATGAAATTCCTAGCCAAATGGATGGACCTGGAGGGCATCATCTTGAGTGAGGTAACACAATCACAAAGGAACTCACACAATATGTATTCACTGATAAGTGGATATTAGCCCAAAACTTAGGATACCCAAGATATAAGATACAATTTGCTAAACGCATGAAACTCAAGAAGAATGAAGACCAAAGTGTGGACAATATGCCCCTTCTTAGAATTGGGAACAAAACACCCATGGAAGGAGTTACAGAGACAAAGTTTCGAGCTGTGATGAAAGGATGGACCATCTAGAGACTGCCATATCCAGGGATCCATCCCATAATCAGCTTCCAAACGCTGACACCATTGCATACACTAGCAAGATTTTGCTGAAAGGACCCAAATATAGCTGTCTCTTGTGAGACTATGCCGGGGCCTAGCAAACACAGAAGTGGATGCTCACAGTCAGCTATTGGATGTATCACAGGGCTCCCAATGGAGAAGCTAGAGAAAGTACCCAAGGAGCTAAAGGGATCTGCAACCCTATAGTTGGAACAACATGATGAACTAACCAGTAACCCGGAGCTCCTGTCTCTAGTTGCATATGTATCGAAAGATGGCCTAGTCGGCCATCACTGGAAAGAGAGGCCCATTGGACTTGCAAACTTTATATGCCCCAATATAGGGGAATTCCAGGGCCAAAAGAATGGGAATGGGTGGGTAGGGAAGTGGGGGGGGTATGGGGGACTTTTGGGATACCATTGGAAATGTAATTGAGGAAAATATGTAATAAAAAATATTAAAAATTAAAAAAAAAAGAAATGAAAAGGGAGACATAACAACAAAACACAAGGAAATCCAAAACATCATCTGATCCTACTACAAAGGGCTACACTCACCAAATTGGAAATCCAAGATGAAATGGACAAATTCCTAGATAGATACCCGGTACCAAAATTAATTCAGGATCAGATTAATGATATAAACAGTCCCATATACTCTAAAAAAAATATAGAAGTAGTCCTTAATAGTCTCACAACCAAAAAACAAAACAAAACTAAAACAAAATAAAACAAAAACCAGGACCAGATGTTGCAGAGTTCTATCAGACCTTCAAAGAACACCTAATTCCAGTTATCCTTAAACTATTCCACAAAATAGAAACAGAAGGTACTCTACCCAATTCATTCTATGAAGCCACAATTACTCTGATACCTAAACCACATAATGGCCCAACAAAGAAAGAAAACTTCAGACCAATTTCCCTTATAAATATCGATGCAAAAATACTGAATAAAATTCTCACAAAACGAATCCAAGAACACATCAAAAAGATCATCCATCATGATCAAGTTGGCTTAATTCCAGGGATGCAGTGATGGTTTAATATATGGAAATACATGAACTTAATCTACTATATAAACAAACTCAAAGACAAAAACATATGATCATCTCATTAGATGCTGAGAAAGCATTTGACAAAATCCAACACCCATTCATGATAAAAGTCTTCGATGTATCAGGAATTCAAAGCCTATACCTAAACATAATAAAAGCAATATACTGCAAACCAGTAGCCAACATCAAACTAAATGGAGAGAAACTTGAAGCAATTCCACCAAAATCAGGGACTAGGCAGGGCTGCCCTCTTTCCACATACCTATTCAATGTAGTACTTGATGTCCTGGCTAGAGCAATTACACAACAAAAGGCTATCAAGGGGATACATATTGGAAAGGAAGAAATCAAAATATCACTATTTGTAGACAATATGATAATATATATAAGTGACTCTAAAAATTCCACCAGGGAACTCCTAAACCTGATAAACAGCTTCAGCAAAGTAGCTGGATACAAAATTAACTCAAACAAATCAGTGGCCTTTCTTTACACATAGGATAAATAGGCTGAGAAAAAATTAGGGAACCGTTTACAGTAATCACAAATAATATAAAATACCTTGGTTTGACATTAATTAAGGAAATGAAAGATCTGTATAATAATAACTTCAAGTCTCTGAAGGAAGAAATCGAAGAAGATCTCAGAAGATTGAAAGATCTCCCATACTCATGGATTGGCAGGAATAACACAGTCAAAATGGTTATCTTGCCGAAAGCAATCTACAGATTCAATGCAATCCCCACCAAAATTCCAACTGAATTCTTTACTGAGTTAGAAAGGGTATCTTGCAAATTCAACTGGAATAACAAAAAACCTAGGATAGCAAAAACTATTCTCAACAATAAAAGAACCTCTGGTAGAATCACCATGCCTGATCTAAAGCTATACTACAGAGCAATTCTGATAAAAACTGCATGGTACTGGTAGAGTGGCAGACAGGTAGATCAATGGAATAGAATTCAAGACCCAGAAATGAACCCACACACCTATAGTAACTTGATCTTTGACAAAGGAGCTAAAACCATCCAGTGAAATAAAGACAGCATCTCCAACAAATGCTGCTGGGTCAATTGGTAGTTAGTATGTGGAAGAATGCGAACTGATCCATCCTTTTCTCTTTGTAAAAAGCTCAAGTCTAAGTGGATCAAGGAACTCCACATAAATCAGAGACTTTGAAACATATAGACAAGAAAGTGGGGAAAAGCCTCAAAGATATGGGTACAGGGGGGGAAACTACTAAACAAAACTGCAATGGCTTGTGCTGTAAGATCAAGAATCAAGAAATGGGACCTCACAAAATTGCAAAGCTTATGTAAGGCAAAAGAGAATGTCAATGAGACAAAAAGGCCACCAACATATTGGGAAAGGATCTTTACCAACCCTAAATTAGATAGGGGGCTAATATCCAATATATATATAAGGAACTCAAGATGCTGGACTCCAGAAAATCAAGAAATCCTATTTAAAAAATGGGTTACAAAGCTAAACAAAGAATTCTCATCTGAAGAATACCTAATGGCTGAGAAGCACCTGAAAAAATGTTCAACTTTCTTAATCATCAGGGAAATGCAAATCAAAACAACCCTGAGATTACACCTCACACTAGTCAGAATGGCTAAGATCAAAAATTCAGGTGACAGCAAACACTGTCGTGGATATGGAGAAAGAGAAACACTCCTCCATTGGTGGGATTGCAAACTGGTACAACCACTCTGGAAATAAATCTGGTGGTTCCTCAGAAAATTGGACATAGTACTACCTGAGGACCCAGCAATACTTCTCCTGGGCATGTACCCAGAAAATGGTCCAACTGGTAATAAGGACACATGTTGCACTATGTTCATAGCAGCCTTATTTATAATAAGCAGAAGCTGGAAAGAATGCAGATGTCCTTCACCAGAGGAATGGATACAAAAAAATGTTGTACATTTACACAGTGTAATACTACTCAGCAATTATAAAGAATGCTTTTATGAAATTGTTAGGCAAATTGATGTATCTGGAGGATATCATCTTGTGTGAGTTATTTCAATCACAAAAGAACATACATGATATGCACTCACTGATAAGTGGATATTAGCCCAGAAACTTAGACTACCCAAGATACAATTTGCAATACACATGAAACTCAAGAAGAAAGAAGACCAAAATATGGATTCTTCATTCCTTCTTAGAATTCAGAACAAAATACTCATGGGAGGAGTTACAGAGACAAAGTTCAGAGCTGAGACATAAGAAAGGACCATCCAGAGACTGACCCACCCAGGGATCCACCCCATATACAACCACCAAACCCAGACACTATTGCATATGCCAGCAAGATTTTGCTGACAGGACTCTGATATAGCTCTCTCTTGTGAGGCTATGCCATGCCTGGCAAATACAGAAGTGGATGCTCACAGTCCTAAAGAAGGATCTAGAGAAAGTTACCAAGGAGCTAAAAGGGTCAGTAACCCTATAGGATGATCAACAATATGAACTAATCAGTAGCCCACAGAAATGTGTCTCTAGTTGCATATGTAACAGAGGATGGCCTAGTCAGCCAGGAAGAGAGGCCCTTGGTCTTGTGAAGATCATATACCCCAGTACAGGGTAATTCCAGGGCCAGCAAGCAGAATTGCATGGGTTGGGGAGCAGGGCGGGGGGAGGGTATAGGGGACTCTTGGGATAAAATTTGAACTGTAAATAAAGAAAATATCTAATAAAAATATAAAGAAAAAAATAAACAGAATCACAACGAACTATCGAAGTGTTGAGGTTGTTTACATGAGTGTTGAAACACTTTCACATCCATAGACTCAAAATCAGAGGAGAAGAACAAACTGCCATATACTACTGTAAGCTGAAACATGACTTTTTACTCCTGAACATAGCTCAGGCTGGTCTTGAAGTAATGATCCTCTTGCCTGAGTCAACTGAGTGCCTAGCTCACAGGTGTGCCCCACCATGCCTGTCTACAGAATTACTTTCTGTACATGAAAGCACACCTTCAGGAGACTAAGTCTTCCATGTGTTTACTGTGTCTTTGCTATTTATTGAAAATATTTTTGCACTGAAAAATGATAATTTATAGTTCTAAGGTGGGCAGATGCCCATTGGTTTGGCAGGACTTTCCTGTGTGGATACCAAAGTTGTCAACTTCAGTGGCTTCAGAATAGATATCTGTGTTTGTTAACTGGAATGTGATTGCAACTCTAGAGTGTCACAGCTTGTGGTTCATCTACTTATAAACTTTATCAGAGTTTATCAGTAGCTCATACTACTGATAAACTCAGAATTGCTGTTATTTACCATTGTAGGTTCATAAATACGGTTGTAGGGCCTGGGGTCATGACTTAATGTAGAATGCTGGTCTTGCATGCATGGGCCTCTAGATTTTATACCTAGCAACACACACATACACACACACACACACACACACACACATACACACACACATACACACACACATACACACACACATACACACACACATACACACACATACACACACATACACACACATCACACATACACACACACATACACACACACATACACACACACATACACACACATACACACACATACACACACATCACACATACACACACACGTACACATACACACACACATACACACATACACACATACACACATACACACATACACATACACACACATACACATACACACACACATACACACACACACATACACACATACACACACATCACACATACACACACATACACACACACATATACACACATACACACACACACATACACACACATACACATACACACACATACACACACACACATACACACACACACACACACATACACAAACACATACACACACATATACACACACTCATACACACACACACACATACACACACACATATACACATACACACACACATACACACACACACACCTAAGTCTGTAATTCTTAGGAACAAGCTATAGGAGTATATTATAGACCAGTGATTAGTCAATTCCAGATTCCCTGCATCAAAAGCCTGAAAAAGATTATGCTGTTGTATTTATTAATTTTGTTTCTATATCTCATTTCAATCATGTTTTCCCTGAATGTAATGGCAGTGTGGATAAGAGCCCATCAGAACATTCTGCAGTACCATTTCCACCGACCATTCAGTCATGGAGAACATTCATGCTGACTTGGAATGAAGTCTTATGTTTCATCAGGTCAGTGATTGTGAGCACACACAGCTGTGTATATCTACCTCTGGCAGGATGGAAGTAACCCTAGTCATCCAATAACCAAAGCCTTTGTAACTCATGGTGACAGGAATGGCCTCTATGAAGCAATCCATCAGGGAATCCCTGTGAATGGCATTCCCTTGTTTAGAGAACAACAGGATAATATTGCACACATGGTGGCCAAAGGAGCAGCTGTTACAGGGAATATCAGAACTATGTCAAGGTCAGGTGTGCTCAATGCACTGGAAGAAATCATAGACAATCCTTCATGAGTATAACCTTTTAAAATGTATATCAATTGTTTATACATTCATTCACTTATGTTTTTATTTGGTTAATTATTCAGTCATTGGCCTTCTTACTGAAGGACAAATGAGCAAAAACTATTCTCAACAATAAAAGAACCTCTGGGGGGAAATCACCATTCCTGACCTCAGTTATACTACAGAGCAATTGTGATAAAAACTGTATGGTACTGGTACATTGACAGACAGGAACATCAATGGAATAGAACTGAAGACCCAGAAATGAACCCACACACTTATAGTCACTTGATCTTTGACAGGAGAGCTAAAACCATCCAATGGAAAAAAAAAACCAGCATCAACAAATGGTGCTGGCACAACTGGTGGTTATCATGTAGAAGAATGCAAATTGATCCATTCTTATCTCCTTGAACAAAGCTCAAGTCTAAGTGGATCAAGGAACACCACATAAAAACAGAGACACTGAAATTTATAGAGGAGAAAGTAGGGAAAAGCCTCAGGATATGGGCACAGGGAAAAACTACTGAAAAGAACAGCAATGGATTACACTGTAAGAACAAGAATCAACAAACTGGACCTCATAAAATTGCAAAGCTTCTGTAAGGCTGAAGACACTGTTGATAAGACAAAAAGGCCACCAACAGATTGGGAAAGGATCATTACCAATCCCAAATCAGATAGGGGAATAACATCCAATATATATAAAGAACTCAAGAAGATGGACCTCAGAAAATCAAATAACCCCATTAAAAATGGGGCACAGAGCTAAACGAAGAATTCTCAACCGAGGAATATGGAATGGCTGAGAAGCAACTGAAAAAATGTTCAACATCCTAATCATCAGGGAAATGCAACTCAAAACAACCCTGAGATTCCACCTCACACCAGTCAGAATGGCTAAGATAAAAAACTCAGGTGACAGCAGATACCAGCGAGGATGTGGAGAAAGAGGAACACTCCTCCATTGTTAGTGGGATTGCAAGCTTGTACAACCACTCTGGAAATAAGTCTGGTGGTTCCTCAGAATACTGGACACAGTACTACCGGAGGATCCAGCAGTACCACTCCTGGGCATATATCCAAAAGATGTTCCAACTGGTAATAGGAACACATGCTCCACTATGTTCAGCCTTATTTATAATATCCAGAAGCTGGAAAGAACCCAGATGCCCCTCAACAGAGTAATGGATACAGAAAATGTGGTACATTTACACAATGGAGTACTACTGAGCTATTAAAAGCAATGAATTTATGAAATTTCTAGGCAAATGGATGGATCTGGAGGGTTTCATCCTGAGTAAGGTAACCAAATCACAAAAGAACTCACATGACATGGATTCACAGATAAGTGGATATTAGTCCAGAAACTTAGAATACCCAAGATACGATTTGCAAAACACGTGAAACTCAAGAAGAACGAAAACCAAAGTGTGGACACTTTGCTCATTCTTAGAATTGGGAACAAAACACCCATGGAAGGAGTTACAGAGACAACATTTGTAGCTGAGATGAAAGTATAGGCCATTCAGAGACTACCTCACCCGGGGATCCATCCCATAATCAGCAACCAAATGCAGACACTATTGCATAAGCAAGCAAGATTTTGCTGAAAGGACCCAGATATAGCTGTCTCTTGTGAGGGTATGTCAGTGCCTGGCAAATTCAGAAGTGGATGCTCACAGTCATCTATTGGATGGAAGACAGGGCCTCCAATGGAGGAGCTAGAGAATGTACCAAAGGAGCTGAAGAGGTCTGCAACCCTGTAGGTGGAACAACAATATGAACTAACCAGTACCCCCAGAGCTCATGTCTCTACCTGCATATGTAGCAAAAGATGGCCTAGTGGGCCATCATTGGAAAGAGAGGCCCGTTGGTCTTGCAAACTTTATATGCCGCAGTACAGGGGAACACTAGGGCCAAGACTTGGGAGTGGGTGGGTAGGGGAGCACAGTTGCGAGAGGGTATAGGGGAGTTTCAGGATAGCATTTGAAATGTAAATGAAGGAAATACCTAATCAAAAATTGGGAAAAAAAGACAAAATCAGAAAAAAATAACAAAAATTATTGATCATACTTTATAATAAGAATATATGTAATGCAATCAAAATCAAATAATTTCAATTTTGTAATAAAGAACTGCTAGCCTTGCTATTAATTACATTAATAAGTACTAACTTTCACATAAAATAGATAAAAGCAACAAAAAGTAGCAATTAGAGCTTATTAATAAGATCCAGGAAACTTTTTTAATCATAATGTGTAATGATTCATATGGGATTCCATAAAAATTTCATTTCAAAACCAGCCTCTTACTGTCAATACACAGATACACACCATGGTTGCACCTTGAGAGATATTTCCTCCTACTTATATATTCTGATGCTAGTACCTAGTTTGAATAAAAAGTTAGTTTGTAATTGCATAGTGGTTTGTTTACCACTCTACAATGTCAGAAGGATCTGTGAGATTCAGGCTGATAAAGGAGACAAAGTAAAGTCTCATGCAATAGCCTACTTTATTTAAAGCATCAGGCAATTTATACTCTGAGGATTAAGAAGAGTTACATGAGTAAAGTGTCCAATATTGGAAGCAAAATGCACTTGGTAGACAAGTCACTCACAGTAAAACGTATTTTTCATAGAAGCATGTGAAAAATAACAATAATCAGTTGTAATAAATGATCTGAAGTAAATGTGTGCATATTTGCTACATCTAAAAGGGCTACAAAAGCATAATCCATAAACAATTCTGTTTTTCAAGAAACTGAGGTCATGAGACTGTTACAATGTCTTTGTGGAGTTTTCTCACAAACCCTTAGAAATATCCACACAAAAGTTCAATCTTGAACTGTATCCTCACACTGGATAACTGAAGTTTCATATACTCAAATAATATGTCATTTTGTTACTTTTTATTTAAGAATTAACTGTCTACAAACTATAATTTCAGAATGTTTGTCTTTCTACTTTTCTGTTTAAATATTTCCATTTGTTTACTCAAGAAGTTCAAGCATGTCTACTAACATATTCCTGGGCATAAATGTTAAGCATAATTTATTTTCCTTCTACTTTTTGTAAAACCATCTTTATTATCTACATAAACCTTTAGAAATGTGTCTATTTCATTAATTCCATGATACTTTTGGATGACCATTTTATCTTTTACAGTTGTAAAAAGAATGCTATGTGGTTGTCAGCCTATGAATCCCCTGAACAGGACTATCTTCTGGATTGAGTTTGTCATGCACCACAAAGGAGACAAGCACCTGAGACTACTTATACAAAACCACACCTGGTACCAGTACCACTCTCTGGATGTGCCTGGATTCCTACTAGTCTGTGTGGTGGCCACTGCAGTCCTTCCTGTAAAGTGTGGCTTGTTTGCTTATCAATTCTTTGTATAGAAGGCAAAGAAAATGAAAAATGAGTAGAGCTCATTGATAATGCAATACATGAATGAAATTTCAGCATCATTTTAATTTATCAACTACCTTTTAAGCACTCACTGATTACTTTATCAAGGAAAATATTCTTTGTAATTTTGTACCATGAATATATATATATGTATACATAGATATATGTATATATATTCAGTTTTACAGAATATGTATTTGTTAAATATATGTATTCTATCTATACATATATGTATATGTATATAGATAGAATATGTATATATGTATATATGTATATAGATAGAATACATATATTTAAACACACATACATACACACACATATGTATAAATATATATATATACATATACATATGGTTACTGAAAGTTAATCAGAATTACATTATTTATTTTAATTCTTAAACAATTCATTATAAAATTATTTGCATGCATAGCAAATATGGAAAATGAATACATACTTGATAAAGTCATAAAAATCAAAATATTGCTGCACCTCTATCCAGAGCAGATCGGCACACCTGCTCCTTTTCCACACTCCACAGCCTGCCTGTTTCTCAGGTCTGCCTTAACCAAGAATGCAGCTAAGACAACCTCTACAATACCCATCCTAGCTGGAACACCCACAGAGCCCAATTGATGAGGGAGATACATTCTCCTTCCCACCCTAGCCCCCTCTTCCCTCCCAATCTGTATTTCCACCCATGGCAGTTAAGATTTCCCCCTCCCTTTCCACACCCCACAGCCTGCTTGTCTCCCAAGATGCCTTCCTTATCCAGGGACACAAGAGGTTTGCCCTAACCAGGAACACATGAGTTCTGCCCTGACCAGGGACACAGGAGAATTGCCCAAACCAGTGATACAGGAGGCTTACTCTAACTAGGGACAGAGGAGGCTCCCCATAACCAGAGAAAGAACTGCCTGCCTCTCATAATGCCTGCTCCAATACAGGTCACTGAGCTCTCCCTGCCTCCAAGGAGGCAGACTTTAGTCAGAGACACCCAGGACAATTAACATCACAGGTAACCAGATGACAAGAGCAAGCTCAAGAATATAAGCAACAGAAAGCAATGTAATTTGATATCATCATACTCAACTTCTACCACCACAGCAAGCCCTGCATTCACTAACACACCTAAAAAGCAAGATTCTGACCTAAAATCTCATCTTATGAAAATGATAAAAGCCTATAAAGATAATACATATATAACTCCCTGAAAGAAATACAGGAAAACCCAAGCAAACAGGTAGAAGCCCTTAATAAGAAAACAAATATATCCTTTAAAGAAATATAGAAAAATACCTTCAAGCAGGTGAAGGAATTGAACAAATTGGTCCAAATTGTCTAAAAATGTAAATAGAAATAAAGAAATGACAAATATAGATAAGTGTTGAGATAGAAAATCTAGGAAAGACATTGGGACCTACAGATGCAAGTATCACTGACAAAATACAAGAAATAGAAGAACAATCTCAGGAATGAAAGATAACATAGATCTGTCAAGTGGGGCAGTCTCTGGATGACCTTTCCTTTTGTCTCTGCTCCACACTTTATCTCTGTATCTCCTCCCATAGGTATTTTGTTACCCCTTCTAAGAAGGACCTATGAATCCACACTTTTGTCTTCCATCTTCTTGAGCTTCTTATAAAATGTGAATTGTATATTGGGTATTCATAGCTTCTGTGCTAACAGCTATTTATCAGTGAGTTCATACCATATGTGTCTTTTTTTTTTTTTTTTTTGGACTGGGTTACCACAGTTAGGATGATATTTTCTAGTTCCATCCATTTGCCTACAAATTTCATTTGAAAAGAATTTAATAAATTTATTGTTTTTAATAGCTGAATAGTACTCCATTATGTAAATGCCCCACATTTTATGTATTCATTCCTCTGTTTAGGGACATCTGGGTTTTTCCAGCTTCTGGCTATTATAAACAAGACTGCTATCAACATAGTGGAGCATGTGTCCTTATTACATGTTAGAGAATCTTCTGGGTATATGTCCTGGAGTGGTATAACTGGATTCTCAAGCAGCACTATGTTCAGTTTTCTGAGGAACCCCCAAACTGATTTCCATAATGGTTGTAACAGCTTGCAATCCCATCAGCAATGGAGGAATGCTCCTCTTTCTCCACATCCTTTCCAGCATCTGCTGAGTTTTTGTTCTTAACTATTCTGATTGGTATGAGGTGGAATCTCAGGGTTGTTTTGATTTGCATTTCCATCCCACATAGAGTCACCAAACCCAGACACTATTGTGAATGCCAACAAGAGCTTGTCAACATGACCCTGTGATACAGCTGTCTCCTGAGAGGTTCTGCTAACCTGACAAATACAGAGATGGAAGCTCTTAGCCACCCATTGGTCTGAGCACAGGATCCCCAGTGGAGGAGCCAGAGAAAGCACCCAAAGAGCAAAAGGAGTTTGAAACCCCATAGGAAGAACTACAATATGAACCAACCAGTAACCCCCAGAGTTCCCAGAGACTAAACCACCAACCAAAGATTACACATGGAAGGACCCATGGCTCCAGTCACATATGTAGCAGAGGATGGCCTCATCATTCATCAATGGAAGGAGAGGATATTGTTCTTGTGAGGCTCAATGCCCAGTGAAGGGGAATGCCAGGACCAGGAAGCGGGAGTGAGTTAGTTGGTGAGCAGGAGGTAGGGGGAAGGTGATAGGGGGTTTGGGACAGGGAAATCAGGAAAGGGGATACATGTAAATAAAGAAAATATCTAATAAAAAAGATAACAGAGAAGATCTTGACATATCAATCAATTAAAATGCAAAGTGTAAAAACTTCTAACCCAAAACATCTAGGATATTCAATACACAGTGAAAAAACAAAACCTAAAAATAATAGAAATAGAAGAGGAATAGACTACCAGCTAAAATAATCAGAAATCTTCTTCAACAAAATCATGGAAGAAAACTTCTCTAACTTAAAAAAGACATGGTCAAGAACTTACAAGAAGCCTACAGAACACTAAATATATTGGACCTAAAAAGAAAGTCCTCCATCACGTCATTATAAAAACACAAAATGCACAGTACAAAGAAAGAGTATTAAAACCAGACAGGGAAAAAGGCCAAGTAACATACAAAGGCAGATCTATCTGGATTATACTAGATATCTCTTTTTATTATTGGTTATTTTATTTTATTACATTTCTAATGTTATCCCTCTTCCTGGTTTCCTCACTGCAAACCTTCTATTTCATCCCCCACCCCCTGCTTCTATGAAGATGTTCCCTCACCATCCACCCATGTCCACATCAGAGCTCTAGCATCCCCCTACACTGGGGTAAACCAAAAAATTGATCATCTCAAAAAACCAAAAAAACCCAAAAGAAGAGAATCACACATAATATAACCTCCAACAACAAAAATAACAGGAATTAATGACCATCATTTCCTAATATCCCTCCACATCAATGGATGCCATTACCCAATCAAAAGCCACAGACTAGCAAACTGGATACATAAACACGATCCAACATTTTGTTGCATATAAGAAACACATTTCAGTGACATAAACTGTTGCGGCCTGCCCGCAGTCCACAACATGAACGGTTCAACTGAGAATGGCAGTTCACTGAAAAGAGAGGAATCTAGACGGGGCGGAAGAAACAATGGAGCCAAGACAAGATTCTGATCAAAGCTCAATTTTACTAATTCCAGACACTCAGTTATAAAGGAAGGGGGAGGGAACCCAACTTCCCGCCAAGTAACTCAGGGTCCAGTAGCAGGACGAACACGTGTGTGCCTCCAGGCAGCAAAGGCAGGTTCCAGCAGTGGGCGTGGCAGGACTAATGAGCCGGTAGCTCCACCCTTGAGCAGGCAGGTTCCAGGCTGGGGGAAGGGAGGCCACATTTCCCCCCATTAGATAACAAAACAAAAATAAAAAAGGGGGTGGCCTGTGGCAGAAAAATTATCTATGTTCAATAGTTTTGCCTGAGTTTTTTAAGGCTAAAGAAAAAACTTGTTTCCGTGGGATTCCCTAACTTTTCTAATGGTAAACTGTATCTGGCTAAGACTGTCTTTAAAGCACTGACTGAATAGCAGCGTTGGGCTGTAGGCTCTGACTTTATAATGCTAATTAGTGCTGAATAGGTAGCTACCTGTTTGCATTTTAAGTAGGGCGTTGGAACCCTGGCTGAGTTTAACTAAACGATTTTAGAATAACACTGAGCTGATAATCTTCTGCAATTTTGGGTGACAGGCAGGGGAACAGGGAGAAGGGGGTAAGACTGGCTGGCTCCTAGTACAAGGCCAGTTGGCTTTTTTATTTTTATTTTTTGGGTGGGAGGCAGTGAAGGGCTTGCTCTTACGACAGCAAGGTCTCCAATCTCTCTCCCCCCTATTAATTAAGTTTAAATAGGCAATGCTTAACAGAGGTGATCAAATGATTCTTTTCATCCATAGATGAGTGGGCCTTTAACCTTGACTTGGGTGGACATTGACCTGATTCCTCCCGTGAGCATTATAACAACTCACATCTGTGGCTCTTGGTATCTTTTGGGGAGGGGAGGCAGAGCCTTAAGTATTTTTGGTTTTTAGCTGGAGTCAGATACCAACCTCTTTCAAATCAGGTGTGTCGCACAGGGAACTCAGAAACGGTCAAGCTGGACCTTCCCTCCGCAGTAATCTCCTGCGCCAAGCGGTACCCATACTGTATTCATATGATTATGAATCAGTATCGCAATTCTGAGTTATGCGCGGTCTCTATATGAGACTTGTCAACCTCAGATTTAGCAAGGCCTAGACAAGAATTATGTCAGTATTAACACCATTAATTTTGGTTAAAATAGGAGCTGAAAATCTTTCCTCTTCATACCTGCTATTCCCAATAGCCTGAGGAACTAAGGACACCTTGCAGTAACAGCAAGGGTGAAAAGCCAGAGGCCAGCTAAGGGACTAAGCCCATCTCTATCAAAATAAGAACTAATCTTTGTAAATATATATGAAATTTCTACTTCCCTAGCTCTCCTGGTAAATCTAGATCTTATCTTAGACTGAAAAGCCACATGCTGGGATGTCCTTGGAAGGGAGATTAGCAGTACCACCTGTTTGCTCATAGGGGAGGAGAACCGGAGAATGTAGATTGACCTGCTTGAGAGAAGGAAGAATTCTAAACAATGAGAGTGTAGCAATGTAAATTTTCTGTTCTGAGAAGTCAAGGTACTTTATTTAGATGCAAATTGTTAAGCTAAAGTTAATCTCCGGCCTCTTGTAGGGGAATTGGCTCAGAGGAAAACAGTTTTTCTGAGAGCTTCCACTCCCAGCACAAGAGGAATTTTAGTCTTTAGAATGATACTTACGAGAAGAGACAGAATCTGTGTTTACCTGACGAATTAATCTCTCTGGTAGCCACCGTGCTTCATCTTCATCTCGTGAAAAAACACAAACCGAGCCTCTTCCCCAGATTAGAACTGGATCTGGACCCTTCCATTTATTAGTCAGGGCGTCCTTCCATTTTACCAATGCATAAGAATTAGAAGTAACTGGGTGCCAGTGGCGTTCCGCTGCAGACTGACCTTTAATGTCAGTTTGCAAAAAGTTTAGGACAAATAAGGTGAAGGCAAGATGAGCCTTTGGTGACCTTGGGGGATATGCTCTGAATTAACTTTGCTAGGTAATTTAGAATATAGGAATCTCTAATAATTGAACTGAATATTAGACCAGTCTAAGATTGAGTTAGAATGGCTGGTCACACTGAAGAAGAGTGAAAAATCATTATGACTCTATTAAATGACTAATTTTACTAAGTCTGAATATACAGTCTCTGATGTACTATTGCCATAAAGTTAAAAGGCTAGAAGCTAGTCTAAACTGGAAAAATGACAAGCAAGGATTTAAGGTAAACTTCCCTTGAAAAGCATTAGTTAATAAAATACTTTCCACTTAGGAAACAATATATACTGAAAGATTAAAACTTTTGGCTTCTTGTAAAGAAGCAGAAACAATAAACATTTTTCTTACATAATGTAAAGCTATATTAGCCATACGTAGAGGCAAAATTTTCTAGTGATTACCAGTTTACTAGAAGCAAAAATCTTTGAATTTAAGCATTATTTTAAACATCTGAATAGATCTGTAACACTGTTAAAAAGAAATTTTCTTGAACACAGGGAAAAACTTTTTTAGGCATTGTTTGCAAAACAAAAGAAAGGGCCACAAGCCGCTCTGGGACTGCCCAGAGCCCTGTATTGACTCAAAGGTAAAATACTTTTTAATCTGAGCATTAATCTTAAATTTGCAATCAAACTGCAAGCTGCAGTCAATGGAACAATGGCAGTTTTAACCATAATTTTTAAGTTTTTGTGCAAGGTTAGGATAATATCTACAACTTTGGGAAAGTAAAACCTATGTTTAAAACAATTTATCACTGTTAAAATCAATATTAGAAGCATTACTATCATATTACGAAGTTTGGATATCAATACCTATGAATACCTATTAAAGCAAGCTTTAACGCTTTAATAAAGAGGCATTGCTTTATATCTTATCTTAAATTTTACTATTTAGGATAGGAACCATATTAATCAATTTTTGAGTTAAGAAGATCTTTTTCTGAGGAGGCCTTCTCTGATAGGCACTCCTCCTGAGATACCACAAGTTCTGCCTGAGGGCGATTTAGCCCTGGAAAAGTTGCATCTTTTATAGCATCATTTACAAGCGCCCAGAGATCTAGGGTAAAATTATCTGTCTGAGCGATATTCAGGGCCTCACCAACTTTCTCCCAGGTTCCACAATCTATCATTTCTTCTTCTTTGAACCATGGACAACAGCTATCTATCTTATCTAAAAAATTTCTTACTAATTGTACTTCAAGCCTTACTCCTTTGGCCCGAAGCAACTCCTGAAAGCTAAAAACAACCGCCTGATCCATGACTTTAAACCCTTCCTTCTTCCACCTAAGCAGCTTTCTAAAAAGCTGCGGCACACTGCCTGTCTCCGTATCTAGTTCCGATTAACGAACTACTGACCCCAAGCAGAAACAGTGTTGGGTCAGCACTGATTCAAACTTGATTCGTATCCTACCGCATCCTCAGCAACACTTTACAAAACTGAAATTTTAGGCTAGCGCTAGCATGTGTACCTGTCTGTTGCTCCGATGCTCCTCCGATATGAAGATCCTTTCCTTTCTTGTGGAGCTCCACACAGCAGTCGTTTCTCTTAGCATCCCTCTGCCATTCTTCAGGTCCCAGTTCTGGCGCCAACTGTTGCGGCCTGCCCGCAGTCCACAACACGAACGGTTCAACTGAGAATGGCAGTTCACTGAAAAGAGAGGAATCTAGACGGGGCGGAAGAAACAATGGAGCCAAGACAAGATTCTGATCAAAGCTCAATTTTACTAATTCCAGACACTCAGTTATAAAGGAAGGGGGAGGGAACCCAACTTCCCGCCAAGTAACTCAGGGTCCAGTAGCAGGACGAACACGTGTGTGCCTCCAGGCAGCAAAGGCAGGTTCCAGCAGTGGGCGTGGCAGGACTAATGAGCCGGTAGCTCCACCCTTGAGCAGGCAGGTTCCAGGCTGGGGGAAGGGAGGCCACAATAAACAGACAGTACTTCAGAATAAAGGGCTGGAAAAATTCTCCCAAGAAAATGGTTCCAAGAAACAAGCTGGAATAGCCATTCTAACATCCAATAAAATTGAATTTTAATGAAAACTAATCAAAATAGATAGGGAAGGACATAATATATCCATCAAAGGTAGCTAACATCCACCAAGATGAAGTCTCAATTCTGAGCATCTATGCCCTAAATCCAAGGGTACATACATTCATAAAATAAACTTTACTAAAGCTCAAAACACTCATCAAATCTCATACAATAATAGTGTAAGACTTCACTATACTACTCTCACCATGGAAAGGTCATTGAAACAGAAACTAAACAGAGACACAGTGGAACTAATTGAAGTTGCATATCAAATGGATTTCACAGATATCTACAGAAAATTTCACCACAAAACAAAAGACTTTACCTTCTTTTCAGCTCTTCATGGTACCTTCTCCAATTTGACTATATAATCAGAAACAAAACAACCTCAACAGATTCAAAAAATTGAAATAATCTCATGTTTTCTATCAGATCATATGGACTATGGTTGGAATCCAATAACAACAGAAACAAAAGAAAGACCTTTCTCATGGAAACTGAACAGGACTCTACTCAATGAAAACTTGTTCAGGGTAGAAATAATAGCCTTTTTAGAATTCAATGAAAATGAAGGCACAACAGACCCAAAGTTATGGGACACTATGAAAGCAGTGTTAAGAGGAAATTTATAGTACTGGGTGATTAAATAAAATAAGTAAATAAATAAACAAATAATTGAAGAGATCCCATACTAGGAACTTAATGGCACCCCCGAAAGCACTAGAAGAGAAAGAAGCAAATACACCCAAGAGGAGTAGACGTAAGACCTTCAAGAAAGAGCAAGTAAAATTCTCCTCAACCTATTCCAAAAATAGAAACAAAAGAAAGACTACCAAATTTGTTCTATGAGGACACAGTCACCTTGATGCCTAAACCACAGAAAGACTCTACAAAGAAAGAGAACTTCAGACCAATTTCACTTAAGAATATTGATGTAAAACATAAGCAATAAATATCTCATAAACTTAATCCAAGAATATATCAAAACTATCATTTATCATGATCAAGTAATTTTAATCCTAGGAATGTATGGATGGTTCAGTATATGAAAAATCCATCAACCTAATCCACTATACAAACAATCTCAAAGTTAAAAGTCACATATTTATCTCATTAGAAGCTGAAAAGGCCTTTGACAGAATACATCACCCCTTCATGTTAAAAGTCTTGGAACAGACTAGGAATTCAAAGCATATACCTAAAGATAATAAAATCAATATATATCAACCTAACAGTCAACACCAAATTTAAAGAAGAGAAACCAAAAGCAATCCCACTAAAAACTAGGACAAGATAAGTCTGCCACTCTCCTGATCTATTCAATATAGTACTCAAAGTTCTAGTTAGAGCAATTAGACAACAAAAGGAGATCAGTAAGATAAAAATTGGAAAGGAAGAAATCAAAGTACTACTATTTGTGAATGATATAAACTATACATATGTGACCCAGAAAATTCCACGAGACAACTTCTACAGCTGAGAAACAACTTCAGGAAAGTGGCTGGATATAAAGTTTACTCAAACAAATCAGTTACCTTCCTCTATACAAAGGATAATGGGGCTGAGAAACAAATTAGGTAAACAACTCCCTTAACAATATCCACAAATAGTATAAAATATCTTGTTAACTCTTATCAAGCAAGTGAAAAATCTGTTTGAGAAGGACTTCAAGTCTCTCAAGAAAGAAATTGAAGATTACCTCAGAAGATGGAAAGATCTTTCATGCTCATATATAGGTAGGATTAACATAATAAAAATGAGCATCTCACCAAAAGCAATCTACAGATACAATTCCCAACAAAATTAAAACTCAGTTCTTCACAGACATGGAGAGAGCAATTCTCAATTTCATATGGAAAAACAAAAAAACCTGGATTGTCAAGTTATTAACTATAAACAATCTATTGTCAAAATATCTGCCCCAGTGTTGTTCCTGTCTAAAAGAACTGCAAGGACAAAAATGGAGAAGAGGTTGAAGGAAAAGCTGTCCAATGACCAACCCAATTTGAGATCCATCTCATGGAGTGGGCACCAAGGTCTGCACTATTACTGATGCTATGATATGCTTACTAACAGAAGCCTAGCATGTCTCTCCTCTCTAAGGTCCTCTTTAGACAAATGCAGATACTGACACCCAATCATTGGACTGACCTCAGGGACCCCTACAGAGGAATTAAGGGATAAATTGAATCAGCTTATGGGGATGGTGACCTGATACAAAGACCAGCAATCTCAACTAACCTGGACCCCTGGGAGCTCCTAGAGAGTAGCCACCAACAAGGGAGTATACAAGAGCTAGTCTGAGGTGCCTGACACATATAGCAGAAGATGAGCAGAAAATGCCCTGGTCTGGCCTCAGTAGGAGAAGATGTGCCCAATCCTGTAGACTTGAGGCCTCAGTGAACAGGAATGGCCAGTATGGGGGAGAGGGGAAGCACCCTCTCAGAGGCAAATTGAGGTGGAATGGGTTAAAGAACTCTAGGATGGTAGAACAAAACGGAGCAATATCTGGAATATAAACAAATAAAAAATCAAAGTATTAACCTTCAATATTTGAATATTGTCCATTTGTTTGTTTCTTCTAGACTGACACTATAGTATTCTGTTGAGAGTTTTGATGCTGCTTCTAGGAATTTGGCATTTGTCCCTGGGCTAGGACAAGGAAGTAGGCTCAGATAAGAATATCATCAACAGTTGCCATGGGCTTTGTTTACTGCTTTACTGAATTACTACCTTATGTGATCTATTTGCTTACTGCTTTACTTATTTTCTCGTGTGATTCTTTTGCTTACTACTCTGCTACTTTACTTTCTCGTGTGATCTCCTTGTCTGCTACTTCACTTGATTACTTAGTCTCTGATCTAAGAACTAACCATGATTTTTGGATATACCTGGAATGATATAAAAGCAGATTTGAGGGAAATAAAGCTGCTTCAGCCTCAGTACGGGTTGGAGTCCTGTTGTAATTTTGCCTGTTTTTCTTTTCAATCCCTACTCCCTTGCTGGAGACCCTGTTGATTGACTGAACTGGCTTGGTCAGGATTCATATATCTCAACAGAAAAGAAAAAGTGAGACTCTCAAATACCATTGAGGGTAGGCAGGTACCCAAGTCCTGTGTTGTTTAAGGCTTAGTGGAACTATAAATGCTGTGTGTGTGTGTGTGTGTGTGTGTGTGTGTGTGTGTCTTTTATCTGTGAACTTAAATAAGAAGGCAGTGTAGGAACCCTAAGAAATCATATAGATAATTTCAACAACACTAAAACAATGTTGTTCCAATACAGAAGTGGATTCTCACAGTCATCTCTAAGATGGAACACAGGGCCCCCAATGGAGAAGCTAGAGAAAGCACCCAAGGACCTGAAGGGGTCTGCAACCCTATAGGTGGAACTACAATATGAACTAACCAGTACCCCCAGAGCTTGTGTCTCTAACTGCATATGTAGCAGAAGATGGCCTAAGTTGGCCATCATTTGGAAGAGAGGCCCCTTGGCCTTGTGAAGATCATATGCCCTAGTACAGTGGAATGCCAGCGCCAAGAAATGGGAGTGAGTGGGTAGGGGAGCAGGGCAGAGGGAGGGTATAGGGAACTTTCAGGATAGCATTTGAAATGTATATAAAGAAAAAATCTAATAAAAAATAAAAATGAAAAAAAAATAATCAATGTTGTTCCTCTGTATTATTTTTTTATAGAAAATATGTAGGACTTTAAAATATACACTCCAGTGTAAAATGTAAATAACGAAGAAAGTTCTGCAGTCAGGTAGAGAAGAAATATTTCAGGGCCTTTATTCAAGTGTTGACAAAGTGAAAATTTGTAGCTGATGAAATAAGAAAGAAACAGGGTATTGTTTACTACTTTTTGCTGTAATAAAATGTGCTGAACAAAAGCATCTCAAGGGAAAAACAAAACATGTATTTTGAATTGTTGTTACAGATCCTAGAATGCATGATAGACAGGAAGGCAAGGCAGTAGGCAGGCAGAGTAGGAAGCTCACTCATCACATCTAACCCACATATAGAAAGCAGAGAATGAGCAGAAAGTTGGGCTTAGCTATGTACTATCAACACTTGCTCCAGTGATGTTCTTCCTCTAGCAATGCTTAACCCCTTTAAATCCATAGGCACAAAGGGCACTACCAATTGTGGAATAAGTGTTCCATTATATCAGCATATTCAAACTGTAACAGGAAATAACACTGTTTCTTAATTCTCATTTCATAGCATGCCATATGTTGTTAGCATTCTGATATTCTAAGTTCAACCACAGCACTCTAGAAAGCTTGTACTGTTTTGTTATAAGTTTACTGTGATCAAGAGGCATGATGTGCATCTGAAATGAAGTACATGAATAAGGGAACCTATAGAGGATTTGACTAGGGTAAACTTAGCTTTGATATTGGCTATTAGCCACCCTGGTTTCCATTCTTATGACAGTTCTGGTGGCTTTGAGGAATGTTATAAAAGAAATATTTGACTACTATGACAGTTATAACTTTCAGCATTGAAATACAATAGATAGTACCATAGAAGTAAGAGTATGATAGGAAGTTTAAATGTGTGACCTAATATTTTAGGATAAATTCATATAGTGAAAACCTACTAGACTGGAACAAATGAAAATGTCCACCATCTTTATTCTCTGATTTTTAAAAACATTCCAGTTCGGGAGGTTTTTCCTTGGAAAACAACACTATTTCTTTCTCACTCTCAGCATTCCTGAAGTGCCTATTATAATTTTGTGTACAGTTAGGGCCAGGGTAAGATTGACCCCTTTTCATATTACCATGAATATTAGTGTCATTCATATTCAGATTTTGTTGAGGCACAGGTGTAGTTGAGACTTCATGAGTGTAACTGTTTTGATATTTCTCAACTTTATAGCAGACAGCCTGCCTATCTGGCTCTTTCAAATTTTCACCCTCCATTCTGTGATCAATCATTACTATTTAGATCAATATTGGAAACATAAGTCAATTATTTTGGGCCTATTAGTTCCATCAAATATTAACACCCTCTATCTATATAAACCCAAAAATAGAAAATAAAAAAATAAAGTTACTAAGTGCCTCCATCATGGCTGATGCATGTTTACATCAATCACAGTTTAATAAAAATGTCACTGGAGTGGTATCCAGCATCTTCACATAGCCTGACACTCACCCTGCACCAGCATGGGGAAAACACAATCAAATTCCTGCATCCCATCTCACAGAGCAGGCAGAGCCATATGGTGGGGTAGACTAGGAACACCCATTATCGCTAGTGAAATGTATTTATAATTAGACCAAAATAAAATAAAAATATAAGCAAGCCCATAATTGTTAATGAGATTAAACCACTAATTAGTAAATCTATTTTGGGTGCTGGACTCTTTCTGAACCATTGATATCTGCAAGATACTCAGTTGGTATTGTCTCCATTTGATGTAGAGTGTTTCTTTTATTGAGTGGGTAGATGCTATACTTATCTAAAATTATAAGGGTGTGGTTTAGAATCTAGTAAGAAATTATACTGCTACAGATTCAATGCAATCCCCATCAAAATTCCAACTCAATTCTTCAACGAATTAGAAAGAGCAATCTGCAAATTCATCTGGAATAACAAAAAACCTAGGATAGAAAAAACTCTTCTCAAGGATAAAAGTACCTCTGGTGGAATCACCATGCCTGACCTAAAGCTTTACTCCAGAGCAATTGTGATAAAAACTGTGTGGTACTGGTATAGTGACAGACACATAGACCAATGGAATAGAATTGAAGACCCAGAAAAGAAGCCACACACCTATGGTCACTTGATTTTCGACAAGGGAGCTAAAAACATCCAGTGGAAGAAACACAGCATTTTCAACAAATGGTGCTGGCAAAACTGGTTGTTATCATGTAGAAGAATGCGAATTGATCCATTACTATCTCCTTGTACTAACGTCAAATCTAAGTGGATCAAGGAACTTCACATAAAACCAGAGACACTGAAACTTATAGAGGAGTAAGTGGGGAAAAGCCTCAAAGATATGGGCACGGGGAAAAATTCCTGAATACAACAGCAATGTCTTGTGCTGTAAGATCGAGAAATGACAAATAGGACCTCATAAAATTGCAAAGCTTCTGTAAAGCAAAAGACACCGTCAATAAGACAAAAAGACCACCAACAGATTGGGAAAGGATATTTACCTATCCTAAATCAGATAGGGGACTAATATCCAATATATATAAAGAACTCAGGAAGGTGGACTCCAGAAAATCAAATAACCCCATTAAAAAATGGGGCACAGAGCTAAACAAAGAATTCTCACCTGAGGAAAACCGAATGACTGAGAAGCACCTGAAAAAATGTTCAGCATCCTTAATCACCAGGGAAATGCAAATCAAAACAACCCTGAGATTCCACCTCACACCAGTCAGAATGGCTAAGATCAAAAATTCAGGTGACAGCAGATGCTGGCAAGGATGTGGAGAAAGAGAAACACTCCTCCATTGTTGGTGGGATTGCAAGCTTGTACAACCACTCTGGAAATCAGTCTGGCAGTTCCTCAGAAAAGTGGACATAGTACTACCGGAGGATCCAGCAATACCTCTTCTGGGCATATATCCAGAAGATGTTCCAACTGGTAAGAAAGACACATGCTCCATTATGTTCATAGCAGCCTTATTTATAATAGCCAGAAGCTGGAAAGAAGCCAGATGCCCCTCAACAGAGGACTGGATACAGAAAATGTGGCACATTTACACAGTGGAGTACTACACAGCTATTAAAGAGAATGAATTTATGAAATTTCTAGGCAACTCCTTGGAAGGAGTTACAGAGACAAAGTTTGGAGCTGAGACAAAATGATGGACCATCTAGAGTCTGCCATATCCGGAGATCCATCCCATAATCAGCCTCCAAATGATGACACCATTGCATACACAAGCACGATTTTCCTGCAAGGACCCAGATAGAGCTGTCCCTTTGAGACTATGCTGGGGCCTAGCAAACACAGAAGTATTTGCTCACAGTCAGCTATTGGATGGATCACAGGGCCCCCAGTGGAGGAGCTAGAGAAAGTACCCAAGGAGCTAAAGGGATCTGCAACCCTATAGCTGGAACAACATTATAAACTAACCAGTACTCTCAGGAGCTCGTGTCTTTAGCTGCATATGTATCAGAGGATGGCCTAGTTGCCATCAGTGGATAGAATGGCCCATTAGTAGTGCAAACTTATATTCCTCAGTACAGGGGAATGCCAGGACAAAGAAGTGGGAGTGGCTGAGTAGGGGAGTTGGGGGGGGTAGGGTATGGGGGACCTTTGGGATAACATTGGAAATGTAAATGAGGAAAATACCTAATAAATTAAAAAAAAGAAATTATACTGGTCTAGGAAAGTGGCAATAATAGGTACTTTTTCTTATTTTGTTCCATAACCTCATCGGCCCCAGAATGTTGGCTAGGTTGCTGTTATCAGGCATGCTTCTTCTGCTGCCTAAAAAGCCTTATATCTAATTTGGGACATGTTGGTCTGCTTAGTGCACCTTTACATAGATACTCTGACACCTTGGTTTGTTGTGGTTCATAGGTGTTACAGCACAGCTCCTGTGTCTGCTGCCCAAGGAACATTATGGAAAGGGGATGGGAAGTTTCTAAGACATAGAATACCAGAGTCTCTGATACTCACCTAGACTTGTCTACAAAAACAGAGCAGAAAAAAAAATAGCAATTCTATTTCACAGAGTCCCATTCCTAGACAAAGAATGACAGGCAGTTGCCTGTAGCTCCAACATAATACCTAACTACATTCAAAACACTTATAACTCAAAAAAACCAAACCAGTCACAGTTACATGACCGCCTAAGCATGAGCAGCCAAAGACCATGTGCTTGCTTGCATGGATGGAAAATTGTGCAACGTCATTTTAAACTTATAAAGTTTTGTCCTTAATTTTTATGATTTATACTTAGGACAAACTCACATTTTGTCATACTAACTATAGAATCTCATATTTACATCCATACCTATCTCATGAATATTTTTATTATCATTGTCTTAAGTAAGAATTGAGTCCAAATAACAGCAGGACACATGTAACAATTTAAGAATGCCTGAGGACATACACTTAGCTACTAAATATTTTCCTTTTGCAAACACCAAGCAAACATTTTCTCTGCTTGGACATTTATACCTCCCCACTCTCATTTCCTCTCTGACCTTGTGGTTTCTCAAAGATGAGAGTTAAAGCATTTACAGTTTAGCAAGAATCTAGAAAAGTTCAATCCATGATAACAGTCAATTTGATTTGAATTCCCTTTACTGCCACTAGGCTTGAGGGACTGGAAGAGATTTGTTTATGTTTCTTGCCACAACAACAATAGTTAATAATCATCACATCAAGAAACAGTTTTTGAATAGAGAAACATGTTCTTGCCTCACTGACATATGCTCATACTTGTAATTTCTCTTCCTCAAAATTTCTATTTAAAAATTTTAATTCATTCTCCTGCCACCTCTCCACCCACCTTCATCAGACCTGTGAACCCTGAACCATTCCCCCAACCATCTTACCCTCTCACTCAGTCATTGGGGCCTGTCAAGCTACCCTTAGCTATCCCAGGACCTCCATTCTTCTCTGATACCATTTCTCATCTTCTTTAGACATGCAGAGCGTGAACCATACAGACCTACAGATACTAAACTATACAACCCAAGGATACCTATTAGAGGCCTGCCACACCAGAAACATTCAGATTAATCCCGATCACAATACTTACTACAGCAGGAACATCCAGGGCCAAAGCCATCCAGATGGCTGAAGGCCCTCCAAAAACCACAGTGAATAAAAGCCATGATAATATGACACCTTTAGAGTACAGCTACTCTACTACAGCAAATCCTTGGTATCCTAACACAAACACAAGAAAATGACCTTAAATCTAACATTATAAAGATGATAGTGGCCTTTAAAAATGAAATTAATAAATCCCTTAAAGAAAAGCAAGAAAACACAATCAAACAGATAGAAGTTTTTAAAGAGGAAGCTAATAAATCCCTTAAAGATGTACAGAATAATAAAATTAAACAGGTGACAGAAATTAATAAAACTGTGCAAGACCTGAGATTAGAATTAGAAGCAATAAAGAAAAGACAAACTGGAGAAATATTGGAGATTGAAAATCTAGGGAAGAGAACAGCAATAAGAAATGCAAGTGTCATCAACAGAATAGAGGAGATAAAAGAAAGAATCTCAGGCATAGAGAACAAAATAGAAGAAATTGATACATCAGTCAAACAAAATACTAAATTTAAGAAATACCTGACACAAATATCTAGGAAGTCTTGGATACCATGAAAAGACCTAACCTATTAGTAATATGGAAAGAAGTGTATGAAGAGTTCCAGCCCCAAGACCCAGAAAATATTTTCAACAAAATCATAGAAGAAAATTTTCCAATCTAAAGTAAGAGATGCCAATAAACATTTAAAAGGCTTATAGAATACCAATAGACTGGAGCAGAAAAGAAAATCCCCCTCCACATAATAATCAAAACACAGAATCCACAGGGGGGGGGGAAACAAATATTAAAAGCAGCAAGGGAAAGGGTGCAGGTAACATACAAAGTCAGACCTATCAGAATTATACCCAAATTTGGGACAGAGACTCTAAAAGCTAGAATGGCCTAAAAAGATATCTTGTAACCTTCATAAAACCACAGATGCCAAGTTAGATTATTAGTATACTGAGCAAAATTCTCTATCACCATAGGTGGAGGAAAAAAGATAGTTCAAGACAAATCCAAATTCAAACAACATCTAAAACAAATCGAGCCATACAGAATATACTAGAAGAAAAACTCAAGCCCAAGGAGGTTAACTGTGTCTGAGATATGGAAATAAGTAATTCCATACCAACAAAAACAAAGGAAATACAACACACACACACTAACACCACCAACATCAAAATAACAGGAATTAACAACAACTGATCACTAATATCTCTCAACATGAATGGACTCATTTACCCAATAAAAAGACACACACTAACAGAATGGATGTTGCATTCAAGAAACATACTTTAGCAATAAAGACAGACCTTACCTCAGAGTAAAGGGCTAGAAAAGTTTTAAAAACATACAGACCCAAGAAGCAAGCATGAATAGTCCTTCTAATACCTAATAAAATATATTTTCAAACATAATCAATCAAGAGACATAGAAGGGCACTGTGTATTCATCAAAGAAAAAAACCTACCATGATGATATCTCAATTCTGAAGAAAAGGACGACCAAATCTTTAAAATAAGCATTGCTAAAGCTTAAATCACTCATTGAACCACACACATTAATAATGGGAGACCTCAAAATCCCAGTCTCATCAATTAACAGTACATTCTGAAAAAACTAAACAGATGAAAAATGAAAGTAACAGACATTATGAAGCAAATGGACCTAACAGACATCTATAGAATATTTCACCCAAACACAAAAGAATATATATTCATATCAGCACATCATGGATCCTTCTCCAAAAATGACCATATAGTGGCTCACAAAGCAAGCCTCAACAGATATAAGAAAATTGAAATAACACCTTGTATCTTATCAGGCCACCATGGATTAATGTTGGGCTTCAACAACAACAGAAACAATGAAAACTTACATGCACTTGGAAATTGAACAAGTCTCTAGTCAATGATATGTGGGTCATGCATGTAATAAATAAACCAAAGATGTTCTGAAATTCAATGAAAATGAAGGCACAACAAGCCCAAAGTCATGGGACATGATGAAAGCAGCACTAAGAGAAAAGTTCATAGCATTAAGTGCTTCCATAAAGAAATTAGGAAGTTCTCATACCAGCAATTTAAAAGTATACTGGAAAACTCTAGAAAAGAAAAAGAAGCAGGAAGAGGAGGAGGAGGAAGGAGGAAGAGGAGGAAGGACGAGGAAAAGAAGAAGGAAAAGAAGAAGAAAGGAAATCACACCAAGAGGAGTAGAAGGTGGGAAATTATCAAATTCGCGAATGAAATCAATCCATTAGAAATAAAGAAAACAATAAAAAGAATCAGAGAAAAACAAGAGTTGATTCTTTAGGATTTAAGAAGATAGACAAATGCTTAACCAAAGTAAACAAAAGACAGAGAAAGAGAGTATCCAAATAAACAAAATCAGAATTGAAAAGAGAGACACAACAGACACTGAGGACATTCAAAGAATCGTTAGGTCTTAGTTCAAAGTCTATACTCCACAAATAAACTCAAAGAAAAAAATATGTCACAATTATCTCATTAGATGCTGCAAATGACTTTGACAGAATCCAAATCCCCCTTCATGTTAAAAGTGTCAGAGATATCAGAGATATAAAGCACATACCTAAACATAACACACAGCAAGCCAATAGCCAACATCAAACTAAATAGAGAAAAACTTAAAGCAAGTTCACTAAAATCAGGAACAAGACAAGGCTGCCCACTCTCTACCTACCTAGAATGGTTATTCTCTAATCATGAGAGGTTTTACGGAGCATCTGACTCCGATGCAGATACTCACACTCAAACAGTAGATGGTGCCCCAGGACTGTTATGGAAGGGGGAAGGATTGTAGGCTGAAAGGGAAAACCAACAGAGTCAATTAACCTGAACTTTGGGTATCCTCAGAGACTGAACCACTATTCAAAGAGATACAAAGGCTGGATCCTAGGCCTCCCTGAATATTTATAGCAGATCTGGAGCTTGGTCTTCATGTGAGTCTCTAACAATTGGAGCCTGGCTATTCCAAAAGCTGTTGAGTGTCTATAGGATATGCTCTTCCAGGTGGCTGCCTTGTCTGGCCTCCATGGGAGAGGATGCACACACAGAGAGAGACTTGATGTTCCAGGATGGAGGGAATACCCAATGGGCTCCTATCTCCTTAGAAAAGATTGGCAAAGGAAAATGGATGGAAGGATTGTGAAAAGGGGGGACCAGAGGGAGGCAGTGAACAGTATGTAAAGTGAATTATTTTAAAAATTTTTAATTAAAAAACAAAAAACATGTTACTCACTTTTAAAATATTTCGTACTTAATTCTAATTTGATGTAACTGCAGAAATCATTTTATGTTTCCATTTCCATGACATTTATTGTTCAATCATTTTTTCAGTCAATGTGTTGTTACTCTTGAAGTGAATTTTTTTGTTAATAAATTAGTTAATTTTCTTTCCATCCTGAACACAGCTTCCACTCCCTCCTCTGCTCTCCATTTCCTCTCTTTCACCTCATGAAGGGAGGACTTCCTTGGATATCATTTACCTCAGTGTCTTCTGACAAATAGGGTATCAACTGGGAAGCAGGTCGTTTCTCTAATAGTAATTATATAATGATTACAATGTGATTTTCCTGCTGATTTTTTTCCTTTTTTCTTTGTACAGGACTTTGATAAGTTGATGAAAAATTCACCTGATAGTGCCATTTGGGCAAATTCATTAGGAATCCCTTGAAACTTTTGGACGTGGATCTCCCAAATTTTTCAATGATTTTCTTTCTTTCTTTTCTTTCTTTCTTTTCTTTCTTTCTTTTCTTTCTTTCTTTCTTTCTTTCTTTCTTTCTTTCTTTCTTTCTTTCTTTTTTTCTTTCTTCCTTCCTTCCTTCCTTCCTTCCTTCCTTCCTTCCTTCCTTCCTTTCTTTCTTTCTTCCTTTCTCTCTCTCTCTCTCTCTTTTTTTTTTTTTTTGGCTCTGTGTGTGTTTCCAAAAGGGATTTCTTATCTTCTTAAAACAACTCAAAACTCAATGTCTAATTTTTAAAAGTGTCTTTGAAGCTTTCAGAAGTCATTTCCATTTGTTTTCTCGTTTACTTGACTGCTTTATCTGTTTCATAAAACTTATATTCAAGGTCAGATAGTTTTCTAACTGACTTGTTGATTGTTCTAAGAGTCAGAGTGAATGGATGATACCAGAAGAATAAGTCCCTCTGAATCAACTAAGCAAGAGAAATAGGAGCTCACAGAGACTGAAGAAGCAAGAACAGGTATTATATAGGACCACAACAGGTTCTATTGAATACAGGTATTTGACAAATTATTTCTCGGAGGCACCTATAATAAAACAACACTTAAAGCAAGCACACAGATCCATTGACCAACTAATGCAAGGACAAGTTTGGAGCATTTATGTTACAGGATACCAAGGCTCCAGGAGACTTATTTTCCGTGAAACTTTTTTGCCTCAAGACTGCATCCAAACTTTTGGGCGTGCCATGCAGTCTTCACCTGAGTGGATGTGGCATTTCCCCCCTATATATAATTTTTTAGATGAAGTTTCAGATGTCCCACCTCGATCTCAGAAGAACTTGAAAGATAAGTGGAAAGACAATGGTTACTAATAAAATAATGTCAATTATAATAGCAAGCAAGATTATATACTGAACCCAATCTAAGGGATTTAATGCACTTAGATTATTTTTTAAATCGCTGGCCAATTTATCAATGTTCTAAGTATCCACATGACTTCTGTCTTTAATTGCTCTAAAATATGTGAAATATCTGTATTTTTGTCTTTAATTTCTGTCTTTAATTGCTCTATAATATGTGAAATAACTGTTTTTCCACACTCCCTGCAAACAAGCCTTAGTCTTTCTCCAATTAATAGTTACATTGTAAGGTAATGGTGTGACACAAATATATTGAAATGTAGCATGACATTTAGTAGCTAACCTAACCTTAATATTTGCTATAACCTGTCCCCATCTATTGTTAACATAGCATCATAGAAAACTGTAACTAGCTTTCAAATATGTCTCTAAAAATGTCTAGAACCAGCCTTTTAAATGAAGACTGTTATTTCTAATATTGGATTGATTATTAGAACAGTCCATGATTTAGTTAGAATTATTGGTCACACTAAAAGAATGCAAAGAGTCATCATGAAATTCAACTATATAAATTAATATGCTTTCAATGCCATATAGAGGAGAATTCAGAGACCAGCCATATTATGATGTCACTAGTTTTGTGAGACATTTTAGAATATTCTAATATCTTAGTACCATTAATAATTGAACATGACATCATTATTTCTTGGCTAATTGAAAACAGGCCATCATAAGAGACATGAATCACTCTCAGCTAAACATGGAATAATTGAAATCACTCTGCTTTTTTGTCTCTCTCACCACAGTAATAGTCATTTACTTATCAGATTGGGCAATGCAAGTTATAGTTTAACCTCTGGGCTGAAAGTTCTTGGATGAAAGGTCAAGCAGTGACAGAAGCAAATGGACTGTGAAGAGAAGGATTTTGATTTTCAGGATGCCTGGAAAGTGGATTTCTGCTCTGCTGCTGCTGCAGATAAGTTGCTGCTTCAGATCTGTGAAATGTGGGAAAGTGTTGGTGTGGCCAATGGAATTCAGTCATTGGATGAACATAAAAATAATACTGGATGAACTGGTACAGAGGGGCCATGAAGTCACTGTTCTGAGACCTTCAGCTTACTATGTTCTTGATCCCAAAAAATCACCTGGCCTTAAGTTTGAAACTTTTCCTACATCTGTCAGTAAAGACAATCTGGAAAATTTTTTCATTAAGTTTTTGGATGTGTGGACTTATGAGATGCCAAGGGATACATGTTTGTCATATTATCCTTTACTGCAAAATATGCTTGATGAATATTCTGATTATTATCTAAGTCTTTGTAAAGATGTTGTTTCAAACAAAGAGCTCATGACAAAGCTACAGGAATCCAAGTTTGATGTCCTTTTGTCAGATCCTATTGCTTCCTGTGGGGAGCTCATAGCTGAACTGCTTCAGATTCCTTTTCTGTATAGTATTCGCTTCTCTCCAGGCTACAAAATTGAAAAGTCCAGTGGGAGATTTGTACTCCCTCCCTCTTATGTACCTGTAATTCTGTCAGGATTAGGTGGACAAATGACATTCATAGAGAGGGTAAAAAATATGATATGTATGCTTTATTTTGACTTTTGGTTCCATTTATTTAATGATAAGAAATGGGATTCATTTTACAGTGAATATTTGGGTAAGTTACATTTCTTTTTCTAAGTAGTTTGAAAACCTAAGTTTCACAAGTTTTTAAAGCTTTATGTCCATGAAATACAAAATGTAGTAGTCTTTTATAGTTGATCAAATGTATAATGTTATAAGCTATGAAACTCACAAACTCTTGTAAATGTTCATATGTTTGATCAAATAGGAGAAGGTATCGGTATCGGTCCTGATAGAAGACATTTTGGTTAGCTATGCAATTACATAGAGATGAAATTAGATGGTCCCTAAGTGATTCTTTACTCATTTACTGAAAAGTTTTCCTCTATTTTAATAATTCCCTAAGCAGTTACCAATTAACCTTGATTAATGGAGATTCAAGAATGACATAGTGTATATATATATATATATATAAAACATTATATATATATATATAAAACATTGAAGAAGTTATTTTCTCTTGCCTAGGCCAGCCAGTGTCTTTATTTAAAATGAAAATGTAGGGACACAAATCATGGCCAATAGGTTAAGATTGTTTCTGTACAGTTTTAGTACAAGAGCTCTCTTCCTGCCACCACTCATCACAGTGGCTCAAAATTGCCTGTAACTTCAGCTTCAAGGGAACTGCTGCCCTTTATCATATCCACAGGCACTGGCATAAACTTAACATATACTCATGCAGATACACATACATATAAGTGAAAAGATAAAAATGTAAAATATTCTCTTTGTATATCATTAAAAAAAATCCCCCTCATCTTGAAAACTATTAGGTTGCTTCCAAAGCTTAAAAGTGGAACAGATATTTCTAACAGCTCCACATTTCCTTATTGGGTCCCTTCCTAAATTCAACTGCAAATGCCTAAATTCTACAGAGGCATGGACACACATGCTGTATTTTCTGAAGTCATTTTTTTCTCTTAAAAGTGTACCACAGGTAAGACTAGCCAAAAATTCCTCTTCTCATAATTCTGAATGTATTTAGATTGCTTTATAGTGTAAGTACTATTAAATATCTCAATATGAAAAAAAATACTAGAAGCATTAACCACAAATTCAGTCATTTATAAACTTTACAGCTCCCTTTAAGGAATAAAAACTAGCTATAAACTATCATGATCCTGGGAATTCTAGCTAGGATACAGAGCATGTGAGAGTTTTGGTCAAGGAATGTGTGTTTATATTTACAAAGTTTGGTTTTGTTTGTTTTTTGGTTTTTGGTTTTTTTTTTTTTGAAGATTTGGAGAGGAAAAAATGTGTGCTTCTTTATATATTTGCTTAGTGAGTTATTTCTGTAATTATTTATGATTTTAAATTATAGAGGAAACATGAAATACGTCTTACATATTGTTTTAAAAGTAAACTCAAGTCCAGGCAGTGGTGGCTCATGCCTTCAATCCCAGCACTTGGGAGGCAGGGACAGGCAGATTTCTGAGTTTGAAGCCAGCCTGGCTTACAGAATGAGTTCCAGGATAGCTAGGATTATACAGAGGAACCCTGATTCAAACCCTGCCACCCAAAAATAAAATAAACATAAATTATCAGGTATCTATATGATCCACAAATCAATTATCAATATACAATTTGCTAAACGCATGAAACTCAAGAAGAATGAAAACCAAAGTGTGGACACTGTGCCCCTCCTTAGAATTGGGAACAAAACACCCATGAAAGGAGTTACAGAGACAAAGTTTGGAGCTGTGACGAAAGGATGGACCATCTAGAGACTGCCATATCCAGGGATCCACCCCATAATCAGCTTCCAAACGCTGACACCATTGCATACACTAGCAAGATTTTGCTGAAAGGACCCAGATATAGCTGTCTCTTGTGAGACTATGACGGGGCCTAGCAAACACAGAAGTGGATGCTCACAGTCAGCTATTGGATGGATCACAGGGCTCCCAATGGAGGAGCTAGAGAAAGTACCCAAGGAGCTAAAGGGATCTGCAACCCTATAGGTGGAACAACATTATGAACTAACCAGTACCCCGGAGCTCTTGACTCTAGCTGCATACGTATCAAAAGATGGTCTAGTCGGCCATCACTGGAAAGAGAGGCCCATTGGACACGCAAACTTTATATGCCCCAGTACAGGGGAATGCCAGGGCCAAAAAAATGGGAAAGGGTGGGTAGGGAAGTAGGGTGGGGGAGGGTATGGGGGACTTTTGGGATAGCATTGGAAATGTAATTGAGGAAAATATGTAATAAAAAATATTAAAAATTAAAAAAAAATAAAGGCCGGTGAGCAAGTGATAAACATTTAAAAAATATATTGCATTTTAAATGCACATGTTCTATATCAAATACAAATTCTTCCAATTTTTTTATGTGTGTTTTGTTTTTTGTTTTGTTTTTTCTTTTTCGAGACAGTTTTTTTCGTGTAGCACTGGCTGTTCTGGAACTCACTCTGTAGACCAGGCTGGCCTTGAACTCATAAATCCACCTGCCTCTGCCTCCCAAGTGCTGGGATTAAAGGCATGTGCCACCATTGTCCAGCTCTTCCAAGGTTTTTAAGGAAATATCTTTGAGACTCGGCAGACAGTCCTGTCAACTTTTCTCTGTCTCATTTGCTCATCTTCTCCATCTAGGAAGGCCCACCACCTTAGCTGAGACAATGGGCCAAGCAGAAATGTGGCTCGTTAGATCCAACTGGGATTTGGAGTTTCCTCACCCAACCTTACCAAATATTGACTATGTTGGAGGACTCCATTGCAAACCTGCTAAACCCTTGCCTAAGGTAAATATATTCTTTTTATCTCTTTTTCATTTCATATCATCTTTCCTTACATTTTTCTCCCAATGATAGATATATGTGGGAAGTGAAATTAAGATTCCTGGTAAATAGGAGCTCTAAAAAACTCAGGAAAGAATATGATAAACATGAAGAATATTCATAACAGTGCATTGGGTCATGTAGTGATGTTACTAGAGTGATTAGCCATTGGGTAAAGTCCTTACCAAGCAACCATGAGGAGGCGAGTTTGAATCCCGCGACCCATATAAAAAGTTAAGTGTTCTAGCATAGGATGTACGAGCTGAAGAAACAGGTTAATACCAAGGATACAAATCTGATAAGATGGTGAGATTCATGTTCAATGAGAGATAGTCTCAAAAATAATATGTTTAAAGTTAACAGATTAGAACATTTGATTTTATCATGGCCTTTATTGGCTAAAACAAATGAAGGGAATTTGGAGACATTAAGAAAATACTCTCATGTATACACAAAAATCAGAAAATTATCACATAATATATATTTACCATGCAGTTATTATTATTTTATAAAGAACCAAAACATTTTATTTATCACAGGAGGAAGGATGCATTAACTTATAACATATGTACATATCACAACATAGATATTGTTTCAGTAAACACTAGCTAATAATATTAAATTAGGAGCAAATTAAACAGCAAGCCAAAATTTAAAATTCTGCAGGATGAAAAATATAATGGAGCTACAATTTTACAAATATTTCACATAATATACATGCATTTCTTAGCTTTCATTTTGCCAGAGGAAAACACTGAGAACGTTTGTTGAACATATGTGAGTGCATGTCATACCGATGCCCGTTGTGGACTGTGCCAGCTCTGTCTTCTGAATGTTTAACACCACTATTCTAAAAATTCCTAAGAACACTTCAATTTTTTCTCCTACTTTTTTTAAAAAGTTTTATGAGTGATTTCTCTACAATTGCTATTGTGTGATAAAACAAGTTTTTTATTCACAGGATATGGAAGAATTTGTCCAGAGCTCTGGAGATCATGGTGTGGTGGTGTTTTCTCTTGGGTCAATGGTTAGTAACATGACAGAAGAAAAAGCCAACACAATTGCATGGGCCCTTGCCCAGATTCCACAAAAGGTGAGGTAAAGTGCCGATGGGAGGAGAATGTATACTGAGTCTATAAAAATCTGTGGAATGTCAGATTCTAGAAATGACTATGTGAAACATAAAGATTTAGTTAAGTTCTAATTTAGCCTAGCCAAATTATAAACAGAAACACAAAAGATATGCTACAATATTAAAGAAGGTTTTTTTGACTGCAAGTACCTTGGATATCAATGTTGTGATCTCTGTGGGTACATTTTGATGTCCTCGCATTATGATGATATTACTGTCAAGGGTGTGTAGACAAAGCAAATTCTTCTTGATTTTACATGAAAAGATAATAGTTGTATGGATTTTAAATTAATGTGAATCAAAAATATGTATAAAACCTATGCAACCGAAAAACAGACCAAATCTAAGCCAAGCATTCCCTAGTGGAAGACCACACATGCAAGAATATTTGGAGAGGACAAATGGCTCCTTACATTTTGTTTTTTGTTTTATTTTTGTTTTTGATAAATAAAAACACACAGTTAACACTGCACAGGTCAAAGTAATACATGGGCCATTCATAATACCATGGCAAGCTATAGGAGTATGTAACACAAACCCTTGTGGAGCTACTTTCCAGAGCTTGTGACTTGATACAATCTCACACTGCAGCTCAGGCTAATGGCTTCAACAGCCAGAAATCATCCTGCCTCAGACATCTGATTTAAGAAGATGGATTATTTTTAAGGGCAGAAGTAGAGTGTATAGAGAAGGGGGTGATTTCTGGAAGACTGGGGTAGGGAGGGATAAATAAGAAAAAATAACATTATATGAAATTCTTAAAGAAATGAAAAAGATGTCAATCTAAGTGTGTGGTTATAGTGATCATTTGGAGATGAAGAATAAGTCCAGTGTGCAGATGATGCTGACATGTTCTGAATCCCTGGTCCACAGCAATTGCTCTACAAAGGAAATGTGTTTACTTGGGTGAAGGTGTTACAGCAGATGTAATATCTGTGTTTAAATCCTACCCTGTCACCACTCCAGAGGACATGCGAAATTAAAATCATAGGCAATAGGCAACTTTATACAAAGAATCAAAACTTTATGGTCTGAGGCTTAAGAAAGGTCATAATGAATACATAACACAGGTGTTCTGGCTACATCCAGTCATAAAGATGAGCTATATATGACAAAAACTTGCTTTTCTAATAAGAAACACAAAAGAGAATTTAAACATTCCTGGATAACAATAGCAAATAGAAGTGGTTAACCAGAGGTAGACCTGCTCCTATCTGCTAGAGCTGAGAAGGGGTCCAAATCACAGTCCAAATGTAATCTCTCTGATGAAACTGAGATCAAAGACCCTTGTCCAGTTTTCTTGGAGTATTTTCACCTGCACTCAAAAATCTCCTCTATGGTTGGACCCCTTTCACACATCTCCTTTTTATTTTTTTTTAAACACAGAATATCCAGAGTCATTTTGATTTAGTATGTATTCAAATTTATTTCTCTATTTCATATGTCTTTAATTTCCCATGTTCTCTGGAGTGGTGACAGGGTAGGATCTAAACACAGATATTACATCTGCTGTAACAACTTCACCCAAGTAAACACACATCCTTTGTATGCAAATTATCACAGGTGAAAACTGATGTAGTCACCAGAAAGAGATTCTCAGGTGACAAATGGCATCAGTTAACTTCCTCCTTGGTTCCTAGGGTCTTTAATTGGCCCAAATTAGACAGACTTGAATTCTGATGCTATAGTCAATAAATTCCCTTACTCTTTATCTGGAAGCTTGCTGTCTTCATGATGTCTGCCACAATCTTCTTACCATCCACATCTCTTATTCATGGCTCAGGGCTATAGGAGCCTGAGATGAATCCAGTGTTTTATTGGAAACATCTGCAATGCCCGATGCATATCCTTTGCCAAATTTCTTGAGCTAGGTGGATTTTCAAGGTTCAAATTATTGAAATCAGATATGCCTGTCTAAAGGCAGTTCAGAATGTTCTGTATAGAAATAGTTTTGAGTTCCTGAACATGTATCACCATCAGGCAAATTGTAAAATAAGAGTAAATGAGGAAAGTACAAGGATATGCTACTAGTTTTGTTTTTTTTATTTATTGTTATTTTAACATTCTATGCATTCGTTCAATTATGCACTGACCATGATGATTATAAAGAAGCTTCCAATATGATTTTTATTCCATTGTTTGCAGGTTTTATTTTTATTATGATTATAAAGAAGTTTTGCAATATGGTTTTTATTCTACCATTTGCAGAAGATTTTATTTTTTCTACTATAGGCTGGGCCCATTGTCAATTTTTACTCAAGTAGGCACTCATATATTTCCAAAGTTTGGATAAGAAGACTACATTGAAAAAGAATTCTCTGAGGATGGAAGTAGAACCCCCCAAATTAGAATATATATCAATGCACACATGCAACTTCAGTATCTAAGGCAGAACAGCAAAGTGAATTACAGCTACTGTCCATAATTCACTAATGACTTTTACCTCGTTTGTTAACTCTAGCTATATGAATATGATATTATACAGGAGAACAAGTAGGACATTCTTGTACAATCTGTCTCAATTATCTAAGTGGAATGTGGTATTGTACATGAACCCCAACAGCATCATTGTATAGGTGGTGATGTTTATATTGCAGGAAAGAAAATATAGGGCTGCTCAATGCATCATCTTGCTTATTTTGTTCTTCAATAGAAACAGGGAGGTTGGAGTGTGCACAAGTATGAGTAATAAACACAGGATGAATGGTGGTTTGAACCAGTTGTTATAGATCCTGGAGTAATGGGAGCATGGTAGGATGAGAAGAGGAAATTTAAAGTTTCCTATTCTACTATAGCAATCTGTGTTTGAAACTTGAAAACTCCATAGAGTTCTGTAACTCTCTTTAAAACTGATGTTAGTTAGGTGTAAGATAATACATCAAGGAATATATCCATGTAATTGTTGACATTAAATCTTCCCCTGATTCATTAATTGAGCAAGAAGAGAAAGAAAAGTAGTTAGTATTTTATGGCCCTTGTGGTGAAAATGGATCCATTCCAGAGGTCTATTTTCTTGGGCTTTAGTATGTATAGGAGACAACTTAGTGGAGAAAGTAAGTGTAAAGGCAGCAAAGGATCCACAATATAAACAAATGCCTCTTTTAGTTTGGGTTCTAGAGTGGATCAGACTGAAGGAAAGGTCATCCAGGATTGCCCCATGTAGGAGGATCCATCCAATATGCAGGCATCAGATGCAGATACTATTGCTGATGCCAAGAAGTGCTTGCTGACAGGTGCCTGTTATACCCGTCTCCTGAGAGACTCTGTTAAATCCTAACCAATACAGATGTGGATACTTGCAGCCAACCCTCAAACTGAGAACAGGGACCTGAATGGAGAAGTTAGGAGAAGGACTGAAGAAGCTTACGAGGGTTGAAATCCCATAGGAAGAACAATAATATCAACCAAGAAGGACTGAAGAAGCTTACGAGGTTTGAAATCCCATAGGAAGAACAATAATATCAACCAAACAGACCACCCAGAGCTTCCAGGGACTAAACCACCAACCAAAAACTACACATGGAGGGACCTGTTGCTCCAGCTGCATTCTGAGCATTGAACTGTAATAAGGACAATTTACTTTGTTTCTTAGAGTGACCACTTAACCAACATCATTTCTTTTTTTTTTTTTTTTTTTTTTTTTTTGTAGAGCAAACATTCCTAAAACAGGTAATTTTGCTCTAGATTTGTATGTCCCTACATTTCTACATAACTTCAGAAAGACCATAACATTTTTTATCTCTCTTTGAGGCTTGATTAATTCTTGGCAATCTTCATTGTCTTTATCAATAGTAACTATTTTATAAGAATTCTTGAATTTGCTCCCCCTTTATTGTTTTTCAATAGCATCTTTGAGTCTCCCTCTGAAATCAGCATAAGGCTCAGAGGAACCTTATATATTTTGCATATTACTAGATCCTAAGTCTGATTCCATATCAGTATTCATGCAGGAAGCCATAACAGCATTCCTAATGTGAAAGAACTGAAGGAGGTATATCATGCAACTGATAATCTGTTGATACAAATCCATCAGCATTCCTAGGACATTTCTAGGATTACCCCTCAGTCCTAGATGCCCAACTTTTTATGGGCTTTATTTTCAAGCCACATTTGACAATGAGAAAATTGGAAATGGCTAAGAACAATTTTAGCAATTACATGAAAACCATATGGCAAACATTGTGCATCATTGCTCCAACCAAAAGATATTAATAACTATATAAAATAGTAGGTCTATAGGAAGCGTAGGCCTTCTTAAAATCTTTTATAATATCCATGTTTAACTCCTAATAAACAATTTGATGTTATTGAAACTTTACAGGAAACACAGAGCACAACTAATAAGGCCAGGGAGGAATTGATGAATGAATTTCTTTTTCTTGCATTGGCCTAGCTTGCCTTGGTTGTAATATTGGCTTTTCTGTAGGCTCTCTTAAATCCTCATGAAACAAGGAAAGAACTCAACAGTAGATCACCTGCATACTTGTCAGTGGTGCTGATTTTCCTTTCCATTTTTATCCTCTTTATATTTGTAAAGGTTTTTTTTAATAACAGTCTAAATCAATGCTCACATGACAAAAGATTGAAAGGGTATCTTTTTCTCCATGTTTATGTGCCTTTTCCATATTTGTTTCGATGCTATCTTGTACTACTTCATCAAATATAATCACAAGTAACCTAATAATTGTGACTTTGATGCTTGTGCTCCTCCTTTCTTTAAAGAAATGATGCACAAGCTCACATAAGGTATAGCTTTCTCTGTATTCTACCTGCTTATTCTCATTTGCCTCTTTCTGTGAAGTCTCCAATGTTCTATTGCAAAGTCAACTTTAAGTCCCCCTTCATTGCCACTTGTCACAACTCCAGAGACAGGGAGACTTGGAAGAATGGAGCTGATCAGTGAGGCAGACTAAAATCTCATGAAATAGCCAACTTTATTCACAGCATCAAACAATACTTACTCTGAGGCTTAAGAAATGTCACACAAGTGAAGGTCACAGGATTTCAAGCTGTATACAATCACAAGTACCAGTCAAGGTAATAACATATAGAATTAACTCCTATCTGGTATAAATGAGAAAATGACATAGACACATACCAAGAGAAGTCTTGTGTTTTGAAGAAACAAGAATAACAAGACTCTTGTCCTGTTTTCTTGGGGTATTCTCAATGGACTAAGGTTCTACTCACATAACTCCATTCCTGGACCATTGCAACACTACAATATGCAAAGTTTCTTCCAGAAGGATCAGATGATTTCATATTTCGATTGGCCAACTCATTGGCCATTATTTCCAAGTAATCTGGGCAGAGATAATTCTGGATGGCAAATAATTAAGAATACACAATCAAAGACAAGAAAAGTTGAAATTTACTGTAAATAACATAGCACAAGTGAATAAACATAAACTCTAAAGTATTTAAAATGTATTTTTATTACAATATTAAAACTGGAATATTAGAGTTTTCAAAATAATTTATATAAAATAAGTGATTAGTAATTTGCCAGTATTCTTTGCAGTTGAATTATGTCACCATGGCAATGTATTATATTTTCACATATCACTAACTATCTCATTTGTCTACATATCTCTTTGTGGAAAGTGATGATTGTGTTCAACATGTCTGAGTGCAAAAAATAAACACAGAAGCTGCTGGGACAGTCTATGCTCAGTCTTTTAAGAGTTCTCATTGCTCACCTCCTCTGACTTCCTCATCTATCTTATGGGAGGTGTTCAGATCTGTTTTCTCTACACCAAAAAAAGATACATTATAAAATTATTTCTCTTTTGGAAATTATAATTACATCATTTCTCCCTTTTCAGTCCTACCTCAAAACACTCCCATAAGCATGCCCCCTTGGTCTCTTTCAAACTAAAAACCTATTCTTTTAATTAATTGTTGTTACATAAACATATGTATATATCTCTACATTTATACTCCTATATATATCCTGCTCAGTCATTGTAATGTAAAATTTGGTTCTACCAATAAAGATTGTCTAACATTTAACAGGTTCTTTGGAAATTTGATGGCAAAACCCCAGCAACTTTAGGACCCAATACGAGAGTGTACAAGTGGCTCCCCCAGAATGACCTCCTTGGTAAGACTCTGGAAAACAAAATCAATATCATGACTGAGTCTCTGATTTCTACACCTATCCCTTTTGACATCAAACCCTTTATGTTACACTTACATCTAGGATTATTTATTTAGGATAACAAGTTATGACATGGATTTGGTATTTTCTTACCACTCTTTTTTCATATCTAATATGGATTTCATGTGTTTGATTGGAAATGAGTATTTCATATTTCAAGTTCTTAGTCACATGCAAATCTGCAAAATAGTTCTTGGGAAATTTAGATTCTTCTAGCTCTGAGACAGAAAAATATTTCAGTGAGGCTATGAGTATAACAATCTTTGTGAAGAAAATCTCTTCAGTTCTTCTTAATATACACACCTCTTTTCATGCCTAAAACTGCGAAATAATGTTATCCTGAATTCATCTTATTCTAGGTCATCCAAAAACCAAAGCCTTTGTAACTCATGGTGGGGCCAACGGTGTCTATGAGGCAATCTATCATGGAATCCCTATGATTGGCATTCCTTTGTTTGGAGAACAACATGATAACATTGCCCATATGGTGGCCAAAGGAGCAGCTGTTACATTGAATATCAGAACAATGTCAAGGTCAGATATGCTCAATGCACTGGAGGAGGTCATAGAAAATCCTTTGTGAGTATAACCTTTTAAAATATGGTTCATTTCCTGTTCTAAGGAGAAATGAAGTATCCACCCATTCGTCTTCCCTCTTCTTGATTTTCTTGTGTTTTGCAAATTGTATCTTGGGTGTTCTATGTTTCTGGGCTAATATCCACTTATCAGTGAGTGCATATCTAATGACTTCTTTTGTGATTGGGTTAACTCACTAAGGATGATATCCTCCAGATACATCTATTTGTCCAAACATTTTATAAATCCATTGTTTTTATTTGCTGAGTAGTACTCCATTATGTAAATGTATCACATTTTCTGTATCCATTCATCTGTTGAGGGACATCTGGGTTATTTCCAGCTTCTGACTATTATAAATAAGGCTGCTATGAACATAGAGCAGCAGGTGTTCTTATTACCAATTGGAACTTCTTCTGGGTATATGCTCAGGAGAGGTATTGCTGGATCTTCTGGTAGTATTATATCCAATTTTCTGAGGAACCTCCAGACTGACTTCCAGAGTGGTTGTACAAGCTTGCAATCCCACCAACAGTGGAGGTGTGTTCCTCTTTCTCCACATCCTCGCCAGCATCTGCTGTCACCTGAATTTTTGATCTTAGCCATTCTGACGGGTGTGAGGTGGAATCTCATGAAAGGAGTTACAGAGACAAAGTTTGGAGCTAAGGTGGATCCATCCCATAATCAGCCACCAAACCCAGACAGTATTGCACAATGCCAGAAAGATTTTGCCGAAGGGACCCTGTTATAGCTGTCTCATATGAGGCTTTGCCAGGGCCTGGCAAATACAGAAGTGGATGCTCACAGTCATCTATAAGATCAAACACAGGGCCCCCAATGGAGAAGCTAGAGAAAGCACCCAAGGAGCTAAAGGGGTCTGTAAGCCTATAGGTGGAACAACAATATGAACTAACCAGTATTCCCAGAGCTCATATTTCTAGCTGCATATGTAGCAGAAGATGACTTAGTTGGCCATCACTGGGAAGAGAGGCCCCTTGGTATTGCAAACTTTATATGCCCCAATACAGGGGAATGCCAGGGCTAAGAAGCTGGAGTGGGTGGGTAGGGGAGCAGGGCAGAGGGAGGGTATAGGGAACATTATGGATAGCATTTGAAATGTATATAGAGAAAATATCTAATAAAAAATAAATTAAAAAATAGGAATGGAAAAAATGTGGTTCATTCATTCACTCATCATTTATTCATTCATTCACACATTCATTCATTTATTGTCTTCTTACTGAAAGCCAAACAAACAAGAATTATCCTGACAATAATGGTAATAATAGGAATGAAAATAAATTAGGGCATGATTCAGTACATATATTATTCTCTCTCTTATTTTTTGTTTTCTAATTTCTTGTTATGCTTTATGTTTCTTTCCTATGTAAATCAGTATGGTCCTAAATATGTAACCCTTCTGCTTCATCCTCCACACTGATTGGGCAAGAATGATTTTGATAGTCCTGTCCAACACTTCAAAAGAAGGCTTTCATATCTAGTGTGGGGCTTTTTAGTAGGAAGTCCTTGGCTATTGGAGGCAGGAATGTCAGTTCAGATGAGAAAAGTTCATTAAAACTATATATGTACGTTTATGCATAGAATTGGAAGAAAGGCATAAACTGTTAAGAGCATAATCATTTTTTCATACATTCTTCTTGTTATTTTCTCCTTTTCCCTCCTCTTCTTCTTCCCCTTGCCCTTCCCCTCTTCCCATTGCCCTTATTAGATCACTTAAATTCTGCCATCTACCTTCACATTCTTCATGTCTTTTTTGTATTAACCTCTCCCCCATCTCTAAGGAGCATCTACTTTTCCTATTCCTCCATCAGATAAACCGAATCCTAAATTGTAAGTAACTGTCATAGCATACAAAAAATGAAGATGTTTTAATGAGAAAAAAAATCCTACCTGTTGCACTACATCAATCTGACATTGAGGGCTGGTGACTTATATTTCTAAGTCACCTTTCTCCTTTATATGTTCATCGATAATCTTTTCAGCAATAGAATCAAATGCACCTGCATGCTTCTCTGTAAAATTTGTACCACTTTTCTAACATCAGAATGTTAACAAAAAATGAAGATAAGCAATAATATAAAAAATGAGGGTCATAGGACAGCTCAATGGATAAGAGCAGGAGTTTTAGTGCATCCATTCCTTTAACTGATGTCCATTTTCTCTCTTATAGCTATAAAAAGAATGCTATGTAGTTGTCAACCATTCACCATGACCAGCCTATGAAACCCCTGGACAGGGCTGTCTTCTGGGTTGAATTTGTCATGCGCCACAAAAGGGCCAAGCACCTGAGACCACTTGGACATAACCTGACTTGGTACCAGTACCACTCTCTGGATGTGATTGGCTTCCTACTCTCTTGTGTTGCAGGCACTGTGGTTCTTACTGTAAAGTGCCTCTTGCTCATTTATCGATTCTTTGTAAAGAAAGAAAAGAAAATGAAGAACGAGTAGGGCTCACTGACAATGCACTACATGAATGAACTTTCAGCCTCATTCTTATTTATGAACCACCTTCTAAACACTGACTTTATTCTTTTTAAATCAAGGCACATCTTCTTTGTAAATTTTTACCATGTAAGAAGACATATAAATCTGTGAATACTGATACATTCTCAAAAAAATCTCCTTTTTTAATTTTTAAACTATTTAATGTAAAAAAATTGTATTGTAGCTAAATGTGGGAAATAAAAATGTACTTGATAGAGTCTTAAAAATCAAAGTATATTTCAATGTAGTTTCTGAGATTCCAGTGTTCAGAGTTTCCAGCAGACTGTCAAGAGATGCTTGATAAAGACAGGTCTCTGGAGCCAGGTGTGGTGCCTTCTGCCTAAAAATATAAACATACAAATAGTATCTGGGGAGGGAAACATATGATGACAGTTTTTGCCAAGTAAACACTTTAAGTCTACAATGATGTAACTCGGAGGCTGCTTGTTCCAGTTAATATCCTATGAATTCTTTTGTTTTAAAGATTTTTGAGTTGAGTGTGCAGATAAGAAAATAATTGAATGATAAAAACTGTAGATTATCTACTGTGGAAATTCTATACAGCCACAACTATAGGTTTAGGTCTATCTTTAAAGATTGAATACTGCTCACATTAATTTTGACCACTTTGCTTTGGTTTATATAGAATTAACATTTTGCCACTTGGAACTGAAATTAACTACTAAGATCCATGTAAAGTGAACTGACCAGTAGACTTAAAATGTTTACTGGGCAAACACTATCATCATATGCTTCCCTCCCCAGATACTATTTGTATGTTTATATTTTTAAGTAAAGAAAACTGAATTTTAAACACAAGCAAATAAACTACAAAGAAACCTGTTTTTTTTTTTACCCCAGAAACATGGTTTCCCTATCAATTAATGTATAACCACTGACCTACCAGAATTATACTGATTTCTCTTCTGAAACTCTAACTTATAATAGAGAATAGCCAGATGTCTTACAGACCCCAAGAGACCACAAATGACAGCCCAGACTAATATACTTGCAAAACTTTCAACCATCATAGATGGAGAAACCAAGATATTCCATGACAAAACCAAATTTAAACTATATCTTTCCATTAACCCAAACCTATAGAGGAAACTAGAAGGAAAACTCCAACCCAATGAGGGCTAACTGCACTCATGAAAACAAAAGCAAAAATAATTTTACAACATTAAAACCAAAAGAATAGACACACTATCACCACCAACATCAAAATAACAATCATTTGTCATTTATATATCTCAGCAACAATGGGCTAAGTTACCCATTACAAAGACATAGGCTAACAGAATGGATGCATAAGTGGAATCCATCCTTATGCTGTATACAACAAACACATTTCACTAGCAAAGATAGATATTACTTCACAATAAAGAGCTAGTAAAGGTTTTAAAAAAAATGGACCCAGAAAACAAGATGCAGTAGTCATTCTAATAATTACTAAAATAGACGTACAACCAAGAGTAATTTAAAGAATACTTCATACTCACATGAGGAAAAGTCCACCAAGATGATATCTCAATTATGAACAATTATGCAATGAATGGCAACCATATTCATAGAAGAGACATTACTATGGCTTAAATCACACATTACACCCCACATATTAATAGTGGGAGACTTCAACATCCCTCACTCACCAATGGACAGGCTATTGAAACAAAAACAAAACAGAAATAACAAAACTAACAGAGGTTGCTATTCAAATGGACCTAACTATTAAAACATCTCACCCAAACATAATAGAATATGTGTTCTTCATAGTACCTCCCAGAACATTCTCCAAACCTGACCATATAATTGGGAACAAAGAAAGCCTCAACAGATATAAGAAGATTGAAATAACATCTTACATCTTATCAGATTACAGTAAATTAAAACTGTACTTCATCAACAACAGTAACCATGAAAACCCTATGTACTCATGAAAACTGAACAATTCTCTACTCAGTGATTACTGGGTCCAGGAAGAAAGAAAAAAGAAAGAGAGAAAGAAAGAGAGAGAGAGAGAGGTGAAAGACTTTCAAGTATTAAATGAAAATTAAGGCACAATGTATACAAATTCATGGAACACTGTGAAATCAGTCCTAAGAGGAAATATAATAACAGTAATTGCCCCCATAAAGAAATTGTAGCATTCTCATACTAATGAATTGAAAACGCACCTGAAGTCTCTAGAAAATAGTTAACTCGTGCAGGAGGAGTCGACAGCCAGAAATAATGAATCTCAGGGTTGAAATTAATCAATTACTTAGAAACAAAGAAACCAGAAACCAACTGATAAAAAGGATCAACAAAACCAAGAGGTGATTCTTTAGGGAAATTAACAAGATAAACCCTTAGCAAAACTAGTGAAAAGGCAGAGAGAGAGTATCCAAACTAACAAATCAGAAATGAAAAGGGAGACAAAACAATGGAAAATGAGGAAATTTAAAAATTATTAGGCCTTACTTCAAAAGTGTGAACACCAAAAAATTTGGAAAATCTAAATAAATTGGATGGTATCCTGGAGAAATACTAATTAGGGAAGCGAAATCAAGATCAGGTAAACTATCAGAGTAGTCCTTTACCCCTAAGAAAATAGAAGCAGCTATCAAAAGTCTCCAAACCAAAAGGGAGAAAAAGCCCCAGGCCAGATGGGTTTAGCACAGAATTCTACCAAAATTTCAAAGAATAGCTTCTCAAAATACTCAAATACAAAGAATACTTCTCAAACTATTCCAGACTTTAGACGCATAAAGACCTTTAGCAAACTCACTCTACGAGACCACAGTAACATTTATACCTAAACCACACAAACAGTCAACAAAGAAAGAGAATTTCAGATCAATTTTCCTTATGAACATTGATGAAAAACACCAAATAAAATACAAACTGAATCAAAGAACATATCAAAGACATCATCCATCATAATCAAATAGGTTTTAAAGTAGGGATTCAGGGGTGGTTCAATATATGAAAATCTATCCAATTAACACACAATATAAAAAAAACTGAAAGAAAAAAAAAAACAAAAGAGGATCATCCCTTTAGATGACAAAAAGCATTTAACAAAATTCAACACCCGTTCTGGTTAGAAGTCCTGGAGAGATCAAGGATTCAAGGTTCATATCTAATCACAATAAAGGTAATATACAGAATGCAAATAGTCACCAACAAATTAAATGGAAAGAAACTTAAAGCAATTCCACTAAAATTGGGAACAAGACAAGGTTGTGTACTTTCTCCTCATCTCTTCAATATGGCTCTTGATGGTCTAGCTAGAGCAAGAAGACAACTAAAGGAGATCAAGGGGATACAAGTCAGAAAGAAACAAGTCAAATTATTGCTTTTCACAGATGATATATTATATGTAAGTGACCCCAAAAGTTCTACCAGAGAACTCTTACAGCTGATAAACACCTTCAGCAAAATGGCTAGATACAAAATTAAGTCAAAGCAAACAAACAAACAAACCAAAAAACTCATCCACCCTCCTTTATACAAGTGATAAATGGTCTGAGAAAGAAGTTAAAGAAAAAATACCCTTCACAATGGCCAGAAATTGTGAACTTAAAGTTTCCAAACATACTTTAAAAATGGGTGCTTAAATGATTTAAATCCCCTTCTAGCCCACCACCTACAAGAGGTAGTGTAAATTAAAGATTATTAAGATACCGGGGAAATGGACCTGTTTAGAAATTGTTCTTTGGAGTAACTCCCACCTGTGTCATCAGGAAATAAGCTGTTCAGTTCACAGTAGTCTGTAGCTACAGCTTGATCCATTCACAAACACTTCAGGAATATGCCAGCAGTCCAGTTCAATAGTGGCTGGGATAGCAAACATGAACCAGCATCAGTGGCATAACCTAGCAAAAACAGCAAGGCTTCAGCCTAGTCAGCAGGAGCAATAGCAAACAACACAGAAACCAGGAGTTCTGCTTTGCCTCTCTCAACAAAGTGAAGATTATTGAAGATACAAACAAGACCAAAAAGCATTGCAAAGATAGATATGCAAGTCTTTTTTCACTGTATAGCATGTCCTACTTATACTCCCAGGAAACATGATACATCCTCTGTGAGTCTTACCTCATGACTCTTGCCTCAGCACCTAAGTCTGTCTTAGCAAAACTTTACATGACATCACTCTGCCAGGTTTCCAGAGTTGGAAAAAGGGGCAAGAAGCCACTGGAACACCACCAGAAGGTTTTTTTGTTTGTTTTCTCTCTATGGAGTCACAACAAAGAGAGCTCAGCTATGTAATGTAAAGCAAACAGATACTTGTGTGTCCTTAATGAAGAATCTTTTCTCACATGTCCTTTCACATGATGGCTTTACCAAAACATCTTCTCACTTTTGTCTGATGCAGGGAAACACTCCTTCACATCTGTCACTGCAATACACCTACCGACACAATTGACTTTTCAAAGAAACCATATGTTTCCACTTCAAGAAATAATATTAAACATCTTGATGTATCTCTAACAAAGCAAGTTAAAGACCTTTATGGCAAGAATTTCAAGTCACAGAGGAAAGAAATTGATGAAGATAACAGAAGATAGAAATATCTCTCATGGTCATGGCTTGGGAGGATTAACATAGAAAAAAATGGCCATTTTTTGCCTAAAGCAATATGATTCAATGCAATCCCCATCAAAATTCTAATAAAATTCTTCACTAATCTTTAAAATACAATTCTCCATTTCATATGGAAAAACAAAAACTCAAAGATTGTTAAAACAATCCTGAACAATAAAAGAACTTTTGGAGGTATTATTATCCCTATACTACAGAGTAATAGTAATAAAAAACTGTATGGTATTCGTATAGACACAGACAGATGGATAAATAGAATCGAATTGAAAACCCAAAGGAAACCCCATACATCTATGGACTCTTGATTTTTGACAAAAAGCCAATAGTATACAATGGAAAAAGGAGAGCATCTTAACAAGTGGTACTCTTCTAACTGAATGTCTGCATGTAGAAGAATGCAAAGAGAAACATGTTTATTTCCCTGCAAAACACTCAACTTCAAGTGGATCAAAGACCTCAGCCTAAAACCACATACAGTAAATCTAATAGAAAAGAAATTAGGGAACAGTCTTGAATGCATCATTACAGAAGATAGCTTCCTGAACAGAACACAAATGGCTCAGGCTCTTAGTTAAAAAATTAATAAATGGAATCTCATAATACTGAGAAGTTTCTGTAAGGCAAAGACACCATCATAAGGACAAAATGACAGCCTACATGTGACAGAGGGTTAATATCCAAAATGTATAAAGAACGCAAAATGTTAGACTCCAAAAACCAAATAATCCAATTTTACAAATAAAGTACAAAGTTAAACAGAGAATTCTCTACAAAAAGAGTCTCAAATGGTCCAGAAACAGTTAAAGAAATGTTCAAGATTCTTAGACATCAGGGAAATGCAAATCAAGATGACTCTGACAATCCACCTTATATCCATCAGAATGGCTAAGATAATACTCAAGGGACAGTACATGATGGTAAGGAGAAAGAACAATCCTCCACTTCTTGTAGGAGTGCAAACTTGTACAACGACTTGTGAGATCAATTTGGCATTTTCTCAAAAATTAGAAATAGTTTACCTCAAGAATTAACTATTCCTGGCCATATACTCAAACAATGCTCTACCATCTCAGGAGGACTCTTGTTCAATTGTGTTCATAGTCGCTTTATTCATAATAGCCATAAACTGGAAACAAACTAGATGTCCCTCAACTGAAGTGAATAAAGAAAATGTGGTTTATTTGCATGATGGACTACTACCCAGCCATTAAAAACAAGTACATCATAAATTTTACAGGGACACGGATGGAACTAGAAAATATCAAACTGAGTGAGAAACCCCTTCCCAAAAGGACATGCATGGTAAGTACTCACTAAGAAGTGGTTATGATCCATAAAATACAGGATAACCACACTATAATCAGCATATCTAAACAAGCCAAATAATGAGGGCCCAATGTTGGATGGTTAACAATTTCTCAGAAGGGGAAACAAAATAGGTATTTTAAATAGGTCGAGGGAAGGAGGGAAGTAGGAGGGTGAGGGCATATGGAGGGAAGCAGAGCAGAGGGCAGGTGGATCAGACATAAGGACGTTGGGGAGAGAGAAGGGAAATCATCAGGAATAGGGGGTCAATCTCAGAACATTCCAGAGACCTGGTATGAAGGGAACCACTAGGGGGTTTAAGGGGGTAACTGTAGATGAGACTTCTAGATGTCAGGAATATGGGTCCTGATGTGGCCACTTCCTGTAATGAAGTAATACTCCCAGTGAAGGGATAAGGACAGCAACCTACCTACAAATTCTTCATCCCAAAATGTGTCCTGCCTACAAGATGTGCAGGGACAAAGACAGAGCAGAGACTGAGGGAATGGCCAAACAGTGAATTCCCCAAATTGAGACCATCAATTTGTTGGGTAAGAAACAAGCCCTGACACTGTTAATGGTATTCTGTTATGCCTGCAGGCAGGAACCTAGATTAACTATCCTATGAAAGGCTCCACCCAGCAGCCAATTGAAAGAGATGCAGAAACCCAGAGCCAAATATTAGACAGAGCTCAGGGATTCTAATGGAAAGGATAAGGGAGGGATTGAAGGACATGGAGAGGACAGGGACTTCACAGGAAGACCAACAGAGTCAATGATAGTGGACTGTTGGGGGCTCCCAAAGACTGAATCACTGAAAAAGAATGAGCATGTGCTGGACCTAGGCCCCGGGTACTTATTTGGTTAGGGTTACAGCAAGTTATTTTATATTTGTAACTAATGTAAAAGAGGTCATTTCCATATTTTCTTTCTCAGTCCATTTAAATTTGCATAAAATATAGCTACTGATTTGTTTGAATTAATTTTATATTCAGTCACTTTGCTGAAGTTGTTTATCAGCTGTAGAATTTTCTTGGTAGAGATTTGGGGGTCGCTTATGCATACTATCATATCATCTGCAAATAATGATACTTTAACTTCTTCTTTTCCAATTTGTATCCCCTGGATCTCCTGTTGCCTTATTGCTCTATTAGAACTTCGAGTACTATATTGAGTATGTACAAGAAGAATGGACAACCAAAATTTTGTCCCTGATTTGAGTAGGATTGCTTCAAGTATATTTCCATTTAATTTGATATTGGCTGTTAGTATGATATATGTTGGTTTTATTACATATACATATGAGCCTTAAATTTTTTATCTCTCCAAGACTCTTAACATGAAGGAGTGTTACATTTTGTCAAAGGCTTTTCCAGCATCAAATGAGATAAACATGTAATTTTTTGAGTTTTTTATATAGTGGATTATGTTAATGGATTTTCAATTATTGAACCATCTCTGCATTCCTAGAGTGAAGTCTACTTGATTGTGGTGAATGATGGTTTTGATGTGTTTTTTGGATTCATATTGTGAGAATTTTATTGAGTATTTTTCCATTGATATTCTAAACAAAATTGGTCTGAAGTTCTTTTTCTTTGTTGGGTCTTTGGTGGTTTAGGTTTCTGTGTAACTGTGGCTTCATAGAGTGAACTAGGTAGTATTCCTTCTGTTTCTATTGTGTGGAATAGTTTGAGAAGTGTTGGTATTGACTCTTCTTTAAAGGTCTGGTAGACTCCTTCACCCTGGCATCTGGCTCTGGACTTTTTTGGGTAGGTGATTTTTTAATGACTTCTATTTCCTTGTTGGATATGGGACTGGTTAGATAGTTTATCCAGTCTTGATTTAACTTTGGTACCTGGTGTCTGTCTAGAAAGTCATTTATTTCACATAGACTTTCCAGTTTAGTTGGATAAAGGGTTTTGTAATAAAATCTGATGTTTTTTTTCTTAATTTCCTCAGTTTCTGTTGTTATCTCTCCCTTTACATTTCTGATTTTGTTCATTTGCATACAATCTTTGTGTCCTTTAGTTAGTTCAGCTAAGGGTTTTTCTATCTTATTGATTTTCTCAAAGACTCAGATTTTTGTTTTGTTTATTTTTTATATCACTCTCTTTGTTTCTAATTTTATGGTTTTAATTAACCAATAAAGATTGGTTAATTGCCGGGCGTGGTGGCGCACACCTTTAATCCCAGCACTCGGGAGGCAGAGGCAGGCGGATTTCTGAGTTCGAGGCCAGCCTGGTCTACAAAGTGAGTGCCAGGACAGCCAGGGCTACATAGAGAAACCCTGTCTCGAAAAAACCAAAAAAAAAAAAAAAAAAAAAAAAAAAAAAAAAAAGATTGGTTAATTGATTATTTCCAGCCATCTACTCCTCTTGCATGTGTTTGCTTCTATTTACTCTGGTGCTTTGAGACATGCTGTTAAGTGGCTTGTGTATGATCTCTCTAACTTCTTTAAAAATTCTCTTAGCATCTTAGCATATGTTCTATACCAAACAAAAATTTTCCTAGTGCTTTTAAGGAAATATATTTCATACTCAACAGGCAGTCCAGTCAACTTTTCTTTATCTCATATCCTCATTTTCTCCATCTAGGAAGGCCAATTACCTTATCTGAGACAATCAGCAAAGAAGGAATGTGGCTCATTAGATCCTACTGGGATTTGGAGTTCCCTCACACAACCTTACCAAATGTTGATTATGTTGGTGGATTCCACTGCAAACCTGATAAGCCCTTGCCTAAGGTAAATACATTCCTTTTACCTCTTTTTCATTTCATTTCATTTCTGATAAAATTGATTCTACATCGGGTATTACATTTTTCTCCCAATGATAGAGATACATGGAAGTAGAATTAAGAATCCTGCTAAGTAGGAGCTTTATGAACTCATGAAAGAACATAACAGATCTAGAAAATATTCATATCAGTGAGTTAAATTAAGTCATGTAGGGTACTAGAGTGATTCACTTCTGGGCAAAGTCCTTACCAAGCAGCCATGAGAATGTTAGTTTGAATCCCAATACCCACATAAAGAGTAGAGTTTTCTGGCATAGGATGAATGACTTAGTTCTGAGTTGCAGAAACAGGTTAGTACTGAGGATACTGACTTGTTTAAATGGTAGGATTCATATTCAATAAGAGACAGTCTAAAAAAAATTAAAAATTGATAGAGTAGGACATCTTATTTTAACCGTGGCCTGGATGAGCTAAAACAAAGGCAGGGAACATCCACAACACCACCACAGTCACACTCAAACACACACAAACAAACACAAACAGACACACACACTACACCAACTTAAACACAGGTGCATGATACTCAAATGCACATATACATATATAAACATACACAAAATGTCAGAGAAATTAAGTTGATTAAATTCAGTATATCAAAATCTGTCAATCATTCACAAGTTGTGATTATCACATATCATAGTTAGTTCTTTAACATCCAGAGAAACAGCATAGAGATAACTTCCATTCAAACCATTGAATTGTTGAGGTTACTTCTGAAAATACTCCTATTTATACACAATATAAGAAAATTACTACATAATACATGTTTACCATGATGATATGATTTGTTTTATAAAAAAAGTAAAACATTTAATTACTTGTCTTATGAAATTCGGGTCAACTACCATATATGAACCTACTACAACATAGAGATTATTTCATCAAACAATAGCTAATAATGTTAATTCAGATATCATAGTACAAAAATAAAAGAACAAGCAAAAATATACATTCTATAGGATGAAAAATGTAATGAAGCTACAAATTTGTAAATATTTCATACACCATTATTGCACTCCTGAGTTTTTATTTAGCCAGAGAAGCAATTTGAGAACATTTATTAAATTTGTGTTAGTACACTTCACACTGCTTCCTGTGATGTCCAAAGTGTTTAATATTGCCAGTTTTGTCTTCTGTGCTTGTTACCACTGCTTTCCTAAAAATTCCTAAACCCTTCAATTTTTATTGTCTTAGCTTTTGCATAAAACTTTCATAAGTGATTATTTTCTCATATTGTTATTGTGTGATAAATCAAGTTCTTTCTTCATAGGAAATGGAAGACTTCCTCCAGAGCTCTAGAGAGCATGGTGTGATGGTATTTTCTTGGGGTTCAATGGTCATAAATATGAAAGAAGAATGGGCCAAAGCAATTACATGGGCCCTTGCCCAGATTCCACAACAGGTGAGGTAAAGTGCCCATGGCAAGAGAATGTATAATTAGTCTATGAAAGTCCTTAAAGCAACCAATTCTAGAAATGACTGTGGGAAAAGTAAATGTTTAAGCAAGCTGTTATATACTTTAGCCAAATTACAAACAGACACACACCATAGATGTTACAGTATTACAGAAGGTGTAGTGACTGTGAACACCTTGGATATCAACGTTGTGATCTCTGTGTACACATTCTAAAATGCTGGCGTCATGATGGCAACACTGTCAAGGTCGTGTAGACATAGAAAATCCCTCAGAGTTACTTGTTCCAATTGCTGGTAATTTAATTCACTGCACGTGTAAGATTTTTCAGGGGAGAGTTAATTTCTATTAATTTTTCTAGTAGAAGAACATTAAGCAAGTATTGACAATGTTTAAAATGAAACTAAGTCTGTATCCTAATTTTGAGGTGGATCTTATCAGAGTGCAGTTGAGAGCACAGTTTAAAGAAGGGATTCCAAGGCTAGAGTACTAACTGGCTAACTAAGAAAATGAGGAAAAAGAACCTATCTTTTTCTGACTTCCTTGTCAGTATTTGTAGAAGAAATATCTAAAGGAAATGTAGAGATGGGTACTGCCCTTGTGATCATCTCTATGCAATAGAAAACAAGAATCACAGGACTCTCCTTCTAACCAGTCAGAGTGAATATTCCTGGAGCTTTGTGGGCCACCAGTGAGGAAAAAAATAAAACAAACCAGAAATTCTCTTTCTATCAGGAAATATATTCAATTAAACATCTGAGATAGTCTTCTCCATGTCACACACTCACTTTGGTACACATAAACATACATTTGCACACATCAAATGTCTCATCTATGCTCCAAAAAATACAGAACACAGAAGAAGGGAGGCAGACCAAAAGTTAAGGGATGGAGGAAGAACCGATCTCAGTGATAATTATAAAGATGGGACTGCTCAATTAAATTTTATGTGCAAATTTTTCTGCCCTTGCTGACTAGAGATTTATAGATCTGTATTAATATTCTTAGAATTCCAAAGCAAAATTGATTTTTCATGAAGAGTTAATAATTCATGTAAATCAAAAGCAACATGTACAAAGCTTGTGCAACATAAACAGACCAAATCTGAGCATGGAGAGAGGAGAGGGGCACTCAGTCCACACAGAGCCATAGACTCTTGACACCTGTTGGCTTGTAAGATGGGAAGAGTGCAGAACCTGTGGAGCCAACCACTATCTACTGAAAGACCACATACACAAGAATATTTGGAATGCGCAAATTAGTCTTGAAGTTGTTGGGGTTTTTTTTTGAATGGTACTTAGTTGGGTTGGTAAGGAAGGTGATGATTTACAGAAGATTATGGTAAGAAGGAATGAATTTTAAGAAGCATGTTATATGAAATTCTAAAGAGAAATGAAAAAATAAAAAAGAGAAATATCAGTTTCTGTTGGTGTGATCACAGTCATCATTGGTACAGCAAGTTGAATCCCATGGTAGAGGTGATGCCTGCATGTTCTCAACCATTAGTCCACAACAATAGCTCTACAAAGGGTGTGTGTCTATTAAGGTGAAGTTAATATAGCAGGTTTAGCATTTGCATTTAAATCCTACCTGTCACCACTCCAGAGGAAGGAGGGATTAAAGCCAAATGCAATACCCAATTTTATTCAGAGAATCAAATAAAGTATACTCTGAGGGTTAACAAAGGTCTTATGAGTACATATCACATGAGTTTAAGCTGCATACAATCATAAAAATGAGCTATGTGGTTAAAAAACATGCTTTTCCATAGAGGCACAGAAAGGGCAGTTTATACATTATCAGTTTATACATTACAGTTTATACCAGTAGGAAGCAGAAGTGCTTAACCTGAAATAGATCAACTCTTACTAGCTATATCTGGGACAACGGCAAATACACAATCCAAAAACAATGTCTTGATGTGAAAAAACTGAGGTCAGTGCCTCTTGTCTTGTCTCTTTGAGTGTTCCACAAGCACTCAAAAGTCTACTCATTTGACTCTCTTCCTGGAACATTTTCTAATTCTAATATCTGCTTCTTTTAATTTTCTTTTGCAGCTTTTTCCTTTTTTATTGGTTATCTTACTTATTTACATTTTAAATGTATATACCCCTTCCTGGTTTTCCCTCCACAAACCTACTATCATATAATCCCTCCCTCCTGCTTCTCCGAGGAAGCTCCCTTACCCATCTCCTACTCCCACCTCAACACTCTAGCACTGCACTACTCTGGGGCATCGAGCCTTCACTGGACCTAGGCCTACCCTCCTATTGATGCCAGATGTGGCCGTCCTCTGCTACATATGCAGCTGGAGCGATGGCTGTTTTGGTGTGTGTGTGTGTGTGTGTGTGTGTGTGTGTGTGTGTTTTGCTTTGTTTTACATGTAGATATATCTAATTGTCCTTTGATGTGTGAGTATCTGCAGACAAAAAAGTTAAAGCAGTGAGAATCATGATAAAGTGATTCTTAGGTGACAAAGTACTCTGTGTAACTTCTCCGTTGGTGTATAGGGCCTTTTTCTGGCCCTAAGTAGGTGGGCTCGACCTCTGATGGTTTGTTCCATAAATCCCACTGCCTTTCTAGCTCAACGGTTGCTGTCTTCACAGTGACTGCATTATTCCCTCCCCTCCCCCTTTCTCCTTTATGGTCCAGGGCTGGATGAGCCTGAGAGGATTCCATAATCTTTCAGTGGAAATATCTGCAATGCCAATTGCATATCCTTTCCCAAATAACTTCAGCCAATAATACTTCCAAGTCTCAAATTGTTTAAACCTCATAGACCTGTCTAAAGGCAGGGCAGATTGTTCAGTGGATAAATGGTTTTAAGTACCTGAACATGTATCACCTTCAGGAACGTGTCAAAATAAGTGTAAATAAGGAAAGCACAAGGATGTACCTTCATGTCTCCCCCATTTTTATTTTTATTTTTAAATAATTGTAATTTTAATGCTTTTCGATTGTTCCCTGGCCTTAATGATTATGAAGAATTCTTACTGTACGATAAATATTAGATCATTTATAGAAGTTTTTAATTTTTTTCTATAACAGACTAATAAGCAATTTCACAACTATCTAGAACTCCAGTTCTAGATGATCTGGCACCCTTAAAAAACAGGTAGGCAGAATGTGAATGCATATAAAAATAAAGGGATATATTTTTAAAGTAGCAATTAGGAAATTGATACACCATAATAATTTTTGATAATTGTTCAGTGTTTTAAATGTCCTGTGTAATTGACATTTTTGTGGGTATTATCAGGTGTTCTTTTTAACAGATGTCCCAGATATTATCCCATGTCTTATCTTTGTACTTTTTTTGCATTTAATGCACCACATCCTGAATCATGTCATATATACATTGTAGTTCTTGCTCTTTGCAGGTGACTAACAGTATGTCATCCATGTAATGAATAATATTAGCCTTAGTAAAGACCTGCCTCCCCAGTTATAAAACATTTCCTACATTGTGCTGGAACATAGTAGAGGATTTAGCCATGCCTTGAGGTAATAAAGTAAATTGATATCAAAGCTGGGGTTCTTTATGACTGAGTGAAGAAACAGAAAATGTTATATATACTTTATTATAAAGATATATGTATAGTATAAAATCAATTTTTCACATTCAAAACAATTGAAGACTAATCTTTGACTATAGTTGTCAGTGTAGATAACCAGGCTGTATAGCTCATGTTGGCCACATGTTGCATTAAGATCTCATAAGTCAATCAACTGTCTTCATTTATCCTATTATTGTTTACCTACAAAAACAAGAGAATTCCATGGAGAAAAGAGACAGATTTATGGTCTCATTCTACAACTGTTGTCTGACTACTAATGAGGAGCCTATAACTTTCCTTTAGAACGGGGCCTTTAAGGTGTTCAGACTGATTAAATTTTTATGTAACTTTTGGCTACAATGAAATACACAATCCATGCTTATGATACTGTTTGTGTGAGAATATAGGTTCTGTAATACTTTGTAACCCTTAACCTACTCCTGTTTTCTTTTTGATATCCCAAATTTTTCATTAGCAATTGAGATTGTGAACAATAGGTAGTATTAGAGTTAGGAAAACGAATAATACATCTGTATTAGGTTGATGTAAAAAAGGCTTTTTACCAATTATTAATCAGAATATGAGTAGCAGAAGACTATGTTATTTGCATTATATCTTCTTGACCTATATAGTATAATTTTGTTTATTCTTCTTAGAGTTCATTGTTCTCAAATAAATTAGCATTGAACTTACTTCTATAAAATGCCATTCAGGTAGCCACAATTCAATGGCTACAATAGAATATCAATTCAAAAAAAATTAATCAATTCTATTAATATTTTTATAGTGTATCATTTTCCTTTAATAAGGTTCTTAAAGCTGAAGTTTTATTTGTACTACTGAATCTTCTTGCATGGATCACTTTTTTTTCATGAAGAAACTTTATAGACAATAATAATAACTGAACATTTTCCTCTGTCTTTAAATTGTGAATTAGTAGGTACTGTGGCCCTGATTGTTATTTCCCCTGTATAACTGCCAAAGACTGCTTATGAACTATGATTTCTTTTTGTGAATAGACTATTGTGATAAGGTCCACAAAAACCTGTTTGTCCCTTAAAAGGACATTGAAAAGGAAAAATGGCAATACTTTAGGGCAAGGAATATCAAAAGCAGCAGTTGCTTGAGTAGAAACGTGTAACAAAAGAATAGATTGGTTACAATCTGAAGTTGGCATAAATGCTACTGTTTTCATAATTAAACTCTTACACTGTAGAGCCTTTAGGGTTCCCTAATCAGTTTTGTCTATCATTGACTCATATTGTTATTGTTGCCACATAATCATATTTATATCAGCATCTCTTAGACAAATAGTTTACTTTCTCTCATAGAGAGCATATTGATTCTGAGCATTCAATTGTTGTAAAGACATTTTAGAGTACACATTTAAGTGGCCACTTGACAAACATCAGCTTTTGTACAGCTAAGATTTCTAAAGCAACTAATTTTGCTATGTGTTTATAGGTCCCTACATATCTTCATAACTTCATAAAGTCCATAACATTTTCTCTATTTGAGGCTTAATTAATTCTGGACAATCTTCATGGTCATTATTAAAAGTAGCAATCTTATAAGAATTTGTTCCCGCTTTACTTGTTTTTCCATAAAATCTTTGAGTCTCCATATGAAACCAGAATAAGGTTCTAAGGAACCTTGTATATTTTGTATATAACTATACCCGAAGTCAAATTCCTTATCAGTTTTCATTAAAGCTGCCATAGCTACATAACTAATGTGCAAGGGGGCTGAAGAAGGTATATTAAGGAACTGATAATCTGTTGATATTCATCTACCAATCCCTATCAGCATTTCATTGTGACATTTTCAGGATTATCCCTCATTCCTGGCTGGCTAATTTTTTCATAGACTTTATCGGAAAGCCACATTTGCCACTGAAGAGACTGAAAAGACCTAAAAGTTACTTTAGCAATTACATGAAACCTATGGCAATCATTGTGCATTATTGTTCCAATGAAAATGATATTCATTACTATATGGAACACTAGTTCATTCTTAAAATCTTTCATAATATCCATGTCTAATTCCTGATAATCATTTTGATTTTATAGAATTTTTATGAGAATCACCAAGCACAGTCCATGAGTCCAGAGAGGAATGGATCAATGAATTCCTTTTCATCGCCATACCCTAGCTTGTCTAGGTTGTAAAGTTAGCTTTTTTCAAGTCCTCATCAAAAAGTAGAGAAACTCAAGATTAGATTGGAAATCAATTTCTTTATCCTATGCTACAGGATCATCTCTAAGCAATGTACCACATATATATGAAGGCTTCAGTAATGTTACTGAGGAATTAATCATCTGGATAATTATTAACGGCACTATTTTTTTTTACTTTTGACATAGTTCACACTTGGACATATTCTCTTTACACCTTTTTCCAATTTTAAGGCATGCCCATCCTATTTATATTCATGCAAGGACTTGGCCATCAGTTCATGGTGATTATTAACCCCCTTATCTTTGTTAAGTATAGATAATAATCTGCCCAAGTCACCAAAAATTGAAAGAGGATTCTTTCCCTCTTGTTTGTATGCTTTTTCAATATTCATTCAGACACTATCTCATATTTCTACATCTAAAGTGCAATCTTCTGCAAACTATGGATTATGATCACAAGCAATTTGAAATTAGTAGTTGTGATTTTGATACATGTGCTCATCTTTTCATTAACGAAATGATGCACAAGCTCAACATAAAGCATAGCTTTCTCTATTTTCTTCTCTACTACTCTCACTAACTCTGTGAGTGTCCTCAGTTTCCTATTATGAAGCGAACTTTAGGTTTCCATTCAGCTTGTTACAGCTCCAGAGACAGTGAAAATAAACTCTGATGTATTTTAACATGTAATGATATTAAAACTTAAATACTAAGGTTATCAAAAATAATTTATATAAAATATAAGTTATATATTATATATGCCAACTTTTCTGTAGTTGACTTATGTCACTGTGGCAAAGTATTAATATTTTAATGTATCATTAACTATTTCATTTTTCTACATATCTTTTCTTGGAAAGTGATGCTTATGTTCAGCCTGTATGAGTGTAAAAATAAACACAGGACCTTCTACACTAGTGTCTCAATCCTTGGAGAGTTCTCCTTGCTCATCTCTTCTGAGTTCCTCATCTATCCTATGAGTGATATATGTAGATATATATGTGTGTGTATATATATATACACACACATATATATCTACATATACATATACATATATGTTTTCTCTAAACTAAAAGAGCTACAATTTAAAAAGACTAAAATATTAAAATTTCTTTTGAAATTATGACATCATTTCTCCCTTTTCATACCTTCCTTCAAACATTTTAATAACCATGCTCCTTTGCTCTATTTCAAACCCATGGCCTCCTTTTCCACTAGTTGTTGTTACATTCATGTATGTAAATATCTCTACATTTATTTTCTTAAATATAACCTGATCAATCTATATAATGTCAAATTTGGCTCCATCAACACAAAATATCTAACATATAACAGTTTGTTGTTTTGTTTTGTTTTGTTGTTTTGTATGTTTGTTTGTTTGTTTGGTTGGTTGGTTGGTTTTCTTGTTTGTCTGTTTTAAGATTTGATGGCAAAAACCCCAGCAACCATAGGATGCAATACTAGAGTCTATAAGTGGCTTCCCCAGGATGAACATCTTGGTAAGACTCTGAAAAACAAACACTTATTCAAGAATGACTCTCTCTGATTCCTATACTTACCTTTCTTGACTTCAGAATCCTTTATACTACACTTGATGAGTGGATAATATAAGACAACAATATAACTCATTGATTCTTATCTACAATGGACTTAATGTGTTCAACTGGAAATGAGAACTTCAAATTTCAGTCTCAACTCACAAACAAATGTGAAAAAATACAGTTCTCGGTAAATTTTGTTTCTTCTTATGCAGAGACAAAAATACTTCAGTGAAGTCATGAGTTTAAGAATTTTTATGTAGAAACATCTCTTTTTAGGTCCTCATAGTACACATTCCTCCTTCTATTTCTACAGCTTGTAATTAATGTTAACCTGAATTCATCTTATACTTGGTCATCCAAAACCCAAAGCCTTCCTAACTCATGGAGGATCCAAAAGCCTCTATGAAGCAATCTATCATGGAATCCCTATGATTAGCATTCTTTTGTTTGGAGAACAACATGATAACATTGCCCACATGGTGGCCAAAGGAGCAGCTATTACACTAAATATCAGAAAAATGTCAAGGACATATTTGCTCAATACACTGGAGGAAGTCATAGACAATTCTTTGTGAGTTTAATTTTTTTAAAATGTGTATCATTCATTCATTCATACATTCATTCATTGTGTTTTCATGGAAGGCCAAATGAACAAAAATTTTCTTGAAGGTAATAATGATGATAGGAACAGATACAAATTAAGGCATCATTCAGTACATATATAAATCTCACCTTTGCTTCTTGTTTTTTAACTATTTGCTATGCCTTATGTTTCTTTGCTATTTAAACAAGGATGGTCTTAAATGTTCAATCCTTCTGCTTCATCCTCCAGACTGCATGGCCAAGACACATATACTACCAGATCTGATTAAATTTTCATTTCAATTCTTTCAGTAAAGTAACATCAAAATCATTTTCTCTTGCCCTTTGAAGACAAGGAATCTTTGTGAGACTCCTATTTGTGAGAACAAGTTGCAGGGACTCTGACTCTTGTGCCAGCTCTTGGGACTCTTTTCCTCCTGTTGGCTTGCTGGATATAGCCTTGCAATGAAAGTTTAGTTTCAACTTATCTTATTTTCTTTTGTCATGTATGTCTTAGAGACTTAGAGACTTGTTAATTTTTAATGAGAGGCAGTGAGGGAGTCGAACTGGAAGTGAAGGGAAGAGGAGAAATTACCAGGAGTAGAGGTAAACAAAAAGATTATTATTATCAGGATACATTGTATAAAAGAATAATCTATTTTAAATTTAAAGAATGAACACTCAAGAATACTTGTTACTATAACTTCATATCATTTACTGGGTAGGTACTACCACATATAAATGATTCTTTTTGAAAATTTATATGTTTAAAATTGTGTTATATTTATATAGGTACATATACTATGTGTACTTGAGAGCATTTTTAAAAAATTATTATATATATTAACACTCCAGGCATTGTTCCCCTCAATGTCTCCTCTTCTACTGCTGCCCATTCCACTCTCACTCCTCCTTTCTTCTGAGATGTTGTTCCCCCTTAGACATTCTCAAGTCTCTTCAGGATTAAGTTCATCTTCTCCCACTGAGGCCAGAACAGGCAGTCCTCTGTTGTGTCAGCAACCAGCCTGAGTATGCTGCCCTGATGCTGGCTTAGTTTCTGGGGGCTACCAGAGGTCTGGTTTAGTTGAGACCTTTGGCATTCCTGTGGAGTTATCCTCCCCTTCAGCTCCTTCAAACCTTTCCGTAATTCCTCCTTAAGAATCCACAACTTCAGTCCAATGCTTGGGTATAAATATCTGCATCTGTCTCAGTCAGCTGCTGGTAGGGCCTCTCAAATGACATCCATGCTAGACTATTATCTGTAAGTACATCATAGCATCAGTAAGTGTCAGTCCTTGGTGTCTGCCCAATTCGATGGATCCCAAGTTGTTAGGCATTGGGCCAGACACAAACAGTCTGGTCTCCAGTCGAGGTGAGATGTTGAACCCTGGGACCAGATGGTGTTAATTCACCTCCATGGGATAGAGGAGTTCTCTCATGTCTCCTGGACCCTGGCTCCTGTCAAAGTTACTGCCCCTGCAGCATCACAGGAGAAGTGTGGCTTTTAATCATATAGGCAATGTCCCAAGCTTCTGACCTTCAGGCTAGACTCCTCCCCAGTTACATAGTAACAGTAAAGATAACACCACACCATAAGAAGTGCTGTTTACTCCCTCCTCTTTTGTTGCTCTGACTCCTCTTACTCCCTGTACTGGGTAGTTTTATGTCAACTTGACACAGCTGGAGTTATCACAGATAAAAGAGCTTCAGTTGAGGAAATTCCTCCATGAGATACAACTCTAAGGCATTTTCTCAATTAGTTATCAAGGGGGAAAGGCCCCTGTGGGTGGAACCATCTCTGGGCTGGTAGTCTTGGTTCTATAAGAGAGCACGCTGAGCAAGCCAGGGGAAGCAATCCAGTAAAGAACATCCCTCCATGGCCTCTGCATCAGCTCCTGCTTCCTGACCTGCTTGAGTTCCACTCCTGACTTACTTGGTGATAAACAGCAATGTGGAAAATGTAAGCCGAATAAACCCTTTCCTCCCAAACTTGCTTCTTGGTCATGATGTTTGTGCAGGAATAGAAACCCTGACTAAGACACTCCCCTTACTCCCTTTACTCTCCTCTCTCCTCTCCTCTCACACTCTCCCTCTTACTGTCTAGCCTTCTCTCGCTCTCTTTCCCCTTTCTCTCCTTTTGGCCATGACTGGTCTCTGTCTCTCTCTGTCTGTCTGTCTCTGTCTGTCTCTGTCTGTCTCTGTCTGTCTGTCTGTCTGTCTGTCTGTCTGTCTGTCTGTCTCTCTGTCTGTCTGTCTGTCTGTCTGTCTGTCTCTCTCTCCACCTTTTCTCTTTCTCCCTGCCTTTCTATATATAATAAAGCTCTAAAACCATAGACTGTTTCTGTTCTTCAAGGCCCTCTGCGCTTATTCTCACTTCATGGGAACCTCTCTCCCTCAGCCCTCACCTGTAACCCTGGCTCTACAGGGTTTCAGACCAGGGCCCCTGGTTTGGGGGGCTTTCCCTTGTCCACCCCCACCGAGTGGGCTCAGTCGCTTAGATGCCCACCTGAGGCTGAGTGGAAAGTGTCTGGCAGCCCCCCTCCATCCACCTGCCCTGAGCATAGGAGGAACTCTGGCTGGACGTGGGCTATCGTCCCTTCGCCCTCCTTCCCCTGTCTCCTTTTAGTTCCCACACCAAGTTAAACTGGGCACTGGACAGCCTGTCCTTCAGTCTTTTCTCCGTTTTTGTCTCTGCAATTCTTTTAGACAGAAACAATTCTGGGTCAGAAATTTTAAGTGTATGTAGGTAACCCTGGCCCTCCACTTGGGGTTCTGTCTATCTATATATGATTCTTTATTCTAAGATACATGTCTGTACATATAGCATTTATTAGGTGTATTTCAATTCTAATTTTATCAAATGACTTGACAGCATTCTGTAGTACCTTAAAGTTACCCTATTATTTCCTATTTTGAAATCTTTATAAGGAACTACATCACTTTCATTCTTAGCAGTGTGTTGGGAGAAAGGTTCCTGTTCCTTTGGAGCCATTTGTTGTCTTGTTCTTTCATAAAATTTGTATCACTGCATCATGATTTGTCCATAAGGCAGGTCAATGGTTTTATTTTATATGTAGGAAAATTTGATGGCTAACTTCAACTATAACTTTAATTGATTAAGAAATACAAGGAATCCCAGTTGGGTCTCTGCAGGATGCAGCCAGCAGAGGTGAATTACACACAATCCCCTGAACTCCATTTTCTAGCTCTGGGCTCACTCTTCAGTCCAAGAGATGTTTGTAGAACCCCAAGAGTATCCTGCTTCCATGAAACCTTCAGAGTCCCAAGCCAAATCATATTGGAACCTTACCCCACCTATCTATCCTCGTCAGGTCTTTCTGGGATACAGAAAATATTCCTGCCATATAATAATCAAGATATTAAACATGCAGAGCAACTAAATAATATTAAGAGCTCTGATGGAAAAAGGCCAACTAACATTTGACCACAGACCTACAAGAATTAAACCTGACTTCACAACAGAGACGCTAAAAGCTAGAAGGGCCTGCACATATGTCATATGGGTCCTAAGAGATCACAGATGCCAGTTGATACTACTGTACCAAGCAAAACTTTTAATTACCATAGATAGAGAAACCAAGATATTCAATGAGAAAACCAAATTTAAACAATATCTTTCCACTAACCAGTCCTACAGAGGATATTAGAAGGAAAACTCCAGGCCAGTGAGGCAAACTACACTCAAGAAAACTCAAGGAACAAATCATTTCACACCATTAAAACAAATACACAAGAGAGGGAGTTATGTCACGGTCCCATCAGCAAAATCTTTCTGGCATATGCAATAGTGTCTGGGTTTGGTGGTTGAATATGGGATGGACCCCAGGGTGGGGCAGTCTATGGATGGTCCTTCCTTCATTCTTAGCTCCGAAATTTGTCTCTGTAACTTCTTTCATGGGTACTTTGTTCCCTGAGGCTATGCCAATGCCTGGCAAATACAGATTTGGATGCTCATAGTCATCTATTAGATGGAACACAGGGCCCATAATGAAGGAGCTAGGGAAAGTACCCAAGGAGCTGAAGGGGTCTGCAACCCTATAGGAGGAACAACAATATGAACTAACCAGTACCTTCAGAGCTGAGTCTCTAGTTGCATATGTATCAGAGGATGGCCTAGTCAGCCATCAATGGGAAGAGAGGCCCTTGGTATTGTAAAGATCATATGCCACAGTACGGGTGAATGCCAGAACCAGGAAGCAGGCATGGGTGGGTTGGAGAGCAGGGCGGCATGGGAGAAGGTTGTAGGGGTATTTGGGGATAACATTTGAAATGTAAATAAAGAAAATAGCTAATAAAAATTCCTTAATTAAAAATAATTAATTAAATAAGTAAAAACAAATACACACACATACAAACATACAGATTCACAAAGAAACAGTACCACCAACAATATCAAAATAGCAATCATTGGTCACTAATATCTCATTAATATATATTGCCTCAATTCCTGAGTAAAAAGACATGAGTATAAACAGAATCCATCATTCTGCAGTATATTAAAACTAAATCTCAACAAAAAAGATAAACATTATCTCACAATAAACAGCTAGAAAAAGGTTTGAGAGCAAATGGACTCAAGAAATAAGGTATAGCAGCCAGTCTAATATTTAATAAAATAGACTTTCAACTGAAAGTAATTGAAATGGTGAACGATGCTTTATGTTCACTAAAGAAATATTCACCAAGATGTCTTCTCAATTCTTTTGTTAAATTTTATTTTCTTTATTTACTTTTCAAATGTTATTGCCTTTCCTGGTTCACCCTCAGAGTTTCCTATCCTATCCCCCACCCCCTGTTTCTATGAGGGTGTCCCCCCACCCACCAACCCACTCCTGCTTCCCTGCCCTGCCATTATCCTACACTGGGAAATCAAGCCTCCACAGGACTAAGGGCCTCTCCTCCCATTGATACCTGACAAGGCCATACTCTGCTGTAGCTGAGTATGTGGAGGGAGCCATGGGTCCCTCCATGTGTACTCTTTGGTTGGTAATTTAGTCCCTGGGAGTTCTGGGGGACTGGGAAAACATATACCAACTATTAAAGCTAAATCTGCATCAGTTAAACGATCTGAATAGTCCTATAACCCCAAAGAAAATAAAGCAGTCATTAAATGTATCACAACAACAAAATAAAAAACAAAAACCAAACAAACAAACCAACAAAACCACCACAGCCAGATGGCTTTAGCACAGAATTCTACTAAACTTTTAAAGAAGAGCTAATTCCAATACTTCAGAAACTATCCCACAAATAGAAACATAATAGAAAATAAAGGTAACACTAGAAACACTGCCAACTTCATTTTATGGGGACACTGTCACCCTAAACCACATAATTACTCTAAAAGAAAGGGAATTTCAGACCAATTTTTCTTATGAACATTGATCATAAATACTCAATAAAAATATTCACACACTGAATCTAAAAACACATCAAAGACATCGTCCACCATCATAAAGTAGGCTTTATCCCATGGATATAGGGGTGGTTCAATATATGACAATCTATCAAAGTAATCCACAATATAAACAAACTCAAAAAATAACCATCTGATAAGATGCTAAAATCAGAATTTCATAGAATTCAATACCTCTTCATGATAAAAGTCATGGAGAAATAAGGGATATGAGGTGCATACCTAAACACAATAAAGGTTAAATACAGCAACTCAATAGCCAAAATCACGTTAAATGGAGAGAAATTTAAATCAATTTCACTAAAATTGGTGAAAAGAAAAGGATGCCCACTCTTTATCTCTTTAATATAGTACTTGATGCTCAAGCTAGAGAAATAAGAAAATTAAAGGAAATCAAGGCTATAAAGTGAGAAAGATAGAAGTCAAATTATTGCTTTTTGCACATGATAAAATCGTATACATTAATAGCCCCCAAAATTCTACCAGAGAAGTCTGACAGCTGAAAATCACCTTCAGCAAAGTGACTTGAGTACAAAATTAACTCAAATAAATCAGTAACCATCCTTTATACACGTGCTAAATGGATCGAGAAAAGAGTTAAGGAGACAAAACTTTTCACCATAGCCACAAATAATACCAAATATCTCGATGTAATTCTAACTAAGCATGCAAAAGACCTATATGCCAAGAATTTTGAGTGCCCTAAGAAAGAAATTGAGGAAGATATAAGAAGATGGGAAGATCTGCCAGGGTCATGGTTCTGTAGGATTAACATAGCAGAAATGATCATCTTACAACAATCAATCTCCAGATTTAATGCGATTCCTATCAAAATCCCAACAAAATTCTTCACAGATCTTGAAAGAACAATTCTCAACATCATATCAACAAAAACAAAAATTCCAGGATAACTTAAAGAATCCTGAACAATAAAAGCACTAAAAAAAAAAAAAAAAAAAGACAGTGAATAAATCACTGTCCCTGACATCAAGTGGAACTAGAAAGCAATTGCAATGAAAAAAAAAAAAAAAAAAAGCATCATATTGGGATTGAAAGAGAAACGTGGGTGAATGGAATTGAATTGAAAACCTGGAAATAAACCTGCATGTGTTATGCACAATTAATTTTTGACAAAGAAGCCAAAACCATACAATGTAAAAGGGAAAGCCTCTTTAACAAATCCTGCTGGTATAACTGTATATCAGCATGTAGAAAAAATGCAAATATATATATATATATATATATATATATATATATATATATATATATATATCCCTGCATAAAACTCATGTACACATGGATCAAAGACTTCAACATAAAACCAGATCCACTAAATCTAATAGGCCAAAAATTAGGCAATAGTATTGAACTTGTTGTTACAGGAGAAAACTTCATGAACCAAACACCAGTGACTCAGTCGCTAAGGTCAAGAATTACTAAATGGACTTCATGGAACTGAAAAGCTTCTATAAATCAAAGGACACCATTGTTAAGACAAAAAACAGCCTACAGATTGGGAAAACGCCTTTACCAACTCTTCATCTGACAGAGGGCTAATATCCAAAATATATAAAGGAACCCATGAATTTTGACAACTAACCAAACACCTATTTTAACACTGAAGTAGAGAGTTAGACAATTCCCAACAGTGAAATCTCAAGTGGATGATAAGCACCCAAGAAAATGTTAACACTCTCAGTCATCAGGTAAATGCAAATTAAGACATCTCTGAAATTCAAACCTATACCCTCAGAATGCCTATGATAAAACTCAATGGACACACATTCACCCAAGTTTGTAGAGCAGAGAAAGCACTCCTTCACTGCTGGTGGGAGTTCAAACTTGTGGGATTACTGTAGAAATTAATTTGTGGGAGTTATCAGAAAATTGAGAATAATTCTACCTCAAGACTTAGCTATACCACTCCTGGGCATATATCCAAAATATGTTCCACTATCCCTGATTAGTAGAGTCTTTGAATATCTCTTTAAGTGTTTCCCAGTCTTTCAAGATTTCTCTGCTGTGGATTCTGTTTAGCTCTAGACCCAATTTTTGGATTGGAATTTTTTGTTTTTGTGGAGGTTAGTTTCTCAAGTCTTCATAGGACAAAGGGCCTCTCTTCCTACTGATGACCTACAAGGCCATTCTCTGCTACATATAGACCAAGGGCCTTCAAAGGACCAAGGGTCTCTCCTCTGATGGATGACCTAAAGGGCTATTCTCTGCTACATATGCAGCTGGATCCATGGGTTCCTCCATGTGAAATCTTTGATTGGTGGTTTAGTCCCTGTGAGCACTAAGGTTACTGGTTAGTTCATACTGTTGTTCCTCATATGCAGCTACAAATCCCTTCAGCTCCTTGGGTCCTTTCTCTAGTTACTCCATTGGGGACCCTGTGCTCAGTCCAATGGTAGACTGAAAGCATCTACATCTGTAATTGTGAAGCACTGGTAAAGCACCTCAGGAGAGAGTAATATCAAACTCCTGTGAGCAAGTATTTGTTGGCATCCATAATAGGGTCTGGGTTTCCTGACAGTATATGGGATTGATCACCAGGTGGGGCAGTTTCTGGATGGCCTTTCCTTCTGGCTCTACTTCACATTTTGCCTTGGTAACTCCTTCCATAGGTATTTAGTTCCTTATTTTAAGAAGGAACAAAGAATCCACACTGTGGTCTTCCTTTTCCTGAGTTTCATATATTTTGCAAATTGTACCTTGGGTACTTGGAGCTTGTAGGCTCATATCCACTTATCAGTGAGTCCATACCATGTGTGTTCTTTTGTGATTGGGTTACTTCACCCAGGAAGATGTTTTCTACTTCCATCCATTTGCGTAAGTATTTCATAAATTTATTGTTTTTAATAGCCGAGTTGTACTCCATTGTGTAAATGTAGCACAATTTCTGTATCCATTCCTCTGTTTAGGGACATCTGGAATCTTTCCAGCTTCTGGCTATTATAAGTGAGGATGCTATAAACATAGTGGAGCTTGTGTCCTTAATACATGTTGGAGAATCTTCTGTGTATATGCCCAAGAGGGGTACTACTGGGTCCTCAGATATTACTATGTCCAATTTTCTGAATAACCACCAAACTGATTTCCAGAGTGGTCGTACTAGCTTGAAATTCCACCAGCAATGGAGGAGCGTTCCTCTTTCTCCACATCCTCACCAGCATCTGATGGCATCTGAGTTTTTCAACTTAGCCATGTGACTGGTGTGAGGTGGAATCTCAGAGTTGTTTTGATTTGCATTTTCCTGATGACTAAGAATGTTGGACATTTCTTTAGGTGCTTTTCAGCCATTCAGTATTCCTCAGTTGAGAATTCTCCATTTTTAATAGGATTATTTGGATCTCTGGATTCTAACTTCTTGAGTTCTTTGTATATATTGGATATCAGCCTTCTATCAGATGTAGGGTTGGTAGAGACCTTTTCTCAATCTGTTGGTTGGCATTTTGTCCTATTGACAGTGTCCTTTGCCTTACAGAAGCTTTGCAATTTTATGAGGTCCCATTTGTCAATTATTAATCTTAGAGCATAAGCTATTTTTTTCTGTTTATGAAATTTTTCTGCTGTGCCTATGTCTTTGAGGTTTTACCCCACTTTATCTGCTATTAGTTTCTGTGTATCTGGTTTACACAGAGGTCATTGATTAACTTAGACTTGAACTTTGTACAAGGAGATAAGAATGGATCAATATGCATTCTTTCACATGCCAAACACCAGTTGAACCAGCACCATTTATTGAAAATGCTGTCTTTTTTCCACTGGATGGTTTCAGCTCCTTTGGCAAAGATCAAGTGACCATAGATCTGTGTGTTTCTTTCTAGTCCTTCAAATCTGTTGCACTGATATTCCTGCCTGTCACTGTACCAATACTGTGCAGTTTTTATTGCAATTGCTCTGTAGTATAGTTTGAGATCAGGGATGGAGATTCCACAGAAGCTCTCTTATTATTGAAAATAGTTTTCTATATACTAGGGGGTTTTTTGTTATACCAGATGAATTTGCATATTGCTCTTTCTAACTCTAGGAAGAATTGAGTTGGAATTTTGATCAGGGTTGCAAGTAGTCTGTATATTGATTTCAGCAAGATAGTCATTTTTACTATATTAATCTGGCCATTCCATGAGCATGGGAGATTTTTCCATCTTCTGATATCCTCTTCAATTTCTTTCTTCAGAGACATGAAGTTCTTCTCAGAAAGATCTTTCACTTGCTAAGTTAGAGTCACACCAAGTTATATGTGTGTGTGTGTAATTTGTGACTATATTGAATGGTGTTGTTTCCCTAATTTCTTTCTCAGCCTGTTTATCCTTTGACTAGGAAAAGGACACAGATTTGTTTCAGTTAATTTTATATCCAACTACTTTGCTGAAGCTATTTATCAGGTTTATGAGTTCTCTGGTGGAATTTTTGGGGTCACTTAAGTATACTATCATATCATCTGTAAATAGTGATATTTTGACTTCTTCCCTTCCCATTTGTATCACCTTGACCTCTTTTTGTTGTCTAATTGCTCTGCCTAAGATTTCGAGTACTATATTGAACAGGTAGGAAAAGAGTGTGCACTCTTGTCTAGTCACTGGTTTAGTGGGATTGCTTCAAGTTTCTCTCCATTTTTTTTTTTACTTTGGCTACTGGTTTGCTGTATATTGATTTTACTATGCTTAAGTAAGGGTGTTGAATTTCTGATCTTTCCAAGATTTTTATCATGAAGGGCTGTTGAATTTTGTCAAATGCTTTCTCAGCATCTAATGAAATGTTAGTATGGTTTTTTCTTTAAATTTGTTTATATAGTGGATTACATTGATGCATTTCTATATATTTAACCATACCTGCATCCTTGGAATTAAGCCTTCTAGATCATAATGGATGATCTTTTTGGTGTGTTCTTGAATTCAGTGTTTGGGAATTTTAATGAGTATTTTTGCATCGATAATCTTAAAGGAAATTGGTCTAAAGTTCTCTTTGTTGGGTCTTTGTGTGGTTTAGATGTCAGAATAATTGTGGCTTCATAGAATGAATTGGGTAGAGTTTCTTTTGTTTCTATTTTGTGGAATAGTTTGAGGAGAGTTGGAATTAGATCTTCTTTGAAAGTTTGATCGAACTCTGTATTAAAACCATCTGGTCCTGAACTTTTTTCTGGTTAGGAGACTATTAATGGCTGTTTCTATTTCTTTAGGGGATATGGGACAGTTTAAATTGATTATCTGATCCCAGTTTAACTTTGGTACCTGGAATCTGTCTAGAATATTGTCTATTTCATCCGGATATTCGAGTTTTGTTGAGTATAGCCTTTTGTAGTAAGATCTGATGAATATTTTTTGGATTTCTTCTTTTCTGTTGTTTTATCTTTCTTTTCATTTCTATTATTTTAAATTAGGTTACTGTTGCTGTGCCCTCTGCTTAATCTAGTTAAGAGTTTATCTATCTTCTTGATTGTCTCAAAGAGCCAGCTCTTCATTTTCTTGACTCTTTGTATTGCTTTTTCTGTTTCTACTTGGTTGATTTCAGCCCTGACTTTGATTATTTCCTACCATCTACTCTTAGTGGGTGTATTTGATTCTTTTTCTTCTAGAGATTTCAGGTATGCTGCAAAGATGCTAGTGTATGCTCTGTTCCATTTTTTCTTTTCATTTTTTTTTATTTTGGTTTTTTCTTTGTTTGGTTTGGTTTGGTTTGGTTTGGTTTGGTTTGGTTTGGTTTGGTTTGGTTTGGTTTGGTTTGGTTTTGAGTCACTCAGAGATATGAATTTTCCTCTTAGCATTGCCTTTATTGTGTCCCATAAGTTTGGGAATGTTGTATCTTCATTTTCATTAAATTATAAAAATTCTTTAATTTCTTTATCTATTTCTTCCTTGACCAAGTTATAATTGAGTAGATCGTTGTTCAGCTTCCATGTGTATGTTTACTTTCTGTTGTTTTCCTTGCTATTCAGGACTGAACTTAATCTGTAGTCATCTGATAGGAGGCATAGGATTATTTCAATCTTCTTATATATGTTGAGGTCTGATTTGTGATGGATTATATGGTCAATTTTGGAGAAGGTACCATGAGGTACTGAGAAGAAGGTATATTCTTTTGATTTAGGATGAAAAGTTTGATAGATATCTTTTAAATCCATTTGGTCTGATACTTCTGTTAGCTTCACTGTGTCTCTGTCTAGTTTGTGTTTCCCTGATCTGTCCTTTGCTGATAGAGGGGTGTTGAAGACCCCAACAATTATTGTGTGAGGTGTGTGTACTTTTAGCTTTTGTAAAGTTTCTTTTATGAATGTGGTACCCTTGCATTTGGAGCATATATGTTGAGAATTGAGCATTCCTCTTGGTAAATTTTTCCTTTGTAGAATATCCTTCCTTATTCTTTTTGATGTCTTTTGGTTGAAAGTCGATTTTATTCCTTATTAGAATGGCTACTCCTGCTAGTTTCTTAGGACTATTGGTTTAGAAAATTGTTTTCCAGCCCTTTACTCTGAGGTAGGGTTTGTCTTTGACACTGAGGTGCATTTCCTGTCTGCAGCAAAATGATGGGTCCTGTTTACATATCCAGTTTGTTAGTCTATGTCTTTTTATTGGAGAATTGAGTCTATTGATTTTAAGAGATATTAATTAGTTGTTCCTGATCTGCTGCTGCTGCTCTCTAGTGAAGCTGCTGGCCTGTGGAAGTCCAATCAACCCATACATGAGTGGAGTGCAGTTGGCCATTTTGTGCAAAAAGACAAGGTAGCCTAATCTACTAAAGCTTTCATCTCTGCCAAGTCTTGCTAGAGAACTCAACTCAAGGAGGGCTTTCTGCCAGTACCCAAAGTTGTATTTTTATGCACTACAGGGAAACATCACCCAGCATATGCAAGTGAGTGTGTGCCCTCCCTTGCAAAAGCCAACTGTCTGATCTGCTTCTTTAGATTTTTCCCATTGCCAAGGGTTACCTTTTTACCATAAATGGTCAAGTATTGTTAGCCGGCAAAATGCATTGCAAAGCTGTGGATTTGGATACCTGAAATTCAGGACCTAGTCCTCCTACTGGTGACTTAGAGGGTTTTAAGGTTGCTATATTTTGCTGCTTGTCTTTGAAGTATTGCTTCACAAAGTCACATAGATTGGCCAAGATGAGGCTCATTCTGAGCCTGAAAATGTTCCCAGAAAAGCCTTGTACAGACTACTCCAGCCTCCATCTCCCAGAGAAGTACATTCCCTTCTTGCACAACAACAGGCATGTTGCTTCTGTGTGCAGGGAGGATTCCCACTGTCCATATAAGAAACGTTTAGAAAATCTACACTACTGCTGGGGTTATAACAAGTCCTACATACCAGAGTTCAGATTCAGTTTCCCCATTTGCAGTTATGTCAACTTGGGATAGACAAACAAACTGGAGTCAGCCCAGGACATGTTCTGGAAACAAGCTGACTTTGGAAATGCACAAGATCAGCTGGAGGAGATAAGAACATTCTACCAGCCAGACAGAGCAAGCAACTCAAGTCTGGTTTGCTCTCATCATCTTCAGTATTTTAGAGCTATTGGTCTATACCTGGACTTAAGAAACATGAAGAGAAATCATGACAGATTCAAGAAGATTTTCTTCAGGGTGGTGAAATTGGAGGAAACTGTAAACCTGACATTTACACACTGGTGTCTGAATGTCAGCAAGAGCCCTCTGCAGTCTTGGTTTGCTGAGCTACTAGGCTACATTCAGCTCAATTTCAGGCCTATAGAAGATGCTAAATGTGACATTGCTTTTGAAATACCAAGTATTTCATGAAATTAGATGCAGATATTAACATGTACCACTACTTGTATGATTTCCTGACTCTCTATCTCACTCAGCACATTAACAATTCTTTTAGTTCAGATGTTTACATCATTATGTAAGACACCAGCTCTTATGAATATGGTGACTTCTTCTCCAATATCTGTTGCCCCGGGCATCGAGAATAAACATCTGAAAACTGTGTCTAGAAAACCATCCTCTTACCTCATTTCAAGCTGCCCAGGGACATATGCTTTCACAGGCTACCAAGGATTCCAGAAACTGAGAACAGTTTCATACTGAAACTCGATTTGAATATTATGCATTTAGAATATACTTTATGTAAAGATAGTCATTTAAAATTTCAATTAATTGGATTAACTTTTTTATCAGATTTTGTGGGAGCAGAAGATCTGTACATTGTAAAATCTAAAATGTAGATATGGCCCTTTTTATTAAGTATGTAAGGAGATGCATTTCATTGTATATTTTGGGTGTAGCTTTGGAATGAAGTTTTCTATATTTCGTTTTAACAAAGAGATATTAAGGAATAGTGCTTGTTGTTCCCTGTTATTACTGATATATTTTTTATGTTTGTGTGGTTATCTTCTTTTGGGTTTGTTGAGAGAAGATTAGTTTCTTGCTTTTTCTAGGGTGTAGTTTTCTTCCTTGTGCTGTCATTTTCTTTCTATTATTCTTTGTAGGGCTGGATTTGTGGAAAGATATTGTGAAAATTTGGTTTTGTCATGAAATATCTTGGTTTCTTCACATATGGTAATTGAGAGTTTTGCTAGGTATAGTTGTCTGGGTTGGCATTTGTGTTCTCTTAGGATCTGAATAGCCTCTGCCCAGGATCTTCTAGCTTTGATAGTCTCTCGTGAGAAGTTTAATATAGTTCTGATAGGTCTGCCTTTATATGTTACTTGATTTTTTTTTCCCTTATTGCTTTTAATATTATTTCTTTGTTTAGTGTGTTCGGTGTTTTGATTATTATGTGACAGGAGGAATTTTTTTTCTGGTTCAGTGCATTTGGAGTTCTGTATGTTTCTTGTATATTCATGGGCATCTTGTTCTTTAGGTTACGGTAGTTTTCTTCTATAATTTGTTGAGCATATTTACTTGTCCGTTAACTTGGGAATCTTCACTCTCTTCTACACCTATTATACTTAGGTTTGTTATTCTAATTGTGTCCAGAATTTCCTGGATGTTTTGGGTTAGGAGCTTTTTGCATTTTGCATTTTCTTTGACTATTGTGTAAGTGTTTTCTATGGTATCTTCTGCACCTAAGATTCTCTCTTATATCTATTGTATTCTGTTGGTGATGCTTACATGTATGATTTCTGGCCTCTTTCCTACTTTTTCTATCTCCATTGTTGTCTTGCCTTGTGATTTATTTATTGTTTATGTTTCCACTTTTAGATCCTCGATAGTATTGTTCAGTTCATTCACCTGTTTGGTTGTGTTTTCCTGTAATTCTTTGACGGATATTTGTGTTTCCTCTTTAAGGTCTTCTAACTGTTTACCTGTGTTCTCTTTTAGTTCTTTAAGGGAGTTATTTATGTCCTTCTGAAATTCCTCTATCATCATCATGAGATGTGATTTTAAAACAGAGTCTGGTGTGTTGGGGTAACCAAGATTCACTCTGGTGGGAGAACTGGGTTCTGATGATACCAAGGAAGTCTTTGTTTCTACTGCTTATGTTCTTACACTTGCCTTTCACCATCTGGTTATCTATGGTGTTAACTGGTCTTTCTGTCTCTGACTTTGGCTTGTCCCTCCTGAAAGCCTGTGTGTCAGAACCAGTTCCCTCCAGGAGGGATTTGGGTATGGAAAACGATGGTAAAGGGTCAGCTCTCAGGTGAAGACAGAGACCAGAAGACTCCTGTACCAGGCAGCCTCTCAGCTCCTGTGTCCTGAGGGTTCTGGATAGATTCCTCTGAGCAGCAGTGATGGACCTACCTGCACTCATAGGCAATCCTGGGAGGTTTTCTCCCTCCTGGCACTATGGGTATATAATCTGTACCCATTCCTCTGTTGAGGTCCATCCATTTGGCTATGAATTAAATAAATTCATTCTTTTTAATAGCTGAGTAGTACTCCATTGTGTTAATGTACCACATTTTCTGTATCCATTCCTCTGTTGAGGGGCATCTGGGTTCTTTCCAGCTTCTGGCTATTATAAATAAGGCTGCTATGAACATAGTGGAGCATGTGTTCTTCTTACCGGTTGGAACATCTTCTGGATATATGCCCAAGAGAGGTATTGCGGGATCCTCCGGTAGTCCTATGTCAAATTTTCTGAGGAACCACCCGACTGATTTCCAGAGTGGTTGTACAAGCTTGCAATCCCACCAACAATGGAGGAGTGTTCCTCTTTCTCCACATCCTTGCCAGCATCTGCTGTCACCTGAATTTTTGTTATTAGCCATTCTGACTGGTGTGAGATGGAATCTCAGGGTTGTTTTGATTTGCATTTCCCTGATGATTAAGGATACTGAACATTTTTTCAGGTGCTTCTCAGCCATTCAGTATTCCTCAGGTGAGAATTCTTTGTTTAGCTCTGAGTCCCATTTTTTAATGTCTCCCAGTTCTTTGTGGTTAAAAATGGTTTTCCCTATCCTGGATTTTGTTTCCCTTATCAAATTAAAAATTGCTCTTTCCTTTTCTTTGAAGAATTTATTGGAATTTTGATGGAGATTGCATTGAATCTGTAGATTGCTTTTGGTACAATGGCCTTTTTAACTATGTTAATCCTACCAATTCATGAGCATGGGAGATCTTTACATTTTCTGAGGTCTTTAATTTCTTTCTTGAGAGACTTGAAGTTCTGGTTATACAGGTTACACAGGTCTCTCACTTATTTGGTTAGAGTTACCCCAAGGTATTTTATATTTCTGACTACTGTGAAGTGTGTCATTTTTTACTTTCTTTCTCCATTCCATTTATCATTTGTATAAATGAAAGGATACTGATTTGTTTGAGTTAATTTTAAATCCAGCCACTTAGCTTAAGTTTTCAGATGTAGAGTTTCCCTGGTAGAATTTTTGGAGTCACTTATGCATACTATCATATCATCTACAAATAATGATACCTTAACTTCTTCTTTTTCAAATTGTACCTCCTTGATCTCTTAGCTAGAGTTAGGAAAAGCCTTGTCTTGTCCATGATTATAGTGGGATTGCTTTAAGTATCTCTCCATGTTTAATTTGATATTGCCTGCTTGTTTGCTGTATATTACTTTTATTATCTTAAGGTATGGACTTTGAATTCCTTATCTTTCCAATATTTTAACATGAAGGAGTGTTGTATTTTGTCAAAGGCGTTTTTAGCATCTAATGAGATGATCATGTGATTTTTTTCTTTGAGTTTACCTATATAGAGGGTTACATTAAAATATTGGCATATATTGAACCAACATTGCATCCGTGAGATGAAGCCTACTTGATCACGGTGAATGATGGTTTTGATACATTCTTGGTTCAGTTTGCTAAAATTTTACTGAGTATTTTTGCATTGATATTCATAAGCAAAATTGGTTGGAAGTTTTCTTTCTTTGTTGTGTCTTTGTGTGGTTTAGATATCAGCATCACTATGGTATTTATTTGTTTCCTTTTTAAGTGCTTCTACCCATTTACCTGTGTTTTCCTGGTTTGTTTGGTTTTTTTTAGGGAGGGTATTTATATCCTCCTTGAAGGACTCAACTATGTTCATGAGATAGGATTTTAGGTTGGCATCCTGGTTTTCAAGTGTGTTGGTATATCCAGGTCTTGCTGTGGTGGCAGAACTGGGTTCTGATACTGCCAAAGTATGTTGGCTTTTGTTGTTTATGGTCTTGTCCTTGCATATTACCATCTGGTTATCTCTGGTGTTAACTGGGCTAGGTTTCTCTGTCTGGAGTCTGTCTCATCTGTCCATGGGTTGCTACACATCTCCTGAGAGACCTGTGGCTCTGACTGTAACAGGTATCCTTGGAGGACTTCAGACTGTGGGGGCTTCACAGTAACAGACACGCTGATGATTTGTCATGGCGGAAGGCTCAGGCTAGGGGCAGGTGGAGTTTGAGTGGAGGGGATGTGTTCTGAGTCTGCTGGGCTCCTCAGGATCCCCAGCTGCTGCAATTATTTGGAAGGGTCCCTTATCTGTTGCCCTGGGTACAGGAGATCTCCTGGGAGGCCTTCAGTTTCTGGAGTATTCAGAGGGGCAGATATATTCATGATTTTCCACCAACACGGTAGTGTTCATTTCCTTATCAGCTTTGAGCAATGCCAGTTATATTTTAACTTCTTGGCAAATGCTTCTTAGATAAAAGGTCAAGCAGTGGCAGAATCGATTACACTCTGAAGAGAAGAACTTTGATTTTCAGAATGCTTTGGAAATGGATTTCTGCTCTGCTGCTGCTACAGATAAATTGCTGCTTCAGATCTGCAAAGTGTGGGAAGGTGTTGGTATGGCCGGTGGACTTCAGTCACTGGATGAATATAAAGATAATATTGGATGAACTTATACAGAAGGGCCATGAAGTCACTGTTTTGAGACCTTCAACTTCCATCTTTCTTGATCCCAAAAAATCACCTGGCCTTAAGTTTGAAACCTTTCCGACATCTTTCAGTAATGATGCCGTGGAAATTATTTTTGGAAAACTTGTGGAAAGATGGACTTATGAGGTTCCAAGAGATACATGTTTATCCTATTCTCCTGTACTACAAAATATAATTGATGAATATTCTGATTACTGTTTAATGCTTTGCAAAGACACGGTTTCAAACAAACAGCTCATGGCAAAACTCCAGGAATCCAAGTTTGATGTCGTTTTGTCAGATGCTATTGGTCCCTGTGGGGAGCTCATAGCTGAACTGCTCCAAATTCCTTTTCTATATAGTCTTCGCTTCTCTCCTGGCTACCATCTTGAAAAATACGGTGCAGGACTTTCTCTCCCTCCCTCTTATGTACCTGTAATTTTGTCAGGATTAAGTGGCCAAATGACGTTCAAAGAGAGGGTAAAGAATATGATATGTATGCTTTATTTTGACTTTTGGTTCCAGACATTTAGGGAGAAGAAATGGGATCAGTTTTACAGCGAAACTTTGGGTAAGTTATGCTTCTCTTCACAGGCTTAATGATCTAAGTTTCACATGCATGTTAAGATGCATTTCCATTAAGTGCAAAGTGAAGACTTTTACAGGTGGTCAAATGTAATTATATTACCTAACAAACACTCTGTAAAAGCTCATATAATTGATCAAATAGAAGGTAGCAATCCTGATATAAGACATTCTGGTTACCTATAAAGTTACAAAGACATGCAGTTAGACAGTCTTAAAAAATATACCATACTTATGACTGGCTAAAAATTCCTAGCCTCATAATTTTTGAAAATATTGTGATTGTTTTATAGAATAAGTACATTAAACGTGTTAGTAAGAAACAAGGTTTGAAGCACTAACCAGAAATCCAGCCATTCATAAATTTCACATTTCCGTAGGCAAAAGAATAAAGATTAGCTACAAACTACCATGACCATGAGAATCATGGGCAAGGTACAAAGCATTTTGTGACATTTGTACCTGGATTATAAATTTATGTTTACACAGTGTCATTTGAAGATTTAGAGAGGAGTAAAATGTGTACTTTTACACAGTGGCTTTTTAATGAACTATTTATGAGGAAATAATTAAATTAATGAGGAAACATAAGTTAAGTCCTTTAAAAACAAAACCAAACTTACATTTACATATCTTGTATGAGCCACAAGTCAATTACTGATGCAAATTATATTACATATAAAAAGCATATTTTCTATGTCAAACACAATTTTTCCAACATTTTTAAGGGACTATAATTCATACTCAGAAGACATTACTGTCAACTTTATTCTGTCTCATTTGCTCATTTTCTCTTTCTAGGAAGGCCAACCACCTTAATTGAGACAATGGGCAAAGCAGAAATGTGGCTCATTAGATCCTATTGGGATTTGGATTTTCCTCACCCAACCTTACCAAATGTTGACTATATTGGAGGAGTCCATTGCAAACCTGCTAAACCATTGCCTAAGGTAAATATATTATTTATATCTCTTTTTCATTTCATTTCATTTCTTGTGAAAGTGATCCTATATCTGTCATTAACCTTTTCTCCCAATAATAGAGATGTATGGGAAGTGGAATTAAGAGTCCTGATAAGTAGGAAGTCAATAAACTCAGGAAAGGACATGATAGAATTGGAAGATCAGTGAGTTAATTTAAGTCTTACAGGGGACTAGAGTGATTAGTCATTGGTTAAAGTCCTTACTAAACCATAAGGACATGAGTTTGAATCCCAGTACCCATAGAAATTTGGGTGTCCTGGCACAGCATGATGACCTTAGTACCGAGGTTGCAGAAACTGGTTAATGCTGAAGCTTGCTGCATATAGACCAGATAAAAATGGTGAGGATCATATTCAATGGCACACAGTCTCAAAAATTATGTTAAAGATTGATAGAGAGGTCATCTGAATTTAACTTTTGGCACCCATGTGTTAAAACAAAGTCAGGAAACCCCATAGGCACTACTAATCTTCAATACACACACACACACACACACACACACACACACTCATACACACAGGTGCAGAGACATACACATGCACACACATATATAAACACACACACAGAGAAATTAAGTCAGTTCAATTCAGCACATCAGAAACTTTCAGTAATTCAAAAGCTCTGATTACCATAGATGAGGTAATTATTTTTTTATCCACAGAAAAAACATTGACATAGTTTCTGTTTCAAAAAATGAATTGTGGATGTCATCTTTGAAAATACTCTTAGTTATACGCTATATTAGGAAAGTATTACATAATATATATACATATATATCATGCAGTACTGATTATAAAGACTAAAACATTTAATTAATTATAGGAAATTTGTGTTAACTACCACATATGTACATACTACAACTCAGATATTATTTCATCAAATACTAGATAGTAATGTTAAATCAGCCATCATAGGAAGGAAACAAAACAGCAAGGAAACTTTATATTTTCTGTAGAATGAAAATGTAACAAACTTACAATTTTGCAAATATTTCACAAACTGCATTTGCACACCTGAGCTTTTATTTCACCAGAGGAAAATAGAGAGAATATTTGTTGAACTTTTGAGTGTAGACTTTGAACTGCTGCCTGTGATGTTCAAAGTGTTTGACTGTTCCAGTTCTGTCCTCATAATGTTTTAACACCATTATTCTAAAAACTTCTAAGAATACTTCAGTTTTTATTCTTCTAGTTTTTTTTTAAGAGTTTCACGGGTGATTTTTCTACTATTGTTATTGTGTGACAGAGCAAATTCTTTCTTCTTAGGAAATGGAAGACTTTGTCCAGAGCTCTGGAGAGCATGGTGTGGTGGTGTTTTCTCTGGGGTCAATGGTCAGTAATATGACAGAAGAAAAGGCCAATGCAATTGCATGGACCCTTGCCCAGATTCCACAAAAGGTGAGGTAAAGTGACCACGGGAGGTAACTGCATACTAAGTCTGAGAAATTCCATTAAAGGTCTCATTCTAGGAATGTCTGTGTGGAACTAAATGTTTAGGTAAGCTCTAATTGACCTAAGCCAATTTTGAAACAGATACACACAAGAGATGTTTTGGCTATGAGTACCTTGGATATGAACATTGTGACTATGGTGGACACATTCTGAAATGCTGGCATTATGATGCCATCACTACCAAGGGCATGTAGGTATAGCAAATTCTTTAGAGTTACTAATTTCATTTGTCAATTATTTAACTCACTGTAAGATTTTTCAGTGGAGAGTTAATTTTTATTATTTTTTTCTAGCACAAGAACATTAAGCACATATTTAAAATGTTTGAAATGTGGCATGAGTTTGCATTCTAACTTTGATGTAGGTCTGTTCAATATGCAGTTCAGAGAGTGGTTTAAAGAAAGAGGGAGTCCAAGACTTGAGTACCCTTTTGGCTAACTGAGAGAAAAAGAATTAAAAAAAAAAGCCTACACATCTGGGCTTCTGACCAGTATTTGTAGAAGAAATATCTAAAGGAAAGGGTGAGGTGAGTATTGCAATTACAATCATCTCTATGCATCATAACACATGAAGCATGTGTCTCAGCTTCTAACCAGTCTGAGTGAAAACTGGACCATTCAAGGAAGAAACACAAAAATAAGAGTGCAAGAGTTGGATGTGAAAAATTATCAGACGAATCAATTCACACATCATACTGTAAAGTGATATAATTTGAATCTTTAAAAAATTATGAATGTCTTAAGTTTTCTACTGGAAAAGCTTCTTTCTAATCACAATATATTTTTGGAAAGATCCAATTCTTAATTGATTGAGTCACAAAGAAAATCCATTATAGATGTGAGGATAATGGTCTATTTTATGAGACTGTTCTGAGAATTTTTTTTTTTTTTTTTTTTTTTTTTAGTTTTTCAAGACAGGGTTTCTCTGTGTATCCCTGCTGTCCTGGAACTCACTCTGTAGACGAGGCTGGCTTCAAACTCAGAAATCCACCTGCCACTTGGTCCAAGAATTCTAGCACTAGCACCTATCATGGGCCTGGGTTTGTAACTATTATATCTGTCACAAAACACTCTGCTCTCTGCAGTAAAACATTGAAATTTGTCATAAGGACTACATACCCATCAGTAGGTCAAAAGTAGTGTTGTTAGACTTGGTGAGGGCTTTCAATAGCTTGAAATCTTGTGATCACAAATTGTTTACAAGAGACTCCAAAAAGTTATTGTACAGGGTAATATTCTCATTTTATCTGAATCAGTTTCAATTTAGGCCCCAAGATAATAATTTCTGAACTCCCAGACAAACCTCATAGGATGGAGGTTAACATATATATGTTTAACATATATTTGCTATATTTAGTGAATGTTTAAACTACAGAGGTGACTCAGTGCATAAAATGTTTTCTTTTTTTGTGTGTGTGTGCATTTTTATTACGTATTTTCCTCAATTATATTTCCAATGCTATCCCAAAAGTCCCCCATACACCCCCCACACTTCCCTACCCCCCCATTCCCATTTTTTGGCCCTGGCGTTCCCCTGTACTGGGGCATATAAAGATTGCATGTCCAATGGGCCTCTCTTTCCAGTGATGGCCTACTAGGCCATTTTTTGATACATATGCAGCTAGAGTAACTCTGGGGTACTGGTTAGTTCATAATATTGTTGCACCTGCAGGGTTACAGACCTCTTTAGCTCCTTGGATACTTTCTCTAGCTCCTCCATTGGGGGCCGTGTGATCCATCCAATAGCTGACTGTGAGCATCCACTTATGTGTTTGCTAGGCCCCGGCATAGTCTCACAAGAGACAGCTATATCAGGGTCCTTTCAGCAAACGCTTGCTAGTGTATGCAATGGTGTCATCATTTGGAGGCTAATTAAGGGATGGATCCCTGGATATGGCAGTCTCTAGATGGTCCATCCTTTTGTCTCAGCTCCAAACTTTGTCTCTGTAACTCCTTCCATGGCTGATTGTTTCCAATTCTAAGAAGGGGCAAAGTGTCCACACTTTGGTCTTCATTCTTCTTCAGTTTCATGTGTTTTGCAAATTGTATCTTATATCTCGGGTATACTAAGTTTCTGGGCTAATATCCACTTATCAGTGATAACATATCATTTGAGTTCTTTTGTGATTGTGTTACCTCAGGATGATGCCCTCCAGGTCCAACCATTTGCCTAGGAATTTCATAAATTCATTCTTTTTAATAGCTGAGTAGTACTTGTTTTCAATGCACTGTGAGCAGTTAAGATTAAATCCCACTAATCCACATAAAGTCAGACATGGAATTTTATGACTCTATGGCAATAGAGAGAGAAGGCAGAAATAAAATTCCTGGACCTTTGTGGGCCAACAGTAGAAAAAAATCAACAACAAAAAAAGTCTATCTAAAACAGAAAAGACATTCTATTGAACATCTAAGGTAGTCTTCTCTATGTCACATGCTCACCTTAGTACTCATAAACATGTATTTGCACACATCAATCAGCTCACCCATGTTCCAACACACACAGAACACACAGGAATGAAGACAGATAAAGAGTTGGATTGGGGAAAGAAAGTTCTAGTCTCAGTGGTAATTGCAATAATGTAGATGCTCAACCAAATATTATATGAAAATTGTCTAGCCCTTAATGACTAGAGATGTACAGGTCTCCAGTAATTTTTTTTAGAATCACAAAGTCAAATTGATTTCTCATGAAGAGATAAATTATAGAATTTTGAATTCATGTGAATAAAACCCATCATGTATGAAACCTGTGCAACATGAAAACAGACAAAATCTGGGCATGGAGAGGGAAGAGGGGCCCTCAGTCCACTCAGGGCCAATGACTCTTGACAACAATTTGGCATTTGAAAGGGGAAGCATGCAGCCCGTGCAAAGTTAACCATTCTCTAGTGGGATAACACACACACAAGAATATTTGGAGTGCACAAATTGGTCTTGAAGGTTTTTGTTGTGGTTTTTGTTGTTTTGCTTTTTTTTTTTTTTTTTTAAGGATAGGAAGTTAGATTGAAAGGAAAGGGGTGATTTATGGAAGATTGGGGTAGGTAGAAATTAATTTTAAAAACACATTATATGAAATTCTTAGAGAAAAATTTTAAAAAGAAATATTTGGAGAGCAGGTGGAAGTCCATTGTGCATATGTTGCAGACATGTTCTGAACCATTGGTCTATAGGAATTTCTCTGCAAAGGACATGTGTCTATTTGGATAGAGTTGATGCAGCAGGTTCAATACCTGACTTTAAAACCTACACTGTCAGTGCTGTAGACAAAGAGAAAGACTAAAGTTTCATGCAACAGCTAACTTACTCAGAGACTCAGACAATTCAAACTCAGAAAGTTAAGAAAGGTCATATTTGTACATATCACATGATTTCAAGCTCCTTATAATCATAAAGACGAGCTGCATGTGGTAAAAACCTGCTATACCATAGAGGAACACAAAGGACACTTTAAACACTCTCTAGATAACAATATCAAGCAGAAGCAGTTAACCTGCAGCACACCCACTCCTATCATATACACCCAAGATAAGGGCAAACAAATATCCCCAAAACAATCTTTTGTTTGAAGAAACTGAGGTCAAAGTCTCGTGGACTATTTTCTTTGAGTATTCTCAGAAACAGTCAAAAATCAACTCACGTGACTATTCCTGGAACACTTTCAGACATCTGCCTCGTTTTACTTTTTTGAACACAGAATACCCAGAGTGTTTTGTTTTGTTGTGTGCATGCATGTGTGGGTTTTGTTTTTGTTTTTGTTGAACATATAGATAAATCTAATTGTCCTTTGATGCATGTGTATCCACAGACACAAAGGTCAAAGCAGCTAGAATCAACAGAATGAAATTCTCAGCTGACAAAGGGCTCTGTATAACTTTTTCCTAGGTGCACTGGGTCTTTACCTGGCTCAGGAAGGCAGACTTGATCTGATGGTTTGGTTTTTGTCAATAAATCCTTTGCCCTTCCATCTGGAGACTTACTGTCTTCATGATGACTACACTATTCTCTTTCTCCAACTTTGTACCTCATGGTCCAGGGTTGGAGGGGCCTGAGAGGAATCTATAATCTTCCAATGACAATATCTGCAATGCCTGAGGCATATCCTGTCCGAAATTTCTTCAGCTAAACAGGCTTCCAAGTCTCAAATTGTTTAAACCCCACAGGCCTGTCTAAAGGCAGGGCAGAATGTTCTGGGTATAAATGAGTTTGAGTTCCTGAACATTGATCACCTTGGGGTAAATTTAAAAATAAGTGTAAGTAAGCAAAGTACAAGGATGTACTTTCATGTCTCTCGGTTTTTATTTTTATTTTATTTTTATTTTTTTTATTATTAGGTAATTTCCTCAATTACATTTCCAATGCTATCCAAAAAGTACCCAATACACTCCCCCCCCCTGTCCCCCACCAACCCACCCCCACCCCTTGGCCCTGGCATTCCCCTGTACTGGGGCATATAAAGTTGGCAAGTCCAATGGGCCTCTCTTTCCAGTGATGGCCTACTAGGCCATCTTTTGATACAAATGCAGCTAGAGACAAGAGCTCTGGGGTACTGGTTAGTTCATAATAATGATCCACCTATGCGGATGCAGTTCCCTTTAGCTCCTTGGGTAATTTCTCTAGCTCCTCCATTGGGGGCCCTGTGATCCATCCAATAGCTGACTGTGAGTATCCACTTCTGTGTTTGCTAGGCCCCGGCATTGTCTCACAAGAGACAGCTATATCTGGGTCCTTTCAGCAAAATCTTGCTAGTATATGCAATGGTGTCAGCCTTTGGAAGCTGATTATGGGATGGATCCCTGGATATGGCAGACTTTAGATGGTCCATCCTTTCTTCACAGCTCCAAACTTTATCTCTGTAACTCTTTTCATGGGTGTTTTGTTCCCAATTCCAAGAAGGGGCAGTGTCCACACTTTGGTCTTCATTCTTCTTGAGTTTCATGCGTTTAACAAATTGTATCTTATATCTTGGTTATCCTAAGTTTTTGGGCTAATATCCACTTATCAGTGAGTACATATTGTGTGAGTTCCTTTGTGAATGTGTTACCTCACTCAGAATGATGCCCTGCAGATCCATCCATTTGCCTAGGAATTTCATAAATTCATTCCTTTTAATAGCTGAGTAGTACTCCATTGTATAAAAGTACCACATTTTCTGTATCCATTCCTCTGTTGAGGGGCATCTGGGTACTTTCCAGCTTCTGGCTATTATAAATAAGGCTGCTATGAACATAGTGGAGCATGTGTCCTTCTTACCAGTTGGAACATATTCAGGATATATGCCCAGGAGAGGTATTGCTGGATCCTCTGGTAGTATAATGTCCAATTTTCTGAGGAACCGCCAAACTGATTTCCAGAGTGGTTGTACCAGCTTGCAATCCCACCAACAATGAAGGAGTGTTCCTCTTTCTCCACATCCTCCCCAGCATCTGCTGTCACCTGAATTTTTGATCTTAGCCATTCTGACTGGTGTGAGGTGGAATCTCAGGGTTATTTTGAGTTGCATTTCCCTGATGATTAAGGATGTTGAACATTTTTTCAGGTGCTTCTCTGCCATTCGGTATTCCTCAGGTGAGAATTCTTGGTTCAGTTCTGAGCCCCATTTTTAACGGGGTTATTTGATTTTCTGGAGTCCACCTTCTTGAGTTCCTTATATATATTGGATATTAGTCCCCTATCTGATTTAGGATAGGTAAAGATCCTTTCCCAATCTGTTGGTGGTCTTTTTGTCTTATTGACGGTGTCTTTTGCCTTGCAGAAGCTTTGCAACTTTATGAGGTCCCATTTATAGATTCTCGATCTTACAGCACAAGCCTTTGCTGTTCTATTCAGGAATTTTTCCCCTGTACCCATATCTTCGAGGCTTTTCCCTACTTTCTCCTCTATAAGTTTCAGTGTCTCTGGTTTTATGTGGAATTCCTTAATCCACTTAGATTTGACCTTGGTACAAGGAGATAGGAATGGATCAATTCGCATTCTTCTACATGATAACCGCCAGTTGTGCCAGCACCATTTGTTGAAAATGCTGTCTTTTTTCCACTGGATGATTTTTGCTCCCTTGTCAAAGATCAAGTGACCATAGGTATGTGGGTTGATCTCAGGGTCTTCAATTCTGTTCCATTGGTCTACTTGTCTGTCGTTATACCAGTACCATGCAGTTTTTATCACAATTGCTCTGTAGTACAGCTTTAGTTCAGGCATGGTGATTCCTCCAGAGGTTCTTTTATCCTTGAGAAGAGTTTTTGCTATCCTAGGTTTTTTGTTGTTCCAGATGAATTTGCAGATTGCCCTTTCCAATTCGTTGAAGAATTGAGTTGGAATTTTTATGGGGATTGCATTCAATCTGTAGATTGCTTTTGGTAAGATAGCCATTTTTACAATGTTGATCCTGCCAATCCATGAGCATGGGAGGTTTTTTCATCTTCTGAGATCTTCTTTAATTTCTTTCTTCAGGGACTTGAAGTTCTTGTCATACAGAACTTTCACTTCCTTAGTTAGAGTCACGCCAAGGTATTTTATATTGTTTGTGACTATTGAGAAGGGTGTTGTTTCCCTAATTTCCTTCTCTGCTTGTTTATCCTTTGTGTACAGAAAGGCCATTGACTTGCTTGAGTTAATTTTATATCCAGCTACTTCACCGAAGCTATTTATCAGGCTTAGGAGTTCTCTGGTGGAATTTTTTGGGTCACTTATGTATACTATCATATCATCTGCAAAAAAAATATTTTGACTTCTTCTTTTCCGATTTGTATCCCCTTGATCTCCTTCTGTTGTCTAATTGCTCTGGCTAGGACTTCAAGTACAATGTTGAATAGGTAGGGAGAGAGTGGGCAGCCTTGTCTAGTCCCTGATTTTAGTGGGATTGCTTCCAGCTTCTCACCATTTACTTTGATGTTGGCTGCTGGCTTGCTGTATATTGCTTTTATCATGGTTAGGTATGGGCCTTGAATTCCTGATCTTTCCAAGACTTTTATCATGAATGGGTGTTGAATTTTGTCAAATGCTTTTGCAGCATCTAACGAGATGATCATGTAGTTTTTGTCTTTGAGTTTGTTTATATAATGGATTACATTGATGGATTTTCGTATATTGAACCATCCTTGCATCCCTGGGATGAATCCTACTTGGTCAGGATGGATGATTGTTTTGATGTGTTCTTGAATTTGGTTAGCGAGAACTTTATTGAGGATTTTTGCATCAATATTCATAAGGGAAATTGGTCTGAAGTTCTCTATTTTTGTTGGGTCTCTATGTGGTTTAGGTATCAGAGTAATTGTGGCTTCATAGAATGAGTTGGCTAGAGTACCTTCTGATTCTATTTTGTGGAATAGTTTGTGAAGAACTGGGATTAGTTCTTCTTTGAAGGTTTGATAGAACTCTGCACTAAACCCATCTGGTCATGGACTTTTATTGGTTGGGAGACTATTAATGACTGCTTCTATTTCTTTAGGGGATATGGGACTATTTAGATCATTAACCTGATCTTGATTTAACTATGGTACCTGGTATCTGTCTAGAAACTTGTCCATTTCATCCAGGATATCCAGTTTTGTTGAGTATAGCCTTTTGTAGAATGATCGATCTGATGGTGTTTTGGATTTCTTCAGGGTCTGTTGTTATGTCTCCCTTTTCATTTCTGATTTTGTTATTTAGAGTACTTTCCCTATGCCCTCTAGTGAGTCTGGCTAAGGGTTTATCTATCTTGTTGATTTTCTCAAAGAACCAGCTCCTCGATTGGTTGATTCTTTGAATTGTTCTTCTTGTTTCCACTTGGTTGATTTAACCCCTGAGTTTGATTATTTCTTGCCATCTACTCCTCTTGGGTGAATTTGCTTCCTTTCGTTCTAGAGCTTTTAGGTGTGTTGTCAAGCTGCTAATGTGTGCTCTCTCTAGTTTCTTTTTGGAGGCACTCAGAGCTATGAGTTTTCCTCTTAGAAATGCTTTCAGTGTGTCCCATAATTTTGGGTATGTTGTGTCTTCATTTTCATTAAACTCCAGAAAGTCCTTAATTTCTTTCTTTATTCCTTCCTAGACCAAGGTATCATTGAGAAGAGTGTTGTTTAGTTTCCACGTGTGTGTTGGCTTTCTATTATTTATTTTGTTATTGAAGATCAGTCTTAGTCCATGGTGATCTGATAGGGTGCATGGGACAATTTCTATATTTTTGTATATATTGAGGCTTGTTTTGTGACCAATTATGTGGTCAATTTTGGAGAAGGTACCGTGAGGTGCTGAGAAGAAGGTATATCCTTTCGTTTTAGGATAAAATGTTCTGTAGATATCTGTCAGATCCATTTGTTTCATAACCTCTGTTAGTTTCACTGTGTCCCTGTTTAGTTTCTGTTTCCATGATCTGTCCATTGGTGAAAGTGGTGTGTTGAAGTCTCCCACTATTATTGTATGAGGTGCAATGTGTGCTTTGAGATTTACTAAAGTTTCTTTAATGAATGAGGCTGCCCTTGTATTTGGCGCATAGATATTCAGAATTGATAGTTCCTCTTGGAGGATTTTACCTTTGATGAGAATGAAGAGCCCTTCCTTGTCTTTTTTGATGACTTTGGGTTGGAAGTCAATCTTATCAGATATTAGAATGGCTACTCCAGCTTGTTTCTTCCTACCATTTGCTTGGAAAATTGTTTTCCAACCTTTCATTCTGAGGTAGTGTCTATCTTTTTCTCTGAGATGAGTTTCCTGTAAGCAGCAAAATGTTGGGTCCTGTTTCTGTAGCCAGCCTGTTAGTCTATGTCTTTTCATTGGGGAGTTGAGTCCATTGATATTAAGAGATATTAGGGAAAAGTAATTGTTGCTTCCTTTTATTTTTGTTGTTAGAGTTGGTGTTCTGTTTTTGTGGCTGTCTTCTTTTAGGTTTGTTGAGGGATTACCTTCTTGCTTTTTCTATGACGTGGTTTCCGTCCTTGTATTGGTTTTTTTCTGTTATTATCCTTTGAAGGGCTGGATACGTGGAAAGATAATGTGTGAATTTGGTTTTATCATGGAATACTTTGGTTTCTCCATCTATGGTAATTGAGAGTTTGGCTGGGTATAGTAGCCTGGGCTGGAAATTGTGTTCTCTTAGTTTCTGTATAACATCTGTCCAGGCCCTTCTGGCTTTCATAGTCTCTGGTGAAAAATCCGATGTAATTCTGATAGGCTTGCCTTTATATGTTACTTGACCTTTTTCCCTTACTGCTTTTAGTAATCTATCTTTATTTAGTGCATTTGTTGTTCTGATTATTATGTGTCGGAAGGAATTTCTTTTCTGGTCCAGTCTATTTGGAGTTCTGTAAGCTTCTTGTATGTTCATGGGCATCTCTTTCTTTAGGTTTGGGAAGTTTTCTTCTATAATTTTGTTGAATATATTTGCTGGTCCTTTGAGTTGAAAATCTTCATTCTCCTCTACTCCTATTATCCGTAGGTTTGGTCTTCTCATTTTGTCCTGGATTTCCTGGATATTTTGAGTTAGGATCTTTTTGGATTTTGTATTTTCTTTGATTGTCGTGCTGATGTTCTCTATGGAGTCTTCTGCACCTGAGATTCTCTCTTCCATCTCTTGTATTCTGTTGCTGATGCTCGTCTCTATGGTTCCAGATTTCTTTCCTAGTGTTTCTATCTCCAGTGTTGCCTCAGTTTGGGTTTTCTTCATTGTCTCTACTTCCCTTTTTAGGTCTTGAATGGTTTTATTCAATTCCATCACCTGTTTGGTCTGGTTTTCCTGCAATTCTTTAATGGATTTTTGTGCTTCCTCTTTAATGTCTTCTACCTGTTTAGCAGTGTTCTCCTGCAATTCTTAAAGGGATTTTTGTGCTTCCTCTTTAATGTCTTCTACCTGTTTAGCAGTGTTCTCCTGCAATTCTTTAAGGGATTTTTGTACTTCCTCTTTAATGTCTTCTACCTGTTTACCAGTGTTCTTTTGTATTTCTTTAAGTGTGTTATTAAAGTCCTTCTTGATGTCCTCTACCATCATCATGAGATATGCTTTTAGAACCGGGTCTAGCTTTTCCGGTGTGTTGGGGTGCCCTGGACTGGGCGAAGTTGGAGTGCTGGGTTCTGATGATGGTGAGTGGTCTTGGTTTCTGTTAGTAAGATTCTTACGTTTACCTTTCGCCATCTGCTAATCTCTGGGATTAGTTGTTATTGTTGTCACTGTTTAAAGATTGGAGCAGACTCTGTTTTCCACTCACCAGAAGTCTCAAAATCCTGAGGCGGGTGTCATGGGTAGCTGGCGAGTGTCAGCCAACCCTGCGCCCTAGCTACCCCGGAGCTGGTCTGACCAGAAGAGGCTTGTGGCCCTACTCAGGCCGGATTTCTGCCTCCCCAACCAAAGCAGTCCCAGGTCCCATGTGATTGGAATGGAGCAGAAGCTGTGTTCCACTCACCAGAAGTCTCAAAATCCTGTGGCGGGTGTAGTGGGTAGCTGGTGGGTGTCAGCTGACCCTGCGCTCTAGCCACCAGGTGCTGGTCAGACCGGAAGAGGCCTGTGGCCCCACTCAGGCCGGTTTTCTGCTTCCCTAACTAATGCAGTCTCAGGTCCTGCGCACAATTGGATTGGGGCAGAAGCTGTGCTCCACTCACCAGAAGTCTTAAGATCCTGTGGCGGGTGTTGTGGGCAGCTGGCGAGTGTCAGCCGACCCCGAGCCCCAGCTACCCCGGTGCTGGTCTGACTGGAAGAGGCTTGTGGCCCTACTCAGGCCGGATTTCTGCCTCCCCAACCAAAGCAGTCTCAGGTCCCGCGGGATTGGACTGGAGCAGAAGCTGTGTTCCACTCGCCAGAAGTCTCAAAATCCCGTGGTGGGTGTCGTGGGTAGCTGGCGGGTGTCAGCCGACCCTGCGCTCCAGCTACCAAGGTGCTGGTCAGACCGGAAGAGGCTTGTGGCCCTACTCAGGCCGGTCTTCTGCTTCCCTAACTAATGCAGTCTCAGGTCCCGCGCACAATTGGATTGGGGCAGAAGCTGTGTTCCACTCACCAGAAGTCCCAAGATCCTCTGGCGGGTGCTGTGGGCAGCTTGCGAGTGTCAGCCGTCCCTGTGCCCCAGCTACCCTGGTGCTGGTCTGACCTGCTCGGTTTTTATTTTTAAAATAGTTGTTATTTTAATGTTCCTTTTACTCTTTCAATTATGCTCTGGCCTTGAGGATTATGAAGAAGTCTTACCATATGATTAATATTCCATCATTTACAAAAGTTGTTAATTTTTTTTCTACTAAAGATTGGTTCATGGTCACTTTTTATTGTAGCAGACACTCTCACGAGAGCAAATGTTTGCAGCATTCTTTGGGTATAGAGGTGCAACTCAAATAAATTTAGAGTATGAGTCAATGCACACACACATGTGCAGAATCCACTGCAGAAGGGCTACATCTATTTTCCATAATTCACTAATAGTTTTACCTCTTGGATGAACTCTAACTGTAGAACTGTGACAGCGTAAGGAAGTACAAGTAGGACATTCTTGTATAATCACTTTCACTTGTCTAAGTGGGATGTGGTATTGTGCATGAACTCTAATAGCATTAGTGTATAAGTGGTGATGCTACATTGTGGAGAGGTAAAAATAATCAGTTAATGCATCAGCTTGCTTATTTTGTTCGGCAATCGAACCACGGAGGTTAAAGTGTACAAAAGTAGGATCAATAAATGCAGAATAAGTGCAGGTTTAACCAGTTGTTATAGATCCTAGAGTAATGGGAGCATTATAGGATGTGAAGATGAAATTAAGAGGTTCCCTATCCTACTATAAGAATCTTGAAAATCACAGAGATCTGCAACTCTCTTTAAAACTTATTGTTGGTTAGGCATACAATAATATAGCAAGGAATATATCCATATAATTGTTGACATTATACCCTTGCCTGATTTACTAATTGCACAAGGAAAGAAAGGCATGCAGTCTGCATTTTATGGAGTAAATAGATTTATTTCAAAGATGTACACTTTTGTGCTACAATACCTATAGGAGACAATTTAGTGGGTAAAATCAGTAAATTTAAAGGGTGCAAAGGAGCCATGTAATACAGAAATGCCTCTTTTATTTGGAATCTATAACCTTTATTCTTGATTTGTTTCTTCAGATAAAATAAAAAAATTATACAATGCTATCTCTCCTTTCATAGTTTTAAACAGTTGGCTAGTGATTAATTGGGTATTCTTAAAGTACTATATAGCAGGTCTGTAGAAATGTCTCAGTGCTTAAAAGCACTGGCTGCTCTTATAGAGGATCCAATTTCAATTCCCAGCACCTATATGTCATTTCACAACCGTTGGTATCTCCATTTCTAAAGGATCTAGGACACACATTATGCCTACCTCCCGATCCCCCCACACAGACATGGAGGTAGAAGACCAATGTACATAAAACTAAAGGAATACACTTCTTAAAAGTAGCATGTAGGAAATTATTACTCCCTAATAAATTTAGAAATTTTTTTAAATGTCCTGTCCTATCTTATTGACATTTTCATAGGTATTAAAAGGTGTTCTTGTTAACAGGTGTCCCAGATATTATACCATGTCTGATCTTTGTATCTTTTCTGGTGTGATAATAAGATCCTTTTTATGTAGCACATCCTAAATCATGTCATACACACATTGTAGCTCTTTCTCTATCATTGACTTGTATTGTTATTGTTGCCACATAACCATATTTAAATAGCATCCCTTAGCCCAATGTTTTACTTTCATGCATAGAGGGCTTAATTCAGGAGCTCCTTGATTCTGAGCATACAATTGTTGTAAGGTGAACTTACAATATGCCTTACCCAACATCAACTTTGGTTGGTAATGTGGCCCCTTTACCAACATCAGCTTTGTTTAGCAAAAATTCCTATAGCAGTTAATTTTGCTCTTTGTTTGTAGGCCCCTACATTTCTATGTAACTTCAGAAAGTCCATAACATTTTCTATCTCTCTATATGGCTTGATTAACTCTTGGCAATCTTCATTGTCATTATCAAAAGCACCTGTTTTAATAAGAACTCTTGATATTGTTAACACTTTAATTGTTTTCAGTAGCATCTTTGAGTCTCCCTATGAAATCAACATAAGGTCAAAGGGACTTCATATATTTTGTATATAATTATACCCGAAGACAGATTCCTTATCAGTTTTCTTGCAGGAAGCCATAGCTATATTCCTAATATGTAAGGAGGCTGAAGAAGGTATATTATGCACCTGATAATACCTGTTAATACTCATATACCAATCCCTGCCAGAATTTTATTGTGACATTTCTAGAATTACCCGTCAGTCCTAACTGGCAAATTTTTTTCATAGGCTTTACCTGTAAGCCAAATTTTTCATGGAAGATATTGGAAAGGTCTAAAAACCACTTTGGCATTTATATGGAAATCATATAGCAAACATTGCACATTATTGGTCCAACCAAAAAGATATTCACAATTATATGGAGCATTAGGTCCAAAGGAAGCACAGGCCTTCCTAAAATTTTTTCATAATATCCACAAGTACAGGTTGTTATATTTGTGATAATATTGCTTTGTTTCCAGTTTGGGAATGTGATAAATAAAGCAAAAATAAAACATTCACACTCCAAAAAAATTTCATAATACCCATGTCTAATCCCTTATAAACATTTTGATTTTATTGAAATTTCACGGGAAACCCAAACGTAGCTCATGAGGCCAGGGAAGAATTGATAAATGAATTTGTTTTCGCTGCCGTGCCCTCACTTACCTAGGTTGTAAAGTTAGCATTTTTGTAGGCTCTTCTAAATCCTCATCAAAGAATGGAGAAATCCTAGGTTAGATTGGTGATCAAATTCATTATCCTATGCTTCAAGGTCATCAGGAATCCATCTCTTGCTTAGTTATTAATGATGCTGTTCTTACTTTTGATTTTGTCGGTACTGAGAAGATCTTTTTTTTTTTTTTCCTCTTTTACTAATTTAAGATAGAGTCATCCAGTTTTTTTTCATGCAAGGAATTACCCAATTCTTCCTCATGATTATTAACCTCCTTATCTTTGTTAAGTATTTTGAGAACAGTCTAAAGCAATGCTCATATGACCCAAAATTGAAAGATGATCTTTTCCCTCTTGTTTATATGCTTTTTCAATATTTAGTCAGACTCTGTCCCATACTTCTTCACCTAAGCTGACATATACTGCAAATTAGGAATTATAATCATAGGCAATTTGAAATCAATCTAATAGTTGTGACTCTGATACGTGTGCCCCTGTTTTTTTAAAAGAAATAATGCACAAGCTCATTGTAAGGCAAAGCCTTCCCAGTTTTCTGCCTCACTATTCTCATTCTCCCGTTTCCGTGAGGGTCCTCAATGTCCTATCACAAAGGCAACTTAAGGTCCCTGCTCAGTACCACTTGTCACAGCTCCAGAGACAGCGAGACCTGGTAGAATGGAGTTGATAAATTAAGCAGATTAAAATCTCATAAAATGTGCAACTTTATTCAGATGATCAAATAATGAATACTTTGGGGGTTCACAAATGTCATATGAGTAAAGATCACATGATTTCAAGCTGTATCTAATCACAAGGACAAAACATGTATGACAAAAACATGTTTTCCTTAGAGGCACATGGAAGACAGTTTAAACACTATCTGAATAACAGTAGCAAGCAATGTATAGTACTGTATATACTCACTACTGTCTGATACACCTGAGAAGTTGGCATATACACATACCAAGAACAACCTTGTGTTTTGAATAAACTGAGGTCACAGACTTCATCTGTTTTCAGAAATCTACTGACATGACTCCATTCCAGGACAGTGTTACAACACAACACTCCCACTACAACACCATTACTCCCAGGATGGGTCAGATGATTACATATTTCTATTGATAAACAATGACATTACTTCTAAGAACTCCATTCAGAGAGAATTGTGAATGAGGAACATCTGCCATTGGTAAATAATTTAAAAAATTGAAGTCCGGCAGTGGTGGCACATGCCTTTAATCCCAGCACTTCAGAGGCAGATGCAGGAAGATTTCTGAGTTCAAGGCCAGCCTAGTCTACAGAGTGAGTTACAGGACACCCAGGGCTACACAGAGAAACTCTGTCTTGAAAAAGAAAATTGAAATTCATTAAAATTACCATAAAACAAATGAATAAAAGTAATCTCTAAAATATTTTAAAATGTAATGATATTAAAACTGGAATATTAGAGCTATCAAAATAATTTATATAAGATATAAATTATAAATAATGTGGAACATCTCTGTAGCTGAATTATGTTCCAAAGCAATGAATTAAATACTTTCACGTGTTAACTATTTCATTTTTCTAAATATCTTTGCTTGGAAAGTGATGGTTATGTGCAATCTGTCTAAATGTAAAAATTACCCAGAAACTGTTAGCATGCTCTTGCTCAGTCTTTTAAGAATTCCCATTGCTCACCTCTTCTGAGTTGCTCATCTATCTGATAGGAGGCATTTAGCTAAGTTTTCCATTTAAAAAGTTATGTTTTTCATAATTTCTCTTTGGAAAATTATAGTGATATAATTTCTTCCTTTCGATTCCTCCCTCTAAACACTCTCATATCCGTGCCCTTACTCTCTTTCAAACTCATGCCATCGCATTTCATTAATTGCTAGATACACACAAACACACACACATATTCCTAAATATAACCTGCTCAGTCTTTATGTCAAATTTGTCTCCATCAACACAGATTATCTAACATTTAACAGGTTCTTTGGAGATTTGACGGCAAAATTCCAGCCACCTTAGGACCCAATACCAGAATCTACAAGTGGCTTCCCCAAAATGATCTTCTTGGTAAGACTGAAAAACAAATGTGTAATTGTATCCGGCTCTCTCTAATTCGTATACCCATCTTTGTTGACTTCAAAATCTCCCATATTATACTTAGGGAATTGGTTATTTATTTAAGAAAACAAGTTCTGAAATGCATTGCATCTTTTTAAAAACTCATTATTTTTCTTATCTACTATGGGCTCCCCATGTTCCACTGGAAATCTGTATTTCATTGTTCAAGTCTCATGCCTCATGCAAACTTGCAAAAATAGTTCTCTGTAAATTTAGTTCTTCTTGTTCTAAAGCAGAAAGGCATTTTAGTGACATTATGAGTGTAACAATCTTCAAGAAAATCTCCTTTCAGTTCCTGGTAGTATACAGGTCTCTTTTCATTTCTAAGACTCTCATTAATGTTAACATGAATTCATCTTATTCTAGGTCATCCAAAAACCAAAGCCTTTGTAACTCATGGTGGAGCGAATGGCATCTATGAGGCCATCCATCATGGAATCCCTATGATTGGCATTCCTTTGTTTGGAGAACAACATGATAACATTGCTCACATGGTAGCCAAAGGAGCAGCTGTTACATTGGATATCAAAACAATGTCAAGGTCAGATTTGCTCAATGCACTGGAGGAAGTCATAGACAATCCTTTGTGAGTATAACCTTTGAAAGTGTGATTGGTTGATTGATTGATTGATTGATTGGTTAGTTATTCATTCATTGACCGTCTTCCTGAAGGACAAATGAGCAAGAATAATTCTGATATTTTTTTTCATTTTTCTTTCTTTTTTTTTTTTTTGGAGTCTACAGTTTGAATTCTTTATATATTTTAGATATTAGTCCTCTAGCACATGTAGAATGAGCGAAGTTTTTTCCCAATCTGTAGGTTGCTGTTTTGACCTATTGACAGTATCCTTTGACTTGCAGAAGCGTTTGGTTTCATGAGATCCTATTTGTCACTTTTTTTTTTTTAATTAGGTATTTTCCTCAATTACATTTCCAATGATATCCAAAAGTCCCCAATACACTCCCACCCCCAGCCCCCCACCCACCCACCCCCACCCCTTAATCCTGGCATTACCCTGTACTGGGGCATATAAAGTTGGCAAGTCCAGTGGGCCTCTCTTTCCAGTGATGGCCTATTAGGCCATCTTTTGATACAAATGCAGCTAGAGACAAGAGCTCTGGGGTACTGGTTAGTTCATAATAATGATCCACCTATGCGGATGCAGTTCCCTTTAGCTCCTTGGGTACTTTCTCTAGCTCCTCCATTGGGGGCCCTGTGATCCATCCAATAGCTGACTGTGAGTATCCACTTCTGTGTTTGCTAGGCCCCGGCATTGTCTCACAAGAGACAGCTATATCTGGGTCTTTTCAGCAAAATCTTGCTAGTGTATGCAATGGTGTGAGCCTTTGGAAGCTGATTATGGGATGGATCCCTGGATATGGCAGTCTTTAGATGGTCCATCCTTTCTTCACAGCTCCAAACTTTATCTCTGTAACTCTTTCCATGGGTGGGTGTTTTGTTCCCAATTCCAAGAAGGGGCACAGTGTCCACACTTTGGTCTTCGTTCTTCTTGAGTTTCATGCGTTTAACAAATTGTATCTTATATCTTGGGTATCCTAAGTTTTTGAGCTACTATCCACTTATCAATGAGTACATATTGTGTGAGTTCCTTTGTGAATATGTTACCTCACTCAGGATGATGCCCTCCAGATCCATCCATTTGCCTAGGAATTTCATAAATTCATTACTTTTAATAGCTGAGTAGTACTCCATTGTGTAAATGTACCACATTTTCTGTATCCATTCCTCTGTTGAGGGGCATCTGGGTTCTTTCCAGCATCTGGCTATTATAAATAAGGCTGCTATGAACATAGTGGAGCATGTGTCCTTCTTACCTGTTGGAACATCTTCTGGATATATGCCCAGGAGAGGTATTGCTGGAACCTCTGGTAGTATTATGTCCAATTTTCTGAGGAACCGCCAAACTGATTTCCAGAGTGGTTGTACCAGCTTGCAATCCCACCAACAATGAAGGAGTGTTCCTCTTTCTCCACATCTTCGCCAGCATCTGCTGTCACCTGAATTTTTGATCTTAGCCATTCTGACTGGTGTGAGGTGGAATCTCAGGGTTGTTTTGAGTTGCATTTCCCTGATGATTAAGGATGTTGAACATTTTTTCAAGTGCTTCTCTGCCATTCAGTATTCCTCAGGTGAGGATTCTTTGTTCAGTTCTGAGCCACATTTTTTAACGGGGTTATTTGATTTTCTGGAGTCCACCTTCTTGAGTTCTTTGTATATTTTGGATATTAGTCCCCTATCTGATTTAGGATAAGTAAAGATCCTTTCCCAATCTGTTGGTGGTCTTTTTGTCTTATTGACGGTGTCTTTTGCCTTGCAGAAGCTTTACAACTTTATGAGGTCCCATTTATGATTCTCGATCTTACAGCACAAGCTTTTGCTGTTCTATTCAGGAATTTTTCCCCTGTACCCATATCTTCGAGGCTTTTCCCTACTTTCTCCTCTATAAGTTTCAGTGTCTCTGGTTTTATGTGGAATTCCTTAATCCACTTAGATTTGACCTTGGTACAAGGAGATAGGAATGGATCAATTCGCATTCTTCTACATGATATCCGCCAGTTGTGCCAGCACCACTTGTTGAAAATGCTATCTTTTTTCCACTGGATGGTTTTTGCTCCCTTGTCAAAGATCAAGTGACCATAGGTATGTGGGTTGATCTCAGGGTCTTCAATTCTGTTCCATTGGTCTACTTGTCTGTCGTTATACCAGTACCATGCAGTTTTTATCACAATTGCTCTGTAGTACAGCTTTAGTTCAGGCATGGTGATTCCTCCAGAGGTTCTTTTATCCTTGAGAAGAGTTTTTGCTATCCTACGTTTTTTGTTGTTCCAGATGAATTTGCAGATTGCCCTTTCTAATTCGTTGAAGAATTGAGTTGGAATTTTGATGGAGATTGCATTGAATCTGTAGATTGCTTTTGGTAAGATAGCCATTTTTACAATGTTGATCCAGTGACTTGCTTGAGTTAATTTTATATCCAGCTACTTCACCGAAGCTATTTATCAGGCTTAGGAGTTCTCTGTTAGAATTTTTAGGGTCACTTATGTATACTATCATATCATCTGCAAAAAGTGATATTTTGACTTCTTCTTTTCTGATTTGTATCCCCTTGATCTCTTTTTGTTGTCTAATTGCTCTGGCTAGGACTTCAAGTACAATGTTGAATAGGTAGGGAGAGAGTGGGCAGCCTTGTCTAGTCCCTGATTTTAGTGGGATTGCTTCCAGCTTCTCACCATTTACTTTGATGTTGGCTGCTGGCTTGCTGTATATTGCTTTTATCATGTTTAGGTATGGGCCTTGAATTCCTGATCTTTCCAAGACTTTTATCATGAATGGGTGTTGAATTTTGTCAAATGCTTTTTCAGCATCTAACGAGATGATCATGTGGTTTTTGTCTTTGAGTTTGTTTATATAATGGATTACATTGATGGATTTTCATATATTGAACCATCCTTGCATCCCTGGGATAAAACCTACTTGGTTAGGATGGATGATTGTTTTGATGTGTTCTTGAATTCGGTTAGCGAGAACTTTATTGAGGATTTTGCATCAATATTCATAAGGGAAATTGGTCTGAAGTACTCTATTTTTGTTGGGTCTTTATGTGGTTTAGGTATCAGAGTAAGTGTGGCTTCATAGAATGAGTTGGGTAGAGTACCTTCTGATTCTATTTTGTGGAATAGTTTGTGAAGAACTGGGATTAGATCTTCTTTGAAGGTTTGAAAGAACTCTGCACTAAACCCATCTGGTCCTGGGCTTTTCTTGGTTGGGAGACTATTAATGACTGCTTCTATTACTTTAGGGGATATGGGACTGTTTAGATCATTAACCTAATCTTGATTTAACTTTGGTACCTGGTATTTGTCTAGAAACTTGTCCATTTCATCCAGGTTCTCCAGTTTGGTTGAGTATAGCCTTTTGTAGAAGGATCTGATGGTGTTTTGGATTTCTTCAGGGTCTGTTGTTATGTCTCCCTTTTCATTTGTGATTTTGTTAATTAGAATACTTTCCCTATGCCCTCTAGTGAGTCTGGCTAAGGGTTTATCTATCTTGTTGATTTTCTCAAAGAACCAGCTCCTCGATTGGTTGATTCTTTGAATTGTTCTTCTTGTTTCCACTTGGTTAATTTCACCCCTGAGTTTGATTATTTCTTACAGTCTACTCCTCTTGGGTGAATTTGCTTCCTTTCGTTCTAGCGCTTTTAGGTGTGTTGTCAAGCTGCTAATGTGTGCTCTCTCTAGTTTCCTTTTGGAGGCACTCAGAGCTTTGAGTTTTCCTCTTAGAAATGCTTTCAATGTGTCCCATAAGTTTGGGTATGTTGTGTCTTCATTTTCATTAAACTCCAGAAAGTCCTTAATTTCTTTCTTTATTCCTTCCTTGACCAAGGTATCATTGAGAAGAATGTTGCTTAGTTTCCACGTGTGTGTTGGCTTTCTATTATTTATTTTGTTATTGAAGATCAGTCTTAGTCCATGGTGATCTGATAGGGTGCATGGGACAAATTCAATATTTTGTATATGTTGAGGCTTGTTTTGTGACCAATTATGTGGTCAATTTTGGAGAAGGTACCATGAGGTGCTGAGAAAAAGGTATATCCTTTTGTTTTAGGATAAAATGTTCTGTAGATATCTGTCAGATCCATTTGTTTCATAACCTCTGTTAGTTTCACTGTGTCCCTGTTTAGTTTCTGTTTCCATGATCTGTCCAATGGTGAAAGTGGTGTGTTGAAGTCTCCCACTATTATTGTGTGAGGTGCAATGTGTGCTTTGAGCTTTACTAAAGTATCTTTAATGAATGAGGCTACCCTTTTATTTGGAGCATAGATATTCAGAATTGATAGTGCCTCTTGGAGGATTTTACCTTTGATGAGAATGAAGTGCCCTTCCTTGTCTTTTTTGATGACTTTGGGTTGGAAGTCAATCTTATCAGATATTATAATCGCTACTCCAGCTTGTTTCTTCCTACCATTTGCTTGGAAAATTGTTTTCCAGCTTTTCATTCTGAGGTAGTGTCTATCTTTTTCTCTGAGATGAGTTTCCTGTAAGCAGCAAAATGTTGGGTCCTGTTTCTGTAGCCAGCCTGTTAGTCTCTGTCTTTTTATTGGGGAGTTGAGTCCATTGATATTAAGAGATATTAGGGAGAAGTAATTGTTGCTTCCTTTTATTTTTGTTGTTAGAGTTGGTGTTCTGTTCTTGTGGCTGTCTTCTTTTAGGTTTGTTGAGGGATTACCTTCTTGCTTTTTCTAGGATGTGGTTTCCGTCCTTGTATTGGTTTTTTTCTGATATTATCCTTTGAAGTGCTGGATTCGTGGAAAGATAATGTGTGAATTTGGTTTTGTTGTGGAATACTTTGGTTTCTCCATCTATGGTAATTGAGAGTTTGGCTGGGTATAGTAGCCTGGGCTGGAAATTGTGTTCTCTTAGTTTCTGTATAACATCTGTCCAGGCCCTTCTGGCTTTCATAGTCTCTGGTGAAAAATCCGGTGTAATTCTGATAGGCTTGCCTTTATATGTTACTTGACCTTTTTCCCTTACTGCTTTTAGTATTCTATCTTTATTTAGTGCCTTTGTTTTTCTGATTATTATGTGTCGGAAGGAATTTCTTTTCTGGTCCAGTCTATTTGGACTTCTTTAAGCTTCTTGTATGTTCATGGGCATCTCTTTCTTTAGGTTTGGAAAGTTTTCTTCTATAATTTTGTTGAAGATATTTGCTGGTCCTTTGAGTTGAAAATCTTCATTCTCATCTACTCCTATTATCCGTAGGTTTGGTCTTCTCATTTTGTCCTGGATTTCCTGGATGTTTTGAGTTAGGATCTTTTTGGATTTGTATTTTCTTTGATTGTCGTGCCGATGTTCTCTATGGAGTCTTCTGCACCTGAGATTCTCTCTTCCATATCTTGTATTTTGTTGCTGATGCTTGCATCTATGGTTCCAGATTTCTTTCCTAGGGTTTCTATCTTCAGGGTTGCCTCAATTTGGGTTTTCTTCATTGTCTCTACTTCCCTTTTTAGGTCTTGGATGGTTTTATATAATTCCATCACCTGTTTGGTCTGGTTTTCCTGCAATTCTTTAATGGAATTTTGTGCTTCCTCTTTAATGTCTTCTACCTGTTTAGCAGTGTTCTCCTGTATTTGTTTGAGTGTGTTATTAAAGTCCTTCTTGATGTCCTCTACCATCATCATGAGATATGCTTTTAGATCTGGGTCTAGCTTCTCCGGTGTGTTGGGGTGCCTTGGACTGGGCGAAGTGGGAGTGCTGGGTTCTGATGATGGTGAGTGGTCTTGTTTTCTGTTAGTAAGATTATTACATTTTCATTTCGCCATCTGGTAATCTCCGGGGTTAGTTGTTATCGTTGTCACTGTTTAAATATTGGAGCAGACTCTGTGTTCCACTCACCAGAAGTCTCAAGATCCTGTGGCAGGTTTCGTGGGTAGCTAGCGAGTGTCAGCCGACCCTGCACCCTAGCTACTCAGGTGCTGATCTGACCAGAAGAGGCTTGTGGCCCTACTCAGGCCGGTTTTCTGCCTCCCCAACCAAAGCAGTCTCGGGTCCCGCACGATTGGACTGGAGCAGAAGCTGTGTTCCACTCACCAGAAGTCTCAAAATCCTGTGGCGGGTGTCGTGGATAGCTGGCGGGTGTCAGCCGACCCTGCGCCCTAGCTTCCCAGGTGAGAGTCAGACCGGAAGAGCCTATTTGTCACTTCTTGATCTTAGAGCCTGAACCATTGGAGTTGAGTTCTGTTTGGGAAATCCACCCCCCCCCCAAGCATAATGAGTTCAAGGTGCCCTCTATATCTTCTATTAGAGTCAGTGTATCTGCTTTTCTGTTGAGGTCCTTGATCCACTTTGTGCTTTGTGCATGGTAACAAATATAGATCAATTTGCATTCTTCTACATGTAGATCACCAGTTAGACCAGCACCATTTCTTGAAGATGCTTTCTTTTTCCACTATATAATTTTGTCTTCTTTGTCAATGATCAAAAGTCCAAGGTGTATGTGTTTATTTCTGGGTCTTCAATTCTATTCCATTGATCAACCTGTATGTCTTTGTACCAATACCATGTAGTCATAATATTTGTCACTATTGTGACCAGTGTTTTTTCACTAATTTATTTTTCAGTCCATTTATCATCTTTATAAAAGAAGGCTGTTGATGTGTTTGAGTTAATTGTATATCTGACCACTTTTCTGAAGTTGTTTATCAGCTGTAGTTCTCTGATAGAATTTTGGGGCCCCCCTTATGTACACATTTGCAAACATTGATACCTTGACTTCTCCCTTTCCAAACTAATCTCCATTCATTTAATTTCTCTAGCTAGAACTTCAAGTAATATATTAAGTAGATGGGGAGAGAATGAGCAGCCTTGCCTTGTCCCAGATTTTAGAGGGATTCTTCAAGTTCTCACATTTTAATTTGATGTTTGCTATTTGTTTGCTGTATGTTACTTTTATGTTTAGGTATATGGCATAAACTCCTGATCTCTCCAAGACTTTTAACAAGAAGGGGTGTTGGATTTTTTTTCAAAGGCATTTTCAGCAATTAATAACATATTCATGTGATTTTTTTTCCTTTGACTTTGTTTATACACTGGATTGTGTTGGTGCATTTTTATATAGTAAACTATTCCTGAATCCCTGAGATGAAGCCTACTTGACATTGATGAATGATGTTTTTGACTTGTTCTTGGATACCATTTGTGATAATTTTATTCAGTATTTTTGCATTGATATTCAGAAGCAAAACTGTTCAAAACTTCTCATGATTTGTTGCATCCTTGTGTGGTTTAGGAATCAGAGCAACTGTGGCTTCATAGAATGAATTAGATAATGTTCCTTCTGTTTTACACACACACACACACACAAACACACACACACACACACAAATTGAATAGTTTGATGTACTAGTTCTTCCTTGAAGAAAACAATCTGGCCCTGGGTGACTGTTAATGACTGCATCTATGTCCTCAGGTGTTATGGGATGGTTTAGATGGTTTATCTGATTCTGATTTAACTTGTTACCTGATATCTGTCTAAAACCATCTATTAAATCTAGATTTTCCAGATTTGTGGGGTTTACGCTTTTGAATTGGGATCTGAAGATTTTTTTAATCTCTTCAGATTATGTTGTTATGTCTCCTTTTCACTTCTGATATTGTAACTTTAGATACTGTCTCTGTGCCCTTTAGTTAGTTTGACTAAGGGTGTATCTATCTTGTCGATTTTCTCAAAAAACCAGTTTTTGGTTTTGTTGCTTCTTTTATTATTCTCTTTGATTTCAGCCCCAAATTTGGCTATTTCCTTTACTCTATTCCTCTTGGGTATGTTTGCTTCTTTTTGTTCTAGAAATTTCAGGTGTGATGTTAAAGTGCTATAATGGGATCTCTCCAATTTCTTTATAAAAGCACTTAGTGCTATGAATTTGCATCTTAACACTGCTTGCATTGTGTCCCATAGATTTGGGTTTGATATGTCTTCATTTTCATTGAATTCTATAAAGTATTATATTTATTTCTATATTTTTCCATGACTATGTTATCATTGAGCAAAGAGTTATTCAGTTGCCCTGAGTATGTGGGCTTTCTTTTGCTTTTGTTGCTACTGAGATCCAGCCTGAGTCCATGGCGATCTGTTAGAAGAAATGGGATTATTTCAATCTTCTTGTATCTATTAAGGCTTTTTTGTGTCTGATTATATGATTAGTTTTGGAGAAGGTTCTATGAGGTGCTGAAAAGAAGGCATATTCTTTTGTATTTGGATGAGTATTTTATAGATATCTGTTAAATCCTTTTAGCTCATAACTTCTGTTAGTATCACCCCATCTCTGTTTAGTTTGTGTTTCAATGACCGGTCCATTGGTGAGAGTGGGTTTTTGAAGTTTCCCACTATTATTGTGCAAGGTTCAGTGTATGATTTGAGCTTTGGTAATGTTTTTTAGAAATGTGTGTGCCTTTGCATTTAGGTCATAGATGTTCAGAAATGAGACTTAATCTTGATGGATTTTTTCCTTTGATGAATATGAAGTATTCTTCCCCATCTCTTTTAAATACTTTCTGTTGAAAGTCTATTTCATTGGATATTAGAATGGCTACTCTAGCTTGTTACTTGGAACCATTTACTTGAAAAATTTGTTTCCAGCATTTTATTCTGAGGAAATACCTATTGTTGTTGCTGAGATATATTTCTTATATGTACCAAAACTATGGATACAGTTTGTGCATCTCACTTTTGGACTTTTTTTCCTTTGTTTAAATTAGATATTTTCTTCATTTACATTTCACATGCTACCCTGCTTTCTGGCCTGGACTGCATCTGTACAAGGGAATACAATCTTCCCAAGACCAGGAAACTCTCCAACCACTGATGTCCTACTAGGCCATCCTCTGCTACATATGCAACTAGAGACACAAGCTCTGGGGGGGGGGGTCCTGTTTAATTCATATTCTTGTTCCTCTTCTAGGGTTGCAGACCCCTTTAGCTCCTTGGGTACTATCTCTGGGTCCTACATTAGGGGCCCTGTGTTCCATCTAATAGATGACTGTGAGCATCCACTTCTGTGTTTGACAGGCACTGGCATAGCCTCAACATAGATAGATATATCAGGGTCCTGTCAGCAAAATCTTGCTGGAATATGCAATAGTGTCTGGGTTTGGGGTTTATTTATGGGATGGATCTCCTGGTGGGGCATTCTCTGGATGGTCCTTCCTTCCATCTCAGCTCCGAACTTTGTCTCTGTAACTCTTTCATAGGTATTTTGTTCCCCATTCTAAGAAAAAATGAAGCATCTTTGGTCTTCTTTCTTTTTGAGTTTCATGTGTTTTACAAATTGTATCTTGGGTATTCTAAGTTTCTGGGCTAATATCCAATTACCAGTGAGTGTGTATAATGTGTGTTCTTTCTGATTGGATTGCATCATTCAGGATGATATCCTCCAGATCCATCCATTTGCCTACGAATTTCATAAATTCATTGTTTTGAATTGCTGAGTAGTACTCCATTGTGTAAAAGTACCACCACATTTTCTGTATCCATTTCTTTGTTGAGGGACATCTGGGTTATTTCCAGCTTCTGACTATTATAAATAAGACTGCTATGAGCATAGTGGAGCATGTGTCCTTTTTACAAGTTGGAACATCTTCTCGATATATGCCCAGGAGAGGTATTGCTGGATTTTCTGGTAGTACCATGTCTAACTTTCTGAGGAACTACCAGACTGATTTCCAGAGTGGCTCTACCAGCTTGCAATCCCACCAGCAATGAAGGAGTGTTCTTTCTCAACATCCTTGCCAGCATCTGCTGTCACCTGAATTTTTGATCTTAGCCATTCTTACTGGTGTGAGGTGCTATCTCAGGGTTGTTTTGATTTGCATTTTCCTAATTATTAAGGATGTTGAACATTTTTTCAGGTGATTCTCAAACATTCGGTATTCCCCAGTTGAGAATTCTTTGTTTAGCTCTGTACCCCATTTTTAATGGGGTTATTTGATTTTCTGGAGTCTACCCTCTTGAGTTCTTTGTATATATTGTTTATTAGTCCACTATCAAATTTAGGATTGGTAAAGATCCTTTCCCAATCTGTTGGTGGCCTTTTTGTCTTATTCACAGTATCTTGTGCCAATAGAAGTTTTGCAATTTTATGAAATATCATTTGTCAATTCTCAATCTTACAGCAGTAGCCATTGCTGTTCAGTTCAGTAATTTTTCCCCTGTGCCCATATCTTCAAGGCTTTTCCCCACTTTCTCCTCTATAAGTGTCAGTGTCTCTGGTTTTATATATAGTTCCTCGATCCACTTAGACTTGAGCTTTGTACAAGAAGATAAGAATGGATCAATTTGCATTCTTCTACATGATAACTGCCAGTTGAGCCTGCAACATTTGTTGAAAATGCTGTCTTTTTTCCACTGGATGGTTTTAGCTCCTTTGTCAAAGATCTGTGTGTTCATTTCTGGGTCTTCAATTCTATTGCATTGATCTACCTGTCTGTCACTGTCCTAGTACTATGCAGTTTTTATCACAATTTCTATGTAGTAAAGCTTGAGATCAGGCATAGTGATTCCACCAGAGGTTCTTTTATTGTTCAGAATAGTTTTCGCTATCCTAGTTTTTTTTTTTTTTTTTTTTTTGTAATTTCAGATGAATTTGCAAATTGCCCTTTCTAACTCTGTGAAGAATTGAGTTAGAATTTTGATGGGGATTGGATTGAATCTGTGGATTGCTTCCGGCAGGACAGCCATTTTTACTATATTAATCTTGCCAATCCATGAGCATGGGAAATCTTTCCATCTTCTGAGATCTTCTTCAAATTCTTTCTTCAGAGACTTGAAGTCCTTATCATGTACATCTTTCACTTCCTTAGTTAGAGTTGCACCATGGTATTTTATATTATTTGTGAATATTGTGAAGGGTGTTGTTTCCCTAATTTCTTTGTCAGCCTGTTAACCTCTGTGTAGAGAAAGGCCATTGATTTGTTTGAGTTAATTTTATATCCAGCTACTTCACTGAAGCTGTTTATCAGGTTTAGGAGTCCTCTGGTGGAAGTTACAGGGTCACTTATATATACTATCATATCATCTGCAAATAGTGATATTTTGACTTCTTCCTTTCCAATTTGTATCCCCTTGACCTCCTTTTGTTGTCTAGTTGTTCTGGGTAGGACTTTAAGTACTATATCAAATAGGTAGGGAGAATGTAGCCAGCCTTGTTTAGTCCCTGATTTCAGTGGGATTGCTTTAAGTTTCTCTCCATTTAGTTTGATGTTGGCTATTAGTTTGCTGTATATTTCTTTATTATGTTTAGATATGGGCCTTGAATTCCTGATCTTTCCAAGACTTTTATCATTAATGAGTGTTGGATTTTGTCAAACGCTTTCTCAGCATCCAATGAGATAATCGTGTAGTTTTTGTCTTTGAGTTTGTTTATATAGTAGATTACATTGATGGATTAGTGTATATTAAACCATCCCCGCATCAAGCCTACTTGATCATTATGGATGATTGTTTTGATGTGTTCTTGGATTCAGTTAGCGAGAATTTTATTGAGTATATTGATATCGATATTCATAAGAAAATTGGTCTGAAGTTCTCTTTCTGTGTTGGGTCTTTATGTGGTTTAGTTATCAGAGTAATTGTGGCTTCAAAGAATGAATTGGGTAGGACCTTCTGTTTCTGTTTTGTGTAATAGTTTGAGGAGAATTGGAATTAGCTCTTCTTTGAAGGTCTGAAAAAACCCTGTAGTAAATCCAGCTGGTCCTGGGCTTCTTTGGTTTAGAGAATATTGATGACTGCTTATATTTCTTTAGGGGATGTGGAACTTTTTAGATGATTATTCTCATCCTGATTTAACTTTGCTAATTGTTATCTGTTTAGAAAATTGTACTTTTCATTCAGGTTTTCCAATTTTGTTGAGTATAGCCTTTTATAGTAGGATAATGTTTTGGATTTCCTCTGGTTCTGTTCTTATGTCTCCCTTTTCATTTCTGATTTTATTAATTAGGATACTGTCCCTAAACCCTCTAGTTAGTCTGGCTAAGAGTTTATCTATCTTGTTGATTTTCTCAAAAAAACAAAAACAAAAACAAAACAAAACAAAAAACCTAGCTCCTTGTTTAGTTGATTCTTTTTATAGTTCTTTTTTTTTCCCCACTTGGTTGATTCCAGCCCTGAGTTTGATTATTTCCTGCCTTCTACTCTTCTTTGGTGAATTCACTTCCTTTTTTTCTAGAGCTTTTAGTTGTGCTGTCAAGTTGCTAGTGTATGCTCTCTCTATTTTCCCTTTGGCAGCACTCAGAGCTATGAGTTTTTCTCTTAGGACTGCTTTCATTATGTTCCATAAGTTTGGGTATGTTTTCGCTTCATTTTTATTAAATTCTAAAAAGTCTTTTATTGAGTAGAATGTTGTTCAGCTTCCACGTGAATGTTGGCTTTCTATTATTTATGTTGTTATTGAAGATCAGCCTTAGTCCATGGTGATCTGATAGGATGCATGGGACAATTTCAATATTTTTGTATGTGTTGAGGCCAATTTTGTGGCCTACTTTATGGTCAGTTTTGGAGAAGGTACCATGAGGCTCTGAGAAGGTATATCCTTTTGTTTTAGAATAAAATGTTCTGTAGATATCTGTTAAATCTATTTGCTTCATAACTTCTGTTAGTTTCAATGTGTCTCTATTTAGTTTCTGTTTTCAGGATCTGTCTATTGTTGAGAGTGGGGTGTTTAAATCTCCCACTACTACTATGTGAGGTGCAATTTGTGCTTTGAACTTTACTATAGTTTCTTTAATGAATGTGGACGCCCTTGCATTTGGAGCATAGATATTCAGAATTGAAAGTTCCTCTTGGAAGATTTTATCTTTGATGAGTATGAAGTGCCCCTCCTTGTCTTTTTTGATAACTTTGGGTTGAAAGTTGATAGTTGATATTAAAATGGTTACTCCAGCTTGGTTCTTCAGACCATTTGCTTAGAAAATAGTTTTCTAGCCTTTTACTCTGAAGTAGTGTCTGTCTTTGTCCCGGAGTTGAGTTTCCTGTATGCAGCAAATTGTTGGGTCCTGTTTATGTAGTCAGTCTGTTAGTCTCTGTCTTTTTATTGGGGAACTGAATCCATTGATATTAAGAGATATTAAGGAAAAATAACTGTTGCTTCCTGTTATTTTTGTTGTTAGAGCTGGGATTCTGTTCTTGTGCCTATCTTCTTTTAGATTTGTTGAAGAATTACTTTCTTGCTCTTTCTGGGGCATAATTTACCTCCTTGTGTTGGAGTTTTCCCTTTATTATCCTTTGAAGGGCTGGATTCATGAAAAGATATTGTGATAATTTGATTTTGTTATGGAATACTTTGGTTTCTCCATCTATGGTAATTGAGAATTTTGCTGGGTATATAGTAGCCTGGGCTGGCATTTGTGTTCTCTTAGGGTCTATATAACATCTGTCCAGGATCTTCTGGCTTTCATAGTCTCTGGTGAGAAGTCTCGTGAAATACTAATAGGTTTGTCTTTATGTGTTACTTGACCTTTTTCCCTTACTGCTCTTAATATTCTATCTTTATTTAATGCATTTGTTGTTCTGATTATTATGTGTCAGGAAGAATTTCTTCTCTGGTTCAGTCTATTTGGAGTTCTGTAGGCTTCTTGTATGTTCATGGGCATCTCTTTCTTTAGGATAGGGAAGTTCTCTTCTATAATTTTTTTGAAGATATTTACTGGTCCTTTAAGTTGAAAATCTTCAGTCTCATCTATACCTATTATCCTTGGGTTTGGTTTTCTCATTGTGTCCTAGATTTCCTGGATATTTTGTTTTAGGATCTTTTTGCATTTTGCATTTTCTTTGATTGTTGTGTCCATGTTCTCTATTGAATCTTCTGCACCTGAGATTCTCTCTTTCATCTCTTGTAGTCTGTTGCTGATGCTGGTATCTATGGTTCCTGATTTCTTTTCTAGGATTTCTGTCCCCAGAGTTGTCTCCCTTTGAGTTTTCTTTATTGTTTCTACTTCCCTTTTTAGATCTTGGGTTGTTTTGTTCAATTCCATCAACTGTTTGGTTGTGTTTTTCTGTAATTCTTTAAGGGATTTTTGTGCTTCTTCTTTAAGGACTTTTACCTGTTTAATAGTGTTCTCTTGTATTTCTTTAAGTGAATTATTAATGCCCTTCTTAAAATCCTGTTCCAGCATCATGAGATATGATTTTAAATCTGAATCTTGCCTTTTGGGTGTGTTGGAGTATCCAGGACTTGCTATGATGGGAGTATTGGGTTCTAATGATGCTGAGTGGTGTTTTCTGTTAGTAAGATTCTTACATTCACCTTTAACTATATGGTAATCTCTGCTGTTAGATGTTATAGCTGTCTCTGGATGGAGCTTGTTCCTCCTGTAATTCTGTTAGCTTCTGTCAGCACTCCTTGGAGTCCAACTCTCTCCTGAGTTCCAGTGGTCAGAATACTCTCTGCAGGCAAGGTCTCCTCTTGCAGGAAAGGTACATAGAGTTCTGACACTCAGATCCACCTCCTGGCTGAAGATTAAGGCCCGAAGGGACCCTGTCCAAGAAGCTCTGTTCCTTCTGTGGCCTGCCTACTCTCCTGCACAAAGTGGTCTCTGAGAGACCCAGGATACAAGATGGCTCTCTCACCTGAGGCCCCGGGGTCAGAGCCCTCTCTGTAGGCTGACTCTCCTCAGTGATCCTAAGATGCTGGGTGTGCTAGGATGCCTGTGGTGTGGAGAGTCCTCTGGGGACTATGGGACTGTCCACAGAGTTTGTGCCCAAGGTGGCCCACCGGAACCAACCCCAGCCACTGTTTGGGTGGGATTTCTGTGTTCCTGTTCCTGCTGGCACTGGCCTCTCCTGGTTGTTTTGGAACAGGTGTTGTGTTCCACTCACCAGTGATCCTAAGTTCCTGGGTGTGCTAAGATTCCTGCAGTGTGGAGAGTCCTCTGGGGACTGTGGTACCATCCATGAGTTCGAGTCCAAGGTGGCCTGGAGCTGGTACCGACTAGAATGGACCCCAGCCACTGGTTGGGTGGGTTTCTTGTGTCCCTGTTCCTGCTGTATTAGCCTTTGTTTATGGAACGGATAATTGAGTCTGTTGGTGTAGAGATATACTAAAGATGACTAATTGGTAGCTCCTGTTATTTTCGTTGTTGGATATGGTATTATGTGTGCATTAATCCCTTCTCTTGTGTTTGTTGTGAGATGATTAAATTCTTATGTTTTCTTATATATAGTTACCTTCCTTTTATTAGAGTATTGCTTCTAGTATGACTGTATTAGTAAAAAGATATTGTTTGAATTTGGTTTTTGTCACGGAATATCTTTGTTTCTCTATCTATAGTGATTGAGGATTTTTCCAGGTACAGTTGTCTGGGCTGACATTTGTGGTCTCTAAGTGTCTGCCTGGCATCTGTCAGGGTTCTTCTTGCTTTTAGCATCTCTTTTGAGAAGTCGCGTATAATTCTGATAGGTCTGATTTTATATGTTACTTAGCCATTTTCCCTTACAGCTTTTTATATTTTTTCTCTGTTCTGAATATTTAATGTTTTGACTACTATGTAGCAGAAGAATTTTCTTTTCTGGTTCAATCTATTTTGTATTCTGTAGGCTTCTTGTATGTTGATGGCCATCTCTTTCTTTTGGTTAGGGAAGTTTTCTCCTATTATTTTGTTGAAGCTGATTTCTGGCACTTTGAACTGGGAATCTTCATACTCTTCTATTCCTATTATTCTTAGGTTTCACCCTTTCATTGTGTCCAAAATTTCCTGGATGTTTTAGGTAGAAACTTTTTACACTTTGTATTTTCTTTAACTAATGTGTCAATATCTTCTATGATATCTGCTATGTCTGAGATTCTCTCCTCCATCTGTTGTATTCTGTTGGTCATGTTTGCATCTTTAGCATCTGATCACTTTCCTAGGTTTTCTATCTCCAGGGTTGCCTCTATTTGTGGTACCATGATTGTTTCTATTTTCTTTTTAAAGTATGGAGTGTTTTGGTAGAATCCTTTACCTGTCTGAATTTATTTTCCTGTATTTCCTTAAGGGATTTTGTTGTGGTGGTGGTTATTGTTTCCTCTTTAAGGGCATCTACCTGCTTGCCTGTGTTTTTCTGTGTTGCTCTAAGGTAGTTCTTTATATCCTCCTGAAAGGCCTCTATCATCTTCATGAGATGGGATTTTCAATTAGAATCTTGCTCTTTAGGTGTGGTAGAATATCCAGGACTTGCTATTGTAGGAGAACTGAGTACTGGTGGTGCCAAATTACATTAGCTTCTATTGCTTACATTCTTGTGCTTGCATTTTGCCATCTGGTTCTTTGATGTTAACTGACCTGGGTGTCTTGGATGAAACGGGCCTCCTTGGAAGCATGTAGAGCTGTGAGACCTGGGTTAGAGCAGGCCTTCTGTGAAGCAGGAGGTGCTGTCTCTTGTTAGGGCAGGCCTTCTATATCCTTGGTTAGAGCAGGCCTCCTGTTTCCTATGTCTCCCGTTAGGTCAGACCTCCTGGGAGACAGGTAGGCTTTGGGGTCCAAGTAGTGACACAATGATCTTTCTTTCTGGTTAAGGCAGAGCTCCTGGGAGGTAGGTAGGTTGTGGGTTCTAAGGAAGTGCAGGCAAGCTGATCCACCATGGGATCAGGTGGAGGTGCAGACCTGAAGTGGGATGGACTCTGGCAGAGCAGCATATATCCCATCTCTTAGGGCTCTGTGGGGGTCCCAGCTGGCATGGTGGGAGTCTTACCTGTGCCCCAGGTTAGGGCAGACCTCCTGTGAGACAGACAGGCTGTGGGATCCTGGAGTCAGGGACAGGGATTCAGATGGTGGTACAGAAACATTCTTACTTTTCAAATGACAATGCTAACGAAAAATGAAGATCATTAATAATAACAATCACAAGAGCAAATGATACATGGCCAGTAAGCATACACAATGAAAAATGATTTTCCACAGAAGCATAAGAACAAATAAATATACTCTCATGTAATAAATAACCTGAGGTAAACTCAAGCCTATCTGCCACACTTGGAAAGGGCACAAAACTATAATCAATGAACACATCTATGCTTTCTAAGAAACTGAGGTCACGAAACTCTTGTTTTCAATAGTGTTTACTCACCATATTCTGACACTAGGTAACTGAGGTTTCATATACTCAAATAAAAATATCTCATTTTAATATTTTTGTCTTTATAGTTTAACTGTCTATAAACTCTAATTTAAAATATTTGACCTTTTCCAACTTTTCTTTTTATATGCTTCCATCTTGTTTACTCAAGAAGTTTAGAAATTCTTACTAACATCTTTTTAGGCATGCATATAGAATATAATTTATTTTTCTTCTAATTTTTATATATCACCTTTACTAATCTCTACAAAAAATTATAACTGTGTGTTTTTCATTCATTCTGTGATTTTCCTAATGACCACTTTATCTCTTACAGCTATAAAGAAAATGCTATGTGGTTGTCAACCATTCACCATGACCAGCCTATGAAGCCCCTGGACAGAGCAGTCTTCTGGATTGAGTTTGTCATGCGCCACAAAAGTGCTAAGCACCTGAGGCCACTTGGACACAACCTCACCTGGTACCAGTACCACTCTCTGGATGTGCTTGGATTCCTGCTTGCTTTTGTGACATTCATTGTAGCCCTCATTGTAAAGTGTTTCTTGTTTGTTTACCGATTCTTTGTAAAGAAAGAAAAGAAAATGAAGAATGAGTAGAACTCATTGATTATGCATTACATGAATGAAATTTTACCATCATTCTATGTTATGAACAACCTTTTAAACACTCACTTATCACTTTACAGAAGCATATCTTTTTTGTGGTTTTGTACCATGTAAAAACAAAACACTTATAAGTCTGTGACTACTGATATGTTATCAAAGAATCCTATCATTATTTTAATTTTCAAACTATTAAATGTAAAATAATTTGCATGTGTAGAAACATATGGAAAATAAAAATTTACTTGACAGAGTCTTAAAAATCAGAGTATTATCCTTCCAATATTTGAAAATTTTCGATTTGTCTCTATCTTCAAGACCAACTCTATAGATGTCATACATTTCCAAAATAAAAAAAAAAAAAAAGCTTACTCAAACACTTTAAATGTGTGTGTGTGTGTGTGTGGTTTTCCTGAAGTAGTCTTAATTTTTTGTAGTCTGAGGAAAAGGATGATTTATTTTGGATATTTGTATTAAATAATATGGAGATGTAGAGTCCACAGAAATTATTAGCAAAAATAGAGTTATCAAAATTTCATTCTAAAATAAGTACATGAAATCTATTCATATACTTCAGGTACAAATAATGAATATTCTGAATCGATAGCTATATAGTATGTTTTCACTCTTAAAAGGTAAACAATTGTGGCAAACTAAAACAAGGTTTTTTCTTCCATATGTTATTATAGAAAATGTGGCTTTAAAGTATACTTTCAGGTATTAAATGTTGATAAAGAACAATTTATCAACAATCTGCAATTGGGTAGAGAAAATTTTTTCAAGGCTTTAGTCAACAGTTTGCAAGGTGAAAATTTAAAGCTGATAAAATAAGTTTAAAAACAGGGTTAGAATATGTATTATTTACTATATTGTTGCTGTAATCAAGTGTGCTGACCAAAACCATCTCAAGGGAAAAACAGAACAGTTTATTCTGAGTTGTGTTTACAGGTCCTTGTACTGCTGGGAAGGCAGGGCAGCAGATAGCAAGGGAGAAAGCTCACTCATCACATCTCAACCACATATTGAAAGCAGAGAGAATGAGCAGAGAGTGGGGCTAAGCTATGAACTTTCAAAGCTTGCTGGGGTGATGTACACCATAAGCTGTATATATCACCCCACCCCAATAACTGGAATGGAGGCTCTCCCTAAAGCTGTAGCACATGTGTGGTTATCCATTCCCCAGACAGGGTTGCCTAGTTCCCAGTAATAGAATCAAGCCTCAAATCAATAAAATTAGAAATGAAATACATTATTTTTAATGGCCATTTAAAAAAATTAAAGTAGAATTCATCTTAAAACTTACATTACATTGGAAATAAATCTTTTTTTCAATTTCTTATTAGATATTTTCTTCATTTACATTTCAAATGCTATCCTGAAAGTCCTCTATACCCTTCCCCTGCCCTGTTCCCCTACCCACCCACTCCCACTTCTTGGCACTGGCATTCCCCTGTACTGGGGCATATAAAGTTTGCAAGACCAAGGGGCCTTTCATCCCAATGATGGCCGACTAGGCCATCTTCTGCTATATATGCAGCTAGAGACACAAGCCCTGTACTTGTACATTTATACAATCTACCAAAATTAAACTAAGATAAAATAAAAAGAAAAACCGTAAGCAGATCCATAATGATCAGTGAGAAAGAACCACTAATAGGAAAATCTCCCATTCATGGTGGAGCCCCTTAAAACATTGATCTCTGGCATGAATCCAGTTGTGGGTTTATTGCAATCATCACCATTTGCTTCAGAGTGTTTCATTTGAGTGAGACTAGATGCTGAACTTATGTATATGTATAAGGATATCTTTTAGAGTGTAGTAGAGAATTATAATGGTGTAGAGAGTGGCAATAATAGGTTCTTTTCTATGTTCCTGACCTCATCAGCCCCAGGCTATATTTCCAGTATCAAGCATGCTGTCTCCTCTGCTAAGGAAGCCTCAGGTGCACTTAGGCAGTTGTTGGCTATTACCAGCTTATGAGAGCCAGTTAGTACACCTAGATAGATACCTTGACATGCTGGTTGTTGTTGTAGATCATAAATGTTGCAGCATGGCTCCTGCATATCTGGCCCAAGGAACATAATGGAGAAGGGATGAAAAGTTCATAAGATATAGAATACCAGCAAATTTCTGTGATATTCTAATAGAAATGGCTACAAAAACAAGACCAAAGAACAGCATTCAATTTCAAGGGGTACACCCCTAGACCAAAAATTGATGTGAGTTTAGTGGCTGTAGTTTCTTCTTGAATACCTAACTACATTCTAAATATTGATCTTTATATCTACCATAAAGTCTCAGGAACATAACTGCCTCAACATGAGTGGTCAAACACAATACACATACTAGCATGTATGAAAAACTGTACAATGTCATTTTAAACTTTTCCAATTTTGTCCTTAATTTTTATGTTTTATCTTTAGGACAACTCTTATTTGTCATACAATAACTGAAACCTCAACTTTCCATCGGTATTTCTTCCTGTTATCCACCTCCAGAATATTTCTAATATCGTTGTCTTAAATGAGAATTGAGTCCAAGTAACAGCAGGGCACATTTAGCAAATTAAAAATACCTGAAGATGCACATTTAGCCATTAAACACTTTCCTTTTGCAAACACCAAGCAAATATTTCCTCTGCTTGGGTATTTATTTACACCTCTCCTGCTCCTGTTTCCTCTCCTACCTTGTGGTTTTACAAAACATGAGACTTAAAAAAAAAAAAGAGGTTGTAATTTAGCAAGAATCTTGACATATTACCAAAATGGACTTGACCTGAGGCAATACTCACTGCAAACCTGAAAATGTAGAAAAGCAAGCAAGTCCAGAGATTCTAATCTCCACATCAGTTCAGTAATTGTAGTTCCCAATGACAAACAGTTTCACAAATATCTTTTAATCCTCACCAAAGTCTGAAGAACATGATTTTCTCTTGTCTTTTTAAGATAAAGCATTTTGTCTTGAATGCCCTCTCTTTCTACATTTATAACATTTGCTCTCTTCTTTCTACCTGGACTCTCTCTCCATTCTTGTCCTGTTTGAAGTTTTTGCTTGAGGATTTGAGCCCTGAGTTCCTCCATACCCTCACTCGCTGTTCCCTTTTAATTTCTTATAATGACCTGTTGGGACTCTCTCAATGACTTTTAATTTTCTATCCTTACAGCCTTATGGAGCTTTTATCATTAGGATATTCTGTAAGAGGTTGTCATACCCTGTCATTGTTTATTGGTCCTTCTTTCTTTAGGTCTGTATCCCCAGTTGTAGAGTAAGCTTACTTGAGGGCAATCTGAAGAAAATTTATTCTTATTGCTAGCAGATGTTTTATACTTCCCCTTATCTAAGAAGAAGCCTAACTTCTTATGTATCGCTATCACATCTTTGATAGCAAGTGTTAATATCCCACCTGGAATCCTATTTTATAATATATGATGTTCTGTTTCATATATGCCATATGACATCCTAAGTCCTGACTATCATATGTCATATGAAATCCTGAATATCTTATGCCATATGAAGTCATCCTCCAGAATAGCCCTCTTAGGACTCATGGGGAGGTTTCTTGCACTCTACTCAAATCCCTTGTGCAGTCTTGGGCCAGGCCCCTCAGGGGAGACTGGAAGCACAGACTGTGCAACCCCACTTACTTGGAGTTTGATTACAAGTCTCATTCACAGACACACAACCTCTATGATGTCCAAACCATCAAATCAGTACTAAGACTTGAGTATTTTCCATTGTCAGTATAAAATTGAATCAGCATGGTTTTATAATATCAGAGCTTCACTACTTCATGCTGGGAAAGGTGTGGCAGAGGAGAACAGCTCTGGTTCTGATGGCCACCAGCAAAGTGAATTTCTGCATTATCTTCTTTTTGACTTCTGTTTCATTTATACTCCCAGTCCAATAAATGATGTCTCCAAATTCAGCTGTGAGCATTCCTTTCCTTTAGTCACTTATCCCTTGAAATATCTATGAGTATAATTTGCTGGTTTCTTGGGCACTTCTCAGTCTGATCAAATTAATAATCAAGATTAAACATTAAGCCCCACAAGTCTATCTCTCATCAATTTAACATTAAACACATATTAAACTATAATGTGCTACCCCTAAGCATTGTGGAATATCACTTTAATGATGTAAATGGATCCAGTTGTTCTCCAACACCATCCATAGTTTCAACAGTTTCAGCATTATTCAAAACAAATGTTGAAGACTCTTCTGAGACTCAGGGAACAACCTTGGCTTTGAAGTTGTATTTTTAAAAAGGATAAATCTTGCAATACTACTCACACATATTCAGTTTCATCTTACCTCAGAAGTTAATATTGGGGTCTGAGAGTTGTTAGACTGCATAAACTCACAAACTTCCAAGATACAATGACAGAATTGCCTAAAAGTGGAGTTACTGATGGTTGTGCAGTTTGAACTATGATGTTCTGTTTCATATATGCCATATGACATCCAGAGGAACTTTGGTCCTCTGGAAAAATCAGCAGTGCTTATAGCAGTAATTGCTATAGCCCCATAGTACTTGTTTATCTTATGTTTATGGGAATTTGGCCTGCATGTCTGGTATCTAGTACCCACCCACCAATGACAGGAGAGGGGGTCAGCTGCATTGGAACTGGAATAACAGATGTTTATGAGCCACTAGGTGGGTACTGGGAGTTGTAGTTTAGGTCTTTTGGGGATAAAGGCCAGTAATCTTAACTTCTGAGACTTCTGCCCAGCATGATATTACATTTATTAAAAATGTATGTGTTGACAAGTACGATGTCAATTTAAACATTATAATAACATTGCAGATAGGCATATAGAATGACTAAATGATGCCCTCTAGCTATGTGTTTTGCTAGCATAACTCCTAAAAGCAATGTGATACATACCACCAAACTTTAGTTGGTTTAGTGAATGAATATGATACAATCTAGAAAATATTATAAAGCTCTGATTTGTCTCATATAGTATATGCTTGATACACAATCTGAATCATGTATGTATTGCTTATATATTGGAAAAGTTTGTTCATATGTTTCTAAAAGAGATACTCAGAGGGAAAGGTGGATGAGACGCACCAGTGATGAGTCCAATCATGTACCAAGCCAAATGTTTTTAGAGACAGATAAAATCAGTCTGTTCATGGAATTATACTGATATTTTTGTCTGAATAAAAAAGATGTAAAAGAAAGCAGCAAGTAATTTTTAGAAAAAAATAAAATCAAGCATGTAATAAAATTTATTGCAGTACCAAAATGCACATCATATTTTAGGATACTGCAAGATAGCGTACCATAAAGCTTCAATCTGTGGCAATTCTAATAGAGTAAATATGGTAAAAATGATAAGTGTTTTGATCTGGTGTAATATTGGACACTGCATTTTAACATAGATTTGAAAGTAAAACTGTTGATCTGGTGTTTCTAGAGCTAGCTGGAAAATTTTTTGTTGAGCCATGCTAATAGGTACTAACCTTTAGATTACAGCCATAGTGATATGATAAGATTTAATATCATCACTGTTAACTCCATTTTATTACATTTTGTTTCTGATTAGACCCAACAGTCTGAGAAATTGAGATGGTTTAATAAGGCAGCACAATTATGAAAGGTGCACCTTAGGATATGTAAAAACCATGGCTTCTATTCTGTGCTTGCATTTTATTGTATATGTGTTATCTGATCCTCATATATCAAGATGTCACTATCACTTCTCAATAACCTGAGTTTTCTGTGTATTAATGTGTGCTTATAAAACTTCCTACCTTACTTAATCCAAGTTTTAACATAAAGAAAACAATAAAATATTTCAGGATATGAAAAATTCCCTTGTTATTCCTCATAGTTTTGTTAAATTTTTTCATTTTATATGGGCAAAATATTATTATAAATCTATACAAGGGATATCCTTATTTGATGGTTTGTACTTCATACCTAAAATTATTTAACAAAGCAATATAACATCTTCCTAATAATGAAGAGAATGGTGTTAAGTGATATTGAAGAGATAATACAAAAATTTCCCATATTCTTTAATACTTTGTGGCAACCTATGTTTTCTGCTAAACAATATAAATCTCATGGTAATTACATGACCTGTAACCATAGTGTGAATCCATATGCCAACAGAATGAGATGTAACCATATATGTTATCCACATGAGTTCCAATCTGTAGGTATAGCTCACCAGCTCAAATCCCAAGTAATGTGAATATGGCCACCAGATCTGAAAGGCTATGAGAAGTTTTACATTTTCAGATGCTATCTGCCTTGGAATCACTTCTCTTTGGTCTTATATAAGCACCTAAATTTTGGTTGAGCTAATTTTATATAAAATACAAAAAAATAAAATGGTCTTCAATGTCAACAATATTTATGGTACATTTATCAAAACTGACTACATGTTAGACTTTATACTCAAAAGATTCTCCAATAGAGGTATAGGACTAGACTAGGAACTTTAAGTCAAATTTTATTTTATTTTTTGTAAATAAAGAAAGACATACATTAAAACATGTACAGAGGATTCTTTATAAATAAGGAAAAAAGAGGATCTCTTTAAAATAAAACTGCTTATTTTATTTTAAAAATAAATAAGTGCTAGATGAAATAAACAGAATTGTCTATAAACCTGAAGGTGGGAGAAAAACCTTGATCATTTAAGCTCACAGAAATCACAAAACTTACATATGTATATTTTGTTAAGGAAAGGAAATGAGTCCTGGTGCAAGTCATAAAGTCAGAACCCTAAAATGTCAGAGAAGTAGATGAGTGGGTGTATTTATTACACAGAATTGGATCACAATTATCCCTTCCATACTGCTTCCTTAAACTTAACTCTTGGAGTATAAATATTTTCAAGCTCTTATTAGTATTCTCCTCCTATTTATAATGGTAATATTAGTTTTTTGATGTATGCCCTTAAGAGGTCAGAAGTTGCTAAGTGGAGGGAGCATTTTAATGTTTACTGAATAGTCAATACCACACAAGCAAGCACCACAAGAAAGGTACTCACTGAGAATCTACTTTGTTAATTATGGGTGTCTATGAGAGAGGGAGAGAGGGAGGGAGGGAGGGAGAGAGAGAGAGAGAAAGAGAGAGAGAGAGAAAGAGAGAGAGAGAGAAAGAGAGAGAGAGAGAGAGAGAGAGAGAGAGAGAGAGAGAGAGAGAAGAGAGAGAGAGAGAGAGAGAGAGAGAGAGAGAGAGAGAGAGAGAGAGAGAGAGAGAGAGAGAGAGAGAGAGAAGGCAGGCCTGAAAGTAAGTAGTTCGTCAAATCTTTAGCTTAGTTGAGTTAATTACATGACAGGGTAACTGTATACACATATACAATAAAATGCAAGGATAAGATACAAAGCATTGTTTTAACATATCCTAAGACCTAACTCTTCATAACAGTACTTCTAAACATTAAGCTATCTCTTCTTCACAGACTGTTAGCTCTAATCAAAAATCATCATTTATTGGACTGGGAGTATAAATGAAACAGAAGTCAAAAAGAAGATAATGCAGAAATTCACTTTGCTGGTGGCCATCAGAACCAGAGCTGTTCTCCTCTGCCACACCTTTCCCAGCATGAAGTAGTGAAGCTCTGATATTATAAAACCATGCTGATTCAATTTTATACTGACAATGGAAAATACTCAAGTCTTAGTACTGATTTGATGGTTTGGACATCATAGAGGTTGTGTGTCTGTGAATGAGACTTGTAATCAAACTCCAAGTAAGTGGGGTTGCACAGTCTGTGCTTCCAGACATATGACATATGATAGTCAGGACTTAGGATGTCATATGGCATATATGAAACAGAACATCATATATTATAAAATAGGATTCCAGGTGGGATATTAACACTTGCCATCAAAGATGTGATAGCGATAGATAATTGTGGAGTTACACTGATGGTATTAAATCTTATAATATCACTACGTTTACCTTTCGCCATCTGGTAATCTCTGGAGTTAGTTGATTTAGTTGTCTCTGGTTAGAGCTTGTTCCTCTTGTGATTCTGTTAGTCTCTATCAGCAGATCTGGGGGACTAGCTCTTTCCTCTGCGTTTCAGAGGTCAGAGCACTCTCTGCAGGCAAGCTCTCCTCTTACAGCGAAGGTGCACAGATATCTGGCCTTCGGACTGGCCTCCTGGCAGAAGATGAAGGCCCTAAACAGGGCCTGTCCCAGAAGTTGTTAGCTTCTGTAGTCCACACTCTCACCTGCACAGACTAGTCTCAGAGGGATCTGGGAACCAAGATGGCGCCCCCAGGTGCTCTGGCAAAGCCCTCCTGGGTGGGGCGGACACCTCTCCTCTGGCAGGGAAGTTGCTCAGGTTCTGGAGCCCAAAATGGGGTCTGCCTCAGAAGCTGTATTCTAGAGACCTTTGGGGGTGGCTACTGACTCCACATCCAGGTGACCTGGTGCTGGCACCTACCGGAAGGGATTTACAAATATTATTTCATTTAATAGTTTTATATCACTGCCATTTACATTAAGTCATTGGTCACAGAATGTTTAGATGGAAATGAGGAAGTCATATTCTCTATAGTGTTGTGAGCTGACCCACAGCTCACATGGACAGGGTACACCTGAGTGGCAGGCCGGGGCTGAAAGAGCAGGAAACTAGGTGGTCGAGAGGAGAATGGAGCTAAGTCAAGATTCCTGATCAAAGCTCAAATGTTTAATGGCAAATGAGCTTATAAAGGGGGTGAGGGAAGGCCCATTCCCACCTATTCATTTTTGGAGCCCAGCTGCAGGTGATGATGTGCAGGATAGGTTGTAGTCTCTGGAGATGTAGTCTCCAGAATAGCTCAGTGGCCTCCCAGCAGGTAGCAGTATCTTGAAGGGGAACAGCAGCAGTGGCTAAATAATAGAGTGATCTAGGGTGGAAGGCTCCACCCTAGATAATCTCCTTAGTGACAGCAAAGTCAGGATCTGGCTCAGCCTGCTTCAGGCTAGGGGAGGTTACACTATAAGTTACAAATAAATGTCAATAAGTATTACAATTTTCAGATCACATCATATGATGTACATATTATAATTTTATTTTTGGAACATTTGTTGCTCAAAGATGTGAATATACATAGTGATGTTCCCCAGGAACATGGAATGATTAAGACAGCAAGGATTGTCTTGACTGTGCTTGACCACTGGTACTTATCATTCCTATAATACTTCAATAGCTTCATGTTCTCTTGATTTTTGGCAGTAAAGCATTCTCTATCTTCACAGGAAATGGAGGAGTTTGCACAGAGCTCAGGAGAACATGGTGTGGTGGTGTTTTCTCTGGGGTTGATGATCAGGAACATAACACAAGAAAGGAGCCAACACAATTGCATCAGCCCTGGCACAAATTCCACAAAAGGTAAAATGGTGCCCCAGTGGGAGACCAAGTTATCTACTGAGTTTATGAAAGTGTAGAAAGATCTAATTATAGAATGCTCCTTTATTTTATTTTTATGGCTCTCTCTTCATAAGGTAAATAAACATAATTTACCACAGCTGAATTTAATCCATCATGCCAATCATGCAGATGAATGTGGACAAAGGTAACAAAGTCATGGTCAGGTTAATGGCCAATGTAAATATCTACAGTCTGTGAGGTTATTCCCAGGATGGTAAAGACAGACAACTCAACTGATTTGCCATCATGGCACCTTTCTAGAAACTTCTGAACAGAGAGTTTAGTGGATATGGAATACTTGAAAAAATTAATAATAAATAATAATTTTTAAAAATGCTAAACTCCTTTAAAATAACATTGGAAAAGTGAATATAAACTATGGGATTACTTAATTTGACATGAAATTAAAACTGGAAAATTAGAAGTATTATAGTAAATAAGCATAAACTTATCTTAAATACATGCATGTTTCAGTAACTCTTTCAAGTGTGCATATAACTGCACATGGCAAATCATGATAACATTCAACCTAATTAAATATACAGAGAAAAACAGATAATGTCTCAGGTTTTTTATTGTTTTTACTGACTCTTCCTGACCACACCTATGCTATAAAAGGCATTTTTAGTTAAGCTGTGACTAACTTCTAAAATAGTATATTTTAATTTGAATCCTAACATAAAATATTGTCTACTAGATTTGAGGGCAAGAAATCAGACACCTTAGGACCCAATACTCGGGTGTTCAAGTGGATGCCCCAGAATGACCTTCTTGGAAAGATTCTGAGAATCAATTACTGAAAACACAAATCACAGAATCAATGGGTTCATATGGACTCAGAGACTGAGCTAATAATCAGAGAGCCAGCATGGGCCGAACCTGGGCCCTCTGAATATGTTATAGATGTGTACCTTGTTTTTGTGGGACTCCTAACAGGAAGCAGGGGCTGTTTCTCCCTACAGGTCTTGTTTAGAAGTTCCAATACTATGAAAATCCTTAGAGAAGAGGTGTCCAAGTAAGTTTCACCTCAATACCTTCAGGCCCTATGTCTGAGGTGTATTATTATTATGCCTTCAGCAATGAGGTCTTATTTTCAAGCTCTGAGAGGCAAAGAGGAAAGTATATATTATTTGAAGAAAGTCCTGGACACCCCCCCACACACACACACACCCCTCAGGCAAGCCAACAACCATCCACACTACCTCTGTGACCCAAAAACATAAAGTGAAGTTTCCCTTCCCTGACACAGGATTTTTAGTTAAAACTCTGTAGTTCCTGAGAGCAGCAGTATCACCTCACTTCACAAAACTCCATCCAAATTACACACACACACACACACACACACACACACACAGAGAGAGAGAGAGAGAGAGAGAGAGAGAGAGAGAGAGAGAGAGAGAGAGAGAAATAGACAGAGGCAGAGAGAGAGACAGAGAGACAGAGAGACAGAGACAGAGAGAGACAGAGACAGAGAGACAAAGACAGAGACAGAGACACAGTCAGACAGACAGAGTGACAGACAGATGGATAGACAGATGAGTGCACAGGCAGGTGGACAGGCAGGCAGGCAGGCAGGCAGAGATAGAAAGACACAGAGTATGTGTATGTACTAATAAGCAAGCCAATTATTGTTATTTCCCTATTTATTTCTCAAGCATCTTTAGTTGCATTCTTTACCTTGGGAGGGGAGAAGGGTAAGGAAAGAAAGAGAAAAGTAATGAGTGGTACAAAGAACATATGAACTCTTTATGTCAACAAGTAATAACAAACACATGGTATTCTCAGCATTCATTTCTTCCATACAATATATACTTTGTGTGTTCAACTGATAATCATTTTCTATCACAAACCACATACCAGGACACATACCACATCAGTCATTCATCCCTCATACTTCTTCCATAAACCCTAGCTCCACAATAAAGAAAACCTAAGATACAGAAATCTCACTTACTCTCCTATGCACTTAGGTACTTCTTGCTCTGAGATATTAAAGCAATTTGGGCAAGTCAACTTAATTTTTATATTAAAACTTCCCAGCCTCTTTGAGCACTTTATTATATATGTATATTTAAGACTTTTAGTGAGAATCTTTTCTGATGTCCTTCTGATCTTAGGTCATCCAAAAAATAAAGCTTTTGTAAGTCATGGTGGAGCCAAGGGCATCTATGAGTCAATCCATCATGGGATCCTCATGTTTGGCATCCCTTTATTTGCAAAACAACATGACAACCTTGCTCACATGGTGGCCCAAGGAGCAACTGTTCCAGTAGACTTTCATACAATGTCCAGTTCAGATTTGCTCAATGCACTGAAGTCAGTCATCAATAACCCTTCATGAGTATAATAGTGAATTTATTTATTTGGGTTGTATTGGAATCCAGAACTTTACACATGCATACTGAGCAGGTATTCTATCAATGCGCTGTCACAAGCTCATTTATTACAGATAATTTCTCATGGGAAGATCCAAGGAGCAACAATAAACCTGAATAAAGAAATAATGATGAGGACAAAAAAACTGTATTAGACAGCAAGGGAATGTCAATGTGGTTTTTTTTTCCATTATTTTTGTATTAGAGTTTAAATTTAACTTAACATATTTCTCTTTCATCATGCAAAGCTCTGGAATACCAAAATTGTACCAATATCCCAGAACAAACGCCTCTCAGTTGTATTATTTTAAAAATGTCAGAGTTTTAGGGAAACTCAGATTATAGAAATTGCATATATATATATATATATATATATATATATATATATATATGAATGAAGATAGCTACCAGCAACCATTTTTCTTTTTCTTTAAAATGTCTCCTAAAATTTGAGTTTGTTAACCAGCAAGTTAACAATAATTTCTAATTCCAATTACATTTAATGCTTCCAATTTTATCTTTGCCAATATTTTGATTCCATCATTGATCTATGCTAAAAAAAATAGAGCTTTTGATTTTTACTCAATAGCATGGGCAAAAACTGATTCTACGTATAAATAGTGCACATCCTTAGGTTTTAAGTTGTGGTTACCTTTTAAGAAGATTGTAAAATTTTTAAAAATCACTTTGAAAGAAAGAACTTAGCACATTACTGTGTATTACACACAATAATGATTTACTTTCCAAATTGCTTCAGAGCATGCATTTAGTTAAATTATGCTTCCTTGTCATATAATTACATTCACCACAAATATTATGCATATATTTCATGCATTAAAACACAGACATTTGTTTAGAAGTATATTGGTGATAAATAAGTAACATACAAGTTTTTAAATCAAGTTAATTCAATTTAAGTAGATTTTAATCATTCCAATATGCACTTTGTGAAACAAATTTTCTTGTTACAGCTTTCACAAAAATATTTTTTCCTTTTTTCTTGGTTATTTTATTTTTTTACATTTCAAATGTTATCCCCACTTCCTGGTTTCCCCTCTGCTAGCCCCCTATCTCATCTCCACTCTTCTTGATGGTCAAATATAATATATATATATTTGTGTGTGTGTGTCTATATTTCTAATATTTAATAGACATGATTATGGCACTGGAAAATGGAGATGAGTTCTTAAATAGGCAATATATTTTGACGGCTTATGACACATTGAATTAGTCTTCAGTAAAGTATACATCATCCTTGTCATAGGCCTCACCTCCTATATAACAATATATTATTACTGCTGCCTTTGTCTCAAAAAAACAGTCTTCTCTGTGCATTTTATGGCTTACTTTCTTGACTGTATTATAAATAGCAAGAAGTGAAGTTGCATCTATTGTCATTAGTTCTGTGTTATGATACAGTACATTAAGCTTTAAACTTGATGATCAATGTCTATAAATAAGCCCCTTTCCTATATCTACAGGTGTGTTATCATATCATCACTATAATCAAATATCTCTTCAATGTTTCACTGTAAAATATTAAGCATTCTCAATATTAAAAATCACAACACAGAAAAGTACAAACAGTAATAGCAAGAATTTACTTACTGAGCAGTGGTGGCACACGCCTTTAATTCCAGCACTTGGGAGGCAGAGGCAGTCAGATTTCTCAGTCCAAGGCCAGCTGGGTCTACAGAGTGAGTCCAAGAATAGCCAGGGCTATACAAAGAAACCTTGCCAAAAAAAAAAAAAAAAAAAGAATTAAAGAATGTACTCTGATTCCACTTTACAGCAAGACTAACTTGAAGTATGTAAAGAGCCAAAACATTTTACATTTTTAGTAATAAAGGAAAATATAGTTTATTATTTACATTGAACAACTCACAACTACAAGGAGATATTTATAAAAAGACAAAAGAGTCAGCAAAGGAACAATTATTGCACATCTATATTTATAATTAATAACCATGTATAAATGACTGGTACAAATTCCTCATAAATTCTAACTCCTTATCCATTCTGTCCAGAAATGCACCACAGTGGAAATGGCATGGATTCGCAATGCATTTGCAAATTTTTTCTACTACTGTTCTGAACTCTTTACACCAGCTCCATTAGTAAATGGCTTTCTGCTTGACTCATACTTCTAAACCTCAAAACTGGCTCATTTTGATTTTGTTTATTTTGCTTTCGGGCCTTAACTGATTCCAATCTCTTATTTATGTATATTTGTTTTCTTCCTAGCATTTCTCTTTATATATTCAAGTCTGTGTGTTGAAGTAGTTCTAGCTTATATATTATTTAATAAGATCTTGATTGTGATAAGTGACCACAATCATTTTTCTTATGCTTTCATGTAGTCATCTTTATGATATGCATAACTTTATATACATATATTTTCATGGTCATTCTGTAAGGGAATGTCCATTGTATTTTCCTTTAGCTATAAAGAGAATGCTATGTGGTTGTCAACCATTCACCATGACCAGCCTATGAAGCCCCTGGACAGAGCAGTCTTCTGGATTGAGTTTGTCATGTGTCACAAAGAGGCCAAGCACCTGAGACCACTCACACACAACCTCACCTGGTACCAGTGCCACTCTCTGGATGTGATTGGATTCCCACTTGCCTGTGTGGTGGCCATTGCTTTTCTTGGTGTAAAATGCTGTCTGTTTGTTTACTGATTTTTTTTGGAAAGATGGGAAAGAATAAAAGGGACTAGTGCTCTTTAAGAAGGAAGGCTCTGATCTGTGGCCCTGATGAGGAAGACTATTCGATTCCATGCTAGCACTGTGTATCAGATGCTTGTTGTTTCAGGAGGCATTGGGCTACTTGATTTACCTATATATTTTACTTCGTGTGTTACGGTATTAACCATTTTAAATCTTTATCTTCTTATACAAGTTGTTTTCATGTTGATTTATCAATGTAATAATGATGAGAATGATGATAACCACTGAAACACCAACTTGTTTATGAGAGAAAAATAGGAAGTTTGAAGTTTTTATTGTAAATGTTCAGATTTTATTTTTTAAATGAAATTGAAAAAATGGACTATCAGTGTCTGTCAAAAACAAAAAGGAAAAAATAACATGATATATTTCTAAAGTGATAAGGGAAAATAAATAAATAAATAAATAAACAGACAGAAGACAGATAGATGGTTGATAGATAGATAGATAGATAGATAGATAGATAGATAGATAGATAGATAGATAGATAGATAGAGATTGCTCTAAAAACTGACAGGGCAAGTTTTATTGAAACTACCACAGTAAAGGAAAGCTGGTGGGTTCATAACACATACACAGTCACAGACCACCAATAACAACAAAGCAATAACAATGAATACAAAATAAAGTTTAAAGAACACTAAAACATGAGGAGAGGGGAATTAAAGAAACGGGAATTTAAAAAGAAGTTTTAGAGTAAGTGAAGAAAAATTGCTTAAATGTCCCAGCAATGGAAAAAAAAAAAAAAAAAAAACAGCGTGCGCGTGGTGCAGTTCACAGTTTCACAGAAGTACAGATGCATGCACATCAACATTACAAGTTAAATTCCTTTTAAAGACAGAGTCCATAGCAAAATACAAGTGGAATCCAGAATAAGTTGATCTAGTCTAGTGCAAGTGCTATCCGCTACATGGTAAAAATACATGTTTTTGTTTTTCTTTTTATTTATGTATTTGTCAATTGTTTGTTTTTACATCCCAAATTCTGTCTCCTTCCTGGCCCTTCTCTCACAGATTTTCTCCCTCTATCCCCTCCTCTTCTTCTCTGAGAGGGTAAACAAAATACTTTAAGAATTTATATTTATTTATTACATGAACTCAAGATGTTTCCTAATACATTTCCCACTGAAAACTAGATCATCCAATAAAATTTTTGTTGGAAAAAAGAAAGACATTTTTAACCACATGACAGACACCTTGAATATCCTTTTCATTGAACGGTCCTGTGCCCTTGGTCAGTGTGAAACTGCACAACAGAAGATGGCCTGCAGTGCTCAGAATACTAGCTGAGTACATCATGCTCAATGCAGTGTGCTTGGTGTAGTTAAACATTTCCTTCCTGTGGCAACAAGGTGGTTTATGTCTTTTCCTTACTCATTTAGCAAGTCATTTCTAGCTGCTGTGATACCCTGGAGAAGTAAGGAAAAACGCAAACTTAGAGTACACTTTCCCATTAGAAACAGAGATTAATAGTTGTGGAAAGAATGAGAATTAAGATTGAATGGGAAATTTTGGTATCATAGCATAGTATCTGTGCTAGAGATAATATCTTAAATAGTAAATGGTTCTCAAGATCTGACCTGCAATATCTAAAATTTAGAATTTTTATACTCATAGTATAGTCTGCAAAGCAGAACACAGAAGAAAGAATCCAACTGTACAGCATTTATTTTGCTCAGTAAAACATAGAGTTGGGATGGGAGATATAACTATCACTTTTGATACATGGAAAAGATTTCTACAGTGCTCTTTAGTGCAAAACTTGAATATGATTATTAATGAGATCAGCTGTGATAATGAGGTAGGAAATAAATAACCCATCTTTAAACTACGTTTTTCAGAGAGCTCTCAGCCTATTGTAAATGGAGACCTTGAATCTTGGCCAGTCAGAGTTTGCCAATTGTCCCTGTTTACTCTGCACCAATTATATTGTTTGACTTTGCTCAGGGCAAGACGCCTTTTGTAATGGCCTTGTCTAGCTATGTGCTCATCTGTGGTTAATGATCTCCAGGGCATAGAGAAGACTTCCAAACAGTATTCTGAAAGTGTTAATTTTAGGATTTTTCCAAAAAGACTCAGACATGATTTTTTTCAGGAAATACATAAAATGAATCATAATGCAGAAAGTCCCCAAGAATGCAACTCGCAGAGACCAAGACCCAAAAGAGATAGAAAGACAGTGATTGCAGCATCAGCTCAGCTTTGCTGGAACTGTGACAAGCAGCTGTGCTGGCTTTAGGACTCTGGCTGTTCCCAGTGGATGTGCCTGTGCCACACCAGAAACATGGAGTCCTTTTGGCACATACTCAGAGCAGTATGACTGGGTGATATTATGACAGACATAATTTTAGCTTTCCGAGAGTTCTCAATGATGATTTCAAGAATGATGACACTGGTGTGGATCCCACTAACATTAAATGTGGCTTCCCTTTCCCCCACATCCTCACCAGTATTTGTTGCCAGTCATTTTCCTCATCTTAGTGATTCTCTCTGGAGTAAGATAAAAATGTAAAATAGTTTAATGTGTATTTTTCTACTTTTAAGGACAATGAACACTTTGAGATATTTTTACTTCATCATTTGAGAACTCTCTGTGTGGCAATATATTATAATGAAAATATCTCTCAAAAAAATAAACTGCTACTTTTTTATAACTTTAGTCTAGAGTTAATAATACCATTTGATGTCACTTAAGGCTTATGATTGATAGCCTGCTTTATTCTCAGCCTGTTTGTTTAACTTGTCTTCATGCAATCAAGTTTTACAGTAAAATCTTAAGTATAGCCGTGATCTTAAATTATATACTTTTCCATGGCTCTGACTCAAAATTCTGAATGTGTACATGCATGTGTCTTAGTTTGGGATTTTATTGCTGTGAAGTAACAACAGACCATGGCATCTCTTATAAAAGAAAATTTTAATTGGGGTTAGTTTATACCTACAGTAGGTTTATCATCATGGCTGTCAGAATGGTGGCATCCATGCAGACATGGTGCTGGAGAGGTAACTGAGAGTCTACAACTGGATCTGCAGGAAGAAGCAGTGAGCCACAAGGCCTACTTTGAGCTTCTGAAACCTCAGAGCCCACTTCCCAATGACACACTTCCTCCAACAAGGCCACACCTTCTAATAGTGGCATTCCTTATGAGCCTATGGGGTTCATTTTCTTTCAAATCACCACAGTCATGACAATAAATGTTGAAAACAACAAATATGTTGAAAAAAAACCTTATGGAACAAAGATCTATTTTAAATGCTAGAAACAACATTCCAATAATACTCAATAGAGTTTTTCATTTGTTTGTTTGGTTGGTTGTTACATTGGTCATTTGAGGTCAGGTAGAATCAGTAAGAATTTCTGTGAAAGGTCCCTCATTCTTTTTCCCATGTGATGCTTTCTAAGATGTTAATAATTATGGAGCAAAATTCCTTTTTTAGAAACACAAAAAAAAAATTCACAAGCACAGAAACATGGACAGATTCACACACAAAAAATTGAGATAAGCAAAGATAAATATATTTCATCACATATGATAAAATGATTCTTTCATTTAGTGTAATTATTAAATCTTACACAGAAAGAAATATAGGAAAATATGTGCATGGGAGGATAAATTTTACACACTGTGGAAATTTTAATTACATATTAAGTACTTCAAGTTTAAATATCACCCAAAATTGCTTCAAAACTGACTTTATAATATTCCAAGTGTGTCATCTACTACAAGTGGTTTAATATGGAAAGCTGTGAATTTTCATATGTTACATGGGCAAAAATCATATAAATGTATTCATATATAAAATTTCTTGGCAGCATTATATTTCTTTTAAATATAATGAATATGTTAAATAGAAACAATGCTTAAAGACAGAAATATAACCATAACTACAGGGGGGGCAACTAAACAATCATTAGTTTATTTTTGAAGGTGGCTCATGAAGCTTAGTCGTCAACATGAGAGTGGACAACTGTTAAGTGAGAATTTCCTTCACTAATTTACAGAATGAATTAATAGGAGTTAAGAATCGATAATACAAATGTGCTAACTGAAAGACAGCCTCTTAATACTCTTTAATCATAAAACCCAATATTTAATATATAACACAGAAACATTTTTCAATAATTTACTTTTTATTCACTTTACATACTCATCACAGACCCTATCCCTACCTTACGAATCCCTCCCATTTATCCCCTTTTTCCCTGAGGAGAAGGGGAAGTCCCCCTTGGGTACCACTGGACCCTGGGACATCTACTCCCAGCAGGAACATCCTCTCCTGCTGAGGTCTAAACAGGCACTCCAGACTGGCAACAGAGTCAGAGACAGCTCCCATTCCAATTGTTATGGGATCCACATGAAGGCCAAGCTCTGCATCTGCTACAGATGTGTAGGGGGCCTAGGTTTAGCCTCTCCATGATCTATGAGTGGTGGTCAGTCTCTGTGAGCTCCCATGGACCCAGGTTATTTGACTCTGTAGACCTTATTGTGTTCTTGATGTCTCCAGTTCAAGCAATTCTATCCCCCAAGACCCCCATGATGTTTGGCTATGGGTCTCTGCATCTTTTTTCACCAGTTGCTGTATGAAGCCTCTCAGGAGACAATTTTGCTAGGCCCCTGTCTACAAGCAGAGCAGAGTATCATTAGTAGTGTCTGGGGTTCTCACTCTCAAATGGGCTGGGTCTCAAGTTAGGGCAGTCTTTGGTTGGCTATTCTTCAGTCCCAGCTCCATCTATATCCCTGCATATCTTGTAGGCAGGACAATTTTGTGGGTTGAAGGTTTTATGGGTAGTTTGATATCCCCTTCCTCCACTTGATGTCTTGTCTGGCAAAAGGAAGTGACCATTTCTGAGATTCTATCATACATCCATCAGAATGGTTAAGATCAAAAACGCAAGTGACAGCACATGCTAAAAAGGCTGTGGAGCAAGGGGAGCACTCTTACTTTGCTGGTAGGAGTACAAACTTGTGCAACCACTTAGGAAATCAATTTGGTGGTTTCTCAATAAATTTGGAATAGTTCTACTGTAGAACCCAGCTATCCTATTTCTGGCCATATACCCAAAGGATGTCCCACCATACCACAGTGACACTTGCTTAACTATATTCATAGTAGCTTTATTTGTAATAGCCACAAACTTGAAACAACCTAGATGCCCCTCAATTGAAAAAAGAAATGTGGTACATCTACACAATGGAATACTATTTCACTTTTAAAAACAAAGACATCATGAAATTTGTAGGCAACTGGATGAAACTTGTGAATATCATCCTGAGTTACCAGACCCAGACCCAGAAAGACACATGTGGTATGTACTCACTTAAAAGTGAGTAATAACCATAAAGTGCAAGACAAACATGCTACAATCCACAGACCCAGATAAACTAGGTAATAAGGAGGGGAAATGTGTGAATCTTACTCAAAATGCAAAATAAAATAGTCATGGGGTGGATGCAAAGAGGGAACTGAGTGGGAAAGGGGGTATAGAGGGGAATGGGACTGGTGACCAGGTGTGAGTGGACAGAGGTGGAGAGGTGGGGAGAGTGCTGGGGGTGAGAATAGAAATCTATAAGGAACATCTCTGGACCAAGTTGTAACTCTGGGATGGGGAGGCTCCAGGAAATCTATGGGGGAGACCTTAGCTCAAAAAAAAAAAAAAAAAAAAAAAAAAAAAAAAAAACTCAACATATTCTTAAAACCAACAAGAACTAGAAACATTACTGAAGACTAATGAAGACTGAACTTTAGAACAAACGTGTCTTCCCCAGTGTCACTGAAAGTCTTCTAGTGATGAAACATTCAGCTGTCAGGAAAAAAGTAAAATGTCTACATTTTTGATTCAGTTCAACAAAATGATACCTAAAGGATACACAAAATATCAATATTTCATCTGTTAGCACCCCAAGTATTATTGTCTCCTTGGGTATTTGGGAATGTACAGATAATTATAAGTGGGAGTGTAGTGTTCTTAGAAACAGTCATTGAACAAGAGATAGAGAATAGGAAGTGTGGCAGAGATGAGTTTAGTTAGTCAGTGATTCTCCATTTTGGTGGTAAACATTCACCTGATGTCCCAATATGTGAGCCATCTTAATGTTTTACAAAACATTTTGTGGGATTTTTGTTCCATCTGTACTTACCTCCATCCTGGTTAGAAAGGACCAATATAGTTTGGCTCATTTGTATCTTTCATATGCAGCAATTCTCTGTGTCCACTCACAAGCCAGCACTTTGGTGGCCAAGTATTAGTTGCCTCAATTATGTTGTCCTAAATACAAGGTTTGTGAAAATAAGAGATTTAAGTAGACAATCGCTACTTAAGGACCTGAATAATCATCTTCTTATGTTAATGACATATTCACATGCTTTTGTTTACATCCTATACTCATGTCAAGTGAGGTATTTTTTCTGTTGGGTCTCTTTTTGTATGAAGTTAGAATAAGGTTGGCTTTGCTCAAGCTGCTGAGTCACAGTGACATTTCTAATAGTCACACTCTGAGAAAGGAGGTCAACTAAGGTTTGATAAAACGGTAATAATTAACCATAAATTCTATGTTAGATAAGGTGAGACCTGGGAATGATTAATTAATAATAGCAAATAAATGCAGATTGCAAGCATTAAAGCAGTTGTCTTTTTCCATCGCCATTGGTTACAAGTAGCCGAAGTTCAATCATGCTTAATTCTTTCTGGTTGCTGTTAAAAGCATAAAACCACTGCACTGTACAATACCCATCAAGTTCATCAATCATTTGGTTTACAAACAAAATCTGACCAGATAGAGCAATTCCCAATTTTTTGAAGATCTGACATTTTGATTTCCCTAATGGGTGCACAAGTGTCTACTACCAGCAATAGAAGAGTATTTCTCCCTTATCGTTCATCCTTGCCAGCAGGAGCCGTCATTTGTTATTGATCCTAGCCATTTTGACAAGTTTAACACAGAATATCAAAATCGTTTTGATTTGGATTTCCCAGGTGGCTAAGTATGTTGAAATTTTAAGTGTTTCTCAGCCATGGTGAGTTTCCTCTATTGAGAATTCTCTAGGTACACATGTACCCGATTTTTAATTGGGTTATTTGGGTTTAGGATACCTAGTTTCCTTAGTTCTTGATATATTTTGGATATTAGTGACCTATCAAAATGTGGAGTAGGCAAAAATCTTTTCATTCTGTAGACTGCTGCTTTATCCAAATGATGGTGTTCTTTGCCTTGAAGAATCTTTTTAGTTTCCTGAAGTCCCACTTATTTTTTTATTTATTCTAGATTTTTTTTTTATTTCTGGGGATTGTAATATAATTACAACATTTCTTCCTTTCCTTTCCTCTCTCCAAACTCTTTCATATAAACACTCGCTCCATTGTCCCTCTTTCCTGTCCCCCTCACACAGTCCCTAGCCCCTTCCCCTATCCCCTTCTCCTCTGAGAGGGTGGAGAGCCCCTGGGTATGCCCCACCCTTTCACATCAAGGTAATCTTTGATCTTTGTACCTGCACTATCACTGTTCTGTTCAGAACATTGTCTCCTGTGCCAAAGAGTTCAAGCTTATTCTCTAATGTCTCTCCTGTCAGATTCAGTGTGTTCAGTTTTATGTTGAATTCTCTGGCCCACTTGGACTTGAGTTTTGTGCAAGGTGATAAGTTTGGATCTATTTACATTTTTCTACATGCGAACATCCAGTTTGACAAGCACTATTTGTTAAAGATATTGTCTTTCCACTGTATATTCCTGGTTTCATTATCAGGTGTCCATTTTCTGTGGACCTGATAGTTATGGCTACCCACAGGGAGTCCAGGTAAAATGTATTTCTGGGAATGTGGATCTAACACTTAGAAGAAAGGGCAGTTAGTCTAGGAGTCTGAAGAGTTTCGCAGGAAGAAGGAGAGTAGATTGGGATCTGGTTATTTAGTCTGTTTAGAATGATAGGAGACTGTGATGAGAAATCATTGCAGAAGGTCTGATATATTGGGGGATTGGAACTGGAGGGGCAGAAAGAGAGGTGAAGATCTGCAGTCAGCCTCCTATCAGCTTCCTTGGCAGGAGTGGCACTTAGGTTAGCAGTGGGTGACTGCTGGAGTTGGGGCCCAGGACAAAGTAAGGGTAGGGAAGGGAGGTTAAGAAAGAAAGGGATCCACAAGAATGTGGGAAGAGCAGAGGAGGGGTGGGGAGAGGAAGGCTACAGCAGGTGTTCTGTTACAGAGCTAGAGATGAGACTGGAGGATTGGATTTAAACTGGAGGAGGGAGCAGTGAAGATCTTCATTTGGCTTACCTTTTCCCTACCAAGTTCAGCTGTTGTGTTCCTAGTGAATACTCGCTGGTGTTGAAGCATGGGATAATGAGTTGAGGGAAGGAAGGTTGGAGGTGAAGAAGGTTGTAATCCGGTGAGAATGGGATCAGAAAGGAAAGGGAAACTGCATTAGGCATTCTGCTACAGAGCTGAAGTTGAGATTGGAGTGTTGGGGACTGAAGGAACAGAAGGAGACATGAATCTCTACATGCTGTTTCAGGAGTTATCTTTAACATTCATGCTTAACTTAGAAGGTAAATACTTATGAGTGATGTTGTATGAGTATTATCCGGGCATTCCAAAATTGACAGCTTATTTTGAAACTGGGCTTGAAAATGATTTTGTTACCACAGCCCATAATAATCATTGCTATGCCTGCTTTGCAACATGTAGCAAAAAATAAATAGACAATTGAACAAATTTTGACATCATTATGATTTTGGACCTTTTCATTTAATTGCAAAGAATTTCCTTTCCTAGTAATACTAATAATACTATGAATTCATGTGGAAAATGCCCTTGCTATTTTTGCCAGGTTTAAAGATAAATAATTTATAGTGTCAACAAGTTATATGCAAATTCTAAGAATAACTCACCATTTCAGAGAGCAAATTCCATAGCTTCAAAAATAATACACACTAATCAAAGAGCTTATGTAATAAGTAAATACCGTCAAGATCTAGCATTTAAAAATGTGGTTACTAGAAAGGAGGGAGAATAAGGGGGAGCAAAGCAAGTATTAGTCGTTAGCAATACTAATTTGTTTCTCTTCTTTGCAAAGGAAGGAGGCTGGTGAGAAAATGCCTCCATTAGATCCAGCTGTAAGGCATTTTCTCAATGTGTGATCAATGAGGGAGGGCCAAAACCATTGTGGGTGCTACCATACCTGGGCTGGTGGTCCAAAGTTCAACAAGAAAGCAGGCTAAGCAAGCCAGGAAAATTATCGCTCTGCCACACCTCTGCACTGGCTCCTGCCCCCAGGTTCCTTCTGTTTGATTTCCTGTCCTGAATTCCTTTGTTGATAAAAAGCAATAAACAAGCTTAACCTAAATTAAACCCTTTCCTCCACAACTTGCTTTTCGGTTGTTGTATTTTGTTGCAGCAAGGAAAACCTGAGACATTGACGAAAGAGAAGATGTTTGCAGTTTTAAAGCTAAATCGTGTGAAGGCTTTTTGAGTACTGATGTTGGCCTATAGCAGTTCTCTATCAGCTTCCTCCAAGCTTGCACATTAGCATTGCCACATGCTTGTTTGTGTCTGGAAATTGTGGTATTATCTTGAGCTGTATGCATCGTGGCCAACTTGGACATCATGATCTTTAACCTTTCCTCTTGGATTGCTCAAGCCCTATGTCCATGACATGACAATTTCTACGGTCCTTCTGTGTTGCCTTTGGGAATTAACTGATTGCAGCCTCTTGTTTTAAGTATTTGGTGCCTCTAGCTCGTCTCTAAATCCTGTGTTCAAAAGTCATCCCATGGATATCACACTCCCCTCCTGTCACACACATACCCCCACCAACTTTGTCATGAGATACTGTCTGTCCCTCCCCAGAACCTGCAGGGATGCTGCATGCTCCCAGTCCCTCTGCTTCCCTGCCATCCCACACCTTTTCCTCAAAGCAAGCTGGGCTGGGCCAAGAGAGGACAGGCAGCAGGTGGGATTTGTGACCTTCCTCAACACTCCCGGGGAGCCCAGAGTCCCCTTCCTCTTAGGCATTTTCCAGCACCAGACCCCGCTAAGACACAGGCAGGACTCAAGAAGAGCCTGCCCCTCACTATGGCTGCTTGGGACTCCACAGGCCCAGAGGTCCCCTCCCACCAACCCCCAGTGCTTCCACATCTCCAAAAGTAGCTTCCTGTCCCTCCTGTCTGTCCCTGCACCTTGGGGCCGGGATAAGAGGGGCCAAGAGGTACTGTCCACTCTACAAACTGATGAAATAAGCCCAAAAGGCTTAGAGAAACTTTAGAACTGACTCTCTGTGACAGTCTCCATCATACCCCTCTAAGTCCCACCCTGCTCTGCCTCTGTGGGTCCCCTCAGCCCAAGAGGTCATTCTAAGAGAGCAATGCTCCTGTGGACAGGTAAGGGTCTCAGGACAGGTTTCCAGTCTGGCAGAATTTGTGGGTGTGCGAGCGTGCCTGCATAAGAGTGTTCGCTTATTTTTTTTTGTTGTTGTTACTTTCTTTTTTAAAAATTAATTAATTTATTTATTTTATTAGATACTTTCCTTATATACATTTAAAATGCTATCCTGAAAGTTCCCTATGCCCTCCCCCCGCCCTGCTCCCCTACCCGCCCATTCCAACTTCTTGACCCTGGCATTCCCCTATACTGGAGCATATAAAGTTTGCAAGACCAAGGGGCCTCTCTTCCCAGTGATGGCCGACTAGGCCATCTTCTGATACATATGCAGCTAGAGACATGAGCTCCGGGGGTACTGGTTAGTTCATATTATTGTTCCACCTATAGGGTTGCAGACCCCTTCAGGTCCTTGGGTGCTTTCTCTAGCTTCTCCATTGTTTGCTTTTAAAAACATGAAGATCAAGAAGCAGAAAGACCAGGGTCAAAACCAGGGAACAGGCTGGGAGACTGCTGCCCTTCTCTCATCAGACCCTGGGCAGGACTCTCAGCCCCCACCCCTTGTACATAACTTTTAGAAACATTTTTTTTTTAGCTAATGAAATATTGAAGTATAAGATTTCCTTTTATTTTTCAGAAAAAGAAATTTTAACTATTATAATCATTAGGTAAATAGATATTTTGGTTTTACTCCTTGTGTTAAAGTTTATATCTCTAACCAATATCCACATATCACATGCCCCATCCCACACTTGAGAGCCACCGTCATCCTCTGTTTATTTTGCTTGTTTAGATTTCACGTATAAGTGAGATTGGGAGGTACTGGTGTCTCTGTCCCTGCTTACTTCATTTATAAAATGTCCTAGATAACCATCTATGTTGCCACCAATGACACAATTGCTGTCTTTCTTGAAACTGAATAAAACTGTATTTTGTGTGTGTGTGTGTGTGTGTGTGTGTGTGTGTGTGTGTATGACTACATATGTATGTATGTGTGTGAGTCATTTTTGTTACACATTCCACTTTTAAATGATCAACTTGATTCTGAAATTACCAGAATTATAAACTTATGAATTCAGAGTAATTATAACTAATGCTTCCATGGTGAAAGAGGTACAGATGTCTCTTAAAGTAGCCATCTCATTTCTTTTTACAAGTGTACTTACATAGTTTCTTAGATATATACTGAATTTACATGATTTCAATACTCTTCCCTTTCAAACCCTTTGATGTCACCATTCTCTCTCAAATTCATGGCATTCTTTTCTCTAATTGCTATTGTTTATATATATAAACAATATACATAAACATATATATGTGTGTATTCATGTATATACATATATATGTATACATAAACAAAAACAACCTGTTTAGCCTAGTTATTGTTGCATGTACACATGTGTGTGCACACACATACACACATTTTCAGATCTGAACTCTTAGTGTTAGATAACCAATTAAGAGGTTCCCCTCTGTGGAAGGCTGAATCTCCTTCACGAGAATATTTTCAAGGAAAGAGTTATCTTTAGTAGCTTGCTCTTAAGTCTCTGAACTCAGAAAATTTTGGAAAATAAATCCCAGAAAACAAACAAATTAAGCCAAGAACATATTTTTTATGCTTAAAAGGAGATATTTCCTCTGGTGAATGACATCAGAGTTCTCCCTAACATCTGGTGATTATAAATAAAGCTGCTGTGAACATATTGGAGCATGTGTCCTTATTACAAGTTGGAGCATCTTCTGGGTATATGCCCAGCAATGGTATTGCTGGCTCCAAAGTAGTTCGGTATTCTGAGGAAACGCCAAACTGCTTTGCAGAGTGGTTGTACCAGCTTGCAATCTCACCAACAATGGAGGGGTGTTCCTCTTCTCCACATCCTCGCCAGCATCTGCAGTCACCTGAGTTTTTGATCTTAGTCATTCTGACTGAAGTGAGGTGGAATCTCAGGGTTGTTTTGATTTGCATTCCCTGGTGACTAAGGATATTGAACGTAGTTTTGTTTTGTTTTGTTTTTGTTTTCTGAGACAGAGTTTCTCTGTGTAGCCCTGGTTGTCCTAGAACTCACTCTGTAGACCAGGCTGTCCTCAAACTCAGAAATCTGCCTGCCTCTGCCTCCCAAGTGTTGGGATTACAGGCATGTGCCACCATTGCCTAACTGAGCATTTCTTTAGGTGCTTCTCAGCCATTCAATATTGCTCAGTTGAAAATTCTTTGTTCAGCTCTGTACCCCATTTTTAATAGGGTTATTTGATTTTCTGATTAACTTCTTGAGTTCTTTGTAAATATTGGATATTAACCCTCTATCAGATGTAGGATTGGTAAAGATCTTTTCCCAATCTGTTGCTTGCCTTTTTGTCCTGTTGACAGTGTCCTTTGCCTTACTGAAGCTTTGCAATTTTATGAGGTCCCATTTGTCTATTGTTGATCTTAGAGCATAAACCATTGCTATTCTGGCCCTTCAACAGAATAATAGATTCAAAAATGAGGTACAATTTACTCAGCTATTAAAAATGAATTCATGAAATTCTTAGGCAAATGGATAGAACTAGAAAATATCATCCTGAGTGAGGTAACCCAATCACAAAAGAACACACATGGTATGCACTCACTGATAAGTGGGATTTAGCCCAAAAGCTCCAAATAACCAAGATACAATTTACAGACCACATGAAGCTCAAGAAGAAGGGAGACTAAAGTGTGGGTGCTTCGATCCTCCTTAGAAGGAGAACAAAATACTCACAGGAGCATTTATGGAGATAAAGTGTAGAGCAGAGACTGAAGGAAAGGCCATCCAGTGACTGTTCCACCTGGGCATCCATCCCATATACAGTTACCAAACCCAGACACTATTGTGAATGCCAAGAAGTATTGCTGACAGGAGTCTGAGGCTGTCTCCTGAGAGGCACTGCCAGAGCCTTACAAATACAGAGGTGGATGCTCACAGTCAACCATTGGACTGAGTGTGGGATCCCCAGTAGAGGAATTAGAGAAAGGACTGAAGGAGTTGAAGGGGTTTGCAACCCCACAGGAAGAACAACAATATCAAACAAGCAGTCCCCCAAAGAGCTCCCAGAGACTAAGATATCAACAAAGGAGTACACATGGCTCCAGCTGCATAAGTTGCAGAGGATGGCCTTGTCATGCATCAATGGAAGGAGAGGTCCTTGGTCCTATGAAAGCTCAATAGAGATCCCTGTATAGAGGAACTGAGGGCAGGGAGATGGGAGTGGATGGGTGGGTGGAGGAACATCCTCATAGAAGCAGGGGAAGGGAGGATGGATAGGGGATTTCCGTGGGTGCGAGGAGGGAACCAGGAAAGGATTTGAAAATATCCAATAAAAAATAAATAAATAGAGATATTTCAGCTATTTTAATGGTAGACTCGTGTAATTATCATATTATATCCCCATTATGTGAAAAATAATAAATTATTGATAATAAAACTACATATGATACTTTGATAATAATGCCCAGAGAAGAAATATACATTGATTATTTTTGTTAAATAAATAAACTGATTTTACTTATATGTGGTGCACACTTACATTACCAAGAAGAAAAATAACATAAGAATAAAATAATAAAAAGAAAGTGCAATCCATTATTATTAAATCTCGTGGGTAGGATGACTGAATTTGATTGGCCATCTTTTAAGTTTATGATGCTCTTTTTCTTTTCTGTTTTCACGGGCTACACTACCCTCTTGTGGAGAATTTATACTAATGTCTAGTTCCAGGACATTAGACTAACTTGAATCCTAAGCAATGTGGCTCAGAGAAAATGACAGAGAAATGAATTGATTCGGTCAATGGCAATAATTAACTAGAAATTCTAGGTAGAAATGCAATATTTGTAAGTCAAATGTCAATCATAAGAGCATGCCATTTGCAAGGATAATGATATGACAATATCAAAACAAATGTAAACACAGTGAATCATAAATATGTACATATAATAAAATAGGTGTTTGTAACTGAGAAAATAACAAGAAACAAGAGAATTTGTGGTGTGAATCTGGATGAAATTGGGCCTACTGGAAAGTGGTAACAACACTTTGAATCTATTTCCTACCATTTCCACAGCACTTAGTTGACCATTGTGAGCCTCTGAAGGTATGATTCAATGAGGCAATAAATTTATATTTCCTACCATGACCTTGTTCATTATTTTGCTTTAAGATTTACTTTAGTTTAATTACATGTTTGAGATTTGTGTGTGCATGTGAGTGCAGGTGCCCACAGAGGCCACAGGCATCTCTTTCTCTTAAGCCAGTTAGAGGATGTGGGAGTAGCAGAGTGTGGAGGCTGAGAATCCAATTCAGTGCTCTGCAAGAGCAGTGGATGCTTCTAACCACTGAGTCGTCTCGCCAGATCTTGTTTATAATTTTTTATTACACTTTCTGTTCCTTTTAAAGTTGTATATATAATGATATCCCCTGCACTTGTGCAATGTATTTCCCATAACAAGAATTCCTCTTTTTTTTTTCTTCTCATCTCATTTTTATTTTACATAACTATGTTTCTCTCTGAGCATAGGTATAATGCTTACTTTGATAAGCTATTTTTATTTTTATTTCTATCTATATCCTTTATGTACAAATCTTTCGATTTTATAGCATGGGTGGCATTTTCTCAGTCAAAAAATAACACTTGCCCATCTTGTTCTAATTATGTATTTGAAAAATATGTTGTTTTTTTATTGTATTAGTTCTATTATCATAAAACTATTTCAGCAATGGGAAATGAAATTCTGGCTACCCAAATCTGGGTTCCTGGGCTATGTTCATTAATATCTAGCTCCAGAATAAATTATCTTTTGTGTCATTTTGGCGAGACCTGTGTTTTTAATGTTGACAATAGAGAAAGGAATGACAGAAAATACAAACATGATCCATAGAACCAAATAATGAACACAGGCAGTGGTAAATAGCCTGATTAGCCACAGTGGGAGAAGACTAGATTAAAATTACTTTGATACTCCATTGTCCTCAGGTCAGAATGGTTATCACCAAGAATAAAAATGATAATAAATGCTGGCAACCATATGTGGAAAAAAACCTTATACATCATTGGTGGAATTGTAGATCAGTGCAGCCACAATAGAAATCAGTCTGGAGACTTCTTAAAACAATAAAAAGTAAAAACTACCATATGATCCAGCTATATGAATTCCTGGGCATATACCCAAGGGTCTTGATGTCCTCCCACAGAGATAGTTGCATAGACATGCTCAGTGCTGCTCTGCTCAACAAATGTAGCTAGACTACCTGTCCATCCATGGAAGAATGACAATATGATATATACATAAACCACAGAATTTCATCTTGCTGAAAAAAAAAAACGAAATTTGCAGGACAATTACTGAACTAGAAAATATACTGAGTGGGCTAACCCAGTCTCAAAGACAAGCACCTCAGATACCACTCAAATGTAGAGCATATCTTCAAGTGTTTAGATTTAGATTTATCTCAAAGTTTCTGTACAGACTAGAAAACTAAAATAGGGCCGTGACACAGTCCGGAGGTGAGGTAGGGATTATGGAACACAGGGGACATGAAAGGAGAGGGAAGGAGAAGGGCCACAGCTATGGCTAGACAAGTAAAGGAGTGGAGATAGAAAAGAGAAAGGGTGGGGGAGACAGTAAAACAAAATTAATTATATGTGAAAAAAAGCATATTGAAACTTACTACTGTAAAGTCTACCTGTGAACTATTTAAATGGAGAGACCGTGCCTGAGTAAGATATATATATATATATCTTATATCTTTATATTTCTAAGTCAAGGACAGTGTAAGCAAAGTAGTTATGACTTTAAAATAGAAAGGAGACAGTAAATGAATCTTGGCAACCTGCAGGTCATCAGAAATCTGGGAAAGCCAGGTGTGGTGATCAAAAAGTAAACATAAAGGTTAGACTTTAACTTCTTGACTGCTTTGTCCTTAACCTGAACCACAGAGCAACAGCAAAATTTGGCAGAAGCATTTATGTTGCAACAAGACACCTATGCAATGGATTTCACTTCTGCAGACACATACTACAACATATGTACAAAGGACATAGAACAACTTGGGAGAATTTGTTCTCTCCTTTGACCACACAAATATGGAAAATTGGATTCAGGTTGTGGGGTTAATTGTAAAAACTTTCATAAGGAGAGCAATCTTATTGACCTTAGTCAATGTTTTTTTTTTTAATTGTCCATTTTGGTTAAATAAATAATAAATTGAGGGGCTTAGATGACTCAACAGTTAAAAGCTTGGATTGTACTTCCAGGACCCAGTTTTTCCCTTGTAGTGGCTTACACTCTACTGGCCAGCCCTAGCATTAGGGACACAGGTGATGCACAGACATTTATATAGGCCAAACCAACACATGTAAAATAAAATCAAACTGAATGTGTGTACTGATTCCAAGCTTCTACACTGCCTACTGCTTAAATTTTCCAAGCCCATCAGCATCACTCCTACATCTGCTGGCATAGCAGTTACCACAAAGCTCCTGCACAGACTTTTCTAGGTAAATGTCTCCAGAAGCAAGCCTGACCCATTCATCTCAATATTTCAAAGCTAAGCCCCTAATATGTAACGAATGCTTTGTTTGGGGACTTCAATATAACCTTGCACTTTAATACCACCCCCAAACTCCAAGGCCTACCTCTAGGAATGCAGTTCCTATAGGATCCCAGAATGAAGTTGGTTTGAATATTACATCAGACAAAGAGCAAAACAGTGTATCCAACCCCTAACACCACAGTGCTATGGAAATGCTCTCAAGTGAAAACTACCGAGCTGAACCACAGGATGCTGCAGACCCTCTGGGCCCCTTTGTCTGTGTGGAACGGGTCTCTAGTCACGGGTGGGCAAAGCGTCGGATGGATTGACAGACAAATGCACACAGGAGAGGTTGTGTAGAATCTGAATGTAATTTGTCAAATCGAGCATCAAACTTTTTATACAGAAGACAATAAGGAAGTTGGGTGACACACCAGCAAGGTACAAAGAGGTTACTGGATTCTTACATAAAACAGAAGAATGCAAACACAGAAGGTCTAACAGGTACCACCTGGGATAGAATTCATTGTTAACAACTGGGATCAACAAGGGCTCCACCTAAGATTCACTTAATCTTAGAAGCCAGGGTCAAGGGTTTCGTGCCCTTGCCATAGTTCTTATTTTAGTCTATTGTATAGTCCACCTTTCCCTTAGGCCATTGTAAATACGTGTGTATAGGTTTAACTCAGCTATCTATAGTTCTAAGTATCTCTTCTGATTCCTCTTTAGGTCTGAAACTTCCTTCTTCCTAGGTGATGGTAAATTCCTGTGTAGGGCAGTGACCTAACTTTTACTCAAAGTGATAGTGTATACCAGAGGCAATTCTGAATGTCACTGAATAGGCAACATTCTTACTGAATTCCAAGCCCATGGTCTGCTCAAGGACTTTCTAGGACATTGGAACACTGGTGAAGGCTTTAGCTATGTCAGAATTCAATCTTAAACGGCACTTATAATAGGATAATACTAAAATAGAGCACGTGGATCCATACACTAGACTAACGCGGGAATGGAATATTAATGTATGGGTTAGAGAGAATGCCAGACTCCAGGAGTGAGTTTCCGTGAAACTCTTCTGTCTCGTGAGTAGCTGCCAAGCCTCTCGGCTTGTCAAGTTGACTGGACCAGAGTGCATGGCAACAGGACACTGACACATACAGCTAGGGAACACTCCTTCATTGCTTCCTTGTGGGGTGGTCTTTTTTTTTTTTTTTTTTTTTTTTATGTCATGGTGAGTTGCCCATGATAGAAAAGAGGAAAAGTACTTGTCCAGTAGGAACGTTCACTTGGTGTATTTGGCTTTGGGGGATTTCACAGAGGTACAAAATACTAAGCCTAACCACAGATTTAAGAACTGGAAGCTGCCCTGTGGCCTTTAAATGGCTGCTGCATTGTCAGGTTTTCTCTTGGTTTTAAGGCAAAGTTAGATAGAGAGTCTTTGCCAATGCCTGTTTTGGGCTGTCAGGATTTAGACAGAGGCCAGAGGGACCTTCAGCCAACACCAGAGAATAGCTCTGGCCAGCAGGCTTCAGTTGCCCCTTTAGTTTGTCTAAATCCACATGATGTTGCTGACCAAAAGCACAGTAGGAAAAGTCAGATTAATCGTTTCCAGGGGGCAAGAGGGGAGGGCCCACCTTCCTGCAGTATCCTTATCTGTTTGAGACACACTTCAGGTGCCACATTTGGGCTTGAGTACCAGAGGCTTTCCACAAAGATCTCTGGCGTGAGGATTCTGACAAAGGGAGAAGCAAGTAATGGCAGGAAGGGAAAATTGCTTCCTGCTTCCACTGCAATGGTTGGCTCCACCTTTGTCTCTGCCATGCCTTCCAGGTTACTCTGTAATTCTGTGCTCCTCTGAACTGAGTCAGGTTGGGCTGGGCCAACAAGAGGCTGACTAGCCAATGAGGAGTGTGGCAGAGCCTCAGGTGGTGCTTCAGGAGTGCAGATCTCTTCCCAAGTGCTACAGCTCTTAGGACAAAAGGCTCAGATGTCAGAGTAGTACTTGAACACCTTCTACACCCTGGATAGGATTTATTTACAGTTTTGGAGATGATTCAGGGTTTGACAGCAGGTACTTCTCATTGGCTTGGACTGCAAGTTTGGGGAAACCTTATTTGCATGTGGGAGGGCTTGGTGCAGCTACTAAGTGACTGATGCTGGATACCTATCTTTAGGGGGGCTATGGGAGGCTGCAGCTAGAAACTGCAATCAACCCATATGTCCCCCAACAAAAGAATGGATACAGAAAATGTAGGGCATTTATACAATGGAGTCCTACTTATCTATTAAAAACAATGACTTCATGAAATTCTTAGGTAACTGGGATGTAACTAGAAAATATCATCCTGAGTGAGGTAACCCAATCACAAAAAAAAAAAAAAAAAAAAAAAAAAAAATGGAACACATGCTATTCACTCAATGATAAGTACATATTAAAAAAAGAGCTCAGAATACCCTTGATACAATTCACAGACTGTATGATGCTCAAGAAGTAGGAAGACCAAAGTGTGGATGATTCACTCCTACTTAGAAGGGGGGACAAAATACTCAAAAGAGGTAGAGGGAGAAACAGATCTGGAAGGGAGAGAGGAGGGGGAGGGGAAAAGGTGGCAGAATGAGGTGTAGGAGGAGAAGAGGGAGAAGGACAGAGGGTCAGGAAATCAAAAGGTGTGTAGCTGTGGAAGAAGGGGTAATTGGGGTAGCCACTAGAAAATTCCAGATGCCAGGAATTCAGGAGGTTCCCAGGACCTGATGGGATGACATTAGCTGAAATATCCAAGAAAGGGGAGAGAGAACTTGTAGAGAGTGGTTTAGACATGGCCCCTGGTTGAGGGATGGGTCCACCCATCCATCTCAAAAATATTAACTCAAAATTGCTCCTGTCTAAAGGAAATGCAGGGCAAAATGTAGAGCAGAGACTGAAAGAAAGGTCACCAAGAAGCCATACTTCCTAGGGATCCATCCCATTTGCAGACACTAAACCCAGACACTATTGTGGATGCCAAGAAGTCCTTGCTGACAGCTGTCCCCTAAGAGGCTCTGCCAGAGCCTGACCAATACAGATGTGGATGCTCACAGCCAACCACAGGATTGAGCACAGGGACCCCAAAGGAGGAGTCATGGGAAAGAATGAGCTGAAGGGGATTGCAACCCCATAGAAAGAACAATATCAATCAACCAGACCTCCCAAAGTTTCCAGGGACTAAATCACCAATCAAAGAGTACACATGGCTACTATCTCTCGCTCCATCATTGGGGACCCTGTGCTCTGTCCAATGGATGGTTGGGAGCATCCACTTCTGTATTTGTCAGGCACTAGCATAGCCTCACAGGAGACAGTTTTATCAGGCTCCAGTCAGCAAGCTCTTGTTGGCATCCACAATAGTGTCTGGGTTTGGTTGTTCTATATGGGATGGATCCCCAGCTGGGGCAGTCTTTGGGTGGTCATTCCTTCAGTCTCTGCTCCACACTTTGTCTCTGTAACTCCTTCCATACATATTTTATTTCCCCTTCTAAGAAGCATCACAGTATTAACATTTTGTTCTTCTTGTCTTTCTTATGTTTTGAGAATTGTATCTTGGGTATTCTGAGCTTCTGGGCTAATATCCACTTATCAGTGAGCAAATATCATATGTGTTCTTTTGTGATTGTGTTACAGAATGATACCAGTTTGCAGGCCCATAGGAGGACCAACAATATGAACTAACCAGTACCCCCAGATCTCCCAGGGACTAAACCACCAACCAAAGAACACACATGTTGGGACTCATGGCTCTAGCTGCATGTGCAGCAGAGAAGAGTTTAGTCAATCATCAGTGGCAGGAGAGGCCCTAGGTCCAGTGAAAGTTCTATGCTCCAGTATAGGGGAATGCCAAGGCTAGGAAGCTGGTGTGGGTAGGTTGGTAAACAGGGGGAGAAGGAGTGGATAGGGGTTTTCAGAGGGGAAAGCAGGAAAGAGGATAACATGTGAAATGAAAAATAAAGATAATATCTAAAAAAAAAAAAAAAGAAAGAAAGAAACATGGAAGGACCCATGCTCCAGCTGCATATGTATCAGAGAATTACCTATCTGACATCAATGGGAGGAGAGGTCCATGGTCCTGTGGAGCCTCAGTGCCCCAGTGTAGGGGAATGCTAGCACTGTGAGGTGGGTATGGGTGGATGGTGAGGGAGCACTGTCATAAAAGCAGAGGGTGGGGGATGGGACAGGGGGTTTGTTGAGAAGAAGCCAGGAAGAGGGATAACATTAGAAGTGTAAATAAATAAAATAACCAATTATATAAAATATATATATATATATATATATATATATGGTATAATCCTGATAGAGCTGCCTTTGTATGTTACTTGGACTTTTCCCTTACTGGTTTTAATACTCTTTTTTTGTACTGCGCACTTTGTGTTTTGATAATTATGTGATGGAGGACTTTCTCTTTCAGACCAATATACTCAGTGTTTGTGGGGCAAGGGGTTATACACAGACAGCTTGATCTCCAGTTGAGTTGAGGTCTGAACCCCGGTAAAACCTGATGGGTGGTAATTCCCACCTACATGGGACAGAAGGCATTCCCTCATGTCTCCTGGACCCCTGGCTCCTGTTGAAGTTACCACCCCCACAGCCACCACAGGAGAAGTATGTGACTTTTAGTCATGTACCCAATGTCCCAAGCTTCTGATCTTCAGGCTAGACTCCTCCCCAATTACCTAGCAACAACAAGATAACAAGCCATAACAAGATATAAGAGGGGCTGCTTGGCCCCACCTTGCTCCCTCTCCTCACTCCCTTACTCTCTAATTTCTTACTCTCTTGCCTTTCATCTGTCTCTCTCTTTCCCCCATCTCTCCTCTTGGCCATGGACAGTCTCTCTCTCTCTCTCTCTCTCTCTCTCTCTCTCTCTCTCTCTCTCTCTCTCTCTCTCTCTCTCTCTCTCTCTCTTATCTTCTCTCTTTCCCCTGCCGTTCTACAATAAAGCTCTAAAACTATAGATGGTCTCTGATCATAAAGGACCAGACTAAAGATTCTTGCCTGCATGGGAACCTTCTCCCCCTGCCATATCTCCAGGGCATGGTGTTGTTTTGGAGCCCCTATTCTGTTCTCATCTCCTCTGCTGTATTCAGCATGGGATGCCAGAGACTGAGAACCTGGTATGGGGACTGTTCCTTGTCCACACCCCTCCGAGTGGGGACAGTGGCTTCACACAGCCAGATATCCACCTGGGGCTGAGTGGAAAGCATCCAACACTCCTCCCATGTCCACCTGCCCAGAGCACAAGAGCTCTGGTGGGATGCCCCTATTCTATCCCTCCCCCCTCTTCGCCTATACCCACAGCCCTTCAAGTGTTCTGTGGGCTTCTTTTAAGTTTGTGACCATCTCTTTCTTAAGTTACAGAAGTTGTCTTCTATGATTATGTTGTAGATTTCTGGCACTTTTTAGCTGGTAATGTATTCTGTTTCTATTCCAATTATTTTTGGGTTTGGTCTTTTTATTGTTTCCTGAGTTTCCAGTATGTTTTAGTTTAGAAGTTTTTACACTTTGTATTTTCATTGACTGATATGTTAGTATATTCTATGTTATTTTTATTAGATATTTTATTCATTTACATTTCAAAAATTAAACCCTTTCCTGATTTCCCCTATGAAAATACCTTATCACCACCATCCTCCCCTGTTCACCAACACACTGATTCCTGCTTTCTGGCCCTGGCATCCCCTCTACTGGAGCAAAGAACCTTCACAGGACCAAGGGCCTCTCTTCCCACTGATGACTGACTAGGCCATCCTCTGCTACATATGCAGCTAAAGCCATAAGTCCCATCTTGTGTGTGGGGGGGGGGCTGTTTTTTGGTTTTTGGTTTTTGGGTTGTTTGTTTATTTGTTTGTTTGTTTGGTGTTTTAATCCCTGGGAGCTCTGGGGATACTGGACAGTTCATATTGTTATTCCTGCTATGGGACTACAAAACCCTTCAGCTCCTTTGGTCCTTTCTCTAGCTCCTCCATTGGGGAATCTGTGCTTAGTCCAATGGTTGGCTGAGAGCATCCATCTATGTATTTGTCAGGTACTGGCAGAACCTCTCAGGAGACAACTATATCATGCTCATGTCAGCAAGCATTTGTTGGCATCCACAATAGTATCTGGGTTTGGTGACTGTATGTGAGATGGAAATTCAAATCAAAACAACCCTGACAATCCACCTCACACAAGTCAGAGTGGCTAAGATAAAAAACTCAGGTGACAGCAGATGCTGGCAAGAATGTGGAGAAAGAGGAGCACTCCTCCATTACTGATGGGATTTCAAGCTGGTACAACCTCTCTGGAAATTAGTTTGGCAGTTCTTCAGAAAATTGGACATAGTACTACCTGAGGACCCAGCAGTACCACTCCTGGGCATATACCCAGACGATGCTTCAATAAGGACACATTCTCCACTATGTTTATAGGAGCCTTATTTATAATAGCCAGAAGCTAGAAAGAACCCAGATGACCCTCAACAGAGGAATGGATAATGAAAATGTGGGAGTGCTATCTGGTGCTATTAAAAACAATGAATTTATGTAATTCTTAAGAAAATGGATGGAACTAGAAATTATCCTGAGTGAGGTAACTCAATCACAAAAGAACACACATGGTATGCACTCGCTGATAAGTGGATATTTGCCCAGAAGATCAGAATACCCAAGAAACAATTCACAGACCAAATGAAGCTCAATAAGAAGGAAGATGGATACTTCTGTCCTTCTTAGAAGGGGTACAAAATATTTATGGGATGAGATACAGAGACAAGGTGTGGAACAGTGACTGAAGGAAAGACCATCCAGAGACTGTCCCACTTGGAGATCTATGTTATCTTTCATTCCTGAGATTCTCTCTTCTATTTCTTGTATTTTGTTGGTGATTCTTGCATCTGTAGCTCATAATTTCTTTCCTAGGTTTTCTATCTCAATAGTTACCTCCATTTATCATTTCTTTATTGTTTCTATTTACATTTTTTAGGTCTTGGACCATTTTGTTCAATTCTTTCACCTACTTGAAGGTATTTTCCTGTATTTCTTTAAAGGATTTATTTGTTTTCACGTTAAGAGCTTTGTCCTGTTTGTCTGTGTTTTCCTGTATTTCTTTCAAGAAATTATATATGTATTTCCTTTATGGATCTCTATCATTTTCACGAGATAGGATTTTAGGTCAATATCTTGCTTTCTAGGTGTGGTAGAGAATGCAGATCTTGCTGTGGTAGGAGATGTTGGTTCTGATAATGCCAAATTACATGGCCTTCTGTTGCTTATGTTCTTGAGCTTGCTCTTGTCATCTGGTTACCTCTGATGTGAATTGTCCTGGGTGTCTCTGAAGTTGGCCTCCTTGAAGGCAGGTAGAGCTCTGTGACCTGTATTGGAGCAGGCCTTATGAGAAGCAGGCAATGCTATCTCTGGTTATGGGGAGCCCCCTCTGTCCCTGGTTAGAGTAAGCCTCCTGTGTCCCTGCTTAGGGCAGTTGTCCTGTGTCCCTGGTCAGGGTAGAACTCCTGTGTTCCTGGCTAGGGCAAACCTCTTGTTTCCCTGGTTAAGGCAGACCTCCTTGGGAGACAGCAGGCTGTGGGCTGTGGGAAGGTAAGGGGAAAGCTTAACTGCCATGGGTGGAAGACAAGATTGGAAGGGAAGAGAGAGTTAAGGCAAGGGGGTATCTCTCTCATCAGTTGGGCTCTGTGGCTGTTCCAGCTAGTGTGGGTATTGTAGAGGTTGTCTCAGCTGTGTTCTTGGTTAAGCAGACCCTGGAGACAGGCAGGCTGTAGAGAGTGGAAGGGGAGCAGGTGAGCTGATCTGCTCTGGGTAGAGGTATAGCAATGTTTTGATATTTATGACTTTGTCAAGTATGCATTCATTTTCCATATTTTCTATGGATGCATATAATATTATACTGAATTGTTTAAATATTAAAATAAATGATGGAATACTCTGATCAATTTTCAGTAACAACAGATATATATATATACATATGTACATGGCACAAAATTACAAAGAAGATGTGCCTTGATAAAGTAATTATTGAGTGCTTAAAAGGTGGTGCATAAATTAGAATGATGCTGAAGTTTCATTCATGTAGTGCATTGTCAATGAGCTCTACTCATTCTTCATTTTCTTTGCCTTCTTTACAAAGAATCGATAAGCAATCAAGCAGCACTTTACAGGAAGGACTGCAGTGGCCACCACACAGGCGAGTAAGAAGCCAAGCACATCCAGAGAGTGGTACTGGTACCAGGTGAGGTTGTGTGCGAGTGGTCTCAGGTGCTTGGCTCCTTTGTGGCGCATGACAAACTCAATCCAGAAGATAGTCCTGTTCAGTGGCTTCATAGGCTGGTCATGGTGAATGGTTGACAACCACATCACATTCTCTTTATAGCTGTAAGAGATAAAATGGTCAACCAAAAAATCATAGAAAGGATGAAAAAATACGCATTTCTAAAATTTTGTGTAGATGATAAAGATGATTTTACAAAAAGTAGAAGGAAAATGAATTATGCTTAATATTTATGCCCAGGAAGATATTAGTAGGCATGTTTGAACTTCTTGAGTAAGCAATATGGAAATATATAAACAGAAAAGTAGAAAGACAAAATATTCTGAAGTTATAGTGTGTAGACAGTTAATCTTTAAATAAAAAATTTCAAATGACATATTATTTGAGTATATGAAACTTCAGTTATCCAGAATGAGGATACAGTTCAAGAACTGATTTTTCTGAAGAGATTTCTAAGAGTTTATGAGAAAACTTTATGAAGACATGGTAACTGTCACATGACTTCAGTTACTTCAAAAACAGAATTGTTTATAGATTATGCTTTTGTGTCTCTTTCAGATGTAGCAATTAGGCATTTACTTCATAAAATTATTTATTATAACTAATTATTATTTTTTCATATGCCTCTGTGGAAAAATGTTTTACTGTGAATGGCTTGTCCACAATGTGCATCTTTGCCCTGTGAATGTACACTTTACTCATGTAACTCTTTTTAATCCTCAGAGTATATATTGCCTGATGCTCTAAATAAAGTCAACTACTGCATGAGACTTTACTTTGTCTCATTTATCAGCCTGACTCTCCCAGGTCCCTCTACCTCTGTAGAGTGGTAAGCAAACCAGTAAGCAATTATACACTAACTTTTTATTCAACCTAGGTAGTAGCATCAGAATGTATAAGTCGAAGGCAAATATTTCTCTAGATGCAACCATGGTGTGTATCTGTGTATTGACAGTAAGAGGTTGGGTTTGAAATGAAATCTTTATGGAGTGCCATGTGAGTCACTACACATTATGACTAAGAGAGTGTTTTGGATCTTATTAATTAGCTCTAATTGCAATGTCTTATTGCTTTTATCTATTTTGTATGAAGGTTAGTACTTACTAATGTAATTAATAGAAAGGGTAACAATTCTCTATTACAATATTCAAATTATTTCAATTTTTATTGCATTACATATATTCTTATTATAAAGTAAGATCAATAATTTTTTACTCTTATTTTCAATTATGGGCATGTGTGTGTGCATGTAAGAATGTGGGAATGTATGTGTGTGTGCTCTTATGTGTGTGTGTGTGTGTCCGTGCATGTGTGTGTGTGTGTGTGTGTGTGTGTGTGTGTGTGTGTGTGTGTGTAAGATAAGCAGAGCTGGAGTTACAGATCATTATAAATTACCTGATATGGGTGTTGCAAACCAAGCTATGGCCCTTTGCTAGTGTGACTCCTGCTGTTGTCCACTGAGCCATCCTATGATGCTAATTCTGATAGTATTGCTAATCTTCATTTTTTGTTTGCATTCTGATATTTTTTAAAAAATGGTTCAAATTTCACACTGAAGCATGTACATGCATTTGATTCTATTGCTAAAAAGGTTATTAATGATTATATAAAGAAGGGAGACTCAGAGACATGAGTCACTGTCTCTAAATATCAGTTTAATGTAGCAACAGGTAGTAAGTACAATGGTATTAACTTACCCTCCTACTGTTGACAAAGCACAAGAGGAAAATCGTGATTTTTTTTTCATTAAAACATCCTCATCTTTTAGTATGCATATAACATGTATTTACAATTTGTGATTCCACTTATTTGAATGGAGGAATGAGAAGAGGAGAGGCTCCTTAGAGATAGAGAGGGAGATAAATAGAAGAAGGTGTAGAGAAGGTGAAGAGAGATTGCAGAATTCAAGTGATCTTATAAGCAAAATGGGAAGAGGAGAAGGCTCCTTAGGGAGAGGAAGGGAGAGAGGGAGAGGGGAACAAAAGAAATAGAAAAATGAATAAAATATAAAGAATGCCTGAAAATCTACAAAGAATTATGCTATTGACTATTAATCAAAATTACCTGTAATGCATTCAATTTCATGTATAAAGATACATGTACAGTTTTTTTTTAATTTTTAATATTTTTTATTACATATTTTCCTCAATTACATTTCCAATGCTATCCCAAAAGTCCCCCATAGCGCCCGCCACTTCCCTACCCACCCATTCCCATTCTTTTGGCCCTGACATTCCTCTATATTAGGGCATATAAAGTTTGCAGGTCCAATGGGCCTCTTTCCAGTGATGGCCGACAAGGCCATCTTTCGATACATATGCAGCTAGAGACAAGAGCTCCGGGGTACTGGTTAGTTCATCATGTTGTTCCAACTATAGGGTTGCAGATCCCTTTAGCTCCTTGGGTACTTTCTCTAGCTTCTCCATTGGGAGCCCTGTGATACATCCAATAGATGATTGTGAGCATCCACTCCTGTGTTTGCTAGGCCCCTGCATAGTCTCACAAGAGACAGCTATATTTGGGTCCTTTCAGCAAAATCTTGCTAGTGTATGCAATGGTGTCAGCGTTTAGAAGCTGATTATGGGATGGATCCCTGGATACGGCACTCTCTAGATGGTTCATCCTTTCATCACAGTTCCAAACTTTGTCTCTGTAACTCCTTCCCTGGGTGTTTTGTTCCCAATTCTAAGAAGGGGCACAGTGTCCACATTTTGGTTTTCATTCTTCTTGAGTTTCATGCATTTAGCAAATTGTATCTTATATCTTGGGTATCCTAAGTTTTGGGCTAATATCCACTTATCAGTGAATACATATTGTGTGAGTTCCTTTGTGATTGTGTTACCTCACTCAAGATGATGCCCTCCAGGTCCATCCATTTGGCTAGGAATTTCATAAATTCATTCTTTTTAATAGCTGAGTAGTACTCCATTGTGTAAATGTACCATAATTTCTGTATCCATTCCTCTGTTGAGGGACATCTGGGTTCTTTCCAGCTTCTGGCTATTATAAATAGGGCTGCTATGAACATAGTGGAGCATGCGTCCTTTTTACAGGTTGGGACATCTTCTGGATATATGCCCAGGAGAGGTATTGCTGGATCCTCCGGTAGTACTATGTCCAATTTTCTGAGGAACTGCCAGACTGATTTCCAGAGTGGTTGTACAAGCTTGCAATCCCACCAACAATGGAGGAGTGTTCCTCTGTCTCCACATCCTCGCCAGCATCTGCTGTCACCTGAATTTTTGATCTTAGCCATTCTGACTGGTGTGAGGTGGAATCTCAGGGTTGTTTTGATTTGCATTTCCCTGATGATTAAGGATGTTGAACCTTTTTTTCAGGTGCTTCTCTGCCATTCGGTATTCTTCAGGTGAGAATTCTTTGTTCAGTTCTGAGCCCCATTTTTAATGGGGTTATTTGACTTTCTGGAGTCCACCGTCTTGAGTTCCTTATATATATTGGATATTAGACCCTTATCTGATTTAGGATAGGTAAAGATGCTTTCCCAATCTGTTGGTGTTTTTTTTGTCTTATTGATGGTGTCTTTAGCCTTGCAGAAGCTTTGCAGTTTCATGAGGTCCCACTTGTCAATTCTCGATCTTACAGCACAAGCCATTGCTGTTCTATTCAAGAATTTTTCCCCTGTGCCCATATCTTCAAGGCTTTTCCCCACTTTCTCCTCTATAAGTTTCAGTGTCTCTGGTTTTATGTGAAGTTCCTTGATCCACTTAGACTTGACCTTAGTACAAGGAGATAGGAATGGATCGATTCGCATTCTTCTACATGATAACAACCAGTTGTGCCAGCACCATTTGTTGAAAATGCTGTCTTTTTTCCACTGGATGGTTTTAGCTCCCTTGTCGAAGATCAAGTGACCGTAGGTGTGTGGGTTCATTTATGGGTCTTCAATTCATTCCATTGGTCTATTTGTCTGTCACTATACCAGTACCATGCAGTTTTTATCACAATTGCTCTGTAGTAAAGCTTTAGGTCTGGCATGGTGATTCCACCAGAGGTTCTTTTATTTTTGAGAAGAGTTTTTGCTATCCTAGGTTTTTTGTTATTCCAGATGACTTTGCAGATTGCACTTTCTAATTCGTTAAAGAATTGAGTTGGAATTTTGATGGGGATTGCATTGAATCTGTAGATTGCTTAAGCAAGATAGCCATTTTTAAAATGTTGATCCTGCCAATCCATGAGCATGGGAGATCTTTCCATCTTTTGAGATCTTCTAGAATTTCTTTCTTCAGAGACTTGAAGTTTTTATTATACAGATCGTTCACTTCCTTAGTTAGAGTCACACCAAGATATTTTATATTATTTGTGACTATTGAGAAGGGTGTTGTTTCCCTAATTTCTTTCTCAGCCTGTTTATTCTTTGTGTAGAGAAAGGCCATTGATTTGTTTGAGTTAATTTTATATCCAGCTACTTCACCGAAGCTGTTTATCAGGCTTAGGAGTTCTCTGGTGGAATTTTTAGGATCACTTATATATACTATCATATCATCTGCAAAAAGTGATATTTTGACTTCATCTTTTCCAATTTGTATCCCTTTGATCTCCTTTTGTTGTCGAATTGCTCTGGCTAGGACTTCAAGTACAATGTTGAATAGGTATGGAGAAAGTGGACAGCCTTGTCTAGTCCCTGATTTTAGTGGGATTGCTTCAAGCTTCTCTCCATTTACTTTGATGTTGGCTACTGGTTTGCTGTAGATTGCTTTTATCATGTTTAGGTATGGGCCTTGAATTACTGATCTTTCCAAGACTTTTATCATGAATGGGTGTTGGATCTTGTCAAATGCTTTTTCCGCATCTAACGAGATGACCATGTGGTTTTTGTCTTTGAGTTTGTTTATATACTGGATTACATTGATGGATTTCCGTATATTGAACCATCCCTGCATCCCTGGGATGAAACCTACTTGGTCAGGATGGATTATTGTTTTGATGTGTTCTTGGATTCGGTTAGCAAGAACTTTATTGAGGATTTTTGCATCAATATTCATAAGGGATATTGGTCTGAAGTTTTCTATCTTTGTTGGGTCTTTTTGTGGTTTAGGTATCAGAGTAATTGTGGCTATATAGAATGAGTTGGGTAGAGTACCTTCTGTTTCTATTTTGTGGAATAGTTTGTGAAGAACTGGGATTAGATCTTCTTTGAAGGTCTGATAGAACTCTGCACTAAACCCATCTGGTCCTGGGCTTTTTTTGGTTGGGAGACTATTAATGACTGCTTCTATTTCTTTGGGGGATATAGGGCTGTTTAGATCATAAACCTGATCTTGGTTCAACTTTGGTACCTAGTATCTGTCTAGGAACTTCTCCATTTAATCCAGGTCCTCCAGTTTTGTTGAGTATAGCCTTTGGTAGAAGGATCTGATGGTGTTTTGGATGTCTTCAGGATCTGTTGTTCTGTCTCCTTTTTCATTTCTGATTTTGTTAATTAGAATGCTTTCCCTGTGCCTTATAGTGAATCTGGCTAAGGGTTTATCTATCTTGTTGATTTTCTCAAAGAACCAGCTCCTTGATTGGTTGATTCTTTGAATAGTTCTTTTTGTTTCCAGTTGATTGATTTTGCCCCTGAGTTTGATTATTTCCTGCCGTCTACTCCTCTTGGGTGAATTTGCTTCCTTTTGTTCTAGTGCTTTTATGTGTGTTGTCAAGCTGCTAATGTGTGCTCTTTCTAGTTTCTTTTTGGAGGCACTCAGAGCTATGAGTTTTCCTCTTAGAAATGCTTTCATTGTGTCCCATAAGTTTGGGTATGTTGTGGCTTCATTTTCATTGAACTCTAAAAAGTCCTTAATTTCTTTCTTTATTCCTTCCTTGACCAAGGTATCATTGAGAAGAGTGTTGTTCAATTTCCACGTCAATGTTGGCTTTCTATTATTTATTTTGTTATTGAAGATCAGTCTTAGTCCATGGTGATCTGATAGGATGCATGGGACAATTTCAATATTTTTGTATCTGTTGAGGCCTGTTTTGTGACCAATTACGTGGTCAATTTTGGAGAAGGTACCATGAGGTGCTGAGAAGAAGGTATATCCTTTTGTTTTAGGGTAAAATGTTCTGTAGATATTTGCCAGATCCATTTGATCCATAACTTCTGTTAGTTTCACTGTGTCCCTGTTTAGTTTCTGTTTCCATGATCTATCCATTGGTGAAAGTGGTGTGTTGAAGTCTCCCATTATTATTGTATGAGGTGCAATGTTTGCTTTGAGATTTACTAAAGTTTCTTTAATGAATGAGGCTGCCTTTGTATTTGGAGCATAGATATTCAGGATTGATAGTTCCTCTTGGAGGATTTTACCTTTGATGAGAATGAGGTGCCCCTCCCTGTCTTTTTTGATGACTTTGGGTTGGAAGTCAATCTTATCAGATATTAGAATGGCTACTCCAGCTTGTTTCTTCATACCATTTGCTTGGAAAATTGTTTTCCAGCCTTTCATTCTGAGGTAGTGTCTATCTTTTTCTCTGAGATGAGTTTCCTGTAAGCAGCAAAATGTTGGGTCTTGTTTGTGTAGCCAGTTTGTTAGTCTATGTCTTTTTATCGGGGATTTGAGTCCATTGATATTAAGAGATATTAAGGAAAAGTAATTGTTGTTTCCTATTATTTTTGTTGTTAAAGTTGGCATTCTGTTCTTGTGGCTGTCTTCTTTTTGGTTTGTTGAGGGATTACCTTCTTGTTGTTTCTAGGGCGTGGTTCCCGTCCTTGTATTGGTTTTTTTCTGTTATTATCCTTTGAAGTGCTGGATTCGTGGAGAGATAATGTGTGAATTTGGTTTTATCGTGGAATACTTTGGTTTCTCCATCTATGTTAATTGAGAGTTTGGCTGGGTATAGTAGCCTGGGCTGGAATTTGTGTTCTTTTAGTGTCTGTATAACATCTGTCCAGGATCTTCTGGCTTTCATAGTCTCTGGTGAAAAATCTGGTGTAATTCTGATAGGCTTGCCTTTATATGTTACTTGGCCTTTTTCTCTTACTGCTTTTAGTATTCTATCTTTATTTAGTGCATTTGTTGTTCTGATTATTATGTGTCGGGAGGTATTTCTTTTCTGGTCCAGTCTATTTGGAGTTCTGTAGGCTTCTTGTATGTTCATGGGCATCTCTTTCTTTAGATTTGGGAAGTTTTCTTCTATAATTTTGTTGAAGATGTTTGCTGGTCCTTTGAGTTGAAAATCTTCATTCTCATCCACTCCTATTATCCGTAGTTTTGGTCTTCTCATTGTGTCCTGGATTTCCTGGATGTTTTGAGTTAGGATCTTTTTGCATTTTCCATTTTCCTTGATTGTTGTCCCAATGTTCTCTATGGAATCTTCTGCACCTGAGATTTTCTCTTCCATCTCTTGTATTCTGTTGCTGATGCTCGCATCTATGGTTCCAGATTCCTTTCCTAGGTTTTCTATCTCCAGTGTTGCCTCATTTTGGGTTTTCTTTATTGTGTCTACTTCCCTTTTTAGGTCTAGTATGGTTTTGTTCATTTCCATCATCTGATTGGATGTGTTTTCCTGTTTTTCTTTAAGGACTCGTAACTCTTTAGCCATGTTCTCCTGTAGTTCTTTAAAGTCCTTCTTGATGTCCTCTACCATCATCATGAGATATGCTTTTAAATCCAGGTCTAGCTTTTCAGGTGTGTTGGGGTGCCCTGGACTGGGCGAAGTGGGAGTGCTGGGTCCTGATGATGGTGAGTGGTCTTGGATTCTGTTAGTAAGATTCTTACTGGTAATCTCTGGAGTTGTTATAGTTGTCTCTGTTCAGAGGTTGTTCTTCTGGTGATTCTGAGTACCGTCTGTCAGCAGACCTGGGATACAGGCTCTCTCCTCTGAGTTTCAGTGGTTAGGGCACTCCCTGCTGACAAGCTTTCCTCTTAAAGGGAAGGTGTACAGATATCTGGCGTTTGGACCTCCACCTGGCCAAAGAAGAAGGCCGAAAACGGGACCTTTCCCAGATGCTGTGTTGCTTTGGCAGGTCACAGAAGCTGTCAGCTTCTGTGGTGCACACTCTCAGCTGTGCAGACTAAGTTCCTAAGTTCGGTGGAGTCCTGGATCCAAGATGCTCCTGAGGCAGAGGGCTCCTGTGCAGGGCAGACCACTGTCTTCCAGCTGGGAGGGTGCCGGATGTCTGTGGCCCCAAAAGGGTGCTGCCTCAGCGGCTCTGTGGCTCCCGCCTGTCCCAGAAGCTGTCTGCCTCTGTGGTCCTCACTCTCACCTGTGCAGACTAAGTTCGGCGGAGTCCTGGAGCCAAGATGGCTCTCCCTGCAGGGTGGACCTCTGTCCTCCGGCTGGGAGGGTGCAGGATGTCTGCGGCCCCAAAAGGGTGCTGCCTCAGTGGCTCTGTGGCTCCCGCCTGTCCCAGAAGCTGTCTGCCTCTGTGGTCCTCACTCTCACCTGTGCAGACTCACATGTACAGTTTTAATGAACTTTTCTCACCTGGAATAATGGTGCTCCCTCCAAGATCTAAGGGGCACCTACCATAAAGCCCAAAACCAGACATGGAAGCCCTCCTTTGAGATGTTGGCTAGAGTTGTCAAAGAGACTATTAAACATATTGTTGTTGCCCTTGTTTATTTCCCAGATGTAAGAAGCATATTTTTATTATAGAAAGACCATGTATTTCTGAAACAGGGCCTTGAGAACTCTGAGCAGGAACTGACTTGAAAGTACCTTACCTGAAATCTACCTTTCATAGTAGACCATAGAATAAAGTGTTGAAAGATTATAAGAGACAGAGGGCCAAGAATTCTGCTGTGAACTTTTTCATTTGAGAAATATCAAGAAAGTTACACTCATGAAGTATAACATCATGGGTGCCTAAACAACATCCAAATAACGATAACACCAATAGTCAGGCCTATATGGAGAGGAGTAAACCTTACCCTGGTCCAAAGGGTACACAAAACTATTATAGGACATACTTATGCTGAAAATGGGATAAAAAGACTTTTCCGGGAAACCAAATAGATTTTTTAATCAAAGAAAAATTATGATGGCCATATATCTTTGCCTCACTCTAATGGACTTTCACATTTATATTAACACAACTGGTTGCAGAGTTAAACATTAATAGATATTATGTTCAATAACAAAAGTTTTAAATGACATGTGTCTTTTATAACATTCAAGTTGTTCCTTTGTGATGTTTTCCTATACCTTCCATATGTAACCAATCTGATACCATGGTTAATGTTTAATTTCTTTTCACTCATTAGTTATTTGAGTTTTGAACTATTTTTAAAACCATAACAAAATAATTGAAAAGAAATGTTGGCCAGATATGGTGGGATACAATTCTTGGCCAAGCAGAGGGGTTGAACATTTAAGATGAGCCTGATTTACATAGCAAAGCAACATAAAGCATAACATGGAAATAAAAACAATAACAACCAGAGAATAATGTGTACACTGAATCATGCCTTTAGTTGTCTCAGTTTCTACAATCATTATTACTCTGAGAATAGTACTTGCTCATTTGTCTTTCAGTAAGAAGGCCAATGACTGAATAACTAACCAAATAAATAAATACATACATGAATGAATAAACGATGGATATACATTTTAAAAGGTAATACTCACGAAGGATTATTAATGACTTCTTCCAGTGCATTGAGCACATCTGACCTGGACATCGTTCTGATATTCAGTGTAACAGCTGCTCCTTTGGCCACCATGTGGGCAATGTTATCATGCTGTTCTGAAAACAAAGGAATGCCAATCATAGGGATTCCATGATGGATGGCCTCATAGATACCATTCACTCCACCATGAGTAATAAAGGCTTTGGTTTTTGGATGACCTAGAAGGAGATGAATTGAGGTTAACATAAATTAGCAGTCTTAGACACAAAATGAGAAATGTATATTCTATGATGAACTGAAAAGAGGTTTTGGGGTTTTGCTTGTGTGTTTGTTTGTTTTGATGTAAATATTCTTATACTTGGGGCTGGTGAGATGGTTCAGCAATTAAGAGCACCAACTGCTCTTCCTAAGATCATGAGTTCAAATCCCAGCAACCACATGGTGGCTCACAACCATCTGTAAGGAAATCTGATGCCCTCTTCTGGAATATCTGAAGACAGCTACAGTGTACTCACATATAATAAATGAATAAATAAATAAATAAATCTTGAAAAGAAAAGATTCTTATATTCAAAAAATCACTGAAATGTTTTCCTATCTCAGAGAAAGAAGACACTAAATTTACGTACACCTATTTTGCAGATTTGCATGTGACTTGACCTTGAACTATGAAATACTTGTTTCCAGTTGAACAAATGAATCACATAGTAGTTAAGAGAAGACAAGTGGGAAATTGTTTTCTTAAATAATCTATATATTTATATTAGTCATATATTTTTATTATCTTAAATAAATAATTTATATATTTATATTGTTTATATATTTGTGTAATCTTAAATGATTTACGAACTCCATGTAATAGAAAGGCTTTTGAGTCAACTAGGATAGGTACAGGAATCAAAGAAATCAGTTGTTATTCAGAATTTGTTTTCCAGTCTCTTACCGAGGAGGTCATTCTGGGGGAGCCACTTGTAGATTCTGGTATTGGGTCCTAAAGAAGCTGGTTTTTTGCCATCAAATCGCCAAAGAACCTATTAAATGTTGGATAATCTTTAGTGGTGGAGCCAAATTTACCATTATACAACCTGAGCAGGTTATATCTAAAAATATAAATGTAGATACATTTATTTATATAATGACAATTAATGAAAAATGATGTCATGGATTTCAAAGAGAGCAAAGTCATAGATACGAGAGTGTTTAAAGGGAGGAATGGAAAAGGAGAATGGTATAATAATAGTTTCCAATCTGGGAATAATTTTTTAAAGTACAGCTTTTTTATCTTAGAGAAAACAGCTAAATACCTCCCATGGGATAAATGAAAAAGTCAGAAGTGAGGAGCAATGAGAACTCATAACAGATTGAGAGAAGAATGTGCCAGCAGTTTCTGTGTTTATTTTTACACTCAAACAGGTTGCGCATAAACCTTACTTTCCAAGCAGATGAATTTAGACAAAGGAGACAGTTAATACATGACAATATTTAATGCCTTGGTGACATAATTCAATTCCAGAGAAGAGTGGCAAGTTACTAATAATTTATATTTTGTATAGAAAATTTTGATAGATCTAATACTGCAGGATTAATATCACAGCATTTTTACTTGGAGTTTACTTTTAATCATTTCTTCTATGTCATTTTTAATGAATTTCAATTTTTTGGTCTTTATTTTTGCTGTGTATATGCCATCTTCCCAGGTGTAGCAGATAAGAGTGAGTCTATTATTATTACCCATCCCTTGCTATTGTTATTCAGATAATATTTAAACTGTCCTTCATGTACCTTTATGGAAATACTTGTTTTACAGCTTGAACTCATGCAATGTTTACATATATGAAATTTCTGAACCTCTGATTATGCATTGTCTGATGCCCTGAAAAAGCTAGCTATTTTGTGTGATCTGGGTCTGCCTCATTTTTCACTCTGACAGATTACAATAAGAGTCCCGTGTGTCATGTTTTATGATTCAGAGAGAAGCCTGTAGGGCAGCACCCATGTCGACCTTTCTTTTATATATTTCTTCTACAAATATTGGCAGGAGAACCTAGAATCAGTTGTTTTTGTTTATTTGCTTGTTTTGCTTTGTTTTTCTGTTATTATTTCATTTTGTAAACTGAACATTGAACAGATGTACTTCAAAATTAGGATGGAGACTCATGCTACATTTCAAACATTTTCAAGAGCTGCTTAATATTCTTCTGATAAAAAAATTTACTCCCTCCCAAAGAAAAATCTTGTATATTCAGTGACTTTAAATAATTGACAAAAAGAACGAGTGACTCTGAAGAATTTGTTATGTCTATAAAACCTTGACAGTGATGTAATCATAATGCCAGCATTTCAGAATGTACCCACAGAGATCACAAAGTTAATATCCCAGGTACTCACAGCCAAAAACACCTAGTATTGTAATATCTGTTATGTGCATATGTTTCTAAATTGTCTAAGGTAAATTAGATCTTACCTAAACCTTTAGGTTTCACCCAGTCATTTCCAGAATCAGACCTTCCAAGGACTTTCACAGACTCAGTATACAGTAGCCTCCCATGGGTACGTTATCTCACCTTTTGCGGAATCTGGGCAAGGGCCCATGCAATTGCATTGGCCTTTTCTTCTGTCATGTTACTGACTATCGATCCTAGAGAAAACAACACCACACCATGGTCTCCAGAGCTCTGGACAAAGTCTTCCATTTCCTGTGAAAAATTAACTTTTTGTGTCACAAAACAATTCTAGAAAAATCATCTATGAAATTTTATGAAAAAAAAAACTAGAATAAAAAATAAAGCATTCTCAGGAATTTTTAGAATTGCAGTTCTCATATATACAGAAGACAAAAATGGCAATGTCAAACACTTTGAACATCGCAGGCAGCAGTGTAAAGTGTAGTCACACATGTTCAACAAACATTCCCTGTGGGTATTTTGCTTACATTCATGTCTGTGTGTCCTGGATATGCAGTTCCCACAGAGGTCAAAAGAAGATGCTAGATCTCTTAGAACTGGAGTTTCAGATGATTTCTGGGATGGATCCCAGGTCCTCTGGAAGAGCAGCCAGTGCTCTGAACACTGAGCCATCTCTCCAGCCTCAACAAACATTCTCAATACTTTCCTCTGGCAAAGTGAAAGTATAATTTTTGTTACCATTTAAATTTTCTCCCATGATGGCTGATTTAATGCCATTATTTAGTGTTTGAAGAAATAATATCTATTTTATAGTATGTACATATGTGGTAATTAGTACAAATTTCCTACTACAATTACTTATATGTTTTGTTTTTGAAAAATAACCATAACCTCATGGTAAGCATATACTGTGTAACAATTTTATGACATTGTGTATAAATAGAGTATTTTCAGATATGACCTCCACAAATCACTTATTTGTGTAGAAATTATGACTATATTGTTTCTCTGGACACCAAACAATAACCTTTAATATATATTAATCACAGCTTTTACATGATTAACAGTTTCGGATGCCCTAAGTTTAACTGATTAATTTTTCTATTTTGCATGTTTGTGTTTATATTTGTCTGTGTAATATATGTATTCATGTACATGTGTGTGTGCATGTGTACATGTGTGTGTGCATGTATGCATGTGTGCATGTTGGAGGGGGGTTGTTGTATTGAGGATATGCTGCTGATGGAGAAATTCCCTGTCTTTGTTTTAGCACTTGAAGACCAAAAGTTTAAACTAGGTGTCATTCTCTACATGTTTTTAACACAGTTTTGAGACTGTTTCTCATGTTTCTCAGTGAACATGAATCTCACTATTTTTAACAGGATCATATCCAGCAAGCTATCAGTTTTAACCTGTTTCTACAATGTCAGTACTAAAGCCATACATGCAATGCCAGGATACCTAAAATATTAGGTGGATTATGAGATTCAAACTCATATCCTCATAGTTGCTTTGTAAGGAATTTGCCCAATGTCTAAGCATCCACATACCCTACTAAACTTAATTTAAGTCATTAATATGAATATATACCAAGTCTCACATGCACTTATTGAACTCCTAGTTAGCAGGATGCTTAATTTCACATCATATATATCTCTATCATTTGGAGAAAAAAAACATAATGAAAGGTGTAGAATCACTTTAATCAGAAATAAAATGAGATGAAAAAGAGATGAAAAGAATTATATTTACCCTAGTCAGGGGTTTAGCAGGTTTGCAGTGGAGTCCTCCAACATATTCAACATTTGGTAAGGTTGGGTGAGGAAACTCCAGATCCCAGTAGGATCTTATGAACCACATTTCTGCTTTGCCCATTGTCTCAATTAAGGTGGTGGACCTTCCTAGATGGAGAAAAGGAGCAAATGAGACAGGGAAAAGTTAGCAAGACTGTCATCTGAGTATACAATATATTTCCTTAACAATGTTGGAAGAATTTGTGTTTGATGTAGAACATGTACATTAAAAAACCAATGATTATGTATATATAATATGATTTGCATGTATGATTTCTGGCTCAGTTAACATACATAAATGCCAGTTTAGTTTTTTTCTTAAAGCAGACTTTGAAAGTTATCTAATCTCGCCCATAGTTTGAAACCATGAATAGTTATTGAAACAACCTACTAAGCCTCTATATAAGAAAACACAAATTTTACTGTCTAACTTTTCAAAAGGAACTATGTAAATATAAACACAAATTCTGGTCCAAATCTTACACTATGGTGTGTACTCTTTCCAGAATTCCCCAGGTCATTGTAGTGTATCGAAAGGACTTTACCCTTCTGTTGTCAAGGGAGCTGTAAAGTTTATGAATGGCTGAATTTCTACTTAGTGCTTCTACTCTTGTTTCATATTGATATATCTAATATGATTTATCCTAAAAAAGCAATCACCATATTTATACAAGTCATAAAAATAGAAATTTTAGGGTAATCTTAACTATGGTATAATTTTCAAGAGAAGTAACTTGACTCAAAAACTATAGAACAAGTATATATGGTTCCATACTTCTGTAGAGTACAGACATTTATAATGGCTTTTAGAAAACAGTACAATAAGGAAATGTGCTGGTAGAAACCTCAGGTTCATTTTCAAACCTATACATTAACATATGTCTTTGAAGAGAAGGAGAAATTTTGGGGAAATACAGAGAATATATTCTATGATTTATCTTTTCATTTATGTGTATTTGTGTTTGCATGGGTATACTCGAAGATTATTCCAGTGCCTCAGCACTGGAATAAAAGAACAGCAGGTTCCCTGAAGCAATGTGAGGCCACTGGACATGAGTGGATGCTAGGAACAGAACACATGTACTAAACATGAACAGAAAACAATCAAACTTTTGGACGTGTTGTAAGACCCCACATTTTAATTTTTATTTATACACAATGGCTTGTACAAGAGAACACAATTTCTTCAATGTTAAATACATACTATAAAATACGTCATTCTCTAAATAAATCAGTATTTGGTTAAGCAGGAAGTGACTTATTTAAATAGAGGTTTAAAAAAGCATAAAATGAGTAAAGACTCATGTAGGGACCATTTACTTGAATCTCTTTACAATTGTATAGCTAACCAGAAAGTCTTTTATCAGGACTGATACCTTCTATTTTAACATTAATATGAGCTTTTACAGAGCATTTGTGATTTTTTTTAGCTAATATCCTATTATATATTTGATCACCTACAAAAACAACTTCGCTTTGAATTTCATGAACATATAGCTTCAAGTACATGTGTAGCTAGGGATATCAAGCTACTACGAAGAAATGTAACTTACCCAAAGTTTCACTGTAAAACTGATCCCATTTCTTCTTTGTAAATGTCTGGAACCAAAAGTCAAAATAAAGCATACATATCATATTTTTTACCCTCTCTGTGAATGTCATTTGGCCACCTAATCCTGACAAAATCACAGGGACATAAGAGGGAGGGAGTACAAATCCTCCACTGTCCTTTTCAACTTGGTAGCCAGGAGAGAAGCGAAGACTGTACAGAAAAGGAATCTGGAGCATTTGAGCAATGAGCTCCCCACAGGTAGCTAGGGCATCTAAAATAAGGACATCAAACTTGGATTCCTGGAGTTTTGTCATGAGCTGTTTGTTTGAAACAGCTTCCTTACAAAGATTTAGAAAATGATCAGATAATTTATCAAACAGTGTTTGAAGCAGAGAATATGATAAGCATGTATCTTTTGGGACCTCATAAGTCCATATATCCACGAACTTCCTGGAAAAAGATTCCAGATCATCTTTACTGAGAGCTGTAGGAAAAGTTTCAAACTTAAGGCCAGGGGAATATTTAGGATCAACAAAAATGGAAGCTGAAGGTCTCAGAACAGTGACTTCATGGCCCCTCTGTACAAGTTCATCCAGTATTATCTTTAAATTCATCCAGTGACTGAATTCCAGTGGCCACACTAACACCTTCCCACAGCTGGTGGATCTGAAACAGCAACTCATCTGCAGCAGGAGCAGAGGAGAAATCCACTTCACAGGCATCCTGGAAGTCAAAGTGCTTCTGTTAACGGTGTGTTCCCTTGCTTTACTGACTGTCTTTATTTCTAAGAAGAAAAAGAAAAAAAAAATCCACGAGTTAAAATTTAACCTGAGTTGGTGCAAGCAAACTTAATGACCAGATTGAAGTTGTTGGCTGAAGAGAGATACTAAAAGCAAATATTAATTATTTCAGATTTACTTGGAAGTGTTTAATGTCACATGTTTTGTAATGAAGTAAAGTTAGGAGTTGTGACCTATGTAAACCTGTTTGCAGGAGTTTTGAATCATAGAAAGAACACTGATTAGTGTAAGGTGAGTCTGCATTTTATTCTCAACACGTGAACTCCAGGTGTACTAGTTACCGAACTCATCAGTGTTGCATGGATATTATTTTGTAAGAATGTTGATTAAAATATTAAGTCACATAGAGTTCACTGAATAGCCTGACAGTGTGCCTTAGTACTTGACAGAGAAAGGATAGTTACTTGACAAAGAAAAGATCTGTGAATAAGATAGACAAGAGTTTCTGCCTATCAATGTCCCTACGGAAAAAGCCAAACATACTGCCCTGAGTGGTATTAGCTGCTAAGATTTACAGAGAGCAGCCAGTTGGTTCAACCTATCTGTCCAAAGCCCTTTCCTAGGACCAAGAAGTAGCTGGATAGTTTGTTCTTGCAATCTGTTTTATTTAGGGTTTCCTTGTTGTGAAGAGACACCATGGCCAAGGCAACCCTTATAAAGGACAACATTCATTTGGCCTACCTTCCACTTTCAGAAGTTTAGTCCATTATCAACATGGCAGGAAGCATGGCAGAGTCCAGACAGACACAATGTTGGAGAAGGGACTGAGAGTTCTACATCTTGATTGGAAGGCAGCTAGGAGACTGTTTCCACATTGGGCAGAAATTGAACACAGGATCTTGAAGCCCACTACCAGTGACACACTTCCTCTAATAAGGCCACACCTACTCTAACAAGGCAATGTCTCTTAATAATGCCACTCCTTGTACCTTGAATATTCAAACCACAACAGAATCTTAGTGCACAAAGGTCCTGAGAAATCAATGAGTAGATGAAACTTCACCAAGAAACTTGCTATCTACCATTTCTGAAATCACCAATGCTTTTATTTGCCCATGAAGATTGTGGGTATTGACGTGTGATTTACCTGGATCTTCTTGTTTGTCCTGGTATTGTGATGCTACAAACTTTCCAAAAACTCTAGGATGCATCATCTAGAAAAAAAATCGTTGATGACAAAACGATTATATAATAGAGTATATGATTTCTCATCACACTGACCAAGTTCCTTGCCAAAATAAAGTTTTGGAGTCATAGATATATTTTATTGCACAATTTGAAAGGTTGTATCAATCATGAGAAGCAAGGTCTGTAGAGTTTATGTGATGGAAACAAAGGGAATGGATATCTGCACCAAGGAAAAATGATAAGTTAATCCTTCCTGAAAATTTTCTCACAGATATACTCAAATATTTATATTAATAGTGCCATTATTAGTCAAGTTGGCAATGAGAAAACCATCTTACAAAAAAGATCAATAAGAGAAATATATATAACAAGAGTATATATATAAACAAGAGTATATATATATATATATATATATATAAAACAACAAATAAAACAAATGAATTAAAATAGGATATATTAAATTATAAACAACAAGCTTGACTGTTAACAGGTCAAATTCCTTAGTTAAAATACACACAATGACCATGTCAAGCAAAAATCCAAACATGAGATGCTACCTATAAGATAATAAGTAAAGAAACACTTGCTTTGAAAATTGGAAAAATAAATATTATATAGAAGCAAACTACAAGTGTACTGTAGTATATATACTTAAGTGTCAAAACTAGAATTAAGTCATAGAGTGGAAAATGTAAAAATGTCAGTTTGTCAAAATGAAATAACAACATTAATAATATACATCCAATTATATTCAACTAACATTGGATATGAAAAAGAGACTAACATAATTGTTAGTGTCTTAATTATTGTGCAGAAGATTTGATTACACTGCAAACCCCGAGATTGTGTGGCTTACTGGAAATGCTTGTTTCTAGTTGTGGTACCACTCAATCCTAACAAACAAATTTAATCCAAGAGCTTTCCATTTATTGTAAAAAAAGATTAAATATAGTCAAACTATATAGGTCAATAGGCAGAGCAAGCAACTAGTTACAGGGAGTGAACGTAGGGGAAAAAAAGAGAGAGAAGAAGAGAGGAGGAAGTCAGGCTCAGGCTTCTGGCTTCTAATTCTTTAGTGGTAAAATTGACCATTTGAGATTTTATAAAAAACAACAAATTGTATTTCTTTAGCTTTGATCAAACAGAGAAACAAAGCTATTTGGGGAGGAAAGGATATATTTCCTTTACATATCCTGAACATAGTTCACCATAGACTTTTCCATCCATGCCACAGTTCACAAATAATTACTTGGATACTGAATTACTTACGAATAAGTGCCTAGGCCATAAGCTTGGGCTTATTCCCCGACTAACTCGTAACTTATAAACCTATTTATTCTATTCTATGTGTGCCACAGGATTGGTTACCTCTCCTCAGTTTCATATGTCTGTCTCTCCTGAGTCAGTGGTAAAATCTTCCTGCCCTGATCATTACCAGAATTCCTATCTCTCCCTGCTGGCAAGGAGATGACCTACCTTCCATCCTTCATGAAATACTCATGGGCCATCAGTTTTTTATTGACACGTGATACTTCCATACAGTCCATGAGGAATTTTCTCACACTGAAGACACCACACCCATAGAGTAGTGCATCTCTCAACCCCATCAGAGAAGATTCTTTTTTTTTTTTCACTTCATGCATTTTATTGATAGTCTATATTTTAAGTCTGCAGTATGACATCGTACATAGGGAAAAAGCGTCTTCCTAAAAGATAGCTATTAATAATCAAACCAGATTTCACGACTGACCTTTCAAGGTCTCTTTCTGCATTAAACAAGGTAAATTTTAGCAGGTGTAAAGCACTGTACAAAAAGTTGGGTACATTCTCAAAATTCAACACAGGGTTTCCCAACCAAGTTTGCTGGATCAGATACCGGAGAAGGGTGTTTCTTTCAGGTGTAAATGGTAAGGAAACGAGAAAGCAGACATAGCAAGCCAAGCAAATTCACTTCCCTTGGTGCTCCTCTGTTGCCTTTTCAAAGTGTCTCCTGGAGGTCAGGCCCTGGTATGACAATCACTCCAGTCTTTTGACAGCATGCACACATGTGCTTCATGTTCAAAGACTTAAGCGCAGCCCTCTTCAAATCCTTTCTTACGGGCTTTCCAGAGCTTTCCAGGATTGCTGCCCAGTTCTGCACAGGACCCCAAGTAAACATCTATTCCGAAGCAGCTTTTCCATAACCAGGCCAACTGCGTACCTACTCCACTGGACACTTCACAGGGCCCTATACCTTTAAAAGCAGCACCAGGGACAAATGGAACTAGCAAGAGGTAAAATCCAACGCTGGATAGTTTAAACATGTAGAAACCAATCTGTTAAAAATGTTAGTAACAGGGCACTGAACAGAGTTAAGGCTGGGCAGCTAGCTGGCTTGCCTCTAACTTGCAACTGGAAACAATCTTGAGAATGAGAACTGAGAAAGACCTTGAAACAAGGCACAGTGGTATGTATGACAGGGTTCACTTTTACTGCGCATCTCTAGCTGCTTTCCCAAATGATTATAAAGCAGCTGTGGGACTTCAGTAAACAAATCCTTGCTGGGTTGGGGTGACACATACCTATAATCCCAGTCATCAGGAGGATCACTAATTCCAGGCCAGCCTGGGCTATAAAACAAGACCCTCTCAAAATACCCAAAGCAAAAAGTCCCATGTATCTCACAGTAATTTTGAGTGGTTGGTAACCTTTTTTTTAAGATTTGAATCCAGACATCTACATGGACATGAAAAAAATCATAAACCTGATACTTAAAAAAAAAAATCCCCGGTAGTTCTATTCTAAGTTGTAGGCTTTTAGATATAAACTATGGTGAGTTACAGGAGGCCACTTCCTGGAGTGTTGGATAGTATTTTAGAAATGTTCCAATGAAGATAAAGGAATTTGAATGCTAAGTACCTGCATTCCTAACATTCAAGAAAGAGGCAGAGGCACAAGGACTGCCACAAATCTAAAGCCAGCCTGGTCCACAGAGTTCCAAGCCAGCTGTGAGCACACAGCAAGACCTTACCTCAAGAAAGGTAACTCAATGCTAAAAAATTTAAAGGGTGGCTATTGATTGAGCTCACAACTGTTTTTATTAAAGTGAACTTAAAAATATTCTTTCCTCAGATCTCTCCCCACCAAAGCCACCTCCATTGATATGGAGGTCAGGGCAGTGCAACTAACATGTTCTTTTCAGAGAAAATGTTCCAAATTCCCACCACAGCTTATTCTGCATGGTTACTACAAACAGCCTGCCATTCTTAACGTGTTAAATTTTGTTTTTAGCACTAATAAATCTCAACAATGTAAGCTGTGTGGAATAAACTAAAACACTGCAAACCTTTACACTAGAAAGTGGATTAAAACAATTAAAAATTCAAGGAAAATCAGGCTTTAGTACTTTCCCCTATGCTTTGAACAATGTAATCCCCCAACATTACTGCATGAAGTTCAAGTAGGTCTTAAACACAGAACCTTTCTGTAATAAAGAAAAAGTGCGAAGATACAAAACGAAATGTAAAGTCTTTCGCAAGAAAATGTTCCCTCAAGAATAGGCATTTGGACACTGGTGAGGAAACCAAGATTCCTGTTCTTCATTGCACACCTGACACCTGCACCAACAACCTTATCTTTAACAGCTACAACTAGTAATATAGAATAGCTGTGGACACTAAAATAAAAAAGCAACTCCCACTAAAAATACTTGTATCCATTCTAGACAGCCCAATGTCTACGAGTGCTTCTTGAAATAGTCCACATGCACATCAAACAAGGCTAGAAATGTACAGGCTGACTTCCAGTGTTTTTGAATAGCTTCAACATCTACATTCATAACCAGTATCCTGATTGAGTTCCCTCTAACTTCAATACTTCAGAGATGAGTAATACATTGGGGAGGTTAGGGAGGTGCCTGCTGTCCATCACTGTGTTTACAATGTGCTGCAGCTGTTTTTGAGCTATAAAAAATGAATACATATAGAAAATGGAACATTTTATCAAGAGGAAAATGGGATGTGTTTTTACTTAACCAGGACGATCCTGCAGATCGGAAAAGCAGAGAAAGGTGACAAGGAGGCTCACAAATATAAAGGAACCCTGACTTTTACATGGACAATTCTCTTTAAAAAGATAAAAATGTATTACATAAGCGCCATAAACAGTGAAATATGCTTCTATTAAAAAAAATAAGTGAGGCTTTGTTTGGACATTATTTCCTTGCAAGAGCAGTACATATCTTTTGTAAACAACTACGATATTTACAATTTACTTTCCTTAATACTTAGGTAGGACTGAAAGCCAGAAGAAAACATGAAAGAATGTACTTTGAAATAATCTTTACTGCTAAGGCAATATCAGTGAGGGTAAGCAGGTAATTCCTAAAGCAGATTTGTGTAAAACATTTTCTAGAGTACTGAACTAACCTGGGTAGTTAGCTCATTTGGTTAAAGACCAGGATTGTATATGCTCAATCCAGGTCTCTTCTGGCCTGTTAGCTTTCCCCAGAGAGAAACATTTTACATATCTGCTCCACAGCCAAACTAATCTTAACCCCAATCAGCCTCAAAAAAAAAAAAACAAAAACAAAAACAAAAAACAAAAAACAAACCCAAGGCAAGAGTACTGGGGTCATCACAATCTATTCTTCCTACAAAACAACAATAAAGTGCGTGTTCACAGATATGAGACAGCCACCGTATCTTCAAATACGGCAACACAATTAAAATTTGAATCTCAAATAACCCAACATGACTTACTTTCAATAAAAAATAAAAACCTCTTAATTCACAATAGGTCTTTGTAGCCCATTAGATCTGCTAGATATAACAGTGAAATAGCAACTAAGTGTGCACTGGTACCTTAGAAGGTCTCAAACAAGCAAATCTGAGACATTTCCAATAGCACACACATCTGTACCAACTGAAAATCTTACTTTAAAATTGGCTTAAGTCTCTTTACTTTTTTTTTGAGGAGCAGATTGTAAAGACATCAATTTAACTTGTACTAGGTAGTAGTGGCTTGTTTTTTCATACACCCAAGAAAGCTCTGCCAAATGTACTGATCTTCTGCTTCATCTATTCAAACAGAATAGTGGGTCAGGCTGCTGTGGCTCTCACTGTATGGATCCAGTTCATGTCTGTATTCCTTACTGTCTTCATGAAAATGGTCCATTCTTCAGGCCGTTTTCTTCACCACCATGTATCACTTCCTGCCTAAATCCAAGTTAAAATACATGCTCTCCTTTGGTCTTCAACGCAGCTGGGTTCTGCACGGTCCTTTCCTTTTCCTGTCACAGTAGCTGTTCACAAATACACTAAATATAGATATGTTCTGCTCTTGACATCTACACACTTACAAAAGCAGCTTTGTACTTTGTTTGGTGTGTTTGTTTTACTATGCTGGCTCACAAAAAAGCAGTTCTCATTTCTAAGCATGGTACTTTACAATTTTGAATGCATTAATACAACAGTGCATTGGAAAAGTACTGAGCCTCTACAAAATAGCTTTACATTTTTAAACAAATGAATGTGATTTTTTTCACTTACACAAGCATAGGCTTTTTAATATTTCCACAAGATAAATATCTCAATTAAACTCTAAATTCGCTCTATTGTGTGCCACAGTGATGGGCATAGGACAGTTAATACATTTAGAAGATCCTAACTGTTTAGTGTTATTTACACTAATATGTCCATCATCACCTACTCTGGAAGGTGAACAAACAATATTCAGAATGTGAATGAATTTGTGTCAATAACTGGGAATGGTATAGTTTTAGTTAATCACTTGCAAAACAAAGAATGGAACTTAGTCTTGAGTGGAGACTTTCTTCATGCCACTCTTATGGCCTGGGAAACTTTCAAAAGAGGTCAATGGGATATAGAATATAGAAAGGAGCCACTGCTAAGGCGGCCCTTAAGACAACAAAGGAAAAACTGACAAGTGGACATGGGTAAATTATCAGTAACAGGTTAGCAATTCATCTGGTACCGAAATCAAATGCTTAAGTCCTAAAATGTTGCTTTTAAAATATTCTTTCCATCCTGAAAGAGAAAGTAGAGAAAAGGCATGATACCCTAAGAAAGCAATGACTCAATTCAGCTTGTGACTTTATATTTTAAGCACAACTCAAAAAAAAAAAAAAGTGGACATAAAGCAGGTGATTTCTGTTTGCCCATCACTATTCCAGCTACACAGCTGAGAGTTCTGGTCTCATTACACAACACTTTCTCTGTTCCCAGAAGATAAGTCTGCCCTGCGACAAATGGGACAGGTGGAATTCTCCGACAACCAGCGGTCGATGCAGTGGACGTGGTATTCATGGGAGCAAGGTAGTTTACGAAGTTTGTTGCCTTCTGTGTATTCTGTAATGCAAACACTACATGTTTTCAATGCATCATTTTCACCAAAGCTTCTCATTGCCAAGTTATCGATCTGTTCTTTGGTGAGTCCTCTAGGTTGGTCTTCATCATCTTCATTTAAAAGAAAAAACTGAGCCAGACTAAGGAATGGCAGAGAGCCACTTTCATCAAATGCGACTGGGGCCCTATGTCGACCATCTCTTCTGGATGGGCCAGATGAGCCTCCTTCACTACTACTGCCTTCGAACATCTCTGAGCTACTCTCGGAACTTTCACCACTTGAACTGGGGCTAGGACTTGAGCTGGAACTGGAACCAGAGCTGTTACCGCCACCAGAGCTCCCTCTTCCATTCCGTGACTCTACTCTCTCCACATTTCTGCCGGAGACTGAGGCACTAGGCTCTGAATCACTGTCACTGTACATAAAGTAGCTTAGCTCACCAAAACCTGTCATTATCTGCCTTAACATGGTTTGAATTACAACAGATGTAGTTTCACTTAATCCAGTATTTAAGATTCTGCGAATAGGAATCCTGATCGTACTCACATAGGTTCTCACACCTGCACGTTCAGAACGGGAAAAGGTACGCCTAAAACCTCCACGTTCACTTTCATAAGTAACTGTGTTGTTTGGAGCCTGAGATCTTGATCGAGTTCTACTAGCTATACTATCTCTCTGCCGGTATTCTCCAGGACAAACTCTTCTTACTTGAAGATCAAGAACTATGGTTGGAGGTCTTTGGCCAGATCCTGAGGATTCACTATTGCTACCTGTGTCTGAAGAACTTGTCCCCTGAGAGGGATTTCTTGATCCAGAAGCTGCAAAGAGACCTCTACCTAACAACTCTGGTCCAAATATCTGCTGCCTCAGGGTCACATGGTGCCGGGTTCTAGAACTTCCTTCAGGCTCATTTTCCGAAGACTGTTCCAAGGTCGGAGCTCTTCGTGGAATTTCATTTGTTGGATGCAGAGGGGATCTACTTCTTTCAGCTCTTGCTCTGGTTCTCTGATGTTCTGGGCTCCGGCTTCTTGCCCTCCTCTGACCTCTGGTGGTTGGCACTTCTGTTAATGCTTCAGTTGAATTGCGTTCTGCTCTAGATGGTCTGGCAGATGTTGATTCAGATGCAGAATTTTCCATTTGCCTTTGGCTGCTGCTTTCCATGTTTTCTACACTAAGACGCCTAGTGGATGGTTCATTTTTATTCTCTGAAGTTTGGCTTCCATTATTACGGTTAACATTTATCTCTAAACTGAATCTGAAATCACCACTGTTTGGATTAGTCCGGCTCACTGCTCTCCAGGACTGGTTTCCTCTCTGACCACTTCTTGTTGTATTTCCGGTCTGTCTGACTGAGTTAAGCCAATCTATTATAGAATCACTGTTGGTCACATCATCTGAAGACTCTCCAGCTCCTCTATTTTCATCGGGGCTCTGTGGTGGTGGACCCTCTTTAATTTGTTGTAGTCTTCTGAGCAACTCTTCCTCAGTACTTTCACCTGGGGTGCCCAGCAAATTGTTGTCTCTCATAAGTCTATAATCTTCTTCACTGAGATTATTTACAAATTGATAAAAAGCCTCTTCCCGATCCAAGCGATCCATTTGACTTCTGCGCTGAGCTGCAGACTGGTCACTTCCTTTATCGTTAGAATCTGAGTTCTCCATCTTGATGAACAAGTGGAAAATTATCTGTCTTTTAGGACATAGTATTGAAATCCAATAATCTGGATTTTAATCTTCTTCACTCAGCTACGGTGTTTCGGCCAGGAGGGTACTCAACTGGACTCCACTGCCGCCACTGGGACCTCCGCTGCGCGGCTGGCCGCGTTCTAACTCACCTCTAAACCCGGGCAAGAGACCCGCCTCTAGAACAGCGCCAGCTCGGAGATGTAGCTCCGAAGATTCTTTCAGTAGATGAGGAAAGAGATAGCAACACTCTTCTTGGAATTAATTCTAAGGAACTGTTCAATAAACAAAACCATGGGAGAAGAATAATAGGAAACAAGAATAGAAAGAGTAATGAAAAACTTAAAATAGAAAGTAATAGAATAATATGAACATTCCAATTTGTATGTAATATAATCAAATGTATAATGTTTGTGAAAGAATAAATAAAAGGATATATTCAGTCAGCATGGAACAGAATTAGATTTCCTTCTTTCTTGAGTATAACTGAACTGCAGTATTATCATTATGCCTTAACTATTCCAGAAGTTGCCAGTAAACCAAATAGAAGTAATACTTCTTGATACTTTACAAGAGTGCCTTTGTGTCCTTAAATTATATCTTAAACTTTTCTTCAGTTTAACAACTTTATTAAATATCACTATTTTGTGACTGGATTTAATGTTGTTGCTTTGATTTTTCCTTCTTCCTAGTGAGCACCATAGTGTTTAGTTATTACAATAGATCATTTTTTAAGATATCATCTTAACAGACATATAATTCTTGATTAATTATTACCAGTTTATCTCATATTGACTACATCATTTCTTCTCCACTAATGCTGAGTCACTTTCAACATAACTCAGGAGTTTTGTTTTTTTTTTAAGTTCCTTTTGATTTTAATAGCCAATGAAAGCCAGATTTGGAATGGATTCACAATATTTTAGGATATTCTTGGAGAACTTTCAGAGTCTCAAAGTAAGACAGAGAGAGTCCCTTTGGTTGGCATATTCTACAAAATATTTAAGTATTTTTTAAGCAGCAAGTATTTTTTCTTCAAAAAAGGCCATACCAAAGAGATGACCGTATGATCATGGCATAGATGTAGGTTAATTAAACATCATAAGATTTTCTTTCTGCCACATCAACACTAAGAAAAAGGCTGAGGCAGGAGGATGAGAAGTCCAAGGCCAGCCTGGGTTACACAGGGAGACCCAAATAACGAAACAGGAAGGAGGAAAATGAAGGGGACATGGTGCAATTATAACCTTAAAAAATAATTTGAAAAGGCAAAATTAATGAAAAAAAAAAAAAAAAACATTACCAACAACTAAAGTCCCAAACTAACAATTAGACACACATGCACACTCCCACGCTCATAAGAAGGCTGTATTAATATTAACAATTGTGCGGCTGAAGAGATGGCTTCGTGGCTAAGAATATTTGATATGCTGCATCCACATAAACAGCCAAGTATGCCTCAGAGGACATCTGTGGGGGAATCTGTTCTTTTCTTCCTCTACGTGGGCCTAAGGAACAGGTCTCAGGTCATCATGCTTGTCGGCAAACCTCCCCACCAAGCCATCTCTCTGCATACCCCTGCCCCCTGCCCTCAGATTAATTTTGAGGCAGAGAAACCAAAGTGTTTGAAGTTAGTGTGGACTTCGGGCTTTGTGATATTTTGTGGCCGAGCAGACACAACCTTATTTCATGTCAATTCTGTCAAATTGCTCAGGCCTTTTCTAACTGAGAGAGCACCAGGCAAGGCCAAGGTGAGGTAGCTTCAAGGTAAATTAGTCAGCTTTCATAAGTACCGCCCGAGTAATGGACAGAAAATATAGACAGATGAACTATAACTCAGGAGTTTAACATAAACAATTGAGTAAATGAAAATTACTCTTTTAGAACCTAAAAAAAAGGAATGTTAACATAAAAACTTCAAGAAAAGATAGATATAATATATATTGTCCATGTTATTTTTATATAATATAAACATATTAAAATTTAAATGTATACAGAACACACCCTTAGAAAGGTGGTCAAGTGTGTTCTTTTGTGATTGGGTTACCTCACTCAGGATGATATCTTCCAGATGCATCTATTTGCCTAAAAATTTCATGAATTCATTGTTCTTAATTGCTGAGTAGTACTCCATTGTATAAATGTACTACATTTTCTGTATCCATTCCTCTGTTGAGGGACATCTGAGTTCTTTTCAGCTTCTGGTTATTATAAATAAGGCTGCTATGAACATAGTGGAGCATGTGTCCTTATTACCATTTATAACATCTTCTGGGTCTATGCCCAGGAGAGGAATTGCTGGATCCTCACATTATATGCACTCACTGATAAGCAGATATTAGCCCAGAATCTTAGAATATACAAAATACAATTTGCAACACATATGAAACTCAAGAAGAAGGAAGACCAAAGCGTGGATGCTTCGTTCTTTCTTAGAATGGGGAAAAAATACCCATGGAAGGAGTTACAGAGAGAAAGTTCGGAGCTGAGATGAAAGGAAAGACCATCCAGAGACTACCCCACCCGGGAATCCATCCTATATACAACCACAAAACACAGACACTATTGCATATGCAAGAAAGATTTTGCTGACAGGACCCTGATATAGCTGTCTCTTGTGAGGCTATGCCAGTGCCTGGCAAATACAGAAGTGGATGCTCACAGTCATCTATTGGATGGAATATAGGGCCCCCAATGGAGGAGCTAGAGAAAGTACCCAAGGAGCTGAAGGGGTCTACAACCCTATAGGAGGAACAACAATATGAACTAATCAGTACCCTCCAGAACTGTGTAACTAGTTGCATATGTAGCAGAGGATGGCCATCAATGGGAGGAGAGGCCTTTTGTCTTGTGAAGATCATATGCCCCAGTACAGGGAAATGATAGGGCCAGGAAGCAAGAGTGGGTGGGATGGTGAGCAGGGTGGGGGGAGGTTTATGGGGCTTTGGGATAGCATTTGAAATGTAAATGAAGAAAATATCTAATAAAACAAAAGAAAGGAACAAAAAGAAAGGTGGTCAGTTACATTATTAGGCATTTGTTCCTTCTGTTGATGATACATTGAAATTACAGGGATAAGGATCTATCATAATTATAGCACATGGCAACAATCTTTTCTATTTCCAGTTTGACAGATGTGAGTATAGAATACTAATATTTAAGGAAAACTTGTGGGCCCAAGAATATAGACACTTCTCCACATTTATCTAACCGCTATAGAATGCGAATCCAGCATACTAATATGTCATTTCTCATTCATATCTGGTTATCAGTTGAATGACCACTGTGGCAGCTGCAGACCACGGTCCAACTCTCAACTCTCCTCTGTCAGAATTCCTCTATGTTCCCTTGCTCAAGTATTTTATTTCCAAAAGAACTCTAAGTCTCTACATATGGTTACTTTAAGAGGGGTAATTATTCAGAGAGCACTCTGGTGCACATTGTTGAAGTTTGGGATTCAAACAAATGAAACTTTTGAAATAATTTTATTTACTCTACCAATTTTTAATTTTCTCTATTTCAAAATTTGCTTTGCTAAATCTCAAATGAAGACTTGGACAACAATAATACAATTCCAAATAGCTCATATTTATCTTTAGGAACATGGGACCTTGAAGTGTATAAAATAATATATTATACATTATACATAAATAATGTAGGAAGGAGCCTATCCCTATGCCTGTAAGACTAAACATGTAATACCTAATGTAATCAACATATGTGTCAAATTAGAAAACTATTAGTTGTGCAATGTGTTCATGAAGTAGTTGATTAAATTTTATGTGTTATTTTCAAAATTAAATTCGTTATTCTCTAAGCTTTGTCTTCTGTCTCAAACGTGGTTGGATATTCCTACCTTTAAGCCATATATTTAAATTAAACATTCCTTGGATATTAAACACATAGAACTTTATAAACAAAACAATCATTAGTATTCATTTTTACCTTCAATATAATTAAATTTTTAAACAAAATAGAAGTGAATGAGTTAAAAACAATAGATATAAGCAGAGCTGAACACAATTCCTGAATTTTTTGCTTTCCTTAGTGAGACTTGACTGATAGATTGAGAATAGCCATTTGTGAAATAGCCAAGAAAGAGCCCACAAATTGCCTAATGGTAATGAGTTTTCTTAATACCCTCCATAAGGGGCCTTTTCTTACATCATACCTCTACTTGTTGACATGTGTTTTCAAATGTCATCTTCTTAGGCAAATAATTATTGGTTAATTATTACCAATTTATCTCACAGTTGTTGACCTTAGTTCTCCAGTCATGCTGATTCACAGGCATCATGACTCAGTATTTTAGCTTAAATATTTGAGTAATATAAAACTTACCCTATTTGAACTTTCAAGGAAAGCATGGGAATAGAAAAGCTCTGAGAGAAGACATGTAAATTTGGTCAATTTTATATTTTATATTCTCTTACTGGTTGAACAATTAAGGATAAGTATCTGAGGCTCTACATAACTTCTTTTTCTAGTTCCTATTGGACAGAGCATTAAGACTTGGTTGAAATTAATTGACTCTATCCCATATTGAATAATTACCATAGAAATTAAAAGATATCTATGTGAATGTATCAATTACTAGTGTATTTTTGGAAAGCACATGAGTAGCTATCAGTGTTGCTTCAGAGAGATTTCCAACTCTATGTTCATCTTTCTCAGAATTTCCATGTACCATATTCCTTTCTTCCAGAGCTGCATTTCCAAAAGCACTGCATGAATCTTTCTTATAGTATATTAGCATAAACCATTACCTAAGTAGTAATTGTATGGAGAGTTGCTAGGAGAACTGTTCTATAATATCTTTTTCTGAAAATATCTCTTAACTTCAAATAAATTAAACTTTTGCCATACCCTTCAATCAAGTCAATAATATGGGTTACATCTCATTGAGTTGTTGACCAAAGTGGTATCATGACAATCACCAAACCACTCAGGCTACTTCCAAGTCTATTGCTCCCTCTCCACAAACTGATAGTAAGGCATTGTTGCTGAAGACAGTGCCTACATATCTCACTGAACACATAAAAGTTGAGATGGTGCTTACCTAGAGCCTTTACCCTTGGAGAATAGAAGTCATGGTACTGAGAGACATTCTACATGCTACCAGGAGATAAGATAATCCCCAACCCAGCTACAAACACTGCGATCTACAATTGTGATTTGCCTTCATAGTATGCTTATATAATAATGTCACAAACATTGTGATAGTAACCAAAATTCTTTGATGATATTTAAGGCCCATTCTAGAAGACAGAAATTCCTTCTCTTACATTGGTTAGGTGGATAAGAACTTGGGACTAGATAGGGCATGGTACTAGGGAAAACACAAATACTATTGTTCTGGGAAAAGAAGATAATAATGGGAATAAAAACACTATCCCCTATGTTCTCGATAATCTTAAAACTACCTGGCTTAGTTAACATCAAGTTATTTTAAGATAAATACTATTTTAGTCCATACATACTTAAGCACACACACACACACACACACACACACACACACACAATATAGACAGTCTCAACCAGTACTTGACAATTACAGAGGTGGATGCTCAGAGCCTACCATTGTACTGAGCACAGTACAGTAGGTCCCAAATGAAGGAGCTAGGGAAAGGATCCTAAGAGCTGAAGAGTTTTGCAGCACCATAGGTGGAACAACAATATGAACTAATCAGTACCCCCCCCCCCAGCTCTCAGGGACTAAAAAACCAACCAAAGATTACACATGGTGGAACTCATAGCTCCATCTGTGAATGTAGCAGAGGATGGCCTAGTCAGTAATCAATTGGAGGATAGTCCCTTGGTCCTGTGAAGGCTCTATGCCCCAGTGCAGGGGAATGCCAGGGCCAGGAAGCAGGAGTGGATGGGTTGGTGAGCAGGGGTAAGGGAATAGGGGATTTTCAAAGGGGAAACCAGAAAAGGGGATAACATTTGAAATGTAAATTAAAAAATATCTAATTAAAAAAACCTCTAAAAATCTAAAAGAAAAAAGAAAAGAAAAGAAATGAAAAGAAAAAAAAAGGAAAGAAAGAAAAAATACAAAGTAAACCTTGGAATGAACCACTCAGCAGGAACCCATTTGATCTCATCTAAGGTAAACACTGGTTTCAGCTCAGGATTGTTTTGGAACCAAATACTGGCAGAAGCCAAAGACTGCTTCTGGTGTAACATATGTTACTCCCATTGAAAAAAAGTACTCTGTTGACTCTTCTTTGAAAAGATTTTTCTGGCCAGTGTTTCCTTTATAGGTAGGTTCTGTACCTGGCACTTTGGCATAATCTGTTTCTAAATCCACAGAACTCTTGGCCATCTTCAGCTCTCTTTCTTATTTTCCTGTTATAAAGGTTATTTACATCCTGTGATCATGTCAACTCAGGGTCATGAGATAGAATAATTGGTTTTTATTAACAAAAGCATGTTATCAACATAGAGAAATCATACTGTAGTTAGAATCATTCTTCCAATTTCTAGAATAGCACTATCAAGTTATGTCTGAATTAGCTAGATAACAGATTAAAACAGTTCTGATTTTACACTTAGAATTTTATCCTGCTCATAATGTACTTAGGACTATAAAACTAGATTCATGGTTTCATTCAAAAACTATTCTCTATGTATTACATTCCTCTATGGAATGAAGACATAAAGATGACTAAGGCATGGTATCTGTCCAGAAGAAACTTAGTATGATTGGTTATAAGCTGTCAGTGAAGGGGCAAATGTGTCTTTCAACTTTTCACAATGCTATGACATCACTGCTATTTGCTGTTTTATTCCTGATGGATATGAACCCGGGTGTTTTACCAGTGTAAATAGAAATGAAATATGTTGGCTATACAAAAACAGTAACAGATATAATCACCGGATAACTTTGGTGTTGGGATAAGTCTGTGTTCCATACAATAACTAGAAACATTGACTTTCCTTATGCAGTTGGAAAATAGAGTGTGTATAAAAATTGTGGCACATGGACATCATTATTTATGAGTAGTAAAAAAAAAAATAACAAGGAAGGAAAGCAAATCCACCAAATGAAGTCAGAGCAGGCCTGGTGTTTGTAAAGATAATTGGTATTTAGAGGTGCTTTGCAAAGGCTTTCTGCCCATGCAAAGTGTGTGAGGCACAGTAACCTCAGTGATTGTCACTGGGCATAGCTCCTCAGTTAGATCAATATATTCTAAACTGAACACAGGATTTTCCTTCTAGAGCTCTGAATGTATATCTGGCATGAATCCTTACATGCCTTCAATATATAGTGCATCTATGAGAGCCATCTTTAATGAAGTCCTGATCCTGTCTTGTTTCAGAGGGAAGGCACCTGGACTAACAACAGGTTCCTGCAGGAAGCAGCTGGCAGAGGTTCATCTCTCAAGACTCTCTGCTTCAGCCTTCATGAAGCTACACTTTTTTCTTCCTTCCCATGTTAGCAGTCTTATGGCAACAAAAGAGGCAACATTTTGTGATTATGAGTACACAACTACCACACAGATCAAAAGGAACCCAATCATATCCAGAAATTAGTAATGAGACCAGCTAAGGTCATGTAGAGCTGGGAGAAGGTGCTTAGCTCCTTTGTTGCACAGGACATACTCTATCCAGAAGTGCTACAGACTTACCTCAGTCAGCCCATCTGCAGGAGAACTCAGGGTCCTGTTACAGATGGGCAGGACTGGGCAAAAAAAGGGGGTGACAAACAGACATAGACACAAGGGAGTATGGTATCTGAATGTAATTTTGTCAAAGTTAGCATCAGATTTATACAATACAGAAGAAAACAAAGAAGTAGGGTGTCACAGCAGGCAAGGTACTTTGAAGCTATCTGACACAAAACAGATGAATGCCTTCAAAGGACTGACAGGAGCCAGGCAATGTTTACAGTTAGGATAAAAACAGCCCTGCCTAGAATCAGCAAATGATAGGAGCCAGGAGAGGATTTCACACCCTAGTCACAATTTATGCTAACTCTTGTGAAAGCTTGCACCAGGGCATTCTGCTCTAGCAGACCTTTTCATGAATAGTGCAATACTGTAGTTCCTTCTTAAACCACAAACCTCCTTTTTCCTAGACCATGGTAAATTCTTGCAGATGGGAGTAACTTGGCTGCTCTTTTAAGTATCTGTAGGGAATCTCCATTTGTCAGAAGAACTCACCAACTTTCTTCTAATATGTAGTCTGCCATACCTGACTGTAATGAAGACTCTAAGTATACTTTGCTAAGCTTGCCCTGAGATTTCTAACTCCTATCTGACAAACTGAGATGCCTGATTACTCACTATCAACACTGAGGCATTTTGTTTGGATGAATGACATTCTTATGAAATTCCAAGCCCAGGGTCAGCTCAAGGACTGCCTAGGACATTGGTGAAAACCAGGGAGTAAAAACTCAGGGAGTAAAGTTTAACCTGATTTAGGTATTTGTAAAATCATTTCTTGGAGGCACATATAATAAAATAATACTGAAAGAAAGCACATACACCTGAATAACTCAAGGACAGAATTGGAGCATTCGTTTTACAGTATGCCACAGTTCCAGGAGACTAAGTTTCTGTGAACTTTTTGCCTTGGGATTGTGTCCAGGTTTCTAGGCCTGTCATATGTGTCACTACTGGAGTGGGTGTAGCACAGAAGACAGCTTGGTCCAAGGACTTCATTGGCCTGTCATCGTGGATTCCGGATAATCTCATGGCATTCTCTTTATACATGAAGGAACAGTGCATGCAACTAAAATTAAGCAGAAGCTAATTTGCTGACTTACCTAACATTTGTTGGTTTGGGAAAAAATTTCCACAAGTGACTGAAAATTAATCACTTAGACTTGCCACACAAGTGCTGTGTTTCATGAGGTAGCAGGGAGGACAACTGAGTGACAGGGAATTCAATGAAATAGTCTTGTCTAGCACAGGATTTTTCTAAACTTGGTGTGTAGCTAACACTGGCCTGGAAGTGCATAATGAACTCCTCCATCCACCTGCAACTAATGAGCTTACCAGTGTACACCAGCTCTTCTGGTACACATGCTGGCTTTGTTTGTGCTTTATTCCCCATAGAATACTTATTTTTAATTTGAATTTTGCAGTTGAGCAATATTTTACAAATTGTTGAGAGAAAGTTAGTAAGGATAGACAAATTGTGTGGTGTATGTGTGTGTGTGTTACATCTAAGACCAAGAAGTGAAATAGACACAGAATTCTTTTAAGCTTTACAAGGGCAGGATGTCATGTCAAATATATTTGCTCTAGTAGGAGTTTCTCCTCTTCTACCTCTATCTCCTGATTTTTATTTATAACTAGATGCCTATTCTGAAAACACTTGTTGAGTTAAGATTCTTCCTTATACAAATTTCCACCATAATTCTTCCCACAATGAAAGCGATCCAATCCTGTTTCTGGACCAGGAGACTGTGTATGCAAGAACCATCAGCACTTTCTCCGGTTATTTGACTTAGAACATTCTGATTATGTACATTTGATTTTTGGCAAGCTTTGAAACTACCAATAGTATTTCCTGTGTATGGTATGAATTTAATACCGTCTTTCATTCCTTGATTACTATTTGTGCAATATTATATACTATTATAGAGATAAAATATTTTTACCAAAAATTTTATAGCATTAACAAATATGGATAAATGTTTAAACATTCATTAGTATTAAAGTTTATGATTACTTTATTACGTACATTCTATGGTGTTTAGGTATACTGTCCTTGTTACAAATAGATAAATACTTGGAATATTATTTATTTATATAGAAATGTTTTAGATTAATTATGTCTCATTCATTGAAATATAAATTTAGAGTAACTTTATTGTTAAACATAAGCACATATTTCAGATAGGCAAAATCACTTAAAGTTTTTCAAAATATTCTTTCAGATAGGATGAAAACCAATCTGATAATGAAGTGAATCAATTAATATTTTTGAGAAGTAGTCATACACAACAAGCATGAATGCACATATTTTTTATCCCAGTACTGAGGAGGCTGAAGCAGTGTGATCTCTGAGTCTGAGACCTGTCTTAAGATATATAGAGAGGCTATGTTTTAAAAAAAATACAAACAAACAAACAAAAAAAACCAATGTATAAAAAGAAGAAAAAAATAGTGGGGATGAGATTAGTTAAATTACACAACAAAGGGGAGTGAGAAACAGTAGAGACCACATCCCAGGATTAGGCAAGGCCCCTAGTTGAAGGATGGGGCCACCCACTCATCTCCAAATTTTTAACCCAGAATTGCTCCTGTATAAAGGAAATATGGGGACAAAGTGTGGAGCAGAGACTGAAGGAAGGGACATCCAGAGACTATCCCACCTGGAGATCCATCCCTTATACAGACACTATTGCTGATTCCAAGAAGTGCTTGCTTACAGGAGCCTGATATAGCTGACTCCTGAGGGTCTTGTGGGTAGCTGGCGGTTGTCAGCCAACTCCGAGCCCTAGCTACCCCAGTGCTGGCCGGACCCGAAGGGACTTGTCCTATTCAGCTTTTAAGAAGAAGGACATCCCTGGTCTACAGAGTGAGTTCCAGGACAGCCAGGGCTACACAGAGAAACCCTGTCTCGAAAAATCAAAAAAAAAACAAAAAAAAACAAAACAAAAAAAAAAAAACAAGAAGAAGGATATCATGAGTTTTGCAGGCAAATAGATAGAACTAAAAATATCACCCCGAGTAAGGTAACTCAGACCCAAAAGGATATGAATAGTATGTACTCATGAAGTAGATATTAACCAAAATGTACAGAATACCCAAGATACAATCCACAGAACTCAAGGAGGTTAACAAGCTGAAGGTCCCAAGTGAGGATGTTTCACTCTCACTTGGGAGGGAGAAAGCAATCACAGAGGGCACAGGGAGGGAGGGACTTGGGAGGGGAGAGGGAGGGGAAAGTGGGAACATGATCAGACATTGGGGGAAGGGGCAGGAGAGAAGCCCTGAGTGCCAGCAGAATGACTAGAAATATGAAACTCAGAGGGGGTGGGGGGGTGGATTCTCCTTTCTAGACGATACCAGAGACCCAGGAAGTTAGAGACTCTCAGGATTCAAAAGGAGGGACCTTAAATAAAATATCTAGCTGTGGGGAGAAAGAACTTGTAGAGACCATGTCCAACAGAAAGAAGGAGTACCAAGTAAGGGATGGGGTTGCCATTCCACAGTAGAAAACTCTGACCCAAAATTGTACCTATCTAAAACAACTTCAGGGGCAAAAATGGAAAAGAGACTGAGAGAAAGGAGGTCCAGTGACAGGTTCAAATTGGGATCCATCTCAAGGGAAGGCTCCAAGGCCTGACACTATTACTGGTGCTAGTCTGTGTTTAAAGACAGGAGCCTAGTATGGCTGTCCTCTGAGAGGTCCAACCAGCAGCTGACTGAGACAGAAGTAGATACTTACACTCAATCAATGGACTGAAGACAGTGACCCCTGTGGTTGAATTAGTGAAAGGCTGGAAGAAATTGAGGCAGAAACTGCTGGTCTCCCATAGGAAGACCAGCAGTTTCAACACACCTGGACTACTGAGATCTCTCAGAAACTGAGCCACCAACCAGGCTGCATACACTAGCTGGTATGAGGCCTATGAAATATATACAGGAGAGGACTGCCTGGTGCACACTCAGTAAGAGTTGATGATGCACCTAACCCTGGAGAGACTGGAGGCCCCAGGGAGTGGGGAGGCCTGGCAGGGTGGTTTGGGGTGTGTGTTTGTGAGGACATCCTCCTGGAGACAGGGGGGAGAAGGAATGGGATGAGGTACTGTCAAAAGGTGGTCTAGGAGAAGGATAATGACTGGAATGTAAAAAAGATTAAAGATTAATATTAATAAACAAAACAAAATAAAATGTCCCCTTTGTAAAAGAGGAGAGAGAGAGAGAGAGAGAGAGAGAGAGAGAGAGAGAGAGAGAGAGAGAGAGAGAGAATTAAGAAAGTAAAAGTGAAAACTGTTTAGCAAGGGAAATAATTTAGGGTTACCTTAGGCAGTGGTTTGGCTGGTTTGCAATGGAACCTTCCAACAAAGTCAAAATTAGGCAAGAAAGGGTGAGGAAATTCCAAGTCCCAGAAGGTTCAAATGAGCCATATGTCTGCCTTCCCCATCATCTCAGTTAAATTTGTGGGTCTCCCTGCAACTACAAAACAAGTAAAATACACAAAGGTGAAAGGAATTTGTCTGGAATATAGCATGTGATCTCTGAAAGTGAGATGAGACCATGTAGACAAGCAACTTAAAATGTTCCAATTATGATTGATAATATAATTGTATTAACATAAATATTGTGTGAAAATTACATTGATTTCCAAAGTTATATCAACAAATTTGAAACATTTTGACTCTTGCAAAGAAAGTTGAAGATGTGTAGAATAACAGCTTTTGTGAAATGTTTAGTCTAGTTTATATATTTAATAGCTATTCTCTTGATTTCTGATTCTTGAAATGCACTGTAATATGCATTTTGCTGCAAGATTTAAGGCTTTAAGAAGACATAAGTTTTATGGATCTGAAACATCTCAAACGCTAAGACAACTAAGTTGTCTGGGCTGTTTCTGGTTCTAGCAATACTATTTAGTTGTGAAAAAAACTTCCATGATATTCCAGATAAATGTTTTAATTTGTAAGTGAAGTAATTTTTATAAGGGAATAATTTTCATCAGTGCTACACAGATAGTTGGGGTAGTAAATTATGAGTTTGTCCTGTTCTTATCTATAGTCATTAAAGCATTCAAAGAAACCTGGAGTTTCTTTTACTAAGACAAACATAGAGCACATACATTACCAAGAGAAATCTTCCTTGTCTAATTTTGCATGGTTAGTAATTTCAGGAGTGTTCTGAATTGATATTCTACAGTATTTTGCTTTGTTTTGAGGCTATTTGATTGTTTTTTATTTTTACTTTATCAGCTCACAATTAAGAATCTCAATCTATGACTTTATATTCACCTATACACATTTACATTCAAAGAAATATTAAGTCAGGATTTCACAGTAACAATGAAAGGCACAGTTTACCTAGAACATCACTGTAGAACTGAGTCCAGGATTTCTCATTTAATGGTTGAAACCAAAAGTCAAAATACAGCACCTGCAACATATTCTTCATCCTTTCCGCAAATGTCATGTGGTCACTTAATTCTGGCAAAACCACAGGCATATAGGAAGTGGGGAGTGGAAGGCCCCTGCTGTACTTTTTATGTCTGTATCCAGGACAGAAGCGGAGACTGTACACTAAAGGTGTCTTAAGCAGTTCTGCTAGCAGCTCACCACATGGAACCAAGACATCTGCTAGAACGACATCAAACTTAGATCCTTGGAGTTTTTTCATGAGACTCTTGTTCCAAACTACTGCTTTGTAGAAACTTTCCATGACGTCCAAATATTCACTGAAGATTTTTTTGCAGTTGTGAATAAAATGTCCAAAATGAATGTTTTTTAAAAATCATACATCTATTCTCCTATCAATTTTTCATAAGCATATTCAAGATCATCTTTACTCAAAGGTACAGAATAAATTTCAAAAATAATAGAAGATTCATTGCTAGGCCTAATGAGGATGGAAGCAGAAGATGTCAGAACAGTCACATCATGACATCTCTGGACAAGTTCATCCAAATTATTTTTGTATTCATCCAATGGCTGTATGCTATGGGCCACACCAGCACTTTTCCACAATCTGCAGGTCTAAAGTAGCATATCAGCTGTATCAACAGAAAAACTGAAGTCTGTTTCATAGACATCTTGCAAAGTGGAATGCTTGTAATATATGTCATTCTTTGCAGATATTCATGCTTTTATGAAAATATAGTTAACCAAGAAGTTAATATATAACTTCTAAACACATCACCTACTAGATGAATCTGGTAGTGTAATGCCCTGTGTAAATACACACATGGGACATGAATTCAAGCTTAACAAAGTTTGTCTTTTTGTGTCCCTGATTCTATTCAGCTAAAATTGAATCACTTCTTATGTGAAAGTATCATGTCTTCAATATAACATATTAGAATCAGGTAAAGAGGCAGAAATACAAAACTCCTATTTCTTACATGTTCCTATATAACAGTTAAGATCAAACAAGGATATGTGTGAATCAACTTTTCTTAGACTTTGGTGTTTTTAAAAATTTGATATGTATAATTCATTATGTTATGTTGCTAGTTTCATCAAATTGCCATATTTCTTTCTGAATGGTGGAAGGGATCATATTATATTCAAGAAATAAAACAGTCTTACAATACTTCTCTTTCATTATATAACACACATATATATAACAGTTACTTTGGTCCTACATATTCTTTGGTGGACATGGCTTCAAGTATGTCCTTTTTACATTCCTTTTGTCAGGAGAAACATCATTATTAGACGGAACTTGGAGAGCCTGGTGGTTCTTTAAGGTCAGAGTTGTAGTACATAATGAAAGGAAGTTATGGCAGGAATTAACATCAAGAACCTGGAGGTAAAAACTGAAGTAGAGGCCATAGAGGAACAATACTGGTTTATCCTGATAGTTCTCTAAGTTTGCTTTCTCTTATATCAAATCCATCATCTTATGGATGACAACATTCACAGTGAGACGGGTTTTCTACAGCATCCATCAAACAAGAAAAGGGGGAAGTCCTCTGCCACAGGAGCAGCAAGCACCATCTTCGTTCCGGGACTCCGCTGAACTTAGGAACTTAGTCTACACAAGTGAGAGGGTGCACCACAGAAGCAGACAGCTTCTAGGACAGGCAGGAGCCACAGATCCACTGAGGCAGCACCATTTTCAGGCCACAGACATCCGGCCACCCTCCCAGCCAGAGGACAGGTGTCTGCCTGGCTCAGAAGCCCTCTGCCTCAGGAGCAGCAGGCGCCATCTTGGTTCAGGGACTCAGCCGAACTTAGGAACTTAGTCTGCACAGGTGAGAGGGTACACCACAGAAGCTGACAGCTTCTGTGACCTGCCAAAGCAACACAGGTTCTGGGAAAGGTCCTCTTTTGGGCCTTCTTCTTTGGCCAAGAGGAGGTCCAAACGCAAGATATCTGTGCACCTTCCCTGTAGGAGAGCTTGCCAGCAGAGAGTGCTCTGACCACTGAAACTCAGAGGAGAGAGCCTGTCTCCCAGGTCTGCTGATAAACAGTAACAGAATTACCAGAAGAACAATCTCTGAACAGATTCAACTGTAACAACTAACTCCAGAGATTACCAGATGGCAAAGGGTAAACGTAAGAATCTTACTAACAGGAACCAAGACCACTCACCATCATCAGAACCCAGGACTCCCACTTCACCCAGTCCAGGGCACCCCAACACACCTGAAAAGTTAGACCCAGATTTAAAAGCATATCTCATGATGATGGTACATGACATCAAGAAGGACTTTAATAACTCACTTAAAGAAATACAGGAGAACACTGCTAAAGAGTTGCAAGTCCTTAAAGAAAAACAGGAAAACACAACCAAACAGGTAGAAGTCCTTACAGAAAAACAGGAAAACACGTCCAAACAGGTGATGGAAATGAACAAAACCATACTAGACCTAAAACGGGAAATAGACATAATAAAGAAAACTCAAAGTGAGGCAACGCTGGAGATAGAAACTCTAGGAAAGAAATCTGGAACCATAGATTCGAGCATCAGCAACAGAATACAAGAGATGGAAGAGAAAATCTCAGGTGCAGAAGATTCCATAGAGAACATCTGCACAACAATCAAAGAAAATGGAAAATGCAAAAAGATCCTAACTCAAAACATCCAGGAAATCCAGGACACAATTAGAAGACCAAACCTACAGATAATAGGAGTGGATGAGAATGAAGATTTTCAACTCAAAGGACCAGCAAATATCTTCAACAAAATTATAGAAGAAAATTTCCCAAATCTAAAGAAAGAGATGCCCATGAACATACAAGAAGCCTACAGAACTCCAAATAGACTGGACCAGAAAAGAAATTCCTCCAGACCCATAATAATCAGGACAACAAATGAACTAAATAAAGATAGAATACTAAAAGCAGTAAGGGAAAAAGGTCAAGTAACTTATAAAGGCAAGCCTATCAGAATTACACCAGATTTTTCATCAGAGACTGTGAAAGCCAGAAGAGCCTGGACAGATGTTATAAAGACACTAAGAGAACACAAATTCCAGCCAAGGCTACTATACCCAGCCAAACTCTCAATTACCATAGATGGAGAAACCAAAGTATTCCACGAAAAAAGCAAATTCACACATTACCTTTCCACGAATCTAGCCCTTCAAAGAATAATAACAGAAAAAAACCAATACAAGGACAGGAACCTCGCCCTAGAAAAAACAAGAAGGTAATCCCTAAACAAACCTAAAAGAAGACAGCCACAAGAACAGAATGCCAACTTTAACACCAGAAATAACAGGAACCAGTAAATACTTTTCCTGAATATCTCTTAATATCAATGGTCTCAACTCCTCAATAAAAAGAAATAAACTAACATACTGACTACACAAACAAGACCCAACATTTTGCTGCTTACAGGAAACTCATCTCAGAGAAAAAGATAGACACTACCTCAGAATGAAAGGCTAGAAAACAATTTTCCAAGCAAATTTTATGAAGAATGAAGCTGGAGTAGCCATTCTACTATCTGATAAGATTGACTTCCCGACCTAAAGTCATCAAAAAAGACAAGGAGGGGCACTTCATTCTCATCAAAGGTAATATCTTCCAAGAGGAACTCTCAATTCTGAATATCTATGCTCCAAATACAAGGGCAGCCACATTCATTAAAGAAACTTTAGTAAATCTCAAATCACACATTGCACCTAACACAATAATAGTGGGAGACTTCAACACACCACTGTCACCAATGGACAGATCATGGAAACAGAAACTAAACAGGGACACAGTGAAACTAACAGAGGTTATGAAACAAATGGATCTGACAGATATCTACAGAACATTCTATCCTAAAACAAAAGGATATACCTTCTTCTCAGCACCTCACGGTACCTTCTCCAAAATTGACCAGAAAATTGGTCACAAAACAAGCCTCAATATATACAAAAATATTGAAATTGTCCCATGCACCCTATCAGATCACCATGGACTAAGACTGATCTTCAATAACAAAATAAATAATAGAAAGCCAACACACACATGGAAACTAAAAAACACTCTTCTCAATGATACCTTGGTCAAGGAAGGAATAAAGACAGAAATTAAGGACTTCTTAGAGTTCAATGAAAATGAAGCCACAACATACCCAAACTTATGGGACACAATGAAAGCATTTCTAAGAGGAAAACTCATAGCTCTGTGTGCCTCCAAAAATAAACTAGAGAAAACACATTAGCAGCTTGACAACACACCTAAAAGCTCTAAAACAAAAGGAAGCAAATTCACCCAAGAGGAGTAGAAGGCAGGAAATAATCAAACTCAGGGGTGAAATAAGAAGAACTATTCAAAGAATCAACCAATCAAGGAGCTGGATCTTTGAGAAAATCAACAAGATAGACAAACCCTTAGCCAGACTCACTAGAGGGCACAGGGAAAGCATTCTAATTAACAAAATCAGAAATGAAAAGGGAGTCATAACAACAGATCCTGTAGAAATCAAAAACACCATCAGATCCTTCTACAAAAGGCTATACTCAACAAAACTGGAGAACCTGGATGAAATGGAGAAGTTTCTAGATAGATACCAGGTACCAAAGTTGAGTCAAGATCAGATTAATGATCTAAATAGCCCTATATCCCCCAAAGAAATAGAAGCAGTCATTAATAGTCTCCCAAACAAAAAAAGCCCAGGACCAGATGGGTTTAGTGCAGAGTTCTATCAGACCTTCAAAGAAGATCTAATCCCAGTTCTTCACAAACTATTCCACAAAATAGAAACAGAAGGTACTCTACCCAACTCATTCTATGAAGCCACAATTACTCTGATACCTAAACCACACAAAGACCCCTCAAAGATAGTGAACTTCAGACCAATATCCCTTATGAATATTGATGCAAAAATCCTCAATAAAGTTCTTGCTAACCGAATCCAAGAACAAATCAAAACAATCATCCATCCTGACCAAGTAGGTTTCATCCCAAGGAATCAGGGATGGTTCAATATACAGAAATCCATCAATGTAATCCAGTATATAAACAAACTCAAAGACAAAAACCACATGATCATCTCGTTAGATGCTGAGAAAGCATTTGACAAAATCCAACACCCATTCATGATAAAAGTCTTGGAAAGTTCAGGAATTCAAGGCCCATACCTAAACATGATAAAAGCAATCTACAGCATCAAAGTAAATGGAGAGAAGCTTGATGCAATCCCACTAAAATCAGGGACTACAAAAGGCTGTCCACTTTCTCCATACCTATTCAACATTATACTTGAAGTCCTAGCCAGAGCAATTAGACAACAAAAGGAGATCAAGGGTATACAAATTTGAAAGGAAGAAGTCAAAATATCACTTTTTGCAGATGATATGATAGTATATATATGTGACCCTAAAAATTCCACCAGAGAACTCCTAAGCCTAATAAACAGCTTCAGTGAAATAGCTGGATATAAAATTAACTCAAACAAGTCAATGGCCTTTCTCTACACAAAGGACAAACAGGCTGAGAAAGAAATTAGGGAAGCAACAACCTTTTCAATAGCCACAAATAATATAAAATACCTTGGCGTGACTCTAACTAAGGAAGTGAAATATCTGTATGACAAGAACTTCATGTCTCTGAAGGAAGAAATTAAAGAAGATCTCAGAAGATGGAAAGATCTCCCATGCTCATGGAATGGCAGGATCAATATAGTAAAAATGGCTATCTTGCCAAATGCAATCTACAGATTCAATGCAATCCCCATCAAAATTCCAACTCAATTCTTCAACGAATTACAAAGCGCAATCGGCAGATTCTTCTGGAATACCAAAAAACCTAGGATAGCAAAACTCTTCTCAAGGATAAAAGAACCTCTGGTGGAATCACCATGCCTTACCTAAAGCTTTACTACAGAGCAATTGTGATAAAAACTGCATGGTACTGGTATAGCGACAGACAAGTAGACCAATGGAACAGAATTGAAGACCCAGAGATGAACCCACACACCAATGGTCACATGATCTTTGACAAGGGAGCTAAAACCATCCAGTGGAAAACAGACAGCATTTTCAACAAATGGTGCTGGCACAACTAGCTGTTATCATGTAGAAGATTGCGAATTGATCCATTACTATCTCCTTGTACTAAGGTCAAATCTAAGTGGATTAAGGAACTCCACATAAAAGCCAGAGACACTGAAACTTATAGAGGAGAAATTAGGGAAAAGCCTCGAAGATATGGGTACAGGGGGAAAATTCCTGAATAGGACAGCAATGGCTTGTGCTGTAAGATCAAGAATCGATAAATGGGACCTCATAAAATTGCAAAGCTTCTGCAAGGCAAAAGACAATGTCAGTAAGACATAAAGACCACAAACAGATTGGGAAAGGATCTTTTCCTATCCCAAATCGGATAGGGGACTAATATCCAAGATATATAAAAAACTCAAGAAGGTGGACTCCAGAAAATCAAATAAACCCATTAAAAAATGGGGCTCAGAACTGAACAAAGAATTCTCACCCAAGGAATACCGAATGGCAGAGAAGCACCTGAAAAAATGTTCAACATCCTTAATCATCAGGGAAATGCAACTCAAAACAACCCTGAGATTCCACCTCACACCAGTCAGAATGGCTAAGATCAAAAATTCAGGTGACAGCAGATGCTGGCGAGGATGCGGAGAAAGAGGAACACTCCTCCATTGTTCATGGGATTGCAAGCTTGTACAACCACTCTGGAAATCAGTCTGGCGGTTCCTCAAAAAATTGGACATAGTACTACCGGAGGATCCAGCAATACCTCTCCTGGGCATATATCCAGAAGATGTCCCAACCGGTAAGAAGGACACATGCTCCACTATGTTCATAGCAGCCTTATTTATAATAGCCAGAAGCTGGAAAGAACCCAGATGCCCCTCAACAGAGGAATGCATACAGAAAATGTGGTACATTAACACAATGGAGTACTATTCAGCTATTAAAAAGAATGAATTTATTTAATTCATAGTCAAATGGATGGACCTGAAGGGCATCATCCTGAGTGAGGTAACACAATCACAAGGGATCTCACACAATATGTATTCACTGATAAGTGGATATTAGCCCAGAAACTTAGGATACCCAAGATATAAGATACAATTTGCTAAACACATTAAACTCAAGAGAAGGAAGACCAAAGTGTAGACACTTTGCCCCTTCTTAGAATAGGGAACAAAACACCTATGGAAGGAGTTACAGACACAAATTTTGGAAGTGTGACGAAAGGATTGACCATCTAGTGATTGCCACATCCAGAGATCCATCCCATGATCAGCTTCCAAATGCTGGCACCATCGCATACACTAGCAAGATTTTGCTGAAAGGACCCAGATATAGCTGTCTCTTGTGAGACTATGCCAGGGCCTAGCAAACACAGAAGTGGATGCTCATAGTCAGCTATGGAATGGATCACAGGGCCCCCAATGGAGGAGCTAGAGAAAGCACCCAAGGAACTAAAGGGAACTGCAACCCAATAGGTGGAACAACAATATGAACTAACCAGTACCCTGGAGCTCTTGTCTCTAGCTGCATATGTATCAAAAGATGGCCTAATAGGCCATCACTTGTAAGAGAGGCCCATTGGACTTGCAAACTTTATATGCCCCAGTACAGGGGAACGCCAGGGACAAAAAGGGGGAGTGGGTGGGTAGGGGAGTCGGGGGAGGGGTATGGGGGACTTTTGGTATAGCTTTGGAAATGTAAATGAGCTAAATACCCAATAAAAAAGGGTAAAAAAAAACTCAAAATGAAAAAATAAAATAAAATAAAACAAGAAAAAGATCCACAATTTTTTTGAAGCATTTTATCCACTCAGGTTCCCTCCTCCCAGATTAACTTGTGTCCAGTTAACTAAAAACTCACCAACATGAGATGATACAGGAAACTCCAGTGATGCACCTCTGCTAGGATTTCACCATGATGAGGTGGTACTTTTGGAGTTGCCTGAGTCTTCAGTGCTTTTATAAGTAATTCCTTCCCCATGCTCTTGTAAACAACCCAATAAATTCCTTGGCTCACTATTCCACACCTGAGTGGAGTTATGAGTTTAAATTTTTAGTTGTTGTTTTTGTTTTTGTCAATTCCTTTTCTGATCCTAATAGACATCAGACATTAGTTCTCATGTTTCTAGGAAAAAATCATCTTATGTAATTTTATCCCCCAAGTGGGACAGATATAGATAAAAATCAAAGGTTATTCTAGGATGAGGAGTTTGGGTGACTGTTGTAGATGATGTAAATCCAACTGAGATTCAGCTGATGGCATTCTCTCTCTCTCTCTCTCTCTCTCTCTCTCTCTCTCTCTCTCTCTCTCTCTCTCTCTCTCTCTCTCTCTCTCACACACACACACACACACACACACACACACACACACACGCACACACATGCACAAAACATGTGATGGTGTTTTCCTCACTAGTCTCTAATTTGGAGGAGAAAAGTAGAAAAAGAAGAGAAAATGAGACAGAAATGACATTTTGCTGTTTTGTAGTGCTGGTTGGGTACAAGTAAAGTTTTCTCCCTTCTGTGTCCATGGCTACTGCCTTGTTTCTGACTTGTGTAAACCTGCAACACAAGGAGAGCCTGTTTTCTTGTGGACTTTCACTCCCTCATATTCTGACTCTTACAATCATGCTATTCCCTCTTCCATTATATTCCACTAACTGTAGGTATAGGAGCTGTGCTATAGGTATATCTATTGGGGCAGGATTTTCTGACCTTTTGATATCTGCATTGTGACAGGCTGTGCTTTTCTATGATGGATAGCTTTGTGAAGATGCTGATGAGGTATGTTATCATGCTGTTCTGTTTTCAATAGGAAATGTCCCCATAGGCTCAAATATGTGAATGCTTGGTCACAAGGGAATGAGACTATTAAGGGTGTATGACTTTTTGGAGTAGCTATGGTCTTGTTGGAGGAAGTGTGTCACTGGGGCTAGGCTTTGGGGTTTCAAAATCTCAAGGCAGGCCCAGAGTCTCTTTCTTTTCCTGCTGCCTGTAGATCCAGATGTAGAACTCTCAGATACTCTCCAGCACCGTGTTTACCTGAATGTATCATGCTTCCAGACATGGTGACAGTTGACTAAACTTGTGAACTGTGAGCAAGTCCCAATCAAATAGTTTCTTTTATAAGAGTTTCCAAGGTCACAGTGTCACTTTACATCAATAGAACATTGGCCAAAACACACATGTATGGATATGAGAATAACATTTACAATGTAGCAAGGAAGTATGCTGCTCTACCTAAGTTACATTAGTAGATATTTTCCTAAGTTCAATGATGTCCCTAGCTCCAGGAGCCTGGCTCTGTGTCCAGGAACAGTCATGCTTTCCCTCCCTCACCATATACCTCTGTCCTGGCTGGTCTTCTGTCTACAAGATGTATAAATCACAGTTATCTGAAAGAAGAGTTCTTCAGTTGAAAAAATGCCTAGATAAGATCCAACTCTAGGGCATTTTCTCACTTAGTGACTAATGGGTCCAGCCTATTTTGGGTAGTGCCATCCTTGGGTTTTTGGTCCTAGGTTCTCTTAGAAAGCAGTCTGAGCAAGACATGCAGGGAAGCCAATATGCAGCACCCATCAGTGGCCTCTTTATCAGTTCCTGCCTCCAGTTTCCTGCCATATTTGAATTCCTGACCTGACTTTCTTCAGTAAAGAACAGTAATACTGGAATGGATAGATTCGCATTCTTCTACATGATAACAACCAGTTGTGCCAGCACCATTTGTTGAAAATGCTGTCTTTCTTCCACTGGATGGTTTTAGCTCCCTTGTCGAAGACCAAGTGATCATAGGTGTGTGGGTTCGGGTAGGGAAGTGGGGGGGAGGGTATGGGGGACTTTTGGGATAGCATTGGAAATGTAATTGAGGAAAATATGTAATAAAAATATTTTTAAAAAAGAACAGTAATACTGAAGTGTAAGTGTATAAACTGTCTTCCCTACTTTTTTTGGTCATGATGTTTCATCATAGCAACAGAAATCCTAACTAAGACAACCTCCTTTCAAATGGCTGGACAGGTAATAAAAGTTGTGACTTCTCAACTTTTCCAGGAGCTAAAGATGAAGCCCTTAGTTGCCACTGAAGATCTCAGGGTCAGAACCTATTTCTGAAGATGGTGGGGAACCATGGAGATTGCCAAGGTAGCTGACTTGAGAGTCAGGCATCATAGATTTATTTTTCATGTTAGAGTCCATGGCTCCTGGGACACTGTGCTTTCCAGTTCCTGAGAGATTGATGCTCTTTCTCATGCACAGAAGCATTCAGATCTCTATGTGTTTCTTTGTATGTTTCCTCAACAGTGAAGGAAGCATGAAATATTTACAGGATAATTAGTCTTCAACAATAGCCTTGTAAATGCTGTGAAGCTTTCAAATGTTATTGTATCCTGGCAACTACAACTGTATTTCTCCTGGCAATTGCCATTATCTTCTGTTTATGATAAAGGTATAAAGTGTCATTGCTCTCAATAAAATGGATATAGTTAAGTTTTACTGTGGACCCTCCAGTGGGCTTGGTTTCTTTCCTACCAGTCATATTCGGTGACCATGGCCCATAAGTAAGTTTTGCAACTTAAATGTGCTGCCAGGAAAGGGGATCTGAAATATGGTGATTTAAAGAAGGAAAAGGAAAGGGGTAAAAGGTTAAACGCAAGTAACTCCTGTGACTCATACTCATGGAAGTATAGAAATACAGAATAGGCAGGGTCACATGAGAGACATTTGTTTGCAGAAGGTCTGTGAACTTTATTGCTGGAGGCAGGAGTTAAAGCAGAAGACCATCAGTTGATGAAATTCTTGGAATTCACTAGTGAGTTTCAGCCTTCTTTCCCTGGAGGAAATGGTTTCCAGAACTTGGTTCCCATGAGAAAGAACAATTCAGGAAGAATTAGGTGCAAGGGGACCAGAAGAAACTTCTTAGTGATTCTTCTCAGCTTGGAAAAACTAAAAACAGTAACAGGGGGAAAGCCTTGAAGATATGGGCACAGGGGAAAAATTCCTGAATAGAACAGCAATGGCTTGAGCTATAAGATCGAGAATTGACAAATGGGACCTCATGAAACTGCAAAGCTTCTGCAAGGCAAAAGACACCATCAATAAGACAAAAAGACCACCAACAGATTGGGAAAGGATCTTTACCTATCCTAAATCAGATACGGGACTAATATCCAATATATATAAAAAACTCAAGAAGGTGGACTCCAGAAAATCAAATAAACCCATTAAAAAATGGGGCTCAGAACTGAACAAAGAATTCTCACCTGAGGAAAACCGAATGGCTGAGAAGCACCTGAAAAAATGTTCAACATCCTTAATCATCAGGGAAATGCAACTCAAAACAACCCTGAGATTCCACCTCACACCAGTCAGAATGGCTAAGATCAAAAATTCAGGTGACAGCAGATGCTGGCGAGGATACGGAAAAAGAGGAACACTCCTCCATGGTTGGTGGGATTGCAAGCTTGTACAACCACTCTGGAAATCAGTCTGGCAGTTCCTCAAAAAATTGGACATAGTACTACCGGAGGATCCAGCAATACCTCTCCTGGGCATATATCCAGAAGATGTCCCAACCGGTAAGAAGGACACATGCTCCACTATGTTCATAGCAGCCTTATATATAATAGCCAGAAGCTGGAAAGAACCCAGATGCCCCTCAACAGAGGAATGGATACAGAAAATGTGGTACATTTACACAATGGAGTACTACTCAGCTATTAAAAAGAATGAATTTATTTAATTCATAGCCAAATGGATGGACCTGGAGGGCATCATCCTGAGTGAGGTAACACAATCACAAAGGAACTCACACAATATGTATTCACTGATAAGTGGATATTAGCCCAGAAACTTAGGATACCCAAGATATAAGATACAATTTGCTAAATGCATGAAACTCAAGAAGAATGAAGACCAAAGTGTGGACACTGTGCCCTTTAGAATTGGGAACAAAACACCCATGGAAGGAGTTACAGAGACAAAGTTTGGAGCTGAGACAAAAGGATGGACCATCTAGAGACTGCCATATCCAGGGATCCATCCCATAATCAGCTTCCAAATGCTGGTCAAACTCTTTTAAGTGTTGCTTAGTTTAATTTAAAAATATATACATATTTTTCACATGAGAAAATGATCATGAATGCCACCTCCTCAGACATGCATCTTACTTGGCAGAGCATCAGGATTCTCTCCTGAGAAAGTGTGCCTTCTCTTTTTTCCAGTGTGCTGGGAGTCACAAATATCCTTTAGTCACCTCACAGCTAGTAGGCCAGGTTCAGTCACCTTGCCCCATTTCTCTACAATTTCCACCTCCTTTAATTATTAATTTGGTTTCTAAAATATTTTGCCACATATTTTTAAAGTGTGATTGTAAAAGCAACATTGATAAGCACCTAATTCAACACTGCCAATTAATACAACACTAATAAATAAAGCAACACTGGATCCTATGCCAGCATGAGTCACACTCTGTATTAAAGTTTTAGGATCCAGGCCAGACAATTTGTCAGCTACTATTTGAGAAATGACAAATACATCATCATATTGAAATTGTTTTTGAGTGTGTCCAGCACTTGGTATTGTAATTGCTCAATATCTTTACTAATAGTAGAATTTCCTTTCAAATATTGTCTTTTTCCAATCTTCAATGCAGGAATTGTGTTGAAAATTAGTAACACAAAATGTAATAGAAATCCAATCACAATTTAACACTCAAATATTTTTGACCAAACCAAGCTACAGATTATTCTAATGCATCTACTTCTGTCTGCAGCCTTGAATCAATTTCCACACGGTGAACTCACAATTCATGAGAAACTTTATGCCATTGTTCTACAAAATGTTTAGTTCTCAAAGAAGTGAACAAGGCAACGCCAGCTATTGAAGCTGTGGTAGCCACACCAATAAGACTTAAAATTAAAGCACAAGCAATTGCTAACATGAGCTTTGGTTTTCTTTTTAATCAAAGAATTCATAAGTAACAAGTTAGTAGTGTTCTTATCCCAAAACGATTCTCCATAAATTATTGAATATGAAGTAAAATTAAACAATATGCTATTACTGATGCAAAAATACAATCTACACTTAACACCTGTAATTTCCTAATATAAAAATTAAATTCTCCAATAGGCATTACATGTGTCAAAGGTACACATGCAGAAACAGTGTATGTCTGATATGTTGTGAAATTATAAGTAGAAGCAGATCGAGTAGTCCCAGTAAATGAGCCATAGCTCGAATGGAGAGCTCTTCATCAAGAGAACTGTCACATCTGTGCCTCACTGCTGCTTTCGTTCTTGGCCTCACAGCCTCCCTGACCCCATCTTCCTAGCTTCCAGAGTTGTTGTTATCCACCCTGAATGACTGAAGACCTTACCCTTTCCCTCAAACTAATAACCACCTTTTTGCCATTCTGTGTCAGCAGCTATCTTTTTTTTTTTTTAATTTTTTTTATTAGGTAATTTCATCATTTACATTTCCAATGCTATCCCAAAAGTCCCCCATACCCTCCCCACCCCGACTCCCCTACCCACCCACTCCTACTTCTTGGCCCTGGCGTTCCCCTGTACTGAGGCATATAAAGTTTGCATGACCAATGGGCCTCTCTTTCCACTGATGGCCGACTAGGCCATCTTCTGACTCATATGCAGCTAGAGACACGAGCTTCCTGAGGGGGGGGGGGGGCTGGGTACTGGTTAGTTCATATTGTTGTTCCACCTATAGGATTACAGATGCCTTTAGCTCCTTGGCTACTTTCTCTAGCTCCTCCATTGGGGGCCCTGTGATCCATCCAATAGCTGACTGTGAGCATCCACTTATGTGTTTGCTAGGCCCCGGCATAGTCTCACAAGAGACAGCTATATCAGGGTCCTTTCAGCAAACTCTTACTAGTGTGTACAATGGTGTCATTGTTTGGAGGCTGATTATGGGATGGATCCCTGGCTATGGCAGTCTCTAGATGGTCCATCCTTTTGTCTCAGCTCCAAACTTTGTCTCTGTAACTCCTTCCATGGGTGTTTTGTTCCCAATGTCAGCAGTTATCTTAACCCAGACTTTTTGTGGATAAACATTATCTGTATTCAATTCTGAATCAAAAGTTTTTCTGCCCTAGTAAGTATACCTCTTGAGGTAAATTGAGGAAATTAAGTAGAAATAAAGTTAGAGGAATAAGTGTTCTCAATGAAGCTTACAGCTGCTTATAGAGAAACCTAAAAGGTTCATCAAATTTTCTCCCTTTTAATTTTCTAATTTGATATTTCAAAGTAAAGTGAGGTCTTTACACTATTGCCTGCCCTCAACGATTATATTATATTCCCTTTTGCTTTCAAAATATATACAAATTTACTTAAATTTATAAGGTTTATAGGCTGGACCATTCTCTGTTTTAAAAATCATAGAACTCTGATAATTGAAAACACTTTGGTTAAATGCTGAATTACATGATTTCTATAGTAAGTCATGTACCCCACACAATTGTAGAAAGTGTTTCAATAGATACATGCACATAACAATATCTTCCAGAAAAGCACCGGGGCAGCTAGAGCACAGGGTTGCCTGACACCCGCCAGCTACCCACGACCCCCGCCACAGGATTTTGTGACTGCTGGTGAGTGGAACACAGCTTCTGCTCCAGTCCAATCACGCGGGACCTGAGACTGCTCTGGTTGGGGAGAGAGAAATCCGGCCTACATAGAGCCACAAGCCTCTTCCGGTCAGAAAAGCACTGGGGTAGCTAGGGCGCAGGGTCGGCTGACACTCGCCAGCTACCCACAACACCCGCCACAGGATCTTAAGACTTCTGGTGAGTGGAACACAGCTTCTGCTCCAATCCAATTGTGCGCGGGACCTGAGACTGCATTAGTTAGGGAAGCAGAAACCGGCCTGAGTAGGGCCATAGACCTCATACGGCCGGATCAGCACAGGGGTAGCTTGAGCGCAGGGTCGCCTGACACCCGCCAGCTACCCACGACCCCCGCCACAGGATTTTGAGACTGCTGGTGAGTGGAACACAGCTTCTGCTCCAATCTTTAAACAGTGACAACGATAACAACTAACCCCAGAGATTACCAGATGGCGAAAGGTAAACGTAATAATCTTACTAACAGAAACCAAGACCACTCACCATCATCAGAACCCAGCACCCCCGCTTCGACCAGTCCAGGGCACCCCAACACACAGGAAAAGCTAGACACGGATCTAAAAGCATATCTCATGATGATGGTAGAGGACATCAAGAAGGACTTTAATAACTCACTTAAAGAATTACAGGAGAACATGGCTAAAGAGTTACAAGTCCTTAAAGAAAAACAGGATAACACAATCAAACAGGTAGAAGTCCTTAAAGAAAAACAGGATAACAAAATCAAACAGGTAGAAGTTTTTAAAGAAAAACAGGAAAACACATCCAAACAGATGATGGAAATGAACAAAACCATACTAGACCTAAAAAGGGAAGTAGACACAATAAAGAAAACCCAAAATGAGGCAACACTGGAGATAGAAACCCTAGGAAAGAAATCTGGAACAATAGATACAAGCATCAGCAACAGAATACAAGAGATGGAAGAGAGAATCTCAGGTGCAGAAGATTCCATAGAGAACATCAGCACAACAATCAAGGAAAATGTAAAACGCAAAAAGATCCTAACTCAAAACATCCAAGAAATCCAGGACACAATTAGAAGACCAAACCTACAGATAATAGGAGTGGATGAGAATGAAGATTTTCAACTCAAAGGACCAGCAAACATCTTCAACAAAATTATAAAAGAAAACTTCCCAAATCTAAAGAAAGAGATGCCCATGAACATACAAGAAGCCTACAGAACTCCAAATAGACTGGACCAGAAAAGAAATACCTCCCGACACATAATAATCAGAACAACAAATGCTCTAAATAAAGATAGAATACTAAAAGCAGTAAGAGAAAAAGGCCAAGTAACATATAAAGGCAAGCCTATCAGAATTACACCAGATTTTTCACCAGAGACTATGAAAGCCAGAAGATCCTGGACAGATGTTATACAGACACTAAAAGAACACAAATTCCAGCCCAGGCTACTATACCCAGCCAAAATCTCAATTAACATAGATGGAGAAACCAAAGTATTCCACGACAAAACCAAATACACACATTATCTCTCCACGAATCCAGCCCTTCAAAGGATAATAACAGAAAAAAAACACTACAAGGACAGGAACCACGCCCTAGAAACAACAAGAAGGTAATCCCTCAACAAACCTAAAAGAAGACAGCCACAAGAACAGAATGCCAACTTTAACAACAAAAATAACAGGAAACAACAATTACTTTTCCTTAATATCTCTTAATATCAATGGACTCAACTCCCCGATAAAAAGACATAGACTAACAAACTGGCTACACAAACAAGACCCAACATTTTGCTGCTTACAGGAAACTCATCTCAGAGAAAAAGATAGACACTACCTCAGAATGAAAGGCTGGAAAACAATTTTCCAAGCAAATGGTATGAAGAAACAAGCTGGAGTAGCCATTCTAATATCTGATAAGATTGACTTCCAACCCAAAGTCATTAAAAAAGACAGGGAGGGACACTTCATACTCATCAAAGGTAAAATCCTCCAAGAGGAACTATCAATCCTGAATATCTATGCTCCAAATACAAAGGCAGCCACATTCATTAAAGAAACTTTAGTAAATCTCAAAGCACACATTGCACCTCATACAATAATAGTGGGAGACTTCAACACAGCACTTTCACCAATGGACAGATCATGGAAACAGAAACTAAACAGGGACACAGAGAAACTAAGAGAAATTATGAATCAAATGGATCTGGCAGATATCTACAGAACATTCTATCCTAAAACAAAAGGATATACCTTCTTCTCAGCACCTCATGGCACCTTCTCCAAAGTTGACCACATAATTGGACACAAAACAGGCCTCAACAGATACAAAAATATTGAAATTGTCCCATGCATCCTATCAGATCACCATGGACTAAAGCTGATCTTCAATAGCTTGATCTTCAATAGACTTGAGCTTTGTACAAGGATATAGGAATGGATCAATTAGAATTCATGATAACTGCCAGTTGTGCCAGCACTATTTGTTGAAAATGCTGTTTTTTTCCACTGGATGGTTTTAGCTCCTTTGTCAAAGATCAAGTGACCATAGGTATGTGGGTTCATGTATGCGTCTGCAATTCTATTCCATTGATCTATCTGTCTGTCACTGTACCAGTACCATGCAGTTTTGTTTTATCACAATTGCTCTGTAGTACAGCTTGAGGTCAGACATGGTGATTCCACCAGAGGTTCTTTTATTGTTGAGAAGAGTTTTTGCTATCCTAGGTTTTTTGTTATTCCAGATGAATTTTGCAAATTGCCCTTTCTAACTCAGTGAAGAATTGAGTTGGAATTTTGATGGGGATTGCACTGAATCTGTAGGTTGCTTTCGGCTGGATAGCCATTTTTACTATATTAATCCTGCCAATCCATGAGCATGGGACATCTTTCCATCTTCTGAGATCTTCTTCAATTTCTTTCTTCAGAATCTTGAAGTTATTATTATACAGATCTTTCACTTCCTTAGTTAGAGTCACACCAAGGTAATTTATATATATATATATATATATATATATATATATATATATATATATATATATTATTGTGAAGGGTGTTGTTTTCCTTATATCTTTCTCAGCTTGTTTATCTTTGTGTAGAGAAAGGCCATTGACTTGTTTGAGTTAATTTTATATCCAGCTATTTCACCGAAGCTGTTTATCAGGCTTAGGAGTTCTCTGGTGGAATTTTTAGGGTCACTTATACATACTATCACATCATGTGCAAATAGTGATATTTTGACTTTTTCCTTTCCAATTTTTATCCCCTTGATCTCCTTTTGTTGTCTAATTGCTTTGGCTAGGACTTCAAGTACAATGTTGAATAGGTAGAGAGAAAGTGCGTAGCCTTTTCTAGTCCCTGACTTTAGTGGGATTGCTTCAAGTATCTTTCCATTTAGTTTGATGTTGGCTACTGATTTGCTGTATATTGCTTTTATTATGTTTAGATATGGGCTTTGAATTCCTGATCTTTCCATGACTTTTATCATGAAGGGGTGTTAGATTTTGTCCATTGCTTTCTCAGCATCTAAGGAGATGATCATGTGGTTTTTGTCTTTGAGTTTGTTTATATAGTAGATTACATTGATGGATTTCTGTATATTAAACCATCCCTGCATCCCTGGAATGAAGCCCACTTGATCATGATGGATGATCATTTTAATGTGTTCTTGGATTCGGTTTGCAAAAATTTTGTTGAGTATTTTTTTATCGATATTCATAAGGGAAATTGGTCTGAAGTTCTCTTTCTTTGTTGGTTTTTTATGCAATTTAGTTATTAGAGTAATTGTGGTTTCATAGAATGAATTGGGTAGAATAGCTTCTGTTTCTATTTTGTGTAATTTTTTGAGGAGAATTGGTATTCGTTCTTTTTTAAAGATCTGATAGAACTCTGCAGTAAACCCCTCTGGTTCTGGGCTTGTTGTTGTTGTTGTTGTTGTTGTTGGGAAAGTATAAATGACTGCTTCTATTTCTTTAGGGGAAATGGGACTGTTTAGATTGTTAATCTGATCCTGATTTAACTTTGGTACTTGGTATCTGTCTAGGAAACTGTCCAATTTTTTCCAGGTTTTCCAGTTTCGTTGAGTAATTATATTTTTCAATCACTATTATTTTGTTTCTGTGTTGTGTATTTTTCTTCCACTTTCAATAAACTCTTCTGTGTTTATTTGTGCCTTGTGTGTCATTAGGTGTAATTCAATTTTTTATGCTGAAATTTTCTCCTAGTGCTTTTTTGTAGAGCTGATTGTGAACAGAATCTTACTAAATTTTTTTAAAAATTTTTACTTTACATCCATTGCTGTCCCCCTTCTCTGTTCCTCCTCACACAGCCTCTGCCACATATTCCCTTCCCTTCTCCTCTAAGAGGGTGGAGGCCTTTCTGGGTACCAAACCACTCAGGCATGTCAAGTCTCTGCAAATCTTAGCACACCCTCCCTTTGCTGAGGCCAAACAAGCCACCCAGCTAAAGGAATGTATTTTGCAGATAGGCAACAGCCTTAGGGTCATTAATTCCTATTCCATAAAGATCCTTAGATACACTTGTGTTTAGCTTTTGCTATTCTGACAATGTTCCAGGAATGGACTGCAGTAGCAGCCCCCACCCAGAGAATATTGGACCCACAGATGAAAAACACAGACCCACTCAGTTGCTCAATTTCAAATTGCCTTACTGGCTCAACTAATGGGTGCCTCAAATCTACCTCAGCTAGCATCCCCTTCCCAGTACTCCCAGCTCAGCACCCTAAATCTACACTCAATTTCACTTTTATAGCGATCTTTAGTTCCAGCTCAACATTGCCAAACTCCTGCCTATAGAAGAAAGGGGCAAGGCTCTGCCCAAAATCTCATGTGGTTGTAGTTTTTCTCCCTCCTAAGCATCAGAAACACTTTTCTTCTTCCCTGCATCAGCAAGCTTGCCTGTGGGAACGAGGAAGTCCTGCCTATTTCCTCATTACAGCAATAGGACCATGGCATCTTTATTGATAGATAAAGCACCAATTGAGGAACAGGACGTTAGCATCAGAACCATCACTAGACCTCAATTTTTCTGTTCAAAAAATAAAATAAAATATTCTTCTCCCCGACATAAATTAAATAAAACCATAACAATCATGTAAATTGCAAAGTATAATATACAATTAATGTTGAGTTCATCATATTTATTAATTGGATAGTTTATCATCATTCCTAACTTAAAGAATTATGATTCTATCCCTGGATTATGTTTAAATTTTAGCTAGTAATGCCATCTGAACACCATGTCATTCTATTGATGCTTTATATTTATTAGAGCAGTTCTGTTTGGTTTTACCATAGGTCTTCAGATCTCACCAGTAAACATCGTAGGTCATGAGGCCTATAGAAAGGAGGTGATAACATTTAGGATGGGGTTTGATATGATGGCCCCCATCCACAGCTCTAGAAGATGCCAAAAAAAACTGGAGAATAAAATTTTAAAACTGCAGGCCAGTTTTGTCTTGTGCTGTCTCCCTGTAAATTAATTATTTCAAATACTTTTCTATTTAAAAAAAAAAGAAAAGAAACATATAGTGGAATGGAAATAAGTTAATATAATATCATTACATTTGTAGATAACAACTGGATTTTAAAATGCCAAGGTTGGGATTTTAACAAAGGAAAATTTGTGATTTCAAACACATTTTATTAAAACTTTGCAAAGTGGTTAAGCTAAGACCCAATCTTCGCCTCTGAAAGACTAATAGATGCCTTTTATTGTGTTTTAAGTGTTCCCCAAAAGAGCAAAGAGAGCAAAGAAAAGGGTCTTTCTGTGCCCGTTATACACAGCACATTCTACACGAACGTTAAATTGATATCAGAGCAAAAGTGTCTGACATACATAAAGCTACATAAAACAGTGAACATTAAAGAGGTAAACTGGAGTACATACTTCTTGATTACTAGTAGGGCTTCTTTAATAAAATTATGAATTCTAACAACATTAACTTGAAAATCAGAACTTCTTCACTTCTTGCTATTAAAGAGTGATTTTGGTGGCAAGACTCAAGAATATTTACAAACTTATGCAATCTATAAAAGAATATTGAGAGTAAAAGAAGGAAATATACCATAATATTATTTTCAATTACTTTTTACATATCTTATGATCAGAGAAAAAAATATTTAATGAGTGCCAGATAACCTAAAAGAAATAATTATCTTTGTTAAAAGTATAATGATAAATAAATGTAAAGTAGCTAAAAAGCCTTTTTCTTTTTGAAAATGCATCGTGAGAGCTGGAGAAGTAACTCAAAGGTTGAAAACACTTGTTTCTTCAAGCAGAGAAGGAGCAGTTGATTCTAAGCACCTTTACAGGAAAACTTAAAACTCCCTGTATCTTTGCCCATGGAATCAGACACAGTTTTTGGGCTTCCATAGGCATGTGCATACTTAGGTGTACATGCAGACACAGACATATAAATAACTAAATGAAAATAAATAAATAAATAAATATTTAAAAATTACACTTATATGCATATATTGATAGTAAATAATAATGTCAATAATAAGACTGTGTAAAAAGTTTTTGTAGTGTCTCCAGATAAATGTCTTCCAGCGAAAATATACCCAATGCTTGGAGAAATGTTGTAATGATTCCATCTGAGAAATCTACCTGGATACAGAATCAATAGAAGGTCTTTGTTCTACTTACAAGTAAATAAAGTATTTATTCATGAGTCATCAAATACACTAGGGGTTTGATGCATTTCCAGGCCTTTATGACATTAAGTTTTAAAGCACAAAACCACATCCTGGATTAACACACCTCAGTTAGTAAGAACAATCTCCCACGAGTGGAACTAGAGAAGCCAAAAGAACGGTTAGTTCATTTAAGAACTTTCCAAGAAATGTGGACTTTGATGGATTGGGACTTGCTTAACATTTTTAGATTCATTTTATTCTTTCTCAATTTTTGCTGCCCATGTGCTGGTTTCCAAGGCCTGAATGGTACTTCCATCATAGCATCAGTTGTACTAAAATCTTGGAATCTGTTAACACACACACACACACACACACACACATACACACACCAAAGTAACTTCATTTACTACCAAGACAATTAGTTTCTCTATCACTGCAAATATATTTTCTGTGGGAAATGCTACAATTTGAATATGACCTGTCCACACAGGAATCATGATAAACTTTGCTTACTGTAACAGGGTTGAAAAATAGGAGAAATTTTTGACAGGTGATTAGTCATTAAAATAATAAGTTTCAGATCAGCAGCCTGATACCTACCCAAACACTACAGCCTGCATGCTTTCTAGGAGGTCTGAAGTAATCAAAGACACAGTTGAGAACCTCACACAAATATTCATGCTTGCTGAGAAACCCACAAAGCCCAGCTGAATTGGAACCTATCCTACCCACATTTCCCAAGCTATACCTTCCTTCTGATCCACTTCCCTACCCGTGCCAGATCAGTAGCCCAATACCTGCCCAAATGCTACATCCTGCAAGTCTCCCAGGAAGTCTGCAGTAAAAAGGGCATAGGAGGTCCTCAGTAAACAGGGGCAAGAAGGCCTCCAGTAAGCAGAGACACAGGAGACCCAACTTAACCAGAGAAAATACTGCCTGCCTCCAAGGAGCCCAACTTTATCTCAGGTCACTCAGTTCTACCTGCCTCCAAGGAGGCCAGTTCCACTCAGAGACACCCAGGCTAGTTAATACCAGAGTAAACCAAATGGCCAGAAGCAAGTGCAAGATTATAAGCAACAGAACCAAATGCAATTTGGCATCATCAGAACCCTGTTTTCCTGCTACATCCACTCCAGTAGTGATTCTTACGAAAGGCCTAGAAAACCTGGAAGCAGTCTCAAGGCAATGAGTTTCATGGAAACTTAGCCTCCTGTATTCTCATATGCAAGAATTTACCATTGCCTAGGATAAAGGAGGGTTGTGGTTTTAGGAGGAACTCCAGTATTGCATTATTCATGATAAGGTCTGCTAGAGCAGAACCTCCTGGTGCTAGCTTTCACAAGACTCAAGGGAACAGGATAAATTGTGACTAGGGTGTGAAATCCTCTCCTGGCCCCTGTCAATAAATGACTCTAGGCAGGATTGTTTTATTCTTAACTGCAAACATTGCCTGGTTCCTGCCAATCCTTTGAAGGCATTCCTCTGTTTTGGGTCAGATAACTTCAATGTACCTTGCCTGCTGTGACACCCTACTTCTTTGTTTTCTGTATTATATATATCTGATGCTAACTTTGACAAAATTGCATTCAGATAGCACACTTCCTTGTGCCTCTGTTTGTTTGTCAACTCCTTGCTTGCCTGTAACTGGAATCCTGAGTTTTCCTGCAGATCAGGAATCTGACTGTGGTCCGTCTGCAGCAATTTCTCACCACCTCAAAACCTGGATACCCTAACACTTGAAAAGCAAGATAATAAACTAAAATACAATCTCAGGTGGATGAGAGAAGCCTTTAAAAAGAATATAAAGAACTCCCTTAAAGAAATACAGGAAAACACAGGCAAATAGGAAGAAGCTCTTACCAGAAGAAACAAACAAGTCCCTTAAAGAAATACTGTAAAATGCCAACAGGTAAAAGTATTGGGGGGGGGGGAAGGACCAAGAACTAAGAATACCAAGAGAAGCAATAAAGAAAACACAAGGTAGGTAACCCTGGAGCTGGACAACTTAAGAAGTAGCTCAGGGGCTACAGATGTAATCACCAATACAATACAAAAGGTAGAAGAGAGAGTCACAGGGGATAGAAGAGACTATAGAAGATAATGACACATCAGTCAAAGAAAATGCAAAGTATTAAAAGTTCCTAACCGACTCAGGAGAGCACAGGCCTCAAAAGCAGCAGAGCTTTTATGACATGGTCCTATGGGCCTGCATCTGCACCCAGGTGGTAAGGGTTGATCATCAGCCCTCTGTGCATCTTTCCTGCCAGAGGAGAGCTTGCCTGCAGGGTGGGCTCTGACCCTGGGACTCAGGTGACACCATTTTCTCTCTCGTGACTCACTAAGGCAGATCCACTCAGGAGTGCACAGACTGCAGAAGCAGCAGAGCAGCTGATACAGGAACCTACTGGCTTACATCTGCAACCAGGAGGTGGGGCTGTTCCACAGCCCTCTGTGCACTGATCTTGCCAGGAGAGGAGTTCTGACATAGGCTTACAAATTCAAAGGAAGAAGAAACTCCAGCCAGAGACAGCAAGAACATCTAAGACCAGAGATGACTAGGTAGTGAAAGTCAAATGCAAGAGTCTTACCACCAGACACCAAGACTACTTGGTATGATCAGAACCCAGTACTCCAACCACATCAAGTCCTGGATACCTCAATACACCAGAAAATCAAGACTTGGATTTAAAAGCATATCTCATGTTACTGATAGAGGATTTTAAGAAGTACATCAAAAACTTCCTTAAAGAAAGACAGGAGAACACAGCTAAAGAGGTAGAAGCCCTTAAAGAGGAAACACAATATCCCTTAAAGAATTACAGGAGAACACAGGTTAAAAAGATAGAAGCCCATAAAGAAAAAAATGCAAAATCCCGTAAAGAATTATAGGAAAACACCACCTAACAGGTAAAGGAATTAAACAAAACCATCTAGGATCTAAAAATGAAAGAAGAAACAATGAAGAAATTAGAAAGAGAAACAAATGTGGAGATGGAAATCCTAAAAAAGAAATCAGGAGCAGTAGATGCATGCATCACCAAAAGAATATAAGAGATGGAAGAGAGAATCTCAGATGCAGAAGATTCCATAGAAAACATTGACACAACAATAAAAGAAAACGCAAAATGCAAAAAGATCCTGAGTCAAAACAACCAGGAAATCGAGGCTACAATGAAAAGACCAAACCTAAGGATAATAGGTATAGATGAAAATGAAGATTTTCAACTTAAAGGGCCAGCAAATTATCTTCAAAAAAATTACAGAAAAAAACTTTCCTAACCTAAAGAAAGAGATGCCCATGGACATACAAGAAGCCTACAGATCTCCAAATAGACTGGACCAGAAAAGAAATTCCTCCTGACACAATATAATCATATAATCAAAACACCAAATGCACACACACACACACACAAGAATATTAAAAGCAGGAAGGGAAAGATGTCAAGCAACATATAAAGACAGACCTATTAGAACTATACCAGACTTCTCACCAGAGACTATGAAAGCCAAAAGATCCAGGACAGATGTCATACAGACCCTAAGAGAACACAAATGCCAGCCCAGGCTACTATACCCAGAAAAACTCTCAATTGCCATAGCTGGAGAAACCAAAGTATTCCATTACAAAACCAAATTTGCACAATATCTTTCCACAAATCCAGCCCATCAAAGGATTATAAAGGGAAAACTCCAATCAAAGGAGGGAAACTATGCCCTAGAAAAAGCAAGAAAGTAATCTTCAACAAACTTAAAATAAAAGAGCCCCATGAACAGAATCCCAACTCTAACAAAATTAACAGGAAGGAACAATTACTTTTCCTTAATATCCCTTAATCTCAGTGGAATTAATTCCCCAATAAAAAGACATAGGCTAGCAGATTAGCTATGTAAATAGGACCCAACATTTTGCTGCATACAGGAAACACACTTCAGGGATGAAGACTGACACTACCTCAGAGTAAAAGGATAGAAAATAATTCTCCAAGCAAATGGTCCCAAGAAACAACCTGGAGAAGCCATTCTAATATTGAATAAAATCTACTTTGAACCTAAAAATATCAAAAAAGACAAGGAAGGATACTTCATACACATCAAAGGTAAAATCTACCTAGACGAACTCTCAATTCTGAACGTCTATGCTCCAAATGCAAGGGCATCCAGATTAATTAAAGAAATGTAGTAAAGCTCAAAGCACACATTGCACCACACACAATAATGGGAGAATTCAACACCCTACTCTTGTCAATGGAGAGATCATGAAAACAGTAACTAAACAGAAACACAGTGAAACTAACAGAAGTTATGAAACAAATAGATTTAACTGATATCTATAGAACATTTTATCCAAATAAATAAATAAATAAATAAATAAATAAATAAATAAATAGGATGTACTTTCTTTTCAGCACCTCATGGTACCTTATCCAAAATTGACCATATGCTCGGTCACAAAACAGGCCTCAACAGATACAAAAATATTGAAGTTATCTCATGCTTCCTATCAGATCACCACGGACAAAGGCTAATCTTCAATAATAACATAAGTAATAGATCCCACTTACACGTGGAAGCTGAATAACACTCTACTCAATGATAACTTGGTCAAAGAAGAAATAAAGAAATTAAAGAATTTTTAGTTTAATGAAAATGAAGCCACAACATACCCAAACTTATGGGACAAAATGAAAACAGTCCAAAGAGGAAAACTCATAGCTCCAAAGAACTCATGCCTCCAAAAAGAAACTGTACAGAGCATACACTAGCAGCTTGACAACACACCTAAAAGCTCTAGAACAAAAAGAAGGAAATTCACCCAAGGGAATAGACAGCAGAAAATAATCTAACTCAGGGCTGAAATCAAACAAGTGAAAACAAAAAGAACTATACAAACAATCAACCAAACCAGGAGCTGGTTCTTTGAAAAAAAATCAACAAAATAGATAAATCCTTAGCCAGACTAATTAGGGAAAGTATCCTAATTACCATATTAGAAATGAAGAGGGAGACATAAAAACAGAATCTGAGAAAATCCAAAAAGTCATCAGATCCTGCTACAAAAGCTTATACTCAACAAAACTGGAAAACCTGAATGAAATGGACAATTTTCTAGACAGATACCAGGTACCAAAGTTAAATCAGGATCAGATTAATTATCTAAACAGTCCCAAATCCCCTAAGGAAATAAAAGCAGTCATTAATAGTCTCCCTACCAAAAAAAGCCCAGGAACAGATGGATTTACTGCAGAATTCTATCAGACCTTTAAAGAAGAGCAAATTCCAATTCTCCTCAAATTATTCCACAAAATATAAACACAAGGTACTCTGCTAAATTTGTTCAATGAAGCCACAATTATTCTGATCACTAAACCACACAAAGACCCAACAAACAAAGAGACCTTCAGAACAATTTCCTTTATGAATATCAATGCATATTCTACTCAATAAAATTCTTGCAAACTGAACATCAAAACGGTCGTGCATCATGAAAAAGTAGGCTTCATCCTAGGGATGCAGGGATGGTTCAATACATGGAAATCCATCAACATAATCCACTATATGGACAAACTCAAAGACAAAAAAACCACATGATCATCTCATTAGATGCTGAGAAAGCATTTAACAAAATCCAACACCTGTTCATAAAAAAAAAAGCCTTGGAGAAATCAGGAATTCAAGGCCCATTCCTAAACATAATAAAAGCAATATCCAGCAAACCAGTAGCCAACATCAAATTAAATGGAGAGAAAATTCAAGCAATCACACTAAAATCAGAGACTAGAGTGCCAACTTTTGAAAATAAACAACGTTAGCAAAATAACTGGATATGAAATTACCTCCCTACCTAGTCAATATAATACATGAAGTCCTAGCCACACCAACTGGAAAAGAAAAGTATATAAAAGGGAGACGAATTGGAAAGGAAGAAGTCAAAATATCACTATTTGCAGATGATATGATAATGATATGATAGTATACTTAAGTGATCACAAAAATTCCACCAGAGAACTCCTAAACCTGGGGGAAAAAAAAAACTTTAGCAAAGTAATTGGATGTGAAATTAACTCAAACAAATCTGTGGCCTTTCTCTACACAAAGGATAAATAGGCTGGAAAAGAATTAGAGAAACAACACCCTTCACAATAGTCACAAATAGTATAAAATTCCTTGGTGTGACTCTAAGTAAGTGAAAGATCTGTATGATAAGAACTTCAAGTCTCCAAAGAAAGAAATTGAAGAAGATTTCAGAAGATGCTTAATGGATAGTAAGGATGTCCATCTTGCTGAAAGCAACCTACAGATCCAATGCAATGCACATCAAAATCCCAAATCAATCTTCACTGAGTTAGAAAAAGGAATTTTAAAATTCAGCTGGAATAACAAAAAAAACCCTAAGATAGCAAAAACTATTCTCAACAATAAAAGAACCATCCCTGACCTCAAGCTCTACTACATAGCAATTGTGATAAAAAAAAAAAAATGCTTGGTACTGGTACAATGACAGACAGGTAGATCAATGGAATAGATTTGAAGACCCAGATGTGAACCCACACATCTATGGTCACTTGATCTTTCACAAAGGAGCTAAAACCACCCAGGGATAAAAAATACAACAAATGATGCTGGCTCAACTGGTGATTAGCATGTAGAGAATTGTAATTGATCAATTCTCCTTGTACAAAGAACAAGTCTAAATGGATCAAGGAACTCCACATAAAACCAGAGACAGTGAAACTTATAGAGGAGAAAGTAGGGAAGAACCTGGAAGATATGGGCACAAGGGAAAAATTCCTTAACAGAACACGAATGGAGTGTGCTTAGATCAAGAATTAACAAATGGGACCTCATAAATTTGCAAAGCTTCTGTAAGACAAAGGACACTGTCAATAAGACAAAAAGGCAGACAACAGATTGGGAAAAGATCCTAACCCATCCTAAATATGATGGAGAGCTAATATCCAATATATACAAAGAACTCAAAAAGTTAGACTCCAGAAAAACAAATAACCCTATTTAAAAATCTAGAACACAGTTAAAAATGAATTCTTTTTTTTTGTTGTTGTTCGATTTTTCGAGACAGGTTTTTCTCTGTATAGCCCTGGCTGTCCTGGAACTCATTTTGTAAACCAGGCTGGCCTTGAATCCAGAAATCTGCTTGCCTCTGCCTCCCAAGTTCTACGATTAAAGGTGTGTGCCACCATTGCCCAAAAATGAATTCTTAACTGAGGGATACAGAATGGCTGAGAAAGCACCTTAAAAAAAAAAAAAAAAAAAAAGAGTCAACATCCTTAATCATCAGGAAAATGAAAATCAAAACAACCTTGAGATTCCACCTCACACCAGCCAGAATGGCTAAGATCAAAAATTCAGGTGACAGCAGATGCTGGGGAGGATATGGAGAAAGAGGAACACTCCTCCATTGCTGATGGGATTGTAAGCTTGTACAACCACTCTGGAAGTCAGACTGGAGGTTCCTCAGAAAATTGGACATAATACTACCAGAAGATCCAGCAACACCTCTCCTGGGCATACCCAGAAGAAATTTCAACTGTTAATAAGAACACATGTTCCACTATCTTCATAGCAGCCTTATTTATGATAGCCAGAAGCTGGAAAGCGCACAGATGTCCCTCAACAGAAGAATGGATACAGAAAATGTGGTACATTTACACGATGGAGTACTACTCAGCTATTAAAAACAATGAATGTATGAAATTCTTGGGCAAATGGATGTATCAGGGGGAGATCATCCTTAGTGAGGTAACCCAATCACAAAAGAAGTCATTATATAGGCATCACTGATAAGTGGATATTAGCCCAGAAACATAGAACACCCTAGATACAATTTGTAAAACACAAGAAAATCAAGAAGAGGGAAGACCAATGGGTGGATACTTCACTCCTCCTTAGAATAGGGAACAAGATACCCAGGAAAGGAGTTACAGAGACAAACTTTGGAGCTAAGATGAAAGGATGGACTATCCAGAAACTACCCCACCTGGGGATCCATCCCATAATCAGACACCAAACCCAGACACTATTGCATATGCCAGCAAGATTTTGATGAAGGGACCCTGGTATAGCTGTCTCGTATGAGGCTATGCCAGTGCCTAGAAAATACAGAACTGAATGCTCACAGTCATCTATAAGATGGAACACAGGGCCCCCAATGAATAACCTAGAGAAAGCATCCAAGGGGCTGAAGGGGTCTGCGACCCTATAGGTGGAACAACAATATGAACTAACCAGTACCTCCAGAGCTCATGTCTCTAGCTGCATATGGAGCAGAAGATGGCCTATTCGGCCATCTCTGGGAAGAGAGGCCCCTTGGTCTAGCAAACTTTATATGCCCCAGTACAGGGGAATGCCAGGGCCAAGGAATGGGAGTGGGTATGTAGGGGAGCAGGGTGGGGAGGAGGGTATAGAGAACTTTCGGGATAGCATTTGAAATTTGAAATGTATATAAAGAAAATATATATTTTTTAAAAAACAGAAACAAACAAACAAACAAAAACCCCCAAAACACTGAGATTCCACCTCACACCAGTCAAAATGGCAAATATCAAAAACTCCAGTGACTATATATGCTTGTGAGGATATGGAGAAAGAGGAAAACTCCTCCAAGGATCCAGCTATACCACTCCTGGGAATATACCCAGAAGTTGCTCTAACGTGTAATAAGGACACATGCTCTACTATGTTCATAGCAGCCTTATTTATAATAGCCAGAAGCTGGAAAGAACCAAGATGTTCCTCAACAGAGTAATGGATACAGAAAATGTGATACATTTACACAATGGAGTACTACTCAGCTAATAAAAAACAAGGAATTTATGAAATTCTTAGACAAATGTTTGGATCTGGAGGATATCATCCGAAGTGAGGGAACCCAATCACAAATGAACACACATGATATATACTCACTGATAAGTGGATATTAGCCCAGAAGCTCAGATTACCCGATACATGTTGTAAAACATATGAAACTAAAGAAGAAGGAAAACCAAAATGAGATTGCCCCACCTCAGTATCCATCCCATAAACAACCACCAAAAACCCAGACGCAAGAGCTTACTGTCAGGAGCCTGATATACCTGTCTCCTGAGAGGCCCTGCCAGTGCCTGACAAACACAGAAGTGGATGCTCACATCCATCCATTGGACAAAGCACAGGGTACACAATAGAGGAGCTAGAGAAAGTACTCAAGGAGCTGAAGGGGTTTGCAGCCCCATAGGAAGAACAACAATATGAACTAACCAGTAACCCCAGAGCTCCCTGAGACTAAACAACCAATCAAAGAAAACACATGGTGGGACTCATGGCTCTAGCTGCATATGTAGCAGTGGATGGCCTAGTTGGTCATCAATGTGAGGAAAGGTCCTAGGTCCTGTGAAGGTTCTATGCTGCACTATAGTAGAATGGAAGGGGGAGTGGGTAGGTTGTTGAGCAGGGGGAAGAAATAGGGAGGTGGGGTGAGGGATGGGATTATCAGAGGGTAAACTAAGAAAAGGGATAACATTTGAAGTGTAAATAAAGAAATTATCTAATAAAAAAAAGTTCCTAACACAAAATATCCAAGAAATTAAGAACACAATGAAAAGATCAAACCTAAGAACAAGAGGAATAGAAAAGAATGAGGAATCCCAGGTCAAGCGTCCACAACACATCTTCAATAAAATTGTATAAGACTCCCCTAACGTAAAGAAACAGATGGTCATAAATGTACAAGAAGACTACAGAACACCAAATAAATAAATAAATAAATAAATAAATAAATAAATAAATAAATAAATAAATAAATAAAAACAATCTCACCAGAAAGGAAAATGCTCTCTTCACATAATAATCAAAACACTAAATGCACAGAACAAACAAAGAATATTAGAAGTAGTAAGTGGGAAAAGGCCAAGTAACAGAAAGGCAGACCTATAAGAATTATACCAGACTTTGAAACAGAGACTCTAAAAGCCAGAATATCCTGGACAGATGCCATGCAGACCTTAAGATACCACAAATGCTAGCCCAGAACACTATATCCAGCAAATCTCTCAATCTTCATGGATGGAGAAACCAAGATATTCCATGACAAAGTCAAATTTAAGCAATATTTTTCTAATAATCCAGCCCTATAGAGGATATTGGAAGGGCATCTCCAACACAAAGAGGGTAACTATACCCAACAAACATAAGAAACTAGATATTTTGCTATTAACCCGAAAGAAGAGAATCATACACACATAATACTGCCTCCAGCAACAATAATAACAAACCTATCATATGTCTTTACTATCTCTCAAGATCCATGGACTCAATTTCCTCAATTAAAAGAAACAGACTAACACACTGGATAAATAAACTGGATTCAGCATTTTGGTGAATACAAGAAACACACCTCAGTGACAAGGACAGACATTACCTCAGAGTAAATGGCTGGAAAAGAGTGTTCCAAGCAAATGGTCCCAAGAAACAAGCTGGAGTGGTCATTCTAATTTCCAATAAAATAGACTTTTAACCAAAAATAACAAAGACAGGGAAGGACACTTTTATATTCATCAATGGACAAATACAACATGGGGAAGACTCAATTCTGAACATCTATGCCCCAAATGTATGGGCAGCTACATTCATAAAATAAACATTTACTAAAGCTCAAACACACATTGAATCTCACACAATAATAGTGGAAGACTTTGTCACCACACTCTCAACAAAGGACAGGTTATTGAGGTAGAAAATAAACAGAGGCTCAGTGAAATTAACAGAAGTTATGAACCAAATGGATTTAACAAATATCTACAGAACATTTCACCTCAAAACAAGAGAATATCCCTTCTTCTCACAGAATTTTCTCAAAAATTGACCATATAATTGGACATAAGACAAGTCAACCAGACATAGGATAATTATAGTAATCCCATGCATTCTATTAAGTCACCACAAACCAAGAGTGCATGTCAACAACAACAACAACAACAAAAAGCACACATACTCATGGAAACTGAACAGCACCCATCTCAATAAGTTGGTCAGGGAAAAAGAAAGAAAGAAAAATCTTTATAAAATTCAATGAAATTAAAGGAATATCAACCCCAAACTTACAGGACACAATGAAAGCAGTATTAAAAAGGAAATTCATAACACTAAGTGTCTTCAAAAAGAAATTGGAGAGTTCCCACACAAGCAACTTAACAGCACACCTGAAAGTTCTTGAAAAGAAAGGACACAACCAAGAAGAGTAGACCACAGATAATGGTGAAACTCAGGGCTGAAATAAACCACTCAGAAACAAGGAGAATGATACAAAGAATCAACAAAACCAAGAGCTGGTTCTTTGTGAAAAACAACAGGATAGATAAAACATTGGCCAACTAACTAAAGGGCAGAGAGACAGTATCCAAATTAACAAAATCAGAAATGAAAAGGAAGACAGAACCACAGAAACTGTGGGAAGTCAAAACATCATCAGAACCTACTACAAAAACCTATACTCTACAAATCTGTAAAATCTAGATGACTTTCTAGACAAATACCATGTACCTTGTAAATACCTGGTAAATGAAGATTAAGTAGCCTGTCAAACAGTCCCATAACCCATAAGAAAATAGAATATTCATGAAAAACTACCCAACCAAAAATAAATCAGGGCCAGATAATTTTAGGGCAGAATTCTACCAGCTCTTCAATGAAGAGCTAGTACAAATATTACTCAACCATTTCCATGAAATAGAAACAGAACACACAGTACCTAATTCATTCTGTGAAGCCAGAATTACTCTGATATCTACACCACAAAGAGAGAGAGAGAGAGAGAGAGAGAGAGAGAGAGAGAGAGAGAGAGAGAGAGAGAGAGAGAGAGAGAGGACCCTCACACCAATCTCACAGGATTGCAGGGATGGCTCAATATATGAAAATGTATCCATGTAATACACTATAGAAACAAACTCAAGGGGAAAAAAACACATGCTCATCTCATTACATGCAAAAAAAATCCTTCAACAAAATACAACACCCCTTGATGTTAAAAGTCCTGGAGAGATCAAGAATTCATGGTAAATACCTAAACAAAATCATAGCAATAGCAATATAAAGCAAACAAAGAGCCAACATCAAACTAAGTGGAGAGTAACTTGAAGCAATCCCACTAAATTCTGAGGCAAGACAAGGTTACCCATTCTCTTCCTTTCTATTCAACATAATACTCGAAGTTTTAGCTAAAACAATTGGACAAGAGGGGATTAAGGGAATACAAATTGGAAAGAAAGAAGGCAAAGAATCTCTATTTACAGATGATATGACAGAATACATAAACGACCCCCAAAATACTACCAGCAAGCTCTTATAGCAGATCAACAACTTCAGCAAAGTGACTGGATATAAAATTTACTCAAACAAATCAGTAGCCTCCCTGTATACATATGATAAACAGGCTGAGAAAGAAATGAGGGAAGCAACACACTTCACAATAGCCACAAATAGTATAAAATATCTTGGTGTAACTCTTACCAAACAAGTGAATGATTTGTACAACAAGAACTTCAAATCCTTCAAAAAAGAAATCTAAGAATACCTCAAAAATGGAATGATCTCCTATGATCATAAATTGGTAGGATTAACATAGTGAAAATGACCATCTTACAAAAGCAGTCTTCAAATTCAATGCAATCCCCATCATTCCAACACATTTCTTCACAGACATGGAAGGAGCAATTCTCAACTGCATGTGGAAAAACAAAAACCCAGGATACCCTAAACAGTTCTCAACAATAGAAGAACTTCCAGGGGAATAACTTTCCTGACCTCAAGCTGTACTACAAACCAATAAAAATAAAAACCATATAGTATTGATACAGAAAAAGAGGTCAATCAATGGAATAGAATTGAAAACACTAAAGTAAACACATATACCTATGAAAATGTGATCTTTTCATGAAGAAGCCAAAATTATATAGCGGGAAAAAAAGGCATCTTTTAAAAATGGTCTAACTGGCAGTCTGTCTATAGGAGAATGCAAATAGATCCATATTTATCACCTGGCATGAAGCTGAAATTGCTGAGAAGTACTTAAATGTTCAACATCATTAGTAATCAGAGAAATGCAAATCAAACTGATCCTGAAATTCCACCTGACACCAATTAAATTAGGTAAGTACAATATCTCATGTGATAAGTACATGCTGGCAAGGATGTAAAGAAAGAGAAACACTCCTCCATTACCGGCAGGATTGCAAATTGGTACAGTCTCTCTGGAAATCAAAATGAGGATTCTTCATATAATTTGAAATAGTCTACCTGAAGTTCCAGCTACACCACTCTTGGGCATACACCCAAAAGACACCCCACCATACCACAAAGACAAGTGTTATGCATTCTTCATAACAGCCTTATTTGTAATAGAAGCAGGAAAAAAATCAAGAGGTCGCTCAACCTGAAGAATGGATAGAGAAGATTTGGTTCATTTACACAATGGAGTACTATTAGGATCTTAAAAATAAGAACATAATGAATTTTACAGGCAAATGGATGGATCTAGAAAATACCGTCATAAATGAAAGGTAACTCAGACTCACCCCAAAATGACATGAATCAACTGCAGGGACAAAAAAATGAAAAAGAGACTCAAGGAAAGGCAGTCCAATGACAAGCCCAACTAGGGATCCTTCTCATCATGGGGCATCAAGGCTAACATATGGGAACATGATATGGCTATCCTCAGAGAGACCCTACCAGCAACTGACTGCGAAAGATGTAGATACAACCATTGATTTGACTTCCAGGGACTCCTGTTGTTAAGTTAAGGGGAGGATGAAGAAGCTGAAAAGGAGAACAACCCCATATGAAGACCAGCAGACTAAACTCACCCAGATCCCAGGGAACTCTCAACACTGAGCCACCAACCAGGAGCTTAAATGGGCTGGTCTGAGGCCTGGCTCTACATATATAGAAGTCTATCTGGTCTGTCCTCAATGGGAGAGGATGAACTTAGTCCTATAGACACTTGAGGTCCCAGGGAAAGAGAAGGCATGGTGGAGGGGATCACCCTCTAGGAGGCAAGGGGAAGGAGAAATGGAATGAGGAACTGTGGGAGGGGAACCAAAAGGAGCAACAACTGGGATGTAAATAAGTAAAATAACTTTAAAAAATTAAAAACATTTAGAAGAAAAAAATGTTCCTCCTAGGAGTACCTTAGCTCATTAGGACTAAAGTACATACTGTGGTACCAAATTGATATGAAGTAATCCACACACTGGCCTCTCATCTGCATATACACATTTCAATACAGTTCTACGGATTTACACTCAACTGTAACTTTTGAATTCGTGAGTTCTATGCTATGTACATTTTATATTACCTGAAATTTTGTCTGTTTTAAACTGAAAGATAAATTTTGATTCAGCTGAATTATTTCATCCTTATATTTCTAAGTAAAGGAGAGTGTAATCAAAGTGGTTATGACATTAAATACAAAGGAGATAGTAAATGAACCTTGGCAGCCTCCAGGTCATCGGATGTCCATCTGATGTGCACACCTGATCAAAAGCCACAAGTATTGATTTACAAGAAAACATAAAGGTTAGGCATTAACTTCTTCGTTGCTTTAGCCTTAGGGTGAACCAGAGAGCAACAGAAAAATTTGGCAGAAGCATTTATATTGCAACAAGATACCTATGGAGTGAATTTCACTTCTGCTGACACATAGCACAGCATATGTACAAAGGACATGGGACAACTTGGGAGAATAGGTTCTCTCCTTCTACCACATGTTTAGGGAAGACTGAATTCACTTCATGTGATTGCTAGCAATCATCTTCCAAGGAAGGCAATCTTACTGACATTAGTCAATGTATTCATAATTGTATATTTTCAATAATTAAAAGATAAAGTGAGAATTTTATCTCTGGTGACTCTCTAAGGCAGGACCACTGGGGTGTGCACAGGCTGCAGAAGCAGCAAAGCTTCAGAGACAGGGTCCTTCAGGCCTACATTTGCTGGCAAAAGGTGGAGCTGGTCCTCAGTCCTATGTGCACCTTCCCTGCCAGAGGAGAGCTTGCCTCCAGGTAGTGCTCTGACCCCAGCACTCAAGGGTGATAGCCATTTTCTCTTCAGTGACTCTCTAAGGCAGGTCCACTCAGACGTGCACAAGACAGAGAAGTGGCAGAGTTTCAGAGACAGGGTCCTAAGGGCCTACATCTTCATCCAGGAGGTGGGGCTATTCCCCAGCCCTCTGTGCACTGGTCTTACCAGGAGAGAGCTGATCTCCCAGGAGTTCTGACACAGGTTTACAGACTCAAAGGAGGAACAAGCTCTAGCCAGAGACAGCAAAAACATCTAACACCAGAGATTACCAGATGGCAACAGGCAAATGCAAGAATCTTACCAACAGAAACCAATACTACTTAGCATCATCAGAAGCCAGTACTCCAACTCCAGCGAGTCCTGGATACCACAACACACAGAAAAAACAAGATTAAGACTTAAAATCATATCTCATGATGCTTGTAGAGGATTTTAAGAAGGATATTAATAACTCCCTTGAAGAAATACAGGAGAACAGCTAAACAGGTAGAAGACATTAAAGAGGAAAAACAAAAATCACTTAAAGAATTACAGGAAAACACAGCCAAACAGGTGAAGGATTGAACAAAAACTTAAGATCAAGAATTATCAAATAGGAGACCAGCACTGGGGTAGCTAGGGCACAGGATCGGCTGACATCCGCCAGCTACCCAGGACACCCACCACAGGATCTTAAGACTTCCGGTGAGTGGAACACAGCTTCTGCTCCAATCCAATTGCGCGAGGGGCCTGAGACTACATTAGTTAGGGAAGCACAAAACCGGCCTGAGTGGGGCCACAGGCCTCTTCCGGTCTGACCAGCACCTGGGTAGCTAGAGCACAGGGTCGGCTGACACCCACCAGCTACCCACTACATGCGCCACAGGATCTTGAACTTCTGGTGAGTGGAACACAGCTTCTGCCCCAGTCCAATCGCGCGGGACCTGAGACTGCTTTGGTTGGGGAGGCAGAAATCCGGCCTGAGTAGGGCCACAAGCCTCTTCCGGTCGGACCAGCACTGGGGTAGCTAGGGCGCAGGGTTGGCTGACACTCGCCAGCTACACACAACACCCGCCACAGGATCTTAAGGCTTCTGGTGAGTGGAACACAGCTTCTGCTCCAATCCAACTGCGCACGGGACCTGAGACTGCATTAGTTAGGGAAGCAGAAATCCGGCCTGAGTAGGGCCACAAGCCTCTTCTGGTCAGACCAACACTGGGGTAGCTAGGGCGCAGGGTCAGCTGACATCGGCCAGCTACCCACGACACCCGCCACAGGATCTTAAGACTTCTGGTGAGTAGAACACAAGTGTCTGCTCCAATCTTTAAACAGAGACAACAATAACAACTAACCCCAAAGATAACCAGATGGTGAAAGCTAAACGTAATACTCTTACTAACAGAAACCAAGACCACTCACCATCATCAGAACCCAGCACTCCCACGTCGCCCAGTCCAGGGCACCCCAACACACCGGAGAAGCTAGACCCGGATCTAAAAGCATATCTCATGATGATGGTAGAGGACATTAAGAAGGACTTTAATAACAGACTTAAAGAAATACAGGAGCACACTGCTAAACAGGTAGAAGACATTAAAGAGGAAGCACAAAAATCCCTTAAACAATTGCAGTAGAACACTGCTAAACAGGTAGAAGACATTAGAGGAAGCACAAAAATCCCTTAAAGAATTGCAGGAGAACACTGCTAAACAGGTAGAAGACATTAAAGAGAAAGCACAAAAATCCATTAAAGAATTGCAGGAAAAGCAGACCAAACAGGTGATGGAATTGAATAAAACCATCCAAGGCCTAAACGGGAAGTAGAGACAATGAAGAAAACCCAAATTGAGACAACACTGGAGATAGAAACGCTAGGAAAGAAATCTGGAACCATAGATGCAAGCATCAGCAACAGAATACAAGAGATGGAAGAGAGAATCTCAGGTACAGAAGACTCCATAGAGAACATCGGCACGACAATCAAAGAAAATACAAAATCCAAAAAGATCCTAACTTAAAACATCCAGGAAATCCAGGACAAAATGAGAAGACCAAACCTACGGATAATAGGAGTAGATGAGAATGAAGATTTTCAACTCAAAGGACCAGCAAATATCTTCAACAAAATTATAGAAGAAAACTTCCCAAACCTAAAGAAAGAGATGCCCATGAACATACAAGAAGCTTACAGAACTCCAAATAGACTGGACCAGAAAAGAAATTCCTTCCGACACATAATAATCAGAACAACAAATGCACTAAATAAAGATAGAATACTAAAAGCAGTAAGGGAAAAAGGTCAAGTAACATATAAAGGCAAGCCTATCAGAATTACACCGGATTTTTCACCAGAGACTATGAAAGCCAGAAGGGCCTGGACAGATCTTATACAGAAACTAAGAGAACACAATTTCAAGCCCAGGCTACTATACCCAGCCAAACTCTCAATTACCATAGATGGAGAAACCAAAGTATTCCACGATAAAACCAAATTCACACATTATCTTTCCACGAATCCAGCACTTCAAAGGATAATAACAGAAAAAAACCAAAACAAGGATGGAAACCACGTCCTAGAAAAAACAAGAAGGTAATCCCTCAACAAACCTAAAAGAAGACAGCCACAAGAACAGAACACCAACTCTAACAACAAAAATAAAAGGAAGCAACAATTACTTCTCCCTAATATCTCTTAATATCAATGGACTCAACTCCCCAATAAAAAGGCATAGACTAACAAGCTGGCTACAGAAACAGGACCCAATATTTTGCTGCTTACAGGAAACTCATCTCAGAGAAAAAGATAGACACTACCTCAGAATGAAAGGCTGGAAAACAATTTTCCAAGCAAATGGTAGGAAGAAACAAGCTGGAGTAGCGATTATAATATCTGATAAGATTGACTTCCAACCCAAAGTCATCAAAAAAGACAAGGAAGGGCACTTCATTCTCATCAAAGGTAAAATCCTCCAAGAGGAACTCTCAATTCTGAATATCTATGCTCCAAATACAAGGGCAGCCTCATTCATTAAAGATACTTTAGTAAAGCTCAAAGCACACATTGCACCTCACACAATAATAGTGGGAGACTTCAACACACCACTTTCACCAATGGACAGATCATGGAAACAGAAACTAAACAGGGACACAGTGAAACTAACAGAGGTTATAAAACAAATTGATCTGACAGATATCTACAGAACATTTTATCCTAAAACAAAAAGATATACCTTCTTCTCAGCACCTCACGGTACCTTCTCCAAAATTGACCACATAATTGGTCACAAAACAAGCCTCAACATATACAAAAATATTGAAATTGTCCCATGCACCCTATCAGATCACCATGGACTAAGACTGATCTTCAATAACAAAATAAATAATAGAAAGCCAAGACACACGTGGAAACTAAACAACACTCTTCTCAATGATACCTTGGTCAAGGAAGGAATAAAGAAAGAAATTAAGGACTTTCTGGAGTTTAATGAAAATGAAGCCACAACATACCCAAACTTATGGGACACACTGAAAGCATTTCTAAGAGCCATCACTGGAAAGAGAGGCCCATTGGACTTGCCAACTTTATATGCCCCAGTACAGGGGAATGCCAGGGCCAAGGGGTGGGGATGGGTGGATGGGGGACTGGGGGGGAGTGTATTGGGAACTTTTTGGATAGCATTGGAAATGTAATTGAGGAAATTACCTAATTTAAAAAAAAAACAAAAACAAACAAACAAAAAACAAGTTAATGCCATTTGAAAGGAGGGAACCTTAGCACATAAAATGCTTAAAACATTTTCTTGTTTTATGAATACTGTAGAAAACCCCATCTCACTGTGACTGTTGGCATTCCTAGAATGGTGGTACTAGATGTAAGAGAGAACAAATTGAGCCATCAGGATAAGACCATGATTGTTCCTCTAAGGAACTTCAGATCCTACCTCCAAGATCCTCCCTAGAATTCCTGCCCTAACTTCCCCTCATTATGTAAGCAGAAAGAACACCCATGCTCTCCACATTTCTTTTAATAATGATTTTTCTCACAAAGAAACCTAAAAAGAACACACTTGAAGACATGTCCACTAGAGAATATCCAGGACACTAGTAATTGTGTATTATATACCTGAAGAGAACTGTTGTCAGATTTCTTCCTTTCCTGAACATTAGATCACCTCCTCCTTCTGGGAGGAAATATGGCAATTTGATGGTCATAACATAATGAATTATACATATTAAAATTTTTAAAAGACAACAAGGTCTAAGAAATGCTGATTCACCCATATCCTTGTTTGATTTTTTTACTGTTAAGTATGCTTAAGAAATACCAGCTTTATATCTCTGACTCTTCACAAACTCTAATATGTTGTATTCACAAAATGATACTTGGCTTTCCAGTTTCCCTCTTTTCCTGGAGCTGATCCTGTGCCACACTACTCCATACTCAAATACTGCCAGAAGAGAGTCAGAAGGAGTACCAACACACCTATAAACACAGGTAAGACCACTGCTTCTGTTCAAATTCCTGGCCCAAGAAGGACCCTCCCAGAGCCAGCAGGACACAGGAACCAAGGAACAGCCAGGCACAGGATCCTTCAGGTTTCTGTGTCCACCCTGAAGCTGACCTTGTGCCAAAGCTCTCCATACCCAAATTCCTCCTGGAGAGAACTGGTCTCCCAGAAGTACTGACACACAAGCTTGCAGGGGGACAAGCCATTATCAGAGACAGCAAGAACAGATAACACCAGAGATAACCAGATGTGGAGAGGCAAGAACAAGACTATAAGCAACAGAGACCAAGGCTACTTGGCATCATCAGACCCCAATTCCCAACACAGCAAGTCCTGGATACACCATCACACCAGAAAAATCAAGATTCAGATCTAAAAGCATTTCTCATGATGATGATAGAGGACTTGAAGAAGGGCATAAATAACTCACTTAAAGAACTAAAGGAGAACACAGGTAAACAAGCAGAAGCCCTTAAAGAAAACACAAAAATCCCTTGAGGAATTACAGGAAAACACAACCAAATAAATACAGTGATTGAACAAAACCATCATGGATCTAAAAATGGAAATAGAAACAATAAATAAATCACAAAGAGAGACAGTCCTGGAGATAGAAAAGCTAGGAAAGAGATTAGGAATCACAGAAGCAAGAATCACCAGCAGAATACAAAATATAGAAGAATCTCAGGTGCAGAATATTGCATAGAAAACAATGACACAACAATCGAAGAAAACGCAAAATGAAAAAAGCTCCTACCCTAAAACATCCAGAAAATCCAAGACACAATGAAAAGAAAAAGCCTAAGAATGATATATATAAAAGAGAGAGAACGTTCTTAACTTAAAGGGCCAGTAAATATCTTCAACAAAATTACAGAGGAAAACTTCCTTAACCTAAAGAAAGAAGTACACATAAATATAAGAGTACCCTACAGAACTCCAAAGAGATTGGACTAGTAAAGAAATTCCTCCCATGACATAATAGTCAAAACAACAAATTCAATTCTCAAATTCATTTGGAATAACAAAAAAACCAGGAAAGCAAAAACTATTCTCAACAATAAAAGAACTTCTGGGGGAATCACCATCCCTAACCTCAAGCTGTACTACAGAGCAATAGTGATAACAACTGCATGGTATTGGTACAGTGACAGACAGATAGATCAATACAATAGAACTGAAGACCCAGAAATGAACCCACACAGCTATGTTCATGGGATCTTTACCAAAGGAGCTAAAACTATCCAGTGGAAAAAGGACAGCATTTTCAACAAATGGTGCTGGTTCAACTGGAGGTCAACATGTAGAAGAATGGAAATTGATCCATTCTTCTCTTCCTGTACAAAGTACAAGTCCTAGTGGATCAAGGACCTCCACATAAGACCAGATACAGTGAGTTTAATAGAAGAGAAAGAGGGGGAAAGTCTCAACTCATAAGCACAGGGGAAATTTTCCTGGACAGAACACCAATAACTTATACTCTAAGATCAAAAATCAATGAACAACTGGGACCTCATAAAATTGCAAAGCTTCTGTAAGGCAAAGGACACTGTCAATAGGACAAAATAGCAAGCAACAGTTGGGAAAAGATCTTACCAATCTCATATCCAATAGAGGGCTAATAGACAATATATACAAAGAACTCAAGAAGTCAGACTCCAGAAAACCAAATAACCCTATTTTAAAATGGGGAACAGAGCTGAACAGAGTATTCTCAAATGAGGAAACTCGAATGGCTGAGAAGCACCTAAAGAAATGTTCAACACCCTTAGTCATCAGGGAAATGCTAATCAAAACAACCCTGAGATTCTACCTCATACCAATCAGAATGACTAAAATCAAAAATTCAGGTGACAGGAGATGCTGGCAAGGATATGGAGAAAGAGAAACACCCCTCCATTGCTGGTGGGATTGCAAGCTGGTACAATCACTCCGGAAATCAGTCTGGTGGTTCCTCAGAAAATTGGACATAGTAACACCTGAGCACACACCTATACCACTCCTGGGGATATACCCAGAAAATGCTCTAACAGGCAATAAGGACACATGTTCCACTATGTTCATAACAGCCTTATTTATAATAGCCAGAAGCTGGAAACAACCCAGATCTCCCTCAACAGAGGAATGGATACAGAATATGTTGGCCAATCCTGCTCAGTCAATTAACAGGTTCTCCAGCACAGAAGATTAGAAGGAAAAAAGGCAATTAGACAACCTTGTAGCATGACCCCAGTCAATTCTGAGACTGAAGGTAAATTTAATTTTCCCAATCTCATTTATATCATTTTAATTACATGCAAGCATTAGGGTTAGCAGTACAATAAGGAACTAGCAAGACAATAAGCAAAGTCCCATGATTATTCCTGTGACAGTTGTTTCCAAGGGCTTGTCAGAATGACCAAAATACCTTAACCCACTTCCTTATCAAGCCCAAAATTCTGCTTGAAGCCTACTTCTTTTGTTCCAGTCTAAGATTAAAATTTAGGTGACAGCAGATGCTGGCGAGGGTGTGGAGAAAAAGGAACACTCCTCCATTGCTGGTGGGATTGCAAGCTTGTACAACCACTCTGGAAATCAGTCTGGTGGTTCCTCAGAAAATTGGACATAGTACTACTGGAAGATCCAGCAATACCTCTCCTGAGCATATACCCAGAAGATGTTCCAACTGATAAGAAGGACACATGCTCCACTGTGTTCATAGCAGCCTTATTTATAATAGCAAGAAGCTGGAAAGAACCCAGATGTCCCTCAACAGAGGAATGGATACAGAAAATGTGGTACATTTATACAACGGAGTACTACTCAGCTATTAAAAACAATGAATTTATGAAATTCCTAGGTAAATGGATAGATCTGAAGGGTATCATCCTGAGTGATGTAACCCAATCACAAAAGAACTCACATGATATGTACTCACTGATGAGTGAATATTAGCCCAGAAACTTAGAATACCCAAGATACAATTTGTAAAACACATGAAACTCAAGAAGAATGAAGACTAAAGTGTGAACACTTCGCCTCTTCTTAGAATTGGGAACAAAACACTCATGGAAGGAGTTACAGAGACAAAGTTTGGAGCTGAGACAGAAGGATGGACCATCTAGAGACTGCCACATCCGGGGATGCATCCAATAATCAGCCTCCAAACACAGACAACATTGCAATATTTTGCTGAAAGAATCCTGATATAGTGGTCTCTTGTGAGGCTATGCCAGTGCCTGTCAAACACAGAAGTAGATGCTCACAGTCAGCTATTGGATGGAACACAGGGCCCCCAATGGAGGATCTAGAGAAAGTACCCAAGGAGGTAAAGGCGTCTGCAACACTATAGGTGGAACAACAATATGAACTAACCAGTATCCCCAGAGCTTGTGTCTCTAGATGCATATGTAGCAGAAGATGGCCTAGTTGGCCATCATTGGGAAGATAGGCCCCTTTGGTCTTGCAAACTTTATATGCCCCAGTACAAGGGAACACCAGGGCCAAGAAGTGGGAGTGGGTGGGTAGGGGAGCCAGGGGAGAGGATATAGGTGACTTTCAGGATAGCATTTCAAATGTAAATGAAGAAAATACCTAATAAAAAATTGGAAAAAAAAAAGAAGTGAATCAATTGTAGTGCAATATTACCAAGGACAATAAAAAAAAAAGACAAACTTTGTTAACCTTGAGTTCATGGTCCATGTGTGTATTTACATAGGACATTACACCATCAGACTTATCTAGTCAGTGATGTGGTTAGAAGTTATATGTTAACTTCTTGGTTGACAGAATTTACATAAAAGCAGAAAAAATTGTAAAGAATGACAAATATCAAAAGCATTCTCTTTCAGCAAGATGTCTATGAAACAGGCTTCAGTTTTTCTTTTGATACAGCTCATATGCTATATTAGACCTGGAGCCTGTGGGAAAGTGCTGGTATGGCCCACAGAATACAGCCATTGGATAAATATGAAAATAATTCTGTATGAACTTGTCCAGAGAGGTCATGAAGCACCGTTCTCGTATCTTCTGCTTCCATCCTCATTGGGCCGATCAATTAATCTTCTATTAATTTTGAAATTTATTCTGTACCTTTGAGTAAAGATGATCTTGAATATGCTTTTGGAAAATGGGTAGGAGACTGGACATATGAAATTAAAAAACATTCATTTTGGACATCTTATTCAAAACTGCAAAAAAATCTCCAGTGAATATTCAGACATGACTGAACGTTTCTACAAAGCAATAGTTGGAACAAGAGTCTCATGGAAAAACTCCAAGGATCTAAGTTTGATGTCGTTCTAGCAGATGTCTTGGTTCCATGTGGTGAGCTGCTAGCAGAACTGCTTAAGACACCTTTAGTGTACAGTCTCCGCTTCTGTCCTGGATACAGATATGAAAAGTACAGTGGGGGCCTTCCACTCCCCCCTTCCTATGTGCCTGTGGTTCTGTCAGAATTAAGTGACCACATGACATTTGCAGAAAGGGTGAAGAATATGTTGCAGGTGTTGTATTTTGACTTTTGGTTTCAAACATTTAATGAGAAATCCTGGAGTCAGTTTTACAGTGATGTTCTAGGTAAGCTGTGCCTTTCATTGTTACTGTGAAATCCTGACTTGATGTTTCTTTGAATGAGAATGTGTATAGATGAATATAAAGGCAGAGAAAGAGATTCTTAATTGTGAGCTGATAGAGTAAAAATAGAAGAGAATTAAATAGCCTCTTAACAAGGCAAAATACTGCAGAGTAATTATACAGAACACTCCAGAAATTACTAACCATGCAAAATTAGACAAGGAAGATTTCTCTTGGTAATCATTTGATCTGCTCTACATTGTCTAAGTATAAGAAACTCCAGGTTTCATTGAGTGCTTTAATATCTGTAAATGAGAACACTACAGAATCATAATTCATTACCACAACTATTTGTGTAGCACTGAAGAAAACATATTTCCTTATGAAATTTACTCACTTATAAATTAAAACATTTATGAAGAATATCAGGAAAGCTTATTCACAATTAAATTGTATCACTAGAACCAGAAACAGTCAAGGCAACTTGATTTTCTTAGAATTTGAAATGGATCATATCTATAAAACTTAATCTTAGAGCCTTAATTCTTGATATGAAATGCACGTGTTTTTATCATTTTTAAATACCTATTCATTAAGTAAAATATTACCTAATTTATTAGGAGAAACAGTTTAAATGTTAACTACTTATAGAAATACCCAGCTGTAACTTTGAAATATACAACTAAGTTAGTAATACTAGTCTCCTGTAACAGACATAGTGCAGCAGGGATAAAAGAAACTTAGTCATTCCTTACCGATTATCACAGTGCATTTCAAGAATCAGAAACCAAGAGCATAGCTACTAAAATGTGTAAAATAGACTAAATATTCTACAAAGGCTGTGTTTCTAAGCATTTTCAAGCATCTTTGCAAGAGGCAAAATATTTCAAATTTATTGGTGCAACGTTGGAAATCAATGTAATTTTCAAATAATATTTGTGTTAATAGAATTATATCATAAATCATAATTGGAGCATTTTAAATTGCTTGTCTACATGACCTCAACTCACTTGCAGAAATCACACACTTTATTCCAGGCAAGCTCCTTTCACCATAGAGTATTTGTTTGTTTGGGGGGTGCAGGGAGACCCACAACATTAACTGAGATGATGGGGAAGGCAGACATATGGCTCATTCGAACCTTCTGGGACTTGGAATTTCCTCACCCTTTCTTGCCTAATTTTGACTTTGTTGGAAGGACTCCATTGCAAACCAGCCAAACCACTGCCTAAGGTAACTCTACATTGTTTCCCTTGATAAACTGTCTTTTCTTTTTCATGGAAACAATTCTTCACCACTATTTCCAGATGTTTGGTTTTATGAGACATATATCAAGTGGATTAGAACTCTCTGACAATTAACATATACATTATTTCCTTACATCTCTGAATCTCCTTACTCTTAAGCAAAGTATTAAATCATTTTAGAATGTGGTCAGTGATTGAAAGGTGTTTAGGTAACTCATAAAAGAGAATTTATATTCTCTTCAAGAACATATAGTAAATGCCAGAGACATGTTAAACAGCTAAAGAAATAAAGAATCAATATCTTCACTAAATAGAAATTATATTCTACTTGGAAATATTATAGTAATGAAGAGCTGTTATATACACTGTGATAAACATTATATATTGTGCTATATTAGATAAACAGATAGGTTGAACATATATCTAACAGAGATCAGAGGTAATGTCCTAGAATCCTTGTGAAGTTAAAATGACCTGGCCAATGTACGGGATTAGATTAATAAATGAAAAGAAAAGAGATAGAAAAACAGAAAACTGAAAGAACCATTGAAAGAACTACAGACTTAGATAAGCAGGACGATGACATGGCAGGCAGGCTGTTTTGGACAGCTTCATGTATGCATGTTCCACACATGGCTCTCTTTTAACCTTTCCACTTCCTTTTAGTCTTTCTACACTTAGGTTCTGCAGGGATTTTGTTTTTGTCTTTGTAGTTTCCACATACAAAAGAAAACAACACTTATCTTTCTGTTTCTGACTTATTGATTAATCTCCTGTTCTCTAAACTATAGCTATTTTCCTAAATTATTTAATAATAATAATATTTTTCTATCTGAGTAAAACACAATTCTGTATGTTTACCAACACTTTGATACACACTGATCAGTTGAAGAATATCTAAGCTAATTCTCTATAGGGGGAATTTTGAATAGTGATGTAATAAACATTATTATGTAGATTTTTTCACTTGCAATTATTTCCCTCAGATATCACCAAAGAGTGGCATAGGTTAACTGTATGTAACATATTAATGTTATTTATATGAACAAGCTTATTTATGTATTTTATCTCATTTTATATTTCCAAATATGATAAATGCATAAATGTTCAATATCCATATTATCTGAAGGAGCATTTTTATATTAGATAAATTTTTGTGACATTTGTGATAAGTGGATTATGATGGAATATTGATATATTTTGAATTGATTTTTTCTAATAGCTGAAATTATTGAAAGATTTTTCAGATAATTATAAGCTATTTGCATCTGAGGGAACAACTACTTTGGATCATTTGCCTAAGTTAATTGAATTCTTATATCTTGTGATGTTAGAGGTTTTTCTTAAATTAGTACACTCTCTTAAAAATTTACAAATATTACACAACTCTTTAGAGAGTCTCTTCATTTTGATAAAATTTTTGTTCTTCATAAGCTTTTGCTATAAGGTACTCCTATTTTTCAATTCCCAAGTTACTCCCAAGGCTACTGTGGTTATTTTCAGTACATTACTGCATTTTATTCTATGTCATGGAGTTTTCTCTTCTTTTTTTTTTCCTTTTTTTTTTTAATGCAGTAGAAACACATTACTTTTATTTAGAATGTACTAAAGATAATTTCTTTTTTTCAAGGTGAGAATACATAATTTTTTCAATTAATTTATTTATTTATGCCCCAGATGTTGCCTACATCGTGGTCCCCCTCTAAAGTTCTTCTCTATCTCTCATCTCCGTCTCTCGCTCCTTCCCTACCTTTCTTCTTTTTTACGTCCTCCTTGGCTGCTCTTCCCTCTCATTTCTCTCAAAGAAATCACAAAAAAAGAAAATCAAAGAAATGAACTTAAAAACAATAAGACCAAAAATATTTGAGCAAAACAAAAGGAAAGAAAAAGCACACAAAAGAATTAATATAAATAAATAAATAAATAAATAAATAAATAAATAAATAAAAGCATGGCATTCCTGGGCTTGGGGCCTAACTGGTGTATGATTGGTTTACCCAGTCACTCTCTACTGGGGGGAAGCTGATTTTCCCCTTTGTTTACAGATATCACTTGCAAATAGCTTCTTAGTTAGAAGTGGAAGTCCATGAACATTTTCTACTCTGTGCGCTGGAACTTCATCTGCCTTGAACCTGGGCAGGTCTTAGACATGCTGCTACAGTCTCTGTGAGTTTATATGAGCATCATTCTTATTATACCTGGTAGACCCTGGGATGTCATTCATCCCCTCTGGATCTTATAAACTTTCTCCCTCCTCTTCATGTTGTTTTGAAAATACCTTCTAATGAAACTCTAAATTTCAATAACTCTACTGACAATAATGTTTTTAATAATTTTTATTGGGTATTTTTCTCAATTACATTTCCAATGCTATCCCAAAAGTCCCCCATACCCTCCCACCCACTCCCCTACCCACCCACTCCCACTTTTTGGCCCTGGCATTCCCCTGTACTGGGGCATATAAAGTTTGCAAGTCCAATGGGCCTCTCTTTCCAGTGATGGCCGACTAGGCCATCTTTTGATACATATGCAGCTAGAGTCAAGAGCTCTGGGGAACTGGTAAGTTCATAACGTTGTTCCACCTATACGGTTGCAGATCCCTTTAGCTCCTTGGGTACTTTCTCTAGCTCCTCCACTGGGGGCCCTGTGATCCATCCAGACGTCTTTTGATGTTTGTAAACTACATTTACTCTATTACTTGATACTGATATCGCCTATTGTGGAGATTTTTTTTTTATTTTACAAAACACAAAGCATACAGAAAGTAAAGACTGACAGTTATTATTCCAGTTTGTGAAACTTTCTTGTACTTTAGAACTCAGTTTGATACTAGACATGAAATGTATTCAGGACAATTCAAAGCATATTTTCAATTTTCCTATTGACAATTATTTCTTTTTTTTGTTTTTTCTTTTTTTGAGACAATTTTTCATGGACAGTCCTTAATAAACTTTATCTGAACTGAAGTATAGTTGCTAGTAAGAAAGAAATTATTTTTAGAAATGGGAAATTATATCATGATATATTATGAATCAAAATAAACCTAATTATAATGAATAGCTGAAAGAACACAAAAATATAGGTAAAACTAAGTGGCTAAGATTTTAAAAGATGTAATATTGAGATTATATATAACATTTACATATATCCTATGTATAGGGTTATATATGAAATATACATAATCATAAACTATTACTAATTTAACACTTTTCCCAATAAGGATTATAACTCTCTAAAAATGTCATGTATACAAGAATTTGTCATTAATTATCAGATATATAAAAATAGTATAATTAAATGTCATGCTCAAGTTATTAGGAAGCCATGTATAGAAAATGTATTATTTATTTCAGTCTTTTAATATCTCTTACTAGTTTAGATTTCCCTTCTCTTAAATTTTATAGTCCATCATCTGAATAATGTTCAACTGAGTAATCTCAATTCTCTAGAATCAAAATATGCCAAAGCCTTGGATTTCTTTAATTAAATAAGGTAATGTCTGTGTGTAACAGGTTCTGTGGAGATTTGATGGTAAGAAACCAGACACCTTAGGATCCAATACTCGGCTCTACAAGTGGATCCCCCAGAATGACCTTCTTGGTAAGGCAAAGTTCCACTACAGGTTTGGGGCTATAGTAATATACTTATTTGAGAACAGCCTCCTTCTGAGTCTTCATATTTCCCCTCTCTTTAATATTATGATCAATAATTATGTAAAACTTCTTCTCACTGCAGGTCATCCAAAAACCAAAGCTTTTATAGCTCATGGTGGAACCAATGGCATCTATGAGGCGATCTACCATGGCATTCCTATTGTTGGTATTCCCTTGTTTGGGGACCAACATGATAATATTAATCACATAGTAGCCAAGGGAGCAGCTGTTAGAGTGGACTTCAACACAATGTCAACTACAGACCTTCTCACTGCCTTGAAGATTGTCATTAATGACCCTTCGTGAGTCTATTTGTTGTTTGTTTCCTTGTGTGAAGTTGTTTTTTTAAGGTTTTTCTTCTTTTCTTTTTTGTTTTGTACTATGTAACCACAAGACCAGCCATGAACTGATATAGGTCTGCCTGCTTCTGCCTCCTGAGTGCTGGAATTGAAAATATGTGCATTCACGCTTGGTGGTGAATAACTATTCCTTTAAAATTATTGATAGATGCACAACATCAGATTGATTTTTATCCTATTTGAAGGAGAACAATTTTGAATAACTTTGTGATATTGCATGTCATAAATATGTGCTTATTTTAACAACAAAGTTACCCTGAATTTAAATTTCAATGAATGAGACATGATAAGTCTTAAAGTATTCTATATACATAAATAATATCACAAATATATATCTATTGGTAACAAGGTCACTATTTCAAAATATAATAGAATGTACATAGTAATCACAAACCATAATATTAATGAAAGATTAAACATTTACCCATATTTTCTGAAGTTATAAAACTTTTGGTAAAACTTTGATTTCTATAATGATATGTGATATTGCATAACCAGTACTGAAGAAATGAGAGACAGTATTAAATTATTACCATACCCAGAGAACACTGTTGGTAGTTTCAAGGTTTTCCAATAGACAAATGTACCTAATGAGAATATCCAGAGGCAAAATAACAGAAAGTGCACCTGGTTCTTCCATACACAGTCTCCTAGTCCAGGAACAGATTTGCATTGCTTTCCATCCAGTCAGAAGTCTGCTGTAAATTCTGTTCAAGGAAGAATGATGACTTAACAAGTGTTTTCAAAACATGAATCTGATTATAAAAAGAAATTAAGAAACAGAGATAGAAGAGAAGAGGAGAAACCAAAACTAGAGAGGAGATATCCAGCATGACATATGACCCTGTAGAGTTTAAAAGAATTCAGTCTCCACTACTTGTTCTTAAATCTTACACACACACACTCACACATACACACTTTCTCTTGCCAATGTTTGAAATGTTGCTCAACTTCAAAATTCAAATTAAAAGTAAGTATTCTATGGGGAATAAAGCAAAAATAAGCCAACATGTGTAACTCAGGTACAGGTAGACACTGGTAAGCTCATTAGTTGGAGGTAAATACAGGACTTCATTAAGTACTTCAAGACCAGTGTCAACTAGTCTTGTTGACACCACCAAGTTCAGAAAAAAAAAACTGTACTAAACAAGACTGTTTCACTGACTTCCCTGTCACTCAACTGTCCTCCCTATCACCTCATAAAACATAGTACGGGAAGTTTATGCCATTCATTTTGGGTCTCTTGTGGGACTTTTCCCCAAACCAATAAATGTTAGGTAAGTCGGCAAATTAGCTCCTCTTTCATTTTAGTTGTATGCATTGTCCTTTCAGCTATAAAGAGAATGCCATGAGATTATCCAGAATCCACCATGACCAGCCAATGAAGCCCTTGGACCGAGCTGTCTTCTGGATCGAGTATGTCATGCGCAATAAAGGAGCCAAGCACCTTCGTCCAGCTCTGCATGACCTTACCTGGTTCCAGTACCACTCTCTGGATGTGATTGGGTTCCTATTGGTCTGTGTGGTAGCTGTGGTATTCATAATCACAAAATGTTGCCTCTTTTGTTGCCATAAGACTGCTAACATGGGAAAGAAGAAAAAAGAGTAGCTTCATGAAGGCTGAAGCAGAGAGTCCTGAGAGATGAGCTTCTGCCAGCTGCTTCCAGCAGGAACCTGTTGTCAGTCCCAGGTGTCTTCTCTCTGAAACAAGACAGGGTCAGGACTTCATTAAAGATGGCTCTCATAGATGCACTATATGTTGAAGGCATGCAAAGATTTATGCAAGATATACACTCAGGGCTCTAGAAGCAAAATTGTGTGTTCAGTTTAGAATGTTTTAATGTAACTGAGGAACTATACCCAACAACAATCACTGAGGTTACTGTAGTTCACAAAAAATTGCATAAGCATAAAGCCTTTGAAAAACCTCTCTAAGTATTAGTTAATTTTTTATGCTCTGTCTTCATTTAATGGACTTATTTTTCTTCCCTTCCTTTTTACTTCTCTTTCATCTTTTTTGTATTGCTCATAAATAATAGCGTTCAGGTACGGAACTTTTGAAATAGACTCACTTTTCCACCAATATAAGGAAAGCCATTGTTTCTGGTTATTTTTGGGTACAGCAAACTTCCAACAAATATTCCCTAAAGGGCCTGTGGTGGAGGCTACCCTCCTTCAATCAGAAGCCTTTTTCAAACAGTAATTTTCAAGCATTTATTCTTACTGCTCCTGACATAAATTCCAGTACTTGGGAGTTCTTAGGCTTGGCAAGATTATTAATTTACTTTCCTTCTTATCTCTTACTCACAACTGACCTAAACACTGTCATTCTCATTCTGCCTTTTGAAGTGGATTTAAGTTGCCAAATGTTCCATTCTCTCTCACTTTGAAAGTACACATCCAAGAGAAGATCATCTTTTTAAGTCATACCATCACCTAGCTCATGTTATATTTCGTATCTGAAATATCCCCCACAGACACACAATGTACTTTGCTGATTTTGTTTAATTCATTCATACAGAATTTCTTACCTTGATTCAATAAAATGTTAAAATCTTTCCTTATGATCACCTTTCTGCTTCCCACTGGCCTCATCCAATATGATTATAAGATACTTTGTGTCCTGTTATTTAAGTCCAGCTAGAAAATGTTTGTAATCCACCTGGGTTAGATTCAGTTGCTAACTTGACAAATCTTGAGTCATCTGAGAGGAAAGTCTGGCCTGTGGTCAAGTTTCCTGGAATAATTTAAATAATGTGGAGTGGAGAAGGCAGGGGTTGCTGGGTCGGGGTTTTGGGGTGAGGGGTGGCTTGGCATGCTGTGGACAGGATCATCCCTAGTAGATGGGTCCTGGATTGAACAAGAAAGCTAAATAAGGATTTGGCTCAGAGTCACCTGACAAAGAGGAGCTCTCCCCAACAACAATTATTGAGCTGAACTGTGGTTCACAAACTTTGCATAGGCATAAAGCCTTTGCAAAACACGTCTATCACTTACCTTTACAAATGCCAGGCCTGCTCTGACTTCATTTGGTGGACTGTTTTTCTCCCTTACTTGCTTTTTTTTTCCTTTTACTACTCATAAATAATAATGTTCATATGTCACACTTTTGAAATAGACTCACTTTTCCATCTGTATAAGGAAAGTCATTGTTTCTGGTTATTTTACGGAACTCAGACCTCACTCAATTCCAACTTTATATGCCAGTTATAACAGTTACTGCTCTTATGTAGCCAACGTATTTCATTTCTGTTCATGTTGGTAAAAATCCCAGATTCCTGTACATCAGAAATAAAACACCAAATGACATAGTGAGTGGTTAGAACCCTCATTTGCCCCTTCACTGACAGCTTATATCTCACTATATTAAGTTTCTCCTGGAAAGATACCATGCCTTAGTCATCTTTATTATTTCACTCCTTAAAGCAATGTTATACTTGGGGAACTTTTTTTTAATGAACCCATAAATCTAGTTCTATAATCCTGGTGTGCATTTTGAGCTGTTCATGGGTAGGATACAATTCTCAATATAAAATCAGATCTGTTCTAATCTGATATCCTAGCTAATTCAGACATAGCGTGATAGTGCTATTCTAGAAACTGGGAGAAAGATTCTAGACACAGTGTGATTTCTTCATGCTGACAAAATGCGTTTATTAAAAACAACAAACAAACAAACAAGTATTCTATCTCATGATCCTGAGTTGACATGATCACATGATGTAGATAACCTTTATGATGCCAAAATAAGAAAGAGAGCTGAAGCTGGCCAAGAGTTCTGTGGATTTAGAAACAGATTATGTCAAAATTCCAGGTACAGGACCTTGCTATAAAGGCAACACTGGCCAAACAAGAACTCTGCAATGAAAAGTCAACAGAATACTTTTTTCAAAGGGAGTAACTTAAGTTACAACAGAAGCAGGCTCTGGCTTTTACCAATACTTGGATATAAAACAATCCTGAGCTGAAACCAAAGTTCACCTTTTCTGAGATCAAATGGGCCTGCTGATGGGCCCTTTCCAAGGTTCACTTTAACCACCCACTTTCTGCCTTAATTAGTGTTTAATTCAAGGCTCCACTTATCTGGAATTTAAAGGCATATTGCCACTCATTTCCATACAGTAGTTTCTATTCTAAACAAATACCTTCATAAGAGATCCTAGTCCTCCAAGGCTCCTTGCACAGATTTACATTGGAGATACCAATTTTTAAATCTTATTAATGTTCTCACAACCTGTGTGTGTGTGTGTGTGTGTGTGTGTGTCTGTGTGTGTCTGTGTGTGTCTGTGTGTCTGTGTGTGTACTATATGCATGCTTGGTACGTAGAATATGGCACAGGATACCCTTGAACTGGGGTTATAGATGTCTATGAATCCTGGGAATCTAACTGAGTCCTATGGAAAGGCAGCCAGTGCTCTTGTCTGTTGACTGTTGAGTCAACACTCCAGACTCAGGGTTTGAAAGAAAACTTGTTTATTTAACTCTTTCTTTTCTTTCATTTGTACATCTTTGTGTTTGTTGACTTATATATTTGAAATAGAATCTCATTAGTGTTCTAGCTGTCATCAAACTCTCCCTGTAAGCCAGGCTAGCCTTGAACCCATAGAAATCTACTTGCATCTGCCTCCTGAGTGCTGGTATCAAAGATGAGTGCCATCTTATCTGGCTGACTTAAACTTCTTTTTTAAAATTTTTATGTAAAAAAATACAAATAAAATAAAACAGCAGCCAGGCACGGTGGCATATACCTTTAATCCCAGCACTCCAGAGGCAGAGATCTCTGAGTCCCAGGCCAGCCTGGCCTACCAAGGAAGTTCCAGGATAGCCAGAACTATACAGAAAATTCCTGCCTCAAAAACAATAAAAATAAAATAAATAATTGTATGTTATGTATGTACATATATGCACATGTATATATATATGAGTGACAAATTTTATATGTGTGTGTGTGTGTGTGTGTGTGTGTGTGTGTGTGCATGTGTGTGTATTTATATATTGAGTATTTTATATATAATATGTCTCTACACCACCTGTATCTCTGGTGCCCATGAGGTCTGAACTAGAGTGAACATACATGTAGGGAATTGAATTCCTATTCTCCGGAAATGCAGCCAGTGCTCTTACCCACTGAGTCCTCTCTTCAGCACTGAGTTGGGAAATTTGCATAATATAGTTTGATTATATTTAACTCTTCAGCCAACTTCTCCCAGATCCATCTCCATTCCCTAGGGACTGAACATTGTGTTCTTTTTTTCATATCAACCATGTTCAATGTTTACTACCCATATACCATGAATATGTGGCCTTGCACAAGAGTAGGATAGAGTTACTACAGGTAATATTTTTTAAAACAAAAAAATCTGACTCTCCTTCTCCCAGCAATACCAATTGCTAATCGCTCCCCAGCTAGGGCTCTAGCTCTAACTCTGTGGTCACCTGTTCTCTCCATTCTGAGATTTTCTCCATCTTGTACTTGTATGGGGATTTTACATGCTGTCACAGTCCCTAGGAGTCGATATGTGCAGATGATGCAGTAGTAAATATTTAATCTCAATCAAGGTTTTACCCTGCCTTTGATCATTCAGTTCCCAGTTAAAATACAAGCAACATTCATGTTTATAATAAGCCTTAATAATCTCTAAAGCTGGGCAGATATCTACCATCTAAGCTATTAGCATCTACTTCCCTATCCATAACACTGAGTTATATCTCACCATGATCCATCTGGGATGTTCTTAACTTCACTTAGCCATTCCTCTTGGCCATGTTTTGATGACTGACCTACCCCATGATATCTGCTCTTTTCTCCATCTTCTCTCTTCCTTCTAACCTGGGAACTAAAAATTCCACCTATCTCTCTTTTGTCCAGCTATAGGATGGAGGTATCTTTATTCACCAAATAGTAATAACTTGAATAACAAGGTTACATGGTTATATGGGGCGACGTGCTGATTCTCTCATCCCTGGGGGCAACCTTGGGATGCTAGTATATAGCATTACATACATAGCAAAAGACAAATCCTCAACAGAGACTGTTGAATATGAAAGAAATATCTTGCTTGTAGTTATTCACCACCTCTGTCTCTTACAAGCTTTCTAAAGAAATGACCCGAGGCTTGGAAGGATACCATGTGATATACATGTCCCATTTATGGCTTAGTGTTTCTTATGCTCTGCACCTTGGACATTTATGGGTTTCTATGCCAATAACTATCCACTGCAAAATGTTCTCTGATGACAGTTGAGAGATGCTTTAATGTTTGGGTATAAGTCATTAAGAGTCCATTTCATACAATGTTCATGTAACAGAAAATAGCAATAGGGTCTCATCTACATTGTATATACTGTTTGACACAAATTTATGACACAACATTGGTATCAGGCATCAGCTTCTCTTCTGAATCAAAAGAAGGGATAATTCCTAAGAGCCAATTACTTCAGAATCTACCCAGTGACCATTTGGACAATACAAATCATACATTTTATTTGGTGAATGTTAGAGTCCTTTTTTTTTTTTTACATATTTTCCTCAATTACATTTCCAATGCTAGCCCAAAAGTCCCCCATGCCCTCCCCCCCACTCCCCTACCCACCCATTCCCACTTTTTGGCCCTGGCATTCCCCTGTACTTGGGCATATAAAGTTTGCGTGTCCAATGGGCCTCTCTTTCCAGTGATAGCCGACTAGGCCAATGTTAGAGTCCTTTTAAAGAAAATTATACTTCATAGACCTAGTGTTGAGAGGTTGAATGTAAAATATACATTGAAGCAGCTGAATAAGCTGATCTATGTTATTTGGTTATTTATTATTGTTCATTTAAATACTGAAGCTTCTCTGTCAAAGAAAATTGTTTTTATATAACTTAGTTAACATTTAACTATTTTTTAATGTTATACAGCCATCAAGTTCAAAACTTGGAAAAGAAAATCCTGGTTTTTCTTAATTAAAAAAAAAAAACATTTAAATAACCACTGTCCTCAATATTTAAAAATCACACTATGCCTTGAGACGCTCTTCCCATTTCTAGTATGGCACTATCACGTTCTCTCTAAAATAGCTATGATAACAGAGGACAGTCCCGTTTTTACATTTAGAATTATATGCTACTTGTAAGCAGAATTAGAGAACTAGATTTTTTGATTCATTCAAAAACCATTTACTAAGTATTACTTTGTTCTATATAAAGATGACTAAGGCATGGTCACTGCAGGAAAAACAATATAGGGGAGTGTAAGCTGTCACTTCCAAACAAACCTAGTTCAATAAGTCCACAAAAGAGCGAAGTTAATAGTGAAATGCAGAAGGAAAATATATTCAGTGTCATCACTTTAGGAAGAGAGACAAAAGGAGCCAGTCACCCTTAACTCCATCTTTGGGATTCTTACAAGACATATGCATAGCTAAGCTTTCCCGGAATGGCATGGGACCTTGCCCACCATTAACTTGGCTCCTAGTCTCCAGAAATGTTAGCCTGCCCTAACTTGTAAATTGCCCTCCTGGATACAAATTCCTCCTCTGGGTGTCCCCAGAGATCAAACATTTCTTCTCCTAGCAGAAAGTTACTGGGGAAAGTCTTTCAATAGTCTGAGAGTCAAAGAGAAAAACACAAATGTCTCCATATCTCTTTACTCTTGCCAGGCTGACTTAAGCAGGTTCTTGATAGGATAGAGCTGGAGCTAATGGGAAGTCTAAAAGAACGGGGCTTATCTAGATTACAATATGCTCTAAATGTAAGTGCAGTGTGTTTAATTCTGAGATTACACTATAGACCTCTGAGCCATATACTTAAAATCACTAAGTAGTATGGTAACTGGTCGGTGTTGCCAATATTCATATGACAAAACACTGACCTATGGTATTTATATGACTGGACAGTTATGCCTTTACTTCAGGTTCTTTATCAAAGAAACTCCATTAGGAGAAAGAGAGAGTGAAAGGAAGAGAGAGAGAGAGATCTTACTTTTCACTGTTCTCCAAATACAGTATACATTCAAGATCACTGAGAATCCAGAGTCATTTCCCACTTTCACGTCTGCATCCAGGTTTTGGCACTTGCCCTCCAGAGGCTGTGACTATCCCATTTCTATTTGCTTTGGTGTGTAAAAGTTACACTTTAACTGACTGATTATTACTCTTTCTATATCTGCTAGAGCTGAGCAATCATCCTTTGGAAGGCAGGTCTGAAGTTAACCAAGATGCCTGTGAAAATGACAGCAGCCCTGCTCCTGCTCCTGCTCCAGCTGAGTGGCTTCTTTGGATCTGGGACTGGTGGGAAGGTGCTGGTGTGGCCAATGGAGTTCAGCCATTGGCTCAACTTAAAGACAATCCTAGACGAGCTTCTGAAAAAGGGTCATGAAGTGATGGTTCTGAGACCTTCAGCATCCTTATCTTATGAGGTTGACAACACATCTGCTATTGAATTTGAGACTTATCCTACATCATACTCCTTATCTGAGTTAGAGGAAATTTTCTGGGAATCACTCAGAAAATATATTTATGAGCTGCCAAAGCAGTCATTTTGGGGATATTTCTTAATGTTCCAAGAAATGATTTGGGTAGATACAAAATATTTTGAAAGTCTCTGTAAAGATGTAGTTTTTAACAAAGAACTCATGACAAAGCTACAAAAATCAAGGTTTGATGTGATCCTGGCAGATCCCTTCATACCCTGTGGTGATCTGCTGGCTGAGGTTCTCAAGATCCCCCTTGTGTACAGTCTCCGCTTCTTTCCTGGCTCCACTTATGAGAAGTACAGTGGTGGACTCCCACTGCCTCCTTCCTATGTGCCTGTTGTTATGTCAGAATTGAGTGATAGAATGACTTTCATGGAGAGGGTGAGAAATGTCATCTATATGCTGTGTTTTGACTTTTGGTTCCAATCATTTAATGAGAAGAACTGGAATCAGCTTTATACTGAAGTATTAGGTAAGTGCCCTGTTCAGTTGGGATTGCTGGATTCTCAATTTGCTGTGTCATTGAATGTGAATGTCAAAGAACAGGATCGACAGAGGAATGATTTGTCTCTCCTAAATAAAATGATGGAAAAACTAGAAAATTAGCTGTCAAATTCAAGCATTGTAAAGAACTTTATATTCCAGTGTCAGTTGCAAAACCTTGTCTATGAATTGTCAGCACACACCCACATAACAAAACTTTGATTATTTCTCTAAGAAATTACATAGGCCCAAGACATTTTTCCTTGTGTTTTAAAGCAACACTTTTACCTGACTGGTGCCTTCATTGTCATTACTATCTTTGTCATTTTATTGTATTCATGGCTATTATTATCATGTGTATGAACATGCACACTTGAGTCATGGGAGAGGGGGATTGTGCTCTGTGTTGCTTATGTAGAGGCCAGATTAAACTTTGAAGAGTTTTTATTTCTACCTCTGTGTATGTTCTTGGGATCAATTTAGGTGTTTAGGCTTGTATAGGGATTGAACTCAAGTCTTTAGCTTGCATGGAATACCTTTACCTTCTAATGCATTACACCGGCCTCTAAAACATATGCTTTAAACAAAGGCAAAGTCTTCATGACTTATAAAATACACTGAAGATTATACATACTTCTAGCATAGGTAAATATCTATCTATCATCTTTCTATTTACAATCAAAGGAGGACTTTTATATAAATTAATTTTTTCATTTATGATTTAAAAGATCTTCCCCTTTAACCTACTAAACTTCTGCACAGCTGTGAATATGCTATCTCTGCTCTATACAGAGGAAATATGTGAATGCAAAACATGGGGGAATCTAATTGATTTATTGGAGTCAGTTGAAATTGTGTTCAAACATAGAATCTTGAAATGTAGACATATTGGGTATTACTTAGCGTTTTACTGAACATACATGTCTCTATCCATAATTTAAGGCATATATGCATATTATCTGTAAACACATTTATACATACCAAATTATTAAACAATCAGTCATGAATCAAGAGCAAAATCAAAGAACTCAGGCATAATAAAAATTTCTCTATGAGGACAACCAGGGTAACATAGTAAAACACTGTCTCAATGAAATGCTGAAGCAGAATCCCCTTAAATGTTTGCACTGGGCTGAGATGTACACATCTTCCATCTCTGCAGTTGAAGTGAGGAGGAAGAGGATCTAGCATTCAGGGTGCACTGTAGCTTCATTGGTGACTGAGGAACCACTCTAGGCTGCATCCAACTGTCTCAAAACCAGACAGCACAAAATTCTCAGTTCATTTATAGGAGCACACATCAAGGTTCTAGCTGCTACATAGAACAAATTACATCTAGAGTTAAAGGGAAAAGTGTTTCCCTAAGTTAGGATTCCTAAATAATGGTATTTGACTGTATTTCAATGACATATCTTGATACTTATTGATCATAAATTAACAAGGTTACAATTGTGGTAACTTTTCACAGATACTCGTACAATGAATTTATATATCTCTAAGCATACCTATGAGAAGCATATATATTACAAATTTGTTTTCAAACATTACACACATACAAACACACCTATATACATACATACATACATACATTCATACATACATACATACATATACATACACAAACATACACACACACACATACATATTTTTTTCATACAAAGTACCATACTTGTAAACATCTCTGGCTGCATAAACAAAAGTGCTTCTAAAAGACTACCTGGCATAGTCATATTCACCTGATATTTTGTTATATCTTATATCTTCATTGCTCTGACTCCTCTTCAGGAAGACCCACAACACTCTCAGAGACTATGGCAAAAGCAGACATATGGCTCATTAGAACCTACTGGGATTTGGAATTTCCTCATCCTGTCTTACCAAATTTTGATTTTGTTGGTGGCCTCCACTGCAGACCTGCCAAGCCCCTTCCTAAGGTAAATATATTCCCGTTTTCTTACTTCTGGTGCCTTGCATTTGCAACATGAGTGATTATATTGTATTCCTTCAGAGTCTTTGTGTCAAACTCAGAACATCACAGAAATTTAGGTAAAAACAACAGCCAGTAGAGAGGCCTATTTCTGTTCCATCACAAGAGTCTACATTTCTTTTATGAACCCTGTGGATATCCAAGGGCAGGGACAATTAGAATCCTATTCAGCAAAGAGAAAATATAAGTGATTCAAGCAGAACACACAGATAACTAACAAGTACAACCCAGAGGTTGTACAACACAAAGAGCATACAGGGAAACAAGAGTGTGCACAGGCTTACCTAGAAACACCAACAGTTCTACTTTGAAGTTTTACTGTGAAGAAGAAACAGAATAGTGTAAATGTTACAGTGAGGGAAGGCCAAGTTGTCTGGCAGTAAAAGAGGAGTCCGTATATGGGACAAAATAAGGCACATAGTTTTGCTCATTTAACAAGGCTCAGTATCTCCTTGGTCTCTAAAACTGCTCTTAGATAATGTCTATAAATGAACTGTATATGCACCCTGCAGGTACAAAGGAATGTGATGTGATTTTAACTCACACTAACACTTCACGATGCAAAGAAAGTGAAATTTTTTTCTACTCTAGGAAGAGATGTCTCTGAAGGATCCTCCTTTAGTTATACAATGATGATGTTACATAAAAGATGACATGGCTGTTTTAAAATATAATTGGGATATATACAGTTATTGAGAACTCTAAAAAAAGAAAAGAGAAAGTAAAAGAAAAGAAGAAAAGAAAGAGAAGAGGAGAGGAGAGGAGAGGAGAGGAGAGGAGAGGAGAGGAGAGGAGAGGAGAGGAGAGGAGAGGAGAGGGGAGGGGAGGGGAGGGGAGGGGAGGGGAGGGCAGGGGAGGGGAGGGCAGGGGAGGGGAGGGGAGGGGAGGGGAGGGGAGGGGAGGGGAGGGGAGGGGAGGGAAGGGAAGGGAAGGGAAGGGAAGGGAAGGGAAGGGAAGGGAAGGGAAGGGAAGGGAAGGGAAGGGAAGGGAAGGGAAGGGAAAGAAAAGAAAAGAAAAGAAAAGAAAAGAAAAGAAAAGAAAAGAAAAGAAAAGAAAAGAAAAGAAAAGAAAAGAAAAGAGAAAAGGAAAAGAAAAGATTCCTAAATTTTATGCAGGCCAGCAGTGTTTACAGGAGATTGTCTTTACAGTAAGGGAATGGCAATGCCAACAGAAAAGACAGAGAGAGGTACAGAGTGAGGGTATGAAAGGTGTGCTGAGGCTGAGGTCAGTAGGGAGAGCTGGCCCAACATGCCCAGTGCTGCTGAAATGCAAACAGAAAAGAGGGGCCAGAGGGAAGTCTATGCATGATAACTGGGAATAATGGCCAGTGGATTGATGCTGCAGAAACAAATTTTCAACCATAGTCAACAACTTTTGATTCTTTTTCTTCTTTGTGGTGGGAATTGTTGTTCCTATAAACCAACTGCTTCATACTATTAGATACTTCTGTGCAGTTCAATACATATTTGACAAAGTACATCGGGAATGGAAAATATCTACACTTTTAAAATTTGTTGTGTATTTCAGAAGAGGAGAATTATGTTGCATTTTCAAAATAAAGAACTGATAATCATTTAAGTGGGTAAATACACAATTTACCTTGATTTGATACTCCAAGAAAAATAAAAACAAATCTCTTGAACTTATTAAGTGCATGAGAATGGACTACTCCTACGAAAATTAAAAATAGATTTAAGGTCCATGAATTCCACCCTTGAGCATGCATGTAGAACAACTGAATGAAGGGTCTCAATGAGACAGTAATGCAAGGATGATCAGAACATCACTCTTCCTCAAGGGAGAGGGGTCATTTGCATGAGAAGGGCCCCCAGAGGTTCATATTTGAATGCTTGGTTCCCAGCTGGTGAACTACTTAAGAAGGATTAGGAGGTGTGGCTTTATTGGAGAAAATATGTCACTGGAGATGGACTTTGAGGTTTCAGAAGCCTAAGCCGTGCCTGGTCTCTTTCTCTCTATCTGCAATATATGAATTAGGTTGAGATCTGGGCTTTTATTCCACTGACATGCCTGCCTGACTGCTAACCAATAATAAGTTAGTATATTAAACCCCTAAAACTGGAAGCAAACCCACAATTAAATATTTTCTTTAATAGATTGGTTAAATTATGCTATTTTCACCCAATATTAAAACAGTGGCTACAAAAGAGGGAAGCAACCTAGATATCACTAGAAATGTTGATAAATAAATATATATAAATAAATATGTATGCTTATATACTAAGAACCGTAACTAAGAGAGAAGCAACTTAGATATCACTAGAAATGTTGATGAATGTATATAAATATATGTATGCATATATATATGTATGTATTTACATGTTTACATGTTTATTTATGTACATCTACATAAATATATCTACACATTGCATATTTACAAATGCATAAATATATACATATATAGTGTGTCTATGTATGTGTGTATGTGTGTGTGTACAAATACAAAGAAATATCCAAACCTTTAAAATCTATGATACAGAAAAGCATAGCATGACTTTAATAACAGTACACTAAATTAACTGAGCTAGTATAAAAAAAAGAAAGAAAATAAGAAAATCTAATATAAACTATGTACACCAGTTGAAGTTCTATAAAGAGAAAGCAGATGTTTAATAGCCAAAGGAACAAGGAGGGAAGAGAACTTTGGATTTAATTTCTAAAAAACTTGTTTTTCAAGATGAAAATAACCCAGGGCTATTTGTATAACTAAGAGAAATGTAGCCTGTGTACAGTTGGTTACAAGTGTACATCTTATATATGGATATGTAGAGTTTTAAAGGACTTGCTATTCTGATCACTTCTGAGATTCCTCAATTTCCACCCATGAATGTTGGTGTCTTTTTTTTGTGTGCAAGTTGTTTGGTGCTGATGCTCTTTGTGACAGTCTAATATTTCATTAACAGGACATAGAAGACTTTGTCCAGTCATCTGGAGAACATGGTGTTGTGGTGTTTTCCCTGGGGTCCATGGTAGGTAGCCTAACCGAAGAAAGGGCCAATGTGATTGCAGCAGGCCTTGCCCAGATTCCACAGAAGGTGAGTTACAGTGATGTATCAGAGATACAGCCTCACTGAGATGGTCATATGCTCTTCTCCATCTGCTTGCAGATTCCTCCCGTGTGAAACTAAAGTTTCCTGATAGCTCTAGTTCATCCCTGATGTTACATAAGACACAGAGCTACAGAGGATAAATGTCAAATAGTAGATGATATTTTTGATTAATAACTCTTTCCTAACATTGGATCAGTAAGAGAAACACTTAGCAAGTGTTTGTGAATTTTGTGTTAGGGAGGTATTATAGGCAGGTACAAAAATCTGCTTTGTTACTTCTATTTCCTTGGAAGATAACTGAGAAGCCTCAGTGTATTCAGATCACTTTTCAGTTGTAACTAGGCACTGCATTGCCCCAGGAACAATGAACTATCTCCCAAAATAAGCGGTTGTCTGACAGGACAAGTGGCTTGTCTTTTAGGGCATGTGTTCCTCACCTAGAGGACCTGAACTTCGTTCTGAGCTCCTATGTCTGGCAGCTCATTTCTGCCTATAGCTTCATGCCATGGGATCCAAAGCACTCTCCTGGCATCAATTCTGGCACCAATATACATTTCCCATGCATATGTACATACTTGCACACAGACACACACAGAGACACACAGAGACACACTCCCTAACTTACACATAAATAAAATTAGTTCCCTTATCTTCAAAATGAGAATTGTGCTATTCTAGTTTATTTGCTATTCTTTTTTTAATAGATATTTTCTTCATTTACATTTCAAGTGCTATCCCGAAAGTCCCCTATACCCTCCCCCTGCCCTGCTTCCCAACCCACCCACTCCTGCTTCCTGACCCTGGCATTCCCCTCTACTGGGGCATATAATCTTCTCAAGACCAAAGGCCTTTCCTCCACTGATGGCTTAACAGACCATCCTCTGCTATATATGCAACTAGAGACACAATTGTGGGGAGTACTGGTTAGTTCATATTGTTGATCCTCCTATAGGGTTACAGTCCTCTTTAGCTCCTTGGGTACGTTCTCTAGCTCCGTCATTAGGGGCCCTGTGTTCCATCCAATAGATGACTGTGAACATCCACTTCTGTATTTGCCAGGTACTGGCATAGCCTTACAAGAGATAGCAATATCAGGGTCCTGTCAGCAAAAGCTTTCTGGCATATGCAATAGTGTCTGGGTTTGGTGGTTGTATATGGATGGATCCCTGGGTGGGGTAATCTCTGGTTGGTTCTTTCTTTCGTCTCAGCTCTGAACTTCGTCTCTGTAACTCCTTCCATGGGTATTTTGTTCCCCATTCTAAGAAGGAACAAAGTATCCACACTTTGGTCTTACTTCTTCTTGAGTTTCATGTGTTTTGCTAATTGTATCGTGGATAGTCTAGGTTCTTTAATCATATTATTATCGTTATTATTATTATTATTACTATTATTATTATTATTTAGATGCCTGTTATTTCTAAGCAAATAGAGAAAAAGAAAGAATATAGATTTGGATGGAAAGAGAGGGAAGTAAAGCAGTAGCTAGAGATGATTTGCAGGGGGAAAGCGCATAATAAGAACATACTGCATTAAAAATCTTTTTTCAGAGAAATAAAAAGAGAAAAGAGAAAAAAACATGTAAATTTTTACTATGGAGTTGTATCATTGGTTCATGCTCATTTGGGGTTTGTTTTGTTTTGTTTTTGTTTTTCTTAATCTTTTTTGTTTGTTTTTATTTTTAATTTTATTTTTTATTAATCATTGCATTCATTTACATCTCAAATAATCTCCCATTTCACTGTTACCCCTCTGAGAATCCCCCCACCCTATCCTCCTCCCTTTTGCCTCTAAGAGGGTGCTCCCCTACCCACCCACTCCTGCCTCACCCCTCTAGCTTTCCTTTTCTGGGGCATCAAGCCTCCACAGGTCCTGATGCCAGATGAGGCCATCCTCTGCTGGATATGAAGGTGGAGCCATGAACCAGCCCATGTATAATCTTTGCTTGGTAGTTTAGTCCCTGGAAGCTCTGACGGGTCAGGGTAATTGATACTATTGTTCTTCCTATGGGGTTGGAATCCCCTTCAGCTCCTTCAGCCCTTCCCTTAACACTTATTGGGGTCCTCAGGTCAGTCCAATGGTTGGCTGTTAGTATTTGCACCTGTCTTAGGTGCTGGCAGAGCCTCTCAAACCAGGCTCCTGTCTGCAAGTACATCTTGGCATCAGCAATAGTGACTGGGTTTGGTGCCTGCAGATGGAATGGATCTCACGGTGGGGTGGTCTCTGGATGGCCTTTCCTGCAAACTCTGCTCCAATTTTGTCCCTGCATTTTCTTTAGACAGGGACAATTCTAGGTTAAAAAAATTTTAGCAGGGTGGGTGGCCCCATCTCTCCACTGGTGCCATGTCTATCTGCTAGAGGTAGTCTCTTCAGGTTCTATCTGCCTGCTGTTGGGTATTTTAGCTGTTGTTATCCCCAGTGGGTCCTGGGAGACTCTCACAACCCTGGCATCTGGGACTATCTAGTGGTTCCACAAGTTTCCGAACCTCCTGCACCCCACTGTTACTTATTTCTATTCATTTTCATGGCACTCTGGACTTCTCTCCTATCTCTTCCTATACCTGATCCTGTTCCCCTTTTCCCTCCTCCCTTCTCTCACCCAGCTCCCTACTCTTGTGATTATTTTGTTACCCCTTTTAACTGGAATTGAAGTATCCACAAATAGTTTAATCTTGACTTCTTCCTTTCCAATTTGTATCCCTTTGACCTACTTTTGTTGTCTAATTGCTCTGGCTAGAAATCTGAGTACTATACTGAATAGATAAGGAAAGAGTGGGCAGCCTTATCTTGTCCCTGATTTTAATAGGATTGCTTCAAGTTTCTCTCCATTTATTTTGATGTTGGCTGTTGGTTTGCTGTATATTGCTTTTATTATGTTTAGATGCGGGCATTGAATTCCTGATCTTTCCAAAACTTTTAACATGAAGGGGTGTTGGATTTTGTCAAAGATTTTTTTTCAGCATCCAATGAGGTGATTGTGTGGGGTTTTTTATTTTGAGTTTTTTATATAGTGGATTACATTGATGGATTTCTATATATTGAGCCATCCCTGCATCCCTGGGATGAAACCTACTTGAAATGTTCTTGGATTCCATTTGCAAGAATTCTTTTAGTATTTTTGCATCAATATTCATGAGGAAAATTGGTCTGAAGTTCTACTTCTTTGTTGGGTCTTTTTGTGGTTTAGGTAACAGTGTAACTGTGGCTCCATAGAAAGAATTTGGTAGTGTTCCTTCTGTTTCTATTTTATGGAATAGTTTGAGGAGTTTGGTATTAGATCTTCTTTGAGGTCTGATAGAGTTCTGCACTAAAACCATCTGGCCCAGGGCTTTCCTTGACTGTGTGTGAGACTTTAAATGACTGCTTCTATTCCCTTAGGGGTTTTGAGACAGTTTAGATAGTTTATCTGGTCTTGATTTAACTTTGGTACCTAGTATCTGTCTAAAAAATGATCCATTTCATCTAGATTTTCCAGTTTTGTTGAATATAGACTTTTGTAATAGGATCTGATATTTGTTTTTTCAGTTTCTGTTGTTATGTCTCCTTTTTCTTCTCTGATTTTGTTAATTTTGAAACTGGATCAGAGCCCTTTAGATAGTTTGGCTAAGGGTTTATCTATCTTCTTGATTTTCTCGAAGAACAAGCTCTTAGTTTTGTTGATTCTTTGTATCATTCTCTTTGTTTCTAAATGGTTGATTTCAGCTCTGAGTTGGATTATTTCCTACAATCTGCTACTCTTGTGTGTGTTTCCTTTTTTCTGTTTAGAGCTTTCAGATGTTCTGTTAAATTGCTAGTGTAGGATCCCTCCAATTTCTATATGAAGTTACTCAGTACTATGAATTTTTCTCTTAGCACTGCTTTCAATGTGTTCCATAATTTTGGGTATGCTATCCCTTTGTTTTCGTTAAATTCTAGAAATTCTTTAATTTCTTTCTTTATTTCCTCCCTGAAGAAGTTATCATTGAGTAGAGATGTATTCAATTTCCATGTGTATGTGGGCTTTCTGTTGTTTTTGTTGTTATTAAAGATGGGCCTTAGTCTGTGGTAATCTGATAGGTTGCATAGGATTATTTCAATCTTCTAGTATCTGTTGAGGTTTATTTTGTGATCATTTATATGGTCAGTTTTGTAGAAGGTACCATGAGGTGCTGAAAAGAAGGTGTATTCTTTTGTTTAGGGTGAAATGTTCTGTAGATATCTGTTAAATCCATTTGGTTCATAACTTCTTTTAGTTTTACTGTGTCTGTTTAGTTTCTGTTTCCATGAACTGTCCATTGGTGAGAGTGGGGTGTTGGAGTCTCCCACTAATTTTGTGTGAAGATCAATTTGTGCTTTGAGGTTTAGTAATGTTTCTTTTACAAATGTGGGTTCCCTAGTATTTGGGGCATAGCTGTTCAGAATAGATTAGTGTGAAGTGTCCTTCCCCATCTCTTTTGATAATTTTTGGTTAAAAAAAAGGTCTATTTTATTGAATATTAGAATGGCTACTGCTGTTGCTGGAAATAATAAAAAGAACAGCAAGTTCCCATGCTATACCCATGCTCTGCCCCAACAACCCCACCACTTTAATGGCTAGCTGCATGCAGCAACCAATCTCAGTCTTCCCAGCTCGGATTCACTTGCCTCAGAGCCACTAGTTCCTTCTCAGTCATATACCCACTTTGGTCAGTGGTTCTTCATTGTAGGGACCCAGTAAATCAAACTCCTGAAGCTTATAGTTAGATTTATATAGCAGTAAATTCTCAATTTACAAGATGCCCACACAATAATTTCAGAGCCAGATGATACCAGCTGCCCACCTAGATTAGACAAATTATCCCAATCAGTCTATCCTTTATGATATTTATAGTTACCTGTGGCAGAGATGAACCCTATCTGCTGGGACTCACGGGGGGGGGGGTCCCAGTTAGGTCAGGTATTAGGCACGGCTGTTTCACCTGTGACCCAGGTTAGGTCGTCGCTCCTGAGTCAAGGTGTCTTAGGGTGTGGGAAGGGTCTGGAGCGATGGCTCTGGCCCTGCCAAGTTGTGGGCCAGAAGGAAGATGTGTCTCTGACAGTGCAGGGCAGATAAAAGCCTGCCTCCACTGGGCACCATGGGAGTCCCTGATAGGTCAGGTATTGGGGTAGGGGATGTCTCACCTGTGAGCAAAGTTGTGTCTGCGCTCCTTGGAGTCAAGCTGATTCTGAATGTTAGAGAGGTTTTGGAATGCCAGCTCTGCCCAGGGCTGATCATGTTCATTTGTAATCTTGGACAAATGTGACAACCTACCTAGAAACTTGGCCTTTACAAGTATGATTCACTTACTAATACAAAATAAAGGTTAGAAAAAATATCTTTTATTTACTAGCTGTATTTGTCATCTCAGAGGCTTACTGCTGAATAAGCTCAACCTTTCTAGTTCTTTCTGAAATCTGGCTGGTTGGTTGAACTCAGCTGTTCTGACTCAAACTCCTCACCAAGCTGACTGATTCAATCTGACTTCTCTTGGTTTCTGACTGAATTGCTCTGCTTGGCCTCAGACTCACTTGGTATCTCGTTCTCACATTCTAGCTCCTTCTTATTCTCTGTTTTCAGCTGTTTCTGTTGACCTGCACTCAACTGAATGAACTCAACTCCACAGCAATACACTCACTGCACCGGCTTACAATTTACTTATTATATATCCATGCTTTGCCTTTAAATAGCTTCTGATACAAATACAAATGAAGATGTTACCATCATACAAATTCCATTTTTTAATTTACATATTTTTCTTTTCTATTTTGCTTCTTTGAAAAGAGATTTTTTTAATGCAATATATTCTGATTATGGTTACCCCTCCCCAAATACCTCTCTAAAACCTCCTCTCCTCCTCTCTATCTTTATTTAAATATCTTCCTTCTTAAAACAGCACAGCTCTTTCCTATGCTGTTCTCCTGAGAGTTAGGTGTATCCTATCTCTGACTCATTCTTTCAAAACTTTCTGATTTGTCAATATTTGTCATTTTATCTGCCCTCAATTAGATCTCCCTGTCAAACATAGCTGCTTCCTTCCACAATCTAGTTTTACCTTAAAGATGTGTACTAAAGATGTGCAGGTATACCAGTCAAATCATACAGATCTTGTGATATGATGATCCCTTTACCTGAGCAGTAATGTTTGCTGCCTTAAAATTCATTTTAAAAGCTAGCTTTACCTTAACAGGTTCTGTGGAGATTTGAAGGCAAGAAGCCAGAGACATTGGGCTCCAACACTCGTCTGTACAAATGGATCCCCCAGAATGACCTTCTAGGTAAGCATCAGGACACAACTGCAACATGAGAAAAGGACAGCTGGGAAGGTAAATATCAGCACTAGTGCATTTATGACATATGTGGTATAAACCTGATAATAGTTTGAAAAGAACTGAATGACTATTCTGTTAACTTTCGAGATGGGAAGAAACCATTTTGATTTCTGCTGTAATTAGGTTTCAGGTATAGTTAAGTCACTTCTTCATGTTTCTCTCTACCTCCTATTTCTCTAAGATTATATCTACCCTTTCCCCTACTGTAGGGTAATTTCAAATGCCAAGTGAAATGGCATTCTTCCATAACTGACTCTTCATTTACAAGGTTCACCTAAAAATTCCACATAGAGAAATGGTACCTCACGTAATGAACTGTGCTGAGTCTGATTCCTTTACCATGAGCACACAAACCTTACTGCTTGGCAAAATCCACCAGGGGCAGAGACTCCACTGATTCTTTAGGAGAACATATTCGCCTGAACCATAGCCTGAGACTGCACTTACTCTTTGCTCCATTTGAGAGTTGTGCCTTATTTGCCCATTGCAAAAAATCATTCTACTTCTCCACCCTATCTCCTATATGTGGCCTTCACTTTAAGTTCTATGGACTTGGAGGACTCCTTGCCCTAAAACTACATAGGAACAGGAAAATCACTTAGTTATGGTAATGTCATTTAGAACACATTTTATCAAGTCTTACCTTTATTTTCTGCCTCTCAATTTCTTTCTCAGACTTATGGTTAATACTTTCCCTTCATTTTTACTCTTTCTAGGCCATCCCAAAACCAGAGTGTTTGTGACTCATGGTGGCACCAATGGCATCTATGAGGCGATCTACCATGGGATTCCAGTGGTTGGCATTCCTTTGTTTGGAGACCAATATGACAATATTGTTCACTTGAAGGCCAAAGGAGCAGCTGTTAGACTGGACTTTCTCACAATGTCTAGTACAGATTTGCACACTGCACTGAAGACAGTCACTAATGACCCTTCGTGAGTACTATGCTTTAGTGAAATTAGTATTAGTAAGATAGGTTCTCTCAAAGGTAATACTAGCTTTCCTCTGATCTTTGGTCTAATGGTGAAAAAAACAGTTGAGTATTTATTCAACAATGTTTTCATACCACATTTAACTCATCCATCATCCAACAATGGGCATCTCAGTTCCTCTTTCTATCATGACTAGAGCTTCATAAACTATGGACATTAAGGTATATTTTGATATGTTGTTTACTCTTAATTTAAATAGATCCATATCATAGGAATGCTAAATGCTGGGGTAATTCTGTTTCCAATATGTTCAGCAAATCCATGCTCATTTTTAGTTGCTGTATTAAATTGCACTATAGCATTTGTTTATGGTAATAATAATTCTGCCCCCTGATGTCATTGGTCAGCCTGACATCTTGGTGTCAATCTGGTTGTACATTCTAAAATCAGAGAATAGATGCACACAAATTTTCCTCTGACCTCCACACATGCTACATGGGTCATAACAATGTCTCAAAGGCACTCACAGACACAATTTGAATAGATAAGCAGAAAATAGATAGGTATGTGTTGAGTTCAGGCCTTTGAGAATTCTAGGCAAATTATCAAATAGCTGCATTCCATTCATTTCTCTTCAGTTTCCAATTTTTAACCATTAATACTAATTTTACTGTAATTTCAAAGTTTGACACCTTTTCATCTCAAGGTCATCAATGCAATCATCTTCAAATGACATTGAACCACCTCATTTGCAGTGTTTAGAACACCTCACAAACATATTCTCTACTGAAAATTTTTGCTTCCTGAAATTTGTTTCCCATTTCCCATTTGGAAAGAATTCCTTTGAAAATGTCATCCAACATGCAAACTTTCAAGCAAACACCAATCAAATCCATACCACACCTAGTGCTCTACTACTGAATTGGTAGAGTCTCATGATACTTTCCTTGAAACTATCATGGGCCATATGCACTACGAAATTAATTGGTCTTCAATGTTGGTGTCTTTAGCTATAAGGAGAATGCCATGCGGTTATCAAGAATTCACCATGATCAGCCAGTGAAGCCCCTGGACAGAGCAGTCTTCTGGATTGAGTTTGTCATGCGTCACAAAGGAGCCAAGCATCTTCGTGTGGCAGCTCATGACCTCAGCTGGGTCCAATACCACTCTCTGGATGTGCTTGGGTTCCTGCTGGCCTGTGTGCTGACTGTGATGTTCATCCTCAAAAAGTGTTGCCTCTTTTGTTACCAGAAGTTGACTAAAGCTGGAAGGAAGAAGAAAGGGGAGTAGCTGAACTAAGGAAGACTGACACATGGACCTTTCCAGTGCATCACAGTAAGGGAGGCAATGATGGTAGGGTCCTTCATCCTATTACAAGATAGTTTTTCAATAATTACTTATCAAGTCAGAAGATAGTTTTTTCTGAGAGATTTAATAATTTTTTTTCAGCCAAAGATAAAATTGAAAGGGAAACACAGTAAAAATTAACACCATCAACATGAAACAGAAACAACAGAAATTTTACAAATTCATTTCTGCAACATAAAAGTTAAACCAAAGAATGTTACAGCTGAAGAGCTAGCTCCATGGTCTAACCATTTATCAGGCATGACTTGATTTTTGAGGAACTCATAAAAAAATCCATACCCAGTAGCATCTATAACTCTAGTATGAGAAAACCAAGAGATATGAAACAGAGCCAGGAGAATTACCTGAAGCGCTCAGGCCAACTAGCCTGGTCTTCAGCAAGAAATAGCCTGCCTCATAGAATGTGGAAGGGAAACTAACACTGAAAGCTGTGCTTTGACATCTGAACATTTGTGCCATGGCATAGGTAAGACCCACTCACAAATTCATAAGCATAAGGATATAATTATACACATGTGTGCAGGCTTTATATAAACACACACACATAGACAACACACCACTTATAACTCATATTTTGTTTGTGGATATATCATGAGTAAGAAGTCCACAATTTCTACATGGTTTTGCAAGTATTGAGCAAGCTTTAACTTTATTTATTGCAGACTTTACAGGATGAATATCTAGGTAACATGTTCAGGATTGAAGCAGTCTGAAACATGTAACCCTACATTTGTCTTTAGAACACTTGTACTGTGATGCAGTAAGCCTCTGAATGACCTCTTCCTTAAAGGACCTACCAAGATTGAACTTGGGGTTGGGGAGATGGCTCAGCAGTTACTAACTAGCTCTTCTTCTAGAGAACCCATATTCCATTCCTATCACCCATATGGTGATGATTCAGGACCAGTAGTAACTCAAGTGTTACTATGGGATCTTTCATCTTCTGGCCTCTCTTGGTACTGCAGAGACACATGCAAAGGAAGCTCACATACACATAAAATAAAATTTAGGATTAAAGACAATTTTTCGTTTCATGAAATGAATTCTATTTCCATTCAACCCTTGGCAAAAAAATAATGAAATTCCTTCCTTTTTATAATTAGCCTTTGGGAACAGATGTAATATTTTAATTTATGGCTTGATAACACAGAATAAAGACTCTAAATAAGTTATTCTCACACAAGTGCAGGATGTGTGTATGTGTGTGATGCATGTCCCTTTTTATGAAACAGAATGTATTTTACCTATGCCCTTTATATTTATGCTGTGACTTCAATATTTCTATAAGAAATAAATGTTTTGAAATTATAATGATGGTTCTAAATGGCTGAGGGGTTAAGAGTGCTTGCTCTTCCAGAATGAGAACTGGGATAAAATTTCATTGTAAGTGTAGAAACGAAGCATGATTAGAAATGACCGTGCCATAAGTTCTGGGTGGGAGATAAAGACAGGTGGAGAAAAACTTTAGGTTTTAGGTAGCCTAAGAGAAGTGTTAAGTTCAGGTTCAGTGATATGTCCTTCCTCAAGTAAATATGATAGAGTATGAGAAAGCAGGTAAGACACTGGGCACACCCTGCCTTCTACACTCAGGTGCATTACTACACACTCACATATACATAATGCTCTCTCAAAGTCACACATATAACATATACAGGAATAACATATATGGACCCACATTCACAGAGAGAATATGAGAGATAATGACCATATCCATATCTATCATTATCAAATAAAATGTCGATTTATATAATTATATCTATAATATACATAGTAGATCAATAATTATTATATTATATACTATATTTAAAATATATTATTAAAAATGTCATGAGAGCAGGATAGACAAGCTGATAGAGGCACATTCCACCAGCCCTGATCACATAAGATAAATTCCTGGAATGACATGCAGTAAGAAGATTATGTAATTCCACATTTGCCCTACTCTCCTAAAGAATGATGTAGCAAGTCCAAACACATACAAATGTGTGTGCATACACACACACACACACACACACACACACACACACACACACACACCATTTTTAAAGCTCTTAAAGGGAGGTAATTCCCTCTAGTTATCCTTATGAACTCTTTTAATCATTTCTCCTAGCCCATAATCATTCTTTTGTGAATTCCCATATTCCTGCAGAAATATTCTTTAAGTGGGACTCCACACATGCAGCACATTTGTCTTGGATCCAGGTAGACGACCTAGCCCAGCCCTGATCCATTAAGGACTTTTCAAAGTATTTTCAGACTTGATCTGCCTACTTCCTAGCAACTCTTCCAGTACCATTTCTACCCTGTACAACTCACTGCCATTCTTAGCCAAAACCAGGATAACCACTGTTTCTTCCTCTGTGGCCCTTTATAGAACCTGCCTCCCAATCATGATTCAGAGAAATTAATCATCAATTCCTTTCCCCTTCTCATAGTCTGTCACACACATCATGGAGTTGGCCCGGTCTAGCTACTTTGAGAGGCATCCTTCAAAGGTTTACATGTCAGAGTCCAAGGCTCCTGGGTTACTGTGCCTTCCAGTTCCTAAGAAACTAAGGCCCTCACTCAGGCAGTGAAGAAGTCAGGCCTCCTTGTATTTCTCTGTATTTCTTAGAAGTCAGTGAAACATATAAACTGGACAGGATACATTTGTCTTTGGACATTAATCTTCTCTATCCTGTATAGCTTGCAAATATCATTGTGTCCTGACAACTGCTATTATAGTTAACCTAGTAGTCAGCATTATATACTATTTCTGATAAAGGTATAAAAAGTCTGAGTGCTCAAATAAATTTGTCTCAGCCAAACTCTTCCTGAGACCCCTCCACTCAGATCTGGTTAAGATTTATGTCTCATCAACCGTATCAGGTAACCTGGCCTGGTAAGTAAGAGCTGGTACTTACACTGTGCCCCACCTACTTCATCTGAGACTGCTTGGTCCTAAAGCAGAGATTCAACCAGAACTTGAGATCCAATTCATAATTCAGTCTATGAAACCTAAAACACAGAGTAACTCCAAGATGGAAATCAAGCATGGTTCATGGGGCCTACACCTAGTCATGTTGGGATACCAGAAACTCAATACCTGAGTTCCCATTCACCAAAAGTTTGACCAGATATTTATAACAAGAAACTGCAAACATCACAACACCAGATGTCTAGAGCACAGCACAGAAACTTACAGACACTAACTTCCAAAGCAACTTCTCCAAAAGTCATCAAACCTCTCAAAATATACCCTGAGGAAACAGTTAACTGAATCACAAGACTGGGACTTCTAATAGCAACTATGAATATGTCTAAAAATCTTAATGGGGATGTGAAAAAAGACCTTGAGGAAAGACTGTGAAAACACAAACAGTCGAATGAAATTAGGAAAATTGCTAAGGACTAGCTTCAGTCATTTGGGGGTTCTCAAGAATGGGAGGTTAAGATTGGCACGAAATCAAAATCTCAGGTAACAATACAGGTGCAAGCTGATAGCCAACCCACTGCTGTTCTGAAGCTGTGTTCTGAGACAGCTTGCAGTCTCTCTCTCTCTCTCTCTCTCTCTCTCTCTCTCTCTCTCACACACACACACACACACACACACACACACATACACACACGCACACACATACACACACACATTTTTTTCTCTCTGAATTCACCTCAGTCTTTTATTATACACTTCCTTGTTATACATAATGAAAATCCTTTCTATAATTTTCCTCAAGCCCATTATTTCCCTGAAAAACCCATGTAACTAACTATACCACCAGAAATTACAAAGCACACACAAAGTCACAGTATAGTGTCTAATAAATCAGGTAATACATTAACTTTTAACTCTGAGAATAACCTCCATATCACTGGGTGTAAACTTGTCGTTTCAGCTTTACCATAAAAACATAAAAGTGCTAAACAAGTCAGGATGATATTTATAATTTTGGCTTCTCTAAATTTTCAGAACCTCTTTGAGATTTAAGCTCATCTGAATATCTATTTATACAATGCTTTTCTAACTCTTTTCCATGCAATATTAATTACTCATGCAAGCTCCCCCAGAACTCCTTCACAAGCCCAAATTCTATCTCTTAAAACTTGTATCCTAAATTCCTTAGGCAAACCATGTCGGGGATGTAAATCAGTATCTTCCACTCTTTCCAGTTCATTAATCCAATGGACCCCTCACAGGGTCCAAGCTCTACTCCATCTTTATCGTTTTTGTTACAAACATATCTTTTGATGTTACCAACAAGATTTCTAGATCAAACTTTCCATTATGAAAGATCTCCCCCTTGTGGGAGTTCTTATTGTTGCTCACCAATCCATTAGATGCAGGTATTTCTTCCTCTATCTTGTCCCTTGTATTTTCAATGGAGTTCACTGTCCTTAATGACCTATGCCCGGTAATCCTTTTCCGTGGGGGTCTTCGATTTTCTTAACTACTAAATCTTTAGGTTTCTCAAAAGCATTTCCTGCTTCAAATATTTCCTAGTACAACTTAATCATCATGAGTTGACTAAAATTTCTCATAGAACAATTAAGGCAGTCAGCCTCCACATCCAAAACTTGTTATGCCTGGGTTGACTGCTTGAATGTCCAGGTCCAGAGCAGTTGGTTGCTATAAGATTCAGAGCCATTATCCTTCTCTAGTAATGCCCTCAATCCCTTTCCCAGAAACGTTTACCAAAGTTATAGTTGAGGACAAACATGGTATCAAGAAAGGCAAAACAGACAAGAATACAAGAAAGAACAACACCATCTGTATACTAGGAAAGTAGAGATGCATTATTCAGGTTTACAGTGCTCCTGAAGCCAGAACTGTGTCATGCAGCCATGCTGGCAACCATGTCACACCTGACAGAAAATATTTCACGATCTTAAAGTAGAATTTCACAAAGAAATAGAATAACTAAAGAAGTCAAACTAATTGTTATATCCAGATCTTGAAGTTCCTACAGACCACCAATCGCCACCAGGAATCCAACTCGTATGCAAAAGCAAAGAGTCTTTATTCAAACTCAAGTACAGATCCTTCAACCTCTCCAATAGTGTCCAGGGGTGTGGAAGGCACTGAGCTGGTGAAGCCTTGACTTTTATTACAGTTAAAGCAGGGTAAGGGACTTTCCAACTTGGAGGTTACATGATTGGTTGACATTTGAAAATTGCAGCATTTCTATTGGCTAGTAATAATTTCAGCTTTGTATGATCAATAGTAGCTAGAAGAGAAGATGGAAGAAATCAATATATTCATTCATTAAAAAAAAATGACAAATCTAAAAGGTTTCTAACACCGAACATCCAGGTAATTTGGGGCATTATGAAAACAGCAACCTAAGAATAAAAAAGATAGAAGAAAAAGATTCCCATAAAACAAGCCTTAAAAGATAGAAGATACAAATAACTCCTTACATCTGATAAGATTACCGTGGATTAAAGCTAGACATCAACAACAACACAAACAATAGGAAGCCTACATCATGGAAACTGAACAATACTCTGAAATGACCACTGGGTCAAGGAAAAAATAAACTACAATAAAAATAATTCTAGAGTTTCTAGAATTAATGAAAATGAAGGCAAAATATACCCAAACTTATGGGATACAATGAAAGCAGTGCTAAGAGGAAAAGTCATACTAATGCATGCCTTCATAAAGAAATTGGAGAGTTCTCATACTAGCAGCATACCTGAAAGCACAAGAACAAAAAGAAGCAAACACACCTAGGAGAGTAGATGGCAGGAATAATCAAACTCAAGGACTGAAATCAATCAAGTAGAAACAAAGAGAACAATTTCAGGGGGGGGGGCAATGAAAGCAATGAAACAAATAGCTGGTTCTTTGAGAAAATCAACAAATTAGACAAACCTTTAGCCAACTAACTAGAAGGCAGACAGACAATATCCAAATTAACAAAATCAGAAGTAAAAAGGGAATCATGCTAAGATATAATGAGATAGCTCAAAGAATCATGAGGTGTTACTTCAACAGTCTGTGCTCAACTAATTGAAAAATCTATATGAAATAGATGATTTTTAGTTAGATACCACTTAACAAATTTAAATCAAGATCAGGTAAACTAGTTAAATAGTCCTATAACTGTAACAAAATAGAAGCAGTCATTACAAATCCCCTAACCAAAAAAAAAAAAAAAGCCAGAGCCACATGGTTTTACTGCAGAATTCTACCAGACTTTCAGAGATCTAACACCAATAATCCCCAAACTAGCCCACAAAATAGAAACAGGAGGAATATTGCCAAACGTATTCTGTAAGGCCACAGTCAACCTGTTACCTAAACCACACAAAGACACTACAAAGAACCAATTTCCATTATGAACATTGATGAAAAACACACAGTCAAATACTCACAAACCAAATTCAAGAGCACATCAAAAACATCATCCACCATGATCAAGTAGGCTTCATCTCAGGGATGCAGGCTGGTTCAATATACAAAAGTCCATGAAAGTAATCTAGCATATAAACCAACTGGGGTACTTCTTAAGATACATAGAGATATGAATGAAAAGTAAGTAGAATCGCCAAATAATTAGGGAAACTAGACATGTTTCAGCACAAAGAGAAACTTCCAGTCCTATGAATAAATGACATAAAATTGAATTGTTAGCCAAAAAGGGCCCATAGAAGTCCCCAAATAATCCTGAATATTGCTAAGGCTATCAGTTGCTCCCCATGAACTGATAGAAAAGCACTATTGCTGAAGATTATAGGTTTAACACATTGAACACACAAAAGTTGAGCAACCTAGAACCTTCATATCTACTGATTAGTGTTCATGGTACTGGAAGGTACTCTGTATACTATCAGAGGAAAAATGTAACCACCAGCTTAGATGAAAACTCTTAAAACTACAGAAGTGAAAGGCCTGCATGATAACCCTTCTGATTGGAATTATAGCCCACTTCATAAGATAGAGCCCATGCCTAACAATATTCCAGTATCAAGAACCTGAGACTAGATAAGCTGTGAGCCTAAGTAAAAAAAAAAAAAAAAGATATTATAGTACTGCACAAGGAACATTGGAATAAAATGACTCCTAATGACATTTTGCAATACCAATAGATCAGTGCCTCCCTCTTTATTAAGAATGGGAGCTAATACAGAGACCCACAAGTGGACAGTGTGCAGAGAGTAAAAGACTTAGAACACTCCATCCTAAGTGTAATAATTCTGTAATTCACCAAGGAAACAGTGCCTCCCAGACACAACAGAAATTGTGCACATATGAACTTATAGAGGCTATATCAGCATGCACAGGGCAGGCATAGACTCAAGCCAAAGAGGATATCAGTGTGGAGAGAAAAAAAAGTGTGTGTGTGCTCCTATCTCTAACCATGAAGCTATATCAAAATGACAAATTCTCTGAAAGAAAGAAATTAGTGTTCTTCATTAGGAGCCCACTGGATAGATAAACCACAATTAAAGGTGTGCCCCATTCCCAGGAGTATATGGCCACCACAATAAGAGCTCATTGATATTTTGACAGAATATTTTTTCATATTGCTTTGTTTAGGCATTTTTCTTATCTTACTGGTTTTTGCTTGCATATTTTTGGTTCTGATTTTTGCATTTTTATGTAGTGTGTGTGTGTGTGTGTGTGTGTGTGTGTGTGTTCTTCTTGTGCTTTTTCTTTCTTTGTTTATTTTTAATTGTGGTTTGTTCCTTTGTTACTTACCTAATTGTATTCTAAAAAGAGAAAAAAAGGCATGGATATGGATGGGTGAAAGGGGTAAGAGGATAAGAGTAAAAACATGATATTGTTTGAAATATATCTCATAAAATATATGAAAAAATTCTTCTCAATAAAATATCATCTACATTTCTAGTATTTGAATGTAGCAGAACAATAAAAAATTTAGAATTCAGACATGAATAAAGAAGTGTGGTCATATTATATTACACAATGGGATATGATGATGACACAGAACTAATTCACATGCCTACAGTAATAAGAAGAGTCCTCAAATTTTGAAAATATTGAAGCCAATCACAAAATACCACAATACTATGATTTAAATTATATGCTCAATGTGAGGAAACCATAATGTAAGTAAGTAGATAAGGATTTGGAAAGATGAATAAACTGAAAAGAATAAAAAAGAAGGTAGTTGGCTCGACCAGTGGCATGGGTTCCTTCCAGTCTGGGCTGGTGCCCTGAGCAGAAGTTGGGCACTAACTCCACAGTCAGTCCCACAACACTCAGAAAAAAATCCACACTCAGATGCTCTAACATACCCATGTACACAGGCTCACAGGATCACGGGATCACAGGAACTTGGTCACACCAGAATCTCAGGATCTGGGAGGCAGCTTGAATACTCAAAGCTCTGATACACCCAGGATCTCATGATCACAGGATCACAGAATCACAGGATCACAGAGACAGTTGTACTCTGAGGAGTTCTTACACAACCAGGATCACAGGAAGGACAGGATCCAGCCGGACATAGCCAGGGCAGATAGCACTAAAGAAAATCAGATGGCAGAAGGGAAGCATAAGAACATACTCAACAGAAACCAAGGTTACTCAGCATCATTAGAACCTAATTCTTCCAACATAGCAAGTCCTGGATACACCATCACACCATAAAAGCAAGACTCCAATCTAAAATCACTTCTCATGATGATGATAAAGGAATTTAAGAAGGACCAAAATAACTCCCTTAAGGAAATACAGGAGAAGCCAAGCATGGTGGCACACACCTTTAATCCCAGCACTCTGGAGGCAGAATCTGGCAGATATCTGAGCTCAAGGCCAGCCTGGTATACAAAGTGAGTTCCAGGACAGCCAGGGCTATACAGAGAAATCCTGTCTCAAAAAACAAAAACAAAAGCAAAACAAAATACAGGAGAACACAGGTAAACAGGTAGAAGCCCTTAAAGAGGAAATACAAAAATCCCTTAAGGAATTACAGGAAAATACAATCAAACAGGTGAAAAAAATGAACAAAACCATCGAAGATCTAAAAATGGAAATAGCAACAATAAAGAAATCACAAAGGGAGACAACCCTGCAGTTAGAAAACCTAGGAAAAAGATCAGGAGTCATAGATGCAAGCATTACCAACAGAATACAAGAGATAGAAGTGAGAATCTCAGGTGCAAAAGATTTCATAGAAATCATTGACACAATCTAAGTGGATTAAGGAACTCCACATAAAACCAGAGACACTGAAACTTATATAGGAGAAAGTAGGGAAAAACCTCGAAGATATGGGTACAGGGGAAAAATTCCTGAATAGAACAGCAAAGGCTTGTGCTGTAAGATCGAGAATCGATAAATGGGACCTCACAAAGTTGCAAAGCTTCTGCAAGGCAAAAGACACCATCAATAAGACAAAAAGACCACCAACAGATTGGGAAAGGATCTTTACCTATCCTAAATCAGATAGGGGACTAATATCCATTATGTATAAAGAACTCAAGAAGGTGGACTCCAGAAAATCAAATAACCCCGTTAAAAAATGGGGCTCAGAGCTGAACAAAGAATTCACACCTGAGGAATACCGAATGGCAGAGAAGCACCTGAAAAAATGTTCAACATCCTTAATCATCAGGGAAATGCAAATCAAAACAACCCTGAGATTCCACCTCACACCAGTCAGAATGGCTAAGATCAAAAATTCAGGTGACAGCAGATGCTGTCGAGGATGTGGAGAAAGAGGAACACTCCTCCATTGTTGGTGGGATTGCAAGCTGGTACAACCACTCTGGAAATCAGTCTGGCGGTTCCTCAGAAAATTGGACATAGTACTACCGGAGGATCCAGCAATACCTCTCCTGGGCATATATCCAGAAGATGTTCCAACCGGTAAAAAGGACACATGTTCCACTATGTTCATAGCAGCCTTATTTATAATAGCCAGAAGCTGGAAAGAACCCAGATGCCCCTCAACAGAGGAATGGATACAGAAAATGTGGTACATTTACACAATGGAGTACTACTCAGCTATTAAAAGGAATGAATTTATGAAATTCCTAGGCAAATGGATGGACCTGGAGGGCATCATCCTGAGTGAGGTAACATATTCACAAAGGAACTCACACAATATGTACTCACTGATAAGTGGATGTTAGCCCAAAAACTTAGGATACCCAAGATATAAGATACAATTTGTTAAACGCATGAAACTCAAGAAGAACAAAGACCAAAGTGTGGACACTGTGCCCCTTCTTGGAATTGGGAACAAAACACCCATGGAAAGAGTTACAGAGATAAAGTTTGGAGCTGTGAAGAAAGGATGGACCATCTAAAGACTGCCATATCCAGGGATCCATCCCATAATCAGCTTCCAAACGCTGACACCATTGCATACACTAGCAAGATTTTGCTGAAAGGACCCAGATATAGCTGTCTCTTGTGAGACAATGCTGGGGCCTAGCAAACACAGAAGTGGATGCTCACAGTCAGCTGTTGGATGGATCACAGGGTCCCCAATGGAGGAGCTAGAGAAAGTACCCAAGGAGCTAAAGGGAACTGCAACCCCATAGGTGGAACATTATTATGAACTAACCAGTACCCCAGAGCTCTTGACTCTAGCTGCATTTGTATCAAAAGATGGCCTAGTCGGCCATCACTGGAAAGAGAGGCCTATTGGACTTGCCAACTTTATATGCCCCAGTACAGGGGAATGCCAGGGCCAAGGGGTGGGGGTGGGTGGGTGGGGGACTGGGGGGGGAGTGTATTGGGGAGTTTTTGGATAGCATTGGAAATGTAATTGAGGAAAATACCTAATTAAAAAAAAAGAAAAGAAAAGAAAAAAGAAGGAAAACATGGTTGAAAATACTAACTTCAAAAATTTCAAGTTCTGCTTGAAGATCAGCCTTAGTCCATGGTGATCTGATAGGATGCATGGGACAATTTCAATATTTTTGTATCTGTTGAGGCCTGTTTTGTGACCAATACGTGGTCAATTTTGGAGAAGGTACCATGAGGTGCTGAGAAGAAGGTATATCCTTTTGTTTTAGGGTAAAATGTTCTGTAGATATCTGCCACATCCATTTGATCCATAACTTCTGTTAGTTTCACTGTGTCCCTGTTTAGTTTCTGTTTCCATGATCTGTCCATTGGTGAAAGTGGTGTGTTGAAGTCTCCCACTATTATTGTATGAGGTGCAATGTGTGCTTTGAGATTTACTAAAGTTTCTTTAATGAATGAGGCTGCCTTTGTATTTGGAGCATAGATATTCAGGATTGATGAGTATGAAGTGCCCCTCCCTGTCTTTTTTAATGACTTTGGGTTGGAAGTCAATCTTATCAGGTATTAGAATGGCTACTCCAGCTTGTTTCTTCATACCATTTGCTTGGAAAATTGTTTTCCAGGCTTTCATTCTGAGGTAGTGTCTATCTTTTTCTCTGAGATGAGTTTCCTGTAAGCAGCAAAATGTTGGGTCTTGTTTGTGTAGCCAGTTTGTTAGTCTATGTCTTTTTATCGGGGATTTGAGTCCATTGATATTAAGAGATATTAAGGAAAAGTAATTGTTGTTTCCTGTTATTTTTGTTGTTAAAGTTGGCATTCTGTTCTTGTGGCTGTCTTCTTTTAGGTTTGTTGAGGGATTACCTTCTTGTTGTTTCTAGGGCGTGGTTCCTGTCCTTGTATTGGTTTTTTTCTGTTATTATCCTTTGAAGGGCTGGTTTCGTGGAGAGATAATGTGTGAATTTGGTTTTGTCGTGGAATACTTTGGTTTCTCCATCTATGTTAATTGAGAGTTTGGCTGGGTATAGTAGCCTGGGCTGGAGTTTGTGTTCTTTTAGTGTCTGTATAACATCCGTCCAGGATCTTCTGGCTTTCATAGTCTCTGGTGAGAAATCTGGTGTAATTCTGATAGGCTTGCCTTTATATGTTACTTGGCCTTTTTCTCTTACTGCTTTTAGTATTCTGTCTTTATTTAGAGCATTTGTTGTTCTGATTATTATGTGTCGGGAGGTATTTCTTTTCTGGTCCTGTCTATTTGGAGTTCTGTAGGCTTCTTGTATGTTCATGGGCATCTCTTTCTTTAGATTTGGGAAGTTTTCTTCTATAATTTTGTTGAAGATGTTTGCTGGTCCTTTGAGTTGAAAATCTTCATTCTCATCCACTCCTATTATCCATAGGTTTGGTCTTCTCATTGTGTCCTGTATTTTTTGGATGTTTTGAGTTAGGATCTTTATGCATTTTACATTTTCCTTGATTATTGTGCCAATGTTCTCTATGGAATCTTCTGCACCTGAGATTCTCTCTTCCATCTCTTGTATTCTGTTGCTGATGCTGGTATCTATGGTTCCAGATTTCTTTCCTAGGGTTTCTATCTCCAGTGTTGCCTCATTTTGGGTTTTCTTTATTGTGTCTACTTCCCTTTTTAGGTCTAGTATGGTTTTGTTCATTTCCATCATCTGTTTGGATTTGTTTTCCTGTTTTTCTGTAAGGACTTCTACCCGTTTGATTATGTTATCCTGTTTTTCTTTAAGGATTTGTAACTCTTTAGCAGTGTTCTCCTGCAATTCTTTAAGGGATTTTTGTGCTTCCTATTTATTGTCTTCTACCTGTTTACCAGTGTTCCTTTGTATTTCTTTAAGTGTGTTATTAAAGTCCTTCTTGAAGTCCTCTACCATCATCATGAGATATGCTTTTAGATCCGTGTCTAGCTTTTCCGGTGTGTTGGGGTGCCCTGGACTGGGTGAAGTGGGAGTGCTGGGTTCTGATGATGGTGAGTGGTCTTGGTTTCTGTTAGTAAGATTATTACGTTTACCTTTCGCCATCTGGTAATCTCTGGGGTTAGTTGTTGTCGTTGTCACTGTTTAAAGATTGGAGCAGAAGCTGTGTTCCACTCACCAGCAGTCTCAAAATCTTGTGGCGGGTGTCGTGGGTAGCTGGCGGGTGTCAGCCGACCCTGCGCTCTAGCTATCCCGGTGCTGGTCTGGCCGGAAGAGGCCTGTGGTCCTACTCAGGCCGGTTTTCTGCTTCCCTAACTAATGCAGTCTCAGGTCCTGCGCGCAATTGGATTGGAGCAGAAGCTGTGTTCCACTCACCAGAAGTCTTAAGATCCTGTGGCGGGTGTTGTGGGTAACTGGCGAGTGTCAGCTGACCCTGCGCCCTAGCTACCCCGGCGCTTTTCTGACCGGAGAGGCTTGTGGCCCTACTGAGGCCGGATTTCTGCCTCCCCAACCAAAGCAGTCTCAGGTCCCGCATGATTGGATTGGAGCAGAAGCTGTGTTCCACTCACCAGCAGTCTCAAAATCCTGTGGCAGGGGTCGTGGGTAGCTGGCGGGTGTCAGCCGACCCTGTGCTCTAGCTACCCCGGTGCTTTTCTGACCGGAGAGCATGTACAACATTCTTAATCATCAGGGAAATGCAAATCAAAACAACCCTGAGATTCCACCTCACACCAGTCAAAATGGCTAAGATCAAAAATTCAGGTGACAGCAGATGAGGCAAGGATGTGGAGAAAGAGAAACACTCCTCCACTGCTGGTGGGATTGTTAGCTTGTACAACCACTCTGGAAATCAGTCTGGTGGTTCCTCAGAAAATTGAACATAATACTACCAGAAGATCCAGCAAGACCTCTCCTGGGCATATACCCAGAAGAAGTTCCAACTGGTAATAAGAACACATGCTCCACTATGTTCATAGCAGCCTTATTTATAATACCCAGAAGCTGGAAGGAACCCAGATGTCCCTCAACAGAAGAATTGATACAGAAAATGTGGTACATTTACACAATGGAGTACTACTCAGCTATTAAAAACAATGAATTTATGAAATTCTTGGAAAAATGCATTTATCTGGAGGGCATCATCCTTAGTGAGGTAACCCAATCACTAAAGAAGTCATTAGATATGCACTCACTGATAAGTGGATATTAGCCCAGAAACACAAAACACCTAAGATACAATGTACAAAACACAAGAAAATCAAGAAGAGGGAAGACCAATGGATGGATACTATGTTCCTCCTTAGAATAGGGAACAAAATACCCATGAAAGGAGTAACAGAGACAAAGTTTGGAGCTAAGAAGAAAAAATGGACTATACAGAGACTACCCTACCCAGGGATCCAACCCATAATCAGCCACCAAACCCAGACACTATTGCATATGCCAGCAAGATTTTGCTGAAGGGAACCTGGTATAGCTGTCTCATATGAGTGCCTGGCATATACAGAAGTAGATGCTCACAGTCATCTATAAGATGGAACACAAGGCCCCCAATGGAGAAGCTAGAGGAAAGCACCCTGGGGGTGAATGGATCTGCAATCCTATAGGTGGAACAACAATATGAACTAACCAGTACTCCCAGAGCTTGTGTCTCTAGCTGTGTATGTGCAGAAGATGGCCTAGTCGGCCATCACTGGGAAGAGAGGTCCCTTGGAATTGCAAACTTTATATGCCCCAGGACAGGGGAATGCCAGGTCCAAGAAGCAGGAGTGGGTGGGTAGGGGAGCAGGGCGGAGGGAGGGTATAGGGAACTTTCAGGATAGCATTTGAAATTTTAAATGTATAAAGAAAATATCTAATTAAAAATATAGACATATGCATAGCTAAGCTTTCCAGGAATGGCATGGGACCATACCCACCATTAACTTAGCTCCTAAGCTCCAGAATTGTTAGCTTCCCCTAGCTTGTAAATGGGCCTCCTGGAAACAAATTCCTCCAATGGGTGTCCCCAGAAAGCAAACAGTTCTTTTCCCAGCAGACCATCAATGGGAAAATGTTGTCATAATCTGACAGCCAAAGAGGGAAACAGAAGTGTTCCTTATCTCTTCACTCCTACCAGGCTGTCTGGTTACAAGGAAGCATATTCACTTTAGAGTAGACCTGGATACAATGGAAAGGCTAAATGAACAATCATGTCCAACAATAATTACACTGTGTCTAATTCGGAGATTATACTATTGACCTCTGAGCTATATATTTAAATCTTTAATAGGTATAGTAACTGAATGATGTGCTAATATTCATATTACAGAACAATGCATTATGATGTTTGGAAAATGTGACACTAAAGTTATGGCTTAAATTCAGGTTCTTTATCAAGGAGCTTACATTAGAAGGAGACAATGAGCTACAGTAAGAGCAAGAATAAGCCAAAGACAAACCTAGAGCCACCTAGACAGAGACAAAGACAGAAATAGAGAAAGACTGAGGTAGAGAGACAGAAAGGGAGAGTAGGAGGGAGGGAGGGAGAGAGAGGCAAGGGAGGAGAGAGAGAAAAGGAGAGATCTTACTTCCCAGTGTTATTAAGTACATGACACATCCAAGGTCACCGAGAATAATGGGTCATTACCAACAATCACATCTGGTTTTGATACTTGCCACCCAGAGGCTGTGACTATATCATGTCCATTTGTTGAAAAGTACAAGTTACAGTTTAACTAATTGAATATCAATTACTCTTTCTATTTCTTCAAGACCTGAGAGATCATACTTTGAGAGGAAGCTATGAAGTTAACCGAGATGCCTCTGAAAATGGCAGCAGCCTTGATCCTGATGCAGCTGAGCATCTACTTTGGTTCTGGGACTGGTGGGAAGATGCTGGTGTGGCCAGTGAAGTTCAGCCACTGGATCAACTTAAAGATAATCCAAATGAGCTTGTGAAGAAGGGTCATAAAGTGGCTGTACTGAGACCTTCAGTTTCCTTTTCTTATGAGATTGAAAATACATCTGCTATTGAGTTTGAGACATACCCTGGATCATATTCCAGGGCTGATATAGAGGATCTTTTCATGGACTCCATAACTAAGAGCATTTACGAGCTGCCAAAGCAGTCATTTTGGGGATATTTTTTTATGTTGCAAAAATTTTGGTAACATATTCAAAATATTCTGAGAGTCTCTGCAAAGATATTGATTTTTTTTTTTTTTTTTTTTTTGGTTTTTCGAGACAGGGTTTCTCTGTATAGCCCTGGCTGTCCTGGAACTCACTTTGTAGACCAGGCTGGCCTCGAACTCAGAAATCCGCCTGTCTCTGCCTCCCGAGTGCTGGGATTAAAGGCGTGCGCCACCACGCCCGGCTAAAGATATTGATTTTAATGAAGAACTTATGACAAAGATTATTACAAAACTTATGATGTCATCCTGGCAGATCCCTTCATGCCCTGTGGTGACCTGCTGGCCGAGATCCTCAAGATCCCCCTTTTGTACAGTCTGCACTTATTTCCTGGCTCCATTTATGAGAAGTACAGTGGGGGACTCCCACTGCCTCCTTCCTATGTGCCGGCTGCCATGTCAGAACTGAGCGACAGGATGACTTTCATGGAGAGGCTGAGAAATGTCATCTATGTGCTCTGTTTAGACTTTTGGTTTCAAATGTTTAATGAGAAGTGGAATCAGCTTTACATTGAAGTATTAGTTGGTGCCCTGTTCTGTTGGCATTTTTGCATGCTCATTTTGCTGTCATTGAAGCTTACCTTGACAGAACAGGATTGACAACAGAGGATTTGTCTCTCCAAATTAAAATAGTGGCAACCCTGTGAAATTACCTGCCAAATTCAAAGAATTGCAGAAAGGTTTATGTCGCAATGTCAATTGCAAAGCCTTATCTTTTACTTGTAAAAGACACTTCTGAAAGGCACATGCTCACAAAACAAAGCTTTGAGAACTTTTTTAAGAAATTAGTATGCACAACACATTTTCCCTCATGCTTTCCAACAGCAGTCTTACCTGGCAGGTGTCATCACCATCAGCATCACCATCACCATCACCATCATCAACACCATCATCACCATCATCATTATTTTTACTGCCTTTGCTATTATTGTCACAGTATGCACGGGAACAATAGAGTGATACATGGGAGGCTAGTGCTCTGTGTTGCATATGTGGAAGTAAGATTGAACTTTGAAGAGTTTTTCCTTCCACCTCTGTGTGACTGAACTTGACTCCTTAAGGTCACATGGTAAACACTTTTTACCTTCTAATCCATTGTACAAGCCCCTAAAATAGTGGCTTTAAACAACCGCACAGTCTTCATGACTTTCATACTACACAGAGGACTGTACATATTTTTACCATATGTCACGCACTCTGGTGGAGTCATCTTGACAGGCGAAAGCTTGGAAGCTATCTCATGAGGAAAAGAGTTTCACAGAAGTTCCCTCCTGGAGTCTGGCGAAAGCAACACTCTCCAGTTGGGTCAGTTTGACAAGTGGAAGCTTGGAAGCTGCCCACGAGGAAAAGAGTTTTACGGAAATTCCCTCCTGGAGTCTGGCGTTCCCTCTAAACCATAAATTAAATTTCCACTCCCGAGTTAGTCTAGTGTATGGTTCCACGTGCCCTCTATTAAGCATTATAAGTGCCTTTTAAGATTGAATTCTGACATAGCTAAAGCCTCCCCCAGTGTTCCAAGATCCCAGATTACAGCAAGTAGTTTAACCTATTCAGTAACTAATTAAGCATTACAATAGACAGAGCTATTAGCTCAACAGGTCTGCAGAAAGAGCTTGGGAATCTCACTGAGATAGAAATCTTTACTACAGGCTACATTCCATGCCAAGAGCAAGTTGATATACTCTCCTGATAAATGGGGATTCTCCAGACAAGATAAGATTTAACAAGGCTTAGGAATTTAGGGGTCCGTGATACTACATTATTCTTGAGGCCTGCCAAGAGTAAAAACCCCCTGGTGCTATTAACACTAAAGTGTGAAATTCTTGCCTTGCACTAGGCTGATCCTAGGCAGGGCTGCTAATCTCTATGGTAAACATTTATCTAGTTCCTACAAATTCCTTTCGCAGGCATACTCTTGTATCTGGAAAACTTCAATGTACCTTGCCTGATGTGAATTGCAATTCCTGGTATTTTCTATGCTATAAAAAAATCCGATGCTCAACTTGACATTACATTCAGATTCAACACCTCTCCTGTGTGCGTCTGTTTGTCAATTTAATCCTAAGCTTTGCCCACCTGCTCAAGAGACCCGTTCCACGCAGACACAGGAACCCAGAGGGTCTGCGGCAACCATATGTATAAACACATTGAGGACTTTTTATATAAATAAATTTTCTCATTTATGGTTTAAAAGATCTTCCCTTTTAACCTACTAAATTTGTGCATAGCTGTGCATATGCTATCTCTTCTCTATATATAGAAAATATGTGAATTCAAACAGTGGGAGAATCTAGTTTACTTATTGAAGTGGGTTGAAATTGTGTTTTAGATGGATACCTTTGAAATATAGACACTTTGGAGACTACCTGCAATGTTTTCAAATGTGCATAATGAACACACATGTCTCTAACCACATTTTAAGGCATGTGTCCTTATAATCAGTAAATAAATTTTTATGTTTATGAATATTGCACATTCAGTCATGAATCAAGAGTAATATCAAAGAACTTAGGCATAGTCAAACTTCTCTTTGGGGCCCGCCAGGGTTACATAGTAAGACACTGTCTCCCTAAAATCCTGAAACAGAAAGCCCTTAAATGTTTGCACTGGGATAGGGTGCACATACCTTCCATCTCTGCAGTTGAGATGAGGAGGAAGAGGATCTAGCATTCAGCGTCCACTGTAACTTCATTCGTATATGAGGAACCACTCTAGGCTGCATCCAACTGTCTCAAAACCAGACAGCACCACATACTCAGTTCATCAATAGGAGCACACATCAGGGTTCCAGCTGTTTCATAGGACATATTACATCTAGAGTTAAAGGGAAAGGTGTTTCCCTGAGTTAGGATTCTGAGATAATAGCATTTGATCGTATTTCAATGGCATATCTCAATATTTAGTGATCATGAATTACCAAGGTGGTGTCTTCTCACAGCAACTCCCACAGTAACTTTATATTAATCTATGCATAAATATAAGAAAAACACATATTACAAATTTTTCAACACACACTTTTTGATATATATCTAAGCCACAAACTGCTAAGTGTCTCTGACTACATTACCAAATGTCTTCCAGAAAGCTACTGGCATAGTCACGTTCACATGACATTTGTTACATCTGCTCTGATTTCTCTTCAGGAAGACCCACAACACTCTTAGAGACTATGGCAAAGGCAGACATATGGCTCATTTGGACATACTGGGATTTGGAATTTCCTCATCCTGTCTTACCAAATTTTGATTTTGGTGGCGGCCTCCACTGCAGACCTGCGAAGCCCCTGCCTAAGGCAAATATATTCCCATTTTCTTGCTTCTGGTGCCTTGCATTTGCAACATGAGTAATTATATTTTATTCCTTCAGATTCTTTGTGTCACACTCAGAATGTCACAGGAATTTAGGTAAATACAACAACCAGCAGAAAGGCCTGAATCTGTTCCATTACAGGAGTCTGCATGTCCTTTAAGGACCCTGTGGACTTTTAAGGACAGGGACAGATAAGACTACTAGTGAACACAGAGAAACTATCAGTGATTCAAGCAGCCCATACAGGAAGTAACAGGTCCACCCTGTGGATAAGCACACAGAGAGTATACAGGGAAACACAGTGTGCACATGCTCACACAGGAGAACCAAGTGTTCTACCTTCAAGAGTTGCTATGAGCAAATAACAGGACTATTTGAATGTTACAGTGAGGCAAGACCATTTTGAGTTGCAGTAAAATAGGAGTCAAGATATGGAGCAAGATCAGATGCACAGCTTTGCTCATTTAAGAAAGCTCATTATCTCCCTGGTTTCTAAAACCAGCTTGTAGTTAAAGTCTGCAAATGAGTTCTGTAAGTACACAAGAGGCATTTCCCTGCAGGAACAGAGGCATGTGATATGATTTTAATTAACATGACACTTCATGATGCAAGGCAAGTGAAACATTTTTCTACTCTAGTAAGGGAGTCCTCTGGAGAACCCACCTTTACTTCTACAATGACAGCAATATCATATTATGTTACACAAAAGATGACATGCCTTTTTCTAATCCAGTTGGCATGTGTATAGTTACAGAGATCTTGAAAATCACAGGGATAATTCCTAAGTTCTTTCAGGCCAGCAGTGTTTACAGGAGACTCCATTTTTACTGTAAGGGAATGGCAATGCCAACAGGAGAGGGAGAAGGGAGATACAGAGTGAGGACATGAAGGATATGCAGAGACTGAGGTCAGTAGGGGAGAGTTGGCAAAACATGCCCGGTGCTGTTGAAAGAAAACAGAAGGAAGGGTGTGGGAGGGAAGCCATGTGATATTTAGAATTAATGAAGAGTGGATTGAGGTTACAGAAACAAGTTTTCAGCCCTAGTCAATAACTGTTGATTCCTTTTGTCCTTTGTAGTGGGAATTGTTGTTACTCAGAACCAACTGTTTCATATTATTAGATATTAAAATAGTTCTGTGCAATAAAAACAATACATGTTTGACAAAGTATATCAACCATACACAAAAAAATGCACATGTTTAAATTGACTGTGTATTTGAGAAAGGCATAAAGAGAAATATGGAGTGTTCTGAAACTAAAGAACTGATAACTCTTCAATACATGGAATGTGTTGTTTACCTTGATTTGACCATCCATCATGAAAATGAAAACAAATTTCATGAACTTATTTGATGTCTGAGAGGATGAAATTCTTTTAAAAATTAGAATTAATTTTGAGGTCCATGAATTCCATTCCTGATTATGCATGTAGAGGAACTAAATGAAGGTTCTCAATGGTACACAGTAATTTAAGGATGATCAGAGCATCACTCTTCCTCAAGGAAGAAGAGTGGATTGCATGAGAAGGAACCTCATAAGCCCAGATTTAAATGCTTGGTTCCCAGTTGGTGAACTACTTAATAAGGATTAGGAGATATAGCTTTGTTGGAGATAATGTGTCACTGGAGATGGACTTTGAGGTTTCAAAAGCCTAAGCCATGCCTGGTCTCTTTTTCTCTACCTGCACATGTGAATTAGGTTGAGATCTGAGCTATGATTCCAGTGACATGCCTGCCTACCTGCCTGCCTGCCATGGTACTAGCCAACCATATGTTAGTAGATTAAACCTCTGATACAGCGAGCAAGCCTCCAATTAAATACTTTCTTTTATAGGTTACTTCAATTATGCTGTTTTGACCCAGTGCTAGAAGAGTAAATAAGAAACAGGGAAGCAAAATTGCTATAACTAGAAATGTTAATAAATAAATATGTAACTGTATATGTGTGTTTCTATATGTATATATTTAAATATTTACATATTCATTCATGCACATATACATATATTTGCATACAGTCCATTTAATATGTGTAAATATACATATGTATGTGTATATATGTATTTAGATAGATAGAGATAGATATATGTAGTGTATATATGTATATGTGTGTGTACAAGCACAAAGGAGTATCCAAACCTTTAAAACCAAGGGTTTACCTAATAATTCCACCACAGAACTCCTAAACCTGATAAACAGCTTCAGTGAAGTAGCTGGATATAAAATTAACTCAAACAAGTCAATGACCTTTCTCTACCCAAAAAACAAACAAGCTGAGAAAGAAATTAGGGAAACAACAAATTTCTCAATAGTCACAAATATTATAAAATACCTTGGCATGACTCTAACTAAGGAAGTGAAAGATCTGTATGATAAAAACTTCAAGTCTCTGAAGAAAGAAATTAAAGAAGATATCAGAAGATGGAATGATCTCCCATGCTCATGGATTGGCAGGATCAACATTGTAAAAATGGCTATCTTGCCAAAAGCAATCTACAGATTCAATGCAATCCCCATCAAAATTCCAACTCAATTCTTCAACGAATTAGAAAGAGCAATTTGCAAATTCATTTGAAATAACAAAAAACCTAAAATAGCAAAAAATATTCTCAAGGATAAAAAAACCTCTGGTGGAATCACCATGCCGGACCTAAAGCTTTACTACAGAGCAATTGTGATTAAAAAAGGGGGGGGGGGCATGGTACTGGTATAGCGACAGACAAGTAGACCAATGGAATAGAATTGAAGACCCAGAAATGAACCCACACACCTATGGTCACTTGATCTTCGACAAGGGAGCTAAAACCATCCAGTGGAAGAAAGACAGCATTTTCAACAAGTGGTGCTGGCACAACTGGTGGTTATCATGTAGAAGAATGTGAATTGATCCATTCCTATCTCCTTGTACTAAGGTCAAATCTAAGTGGATCAAGGAGCTCCACATAAAACCAGAGACACTGAAACTTATAGAGGAGAAAGTGGGGGAAAGCCTCGAAGATATGGGCACAGGGAAAAAATTCCTAAATAGAACAGCAATGGCTTGTGCTGTAAGATCGAGAAAAGACAAATGGGACCTCATGAAACTGCAAAGCTTCTGTAAGGCAAAAGACACTGTCAATAAGACAAAAAGGCCACCAAAATATTGGGAAAGGATCTTTACCTCTCCTAAATCAGATAGGGGATTAATATCCAATATATATAAAGAACTCAAGAAGGTGGACTCCAGAAAACCAAATAATCCCATTAAAAAATGGGGCTCAGAGCTAAACAAAGAATTCTTACCTGAGGAATACCGAATGGCTGAAGAACACCTAAAAAAATGTTCAGCATCCTTAATCATCAGGGAAATGCAAATCAAAACAACCCTGAGATTCCACCTCACACCAGTCAGAATGGCTAAGATCAAAAATTCAGGTGACAGCAGATACTGGCGAGGATGTGGAGAAAGAGAAACACTCCTCCATTGTTGGTGGGATTGCAAGCTGGTACAACCACTCTGGAAATCAGTCTGGCGGTTCCTCAAAAAATTGGACATAGTACTACCAGAGGATCCTGCAATACCTCTCCTGGGCATAAATCCAGAAGATGTTCCAACCGGTAAGAAGGACACATGCTCCACTATGTTCATAGCAGCCTTTTTTATAATAGCCAGAAGCTGGAAAGAACCCAGATGCCCCTCAACAGAGGAATGGATACAGAAAATGTGGTACATTTACACAATGGAGTACTACTCAGCTATGAAAAAGGATGAATTTATGAAATTCCTAGGCAAATGGTTGGACCTGGAGGACATTATCCTGAGTGAGGTAACCCAATCACAAAAGAACTCAGATGATATGTACTCACTGATAAGTGGATATTAGTCCAGAAACTTAGAATACCCAAGATATAAGTTACAATTTGCAAAACACATGAATCTCAAGGAGAACAAAAACCAAATGTGGACACTTTGCCCCTTCTTAGAATTGGGAACAAAACACCCATGGAAGGAGTTACAGAGACAAAGTTTGGAGCTGAGACAAAAGGATGGACCATCTAGAGACTGCCATATCCAGGGTTCCATCCCATAATCAGCTTCCAAACGATGACACCATTGAATACACTAGCAAGATTTTGCTGAAAATACCCTGATATAGCTGTCTCTTGTGAGACTATGTGTGGAGAGCCGTGCTGCGAGCAATCACCATTATAAGATGGTGCTGTCCTCCACTGTGCCTAACTAGTAAACAAGCCTTGTACACAGGTGCGAGAGTGAACTCACGCCTAGTAACTGCCCATCTCAGAGTGTAGTAATGGGGTGATAGGCGAGCAACAAATCAGGAGCTAACACGCCACATCAGGTGCTGAAACGTCATGGCTGAGGGCTATATAAGCAACGCCATTTTCTGGGGTCTGGGTCTTCCCTCATGAAGAAGCAATAAAGCTTTCTGCTGTAGAAGATTCCGGTTGTCCAAGTGTGTTCTTGCCGGCAAGAACGATAGCTCAGGACATGTGGTGCCAAGGAACCCAGGAACTTGATACCATCACACCAGTGCAAGGGAGATCCCCCGTTCACGGGGCAGAATCAGAACCGCAGGACATTAAGGCTTTGTAAGGTACGTACAGTCTTGAAATTTCTCCAGAGTTAGATGCCCTTTTGATTGTTTTCACAGTGATTGTTCCTTACCTTTTGGTTTTGTTTTGCTTCCACCGCTAGAACTGCTGACTGGTTCTCAGTCGAGGTCAGGCCTAGACAGTGACCAGTATTGCTGACTGGTTCTCAATTGCAGTCAAGCCTGGACAGTGACCAGTATGGGAATCTCCCACTCTGTAGTAACGGCCTTACAGTCGGTCTTGAAGCAGTGTGGCCTGAAAATTGCCACTAAGGCTAGAGGGATTTGTCAGGTAGATAGACCGTGTGGCACCATGGTATGCTTGCTCAGGGTCATTAACTGTAGCCTCATGGGACAAACTGAAAGGAGATCTAGTTAGGGAACAGCAGAACGGCAAACTTAAAGCAGGGACCATGCCATTGTGGAAACTGGTAAGATCGTGCTTATCAGACAAGGATTGTCAGCAAATGGTTGAAGCAGGGCAGAAAGTTTTGGACGAAATTCAAGACAGTCTATCAGAGACAGAGTGGGGAGAGAGAGTAAGAGTTGAGAGGAAACAAGGTGCACTGAAGAATAAAGGCCTTTCCACGGGCCTTGAGCCTGAGGAAATGAAATATAAGGGGAAAAAATGCCCTGGGAGAGCTTAGAAAAAGGGATGGAAAGGGAGAGAAGAAGAGAGATCGAGCTGGGGAGGCACATAAGGAAAGGAGCCTCTACCCGCCATTAGATGAGTTCAAGGCACTAGCTGTCAGTAGCTCAGAATCGGATAAGGAACTTAGCTCCTCTGAGGAAACAGACTTAGAGGAAGAAGTGGCAGGCTATGAGGGAGAAAGATACCAGCCAGATGAAAGATGAGTTAATCAGTTACAGAATAACATGAAAGCAGCTAGAGACAAATGTCAAATCGCTGTGCAATCTCCAGGCCCTCAACCTCTGAGTCCTAGTGCACCTCCGCCCTATGTGCAGAGGTATCATTCAGACTCATTCATTCCAAATAATGCTTCCCCTGCAAAAATCATTGAGTGGTATCCTAATGCATTTGCTCAACTTGCACTTCAGGGGATAAAAGTAGCCATTACTCATTTTGGGAAAGAACCTCATATGCTAATTATACCTTATACCTCTGCTCAAGTTCAAACCCTGGCAGCAACAACTAATGATTGGGCAGTCTTGGTTGCCTCCTATTCAGGACAATTTGATAATCATTATCCAAAACATCCAATTTTAAAGTTTGCCTTAAGCCAAGACATAGCGTTTCCAGTAGTAACAGCCAAACACCCACTTCCGGATGGGGTAGTAGTGTATACAGATGGATCCAAATCTGGTATAGCTGCATATGTAGTAAATGGCCAAGTAACATCTAAACAATATAATGAGACATCACCCCAAGTTGTAGAGTGTTTGGTAGTTCTAGAGGTCCTTGAAACTTTTCTGGGACCGCTCAATATTGTATCTGATTCCTTATATGTGGTTAATGCAGTTAATACGCTTGAAGTTGCTGGCTTAATTAGACCCTCTAGCAAGCTTGCTCACATTTTTCAGCAAATTCAGTCAGCCCTGTTACATAGAAGACATCTTGTGTTTAGTACTCATGTTAGGGCTCATTCTGGCCTTCCTGGCCCCATGTCTCATGGAAATGACTTGGCAGACAAAGCCACTAGAATTGTGGCTACTGCTCTATCCTCGCACGCAGAGGCTGCAAGGGAGTTTCATAAACGCTTCCACGTGACAGCTGAAATATTATGCCGCCGTTTCACTTTAACCAGGAAGGAAGCTCATGACATTGTCACCCAATGTCAAAACTGTTGTCAATTTCTGCCTACTCCTCATGTAGGGGTAAACCCCCGAGGCATCAGGCCATTACAGGTCTGGCAAATGGATGTCACTCATATTTCCTCCTTTGGAAGAAATCAATATTTATATGTTTCCATTGACACCTGCTCTGGTGTTATGTTTGCTATACCTTTAACAGGTGAGAAAGCCTCTCATGTTATACAGCACTGTTTAGAAGCTTAGAGTGCTTGGGGCAAGCCCACAATCCTTAAAACTGATAATGGGCCAGCATATACCTCTACTAAATTTCAGCAATTTTGTCATCAAATGGATGTCACTCACCTGACTGGCCTTCCTTATAATCCTCAAGGACAAGGCATTGTGGAACTCAAGTCTTATTTTATAAAACAAAAGGGGGGAGTTGATGAGATTCTGCCCTCAGTGCCAAGAGTAGCTGTATCTATGGCACACTTTACACTTAATTTTTTGAATCTTGATGAGCAAGGTCGCTCTGCAGCCGATCAACATAGCTCAGACCCTGATAGACCAAAAGAAATGGTGAAATGGAAGGATGTCTTATCTGGTCTGTGGAAAGGCCCGGATCCTATTTTGATAAGATCCAGGGGAGCTGTTTGTGTTTTTCCACAGAGTGAAGACAACCCATTTTGGCTGCCGTAATGACTCACTCGCAAGACAGTAATCAAGGATGGTGTGGAAGATGCTGACCTCCCGAGGACTGCTCCTGATCCTGACAATGCTGAACTTGTCTCAGGTTCCTAGTACGATGGGCGAACAGAGATGGGCCATTCTCTCGATTTTCCCTAAACCAATGCCAGTTAGCCATGATGCTATAGTTTTTCCAAAATTCTTTACTACTAATAAAACATTAGATTTACCATATCTACCCTATGATCCTACCCGAGCACCATTAGGAGAAAATCGCTCTTTATTAGAACACGGTTCTTTATGTTTTCAAATTAATGGACCAGGAAAATGTATTAACCTCACAGCCTGAGCTTTGGGGATGTTTAATGAGCACCGAGGAGGTTGGGTGAGCACAACCCAAGATACTTCCAATGCAGATATAACCTTTACAAATCGGACCTTCTGGCAGGAGGCAATTTGGGTTAATGGTACATTTCTACCACCTAACTTTTCAGACAAAGAACGTCCCCCCAACCAAAAATAGCCCCTCATTGTAGCTTGGAAGATGAAGGGCTGATCCTGTCTTGGTCTGATTGTCAATCCTCCATCACTCGTTGGGCAGATCAGAGTAAAACCTTTTCCTTTTCTCCCAACATGATGGCTGACCCAGAGAAGGAATTTGTTATGAAAAAGGGACTTTTCATACAGGACTTTAGAATGCATCCCTTTCACAAGTGGGTGCTTTGTGGAGTCAATGGCAGTTGTACAGAACTTAATCCTTTGATCTTTATCCAGGGAGGAGCAGTTGGAAAGGCTTCTTTTACTGGCATCTCAAGATTTGCTCAGTATTGGGGAATACATGCTGCCTCCCTGGACTCTTATGGATATACAAATACCAGTGTAGAGATCACTGGGTTCAATAAAACTTTGGTAAACCAGATAAATTATCCACCTACCTCAGTCTGTGTTTACCCCCCTTTCTTGTTTATTCTTTCAAATGATTCATTTGAAGTCTGTTTCAATGATTCTTGTTGGATTTATCAATGTTGGGATGTAACAAAGGACACCCGTGCCATGGTGGCACGGATCCCACGTTGAATCCCTGTTCCAGTGGAAACATCCTCCACCTTATCCCTGTTTCGACAAAAAAGAGATTTTGGCATTACTGCTGCCTTAATCATAGCAATTTCAGCCAGTGCAGCTGCTGCTACAGCTGCAGGGTACACTATGGCTAGTACGGTTCAATCAGGCACAAAATTAAATCAGCTTTCAGCAGATCTGACTGATGCCATCACTGTCCAAACCTCTGCTAGTACCAAGTTAAAGGGATTTTAAATTAAATTTAAATTAAAGGGATTTTGAATCAGCACCTTGACCTGGCAGAGGAACAGATAGGCGTCCTATACCAGATGGCCCAGTTGGTTTGTGAAAGAAAATTGGGCACTCTGTGTATTACCAGTGTACAATATGAAAATTTTACTCATGCAGCTAATCTGTCTAGACAGCTTTCCTTGTATCTTGCAGGAAATTGGTCCGAGGGGTTTGATGAGACTCTTGAGGCCCTGAGGATGGCAGTTTTAAAGATCAACTCAACACGAGTGGACCTGTCATTGACAGAGGGCCTCTCCTCCTGGATTTCATCTGCATTTTATTATTTTAAGGAATGGGTGGGGGTAGGTTTATTTGGTGTTGCCACCTGCTGTGGACTTGTGTTCATGCTCTGATTGGTTTGCAAGCTCAAAACCCAACAAACAAATGACAAGGTTGTGATAGCTCAAGCACTTGCTGCCATTGAGCAAGGGGCCTCCCCCGAAATCTGGCTATCTATGCTCAAGAATTAGTTGATATTGGTGGCTTGCCTCTTTTGTAGAGTTCGACCCTAGGTCATTTAGTAGTTACTGTCACATAGCACTGCGGTATCCAGGGACGGCAACTTTCCTCATTCACAGATCAACCTAAGATACGGGGCCCAGTGGCGATAGGGTTACCCTATGACAGGAAAGGCTGTGACATTAGAGGAACGACCTAAGACAGGAGCCACAATGGATGGGCATAATTACACAGATCTAGTCCAGCCTCATTTTAATAAAATAAAAAGGGGGAGATGTGGAGAGCCGTGCCGTGAGCAATCGCCATTATAAGATGGTGCTGGCCTCCACTGTGCCTAACTAGTAAACAAGCCTTGTACGCAGGTGCGAGAATGAACTCATGCCTAGTCACTGCCAATCTCGGAGCATAGTAATGGGGTGATGGGCGAGCAACGAATCAGGAGCTGACACGCCACATCAGGTACTGAAACGCCATGGCTGAGGGCTATATAAGCAACGCCATTTTCCAGGGTCTGGGTCTTCCCTCCTGAAGAAGCAATAAAGCTTTTTGCTGCAGAAGATTCCGGTTGTCCGAGTGTGTTCTTGCCGGCAGAACGATAGCTCGGGACAACTATGCCGGGGCCTAGCAAACACATAAGTGGATGCTCACAGTCAGCTATTGAATGGATCACAGGGCCCCCAATGGAGGAGCTAGAGAAAGTACCCAAGGAGATAAAGGGATCTGCAACCCTATAGGTGGAACAACATTATGAACTAACCAGTACCCCAGAGCTCTTGACTCTAGCTGCATATGTATAAAAAGATGGCCTACTCGGCCATCACTGGAAAGAGAGGCCCATTGGACTTGCAAACTTTATATACCCAGTACAGGGGTACGCCAGGGCCAAAAAGTGGAAGTGGGGGGGAGGGTATGCAGTAATTTTGGGATAGCATTGGAAATGTAAATGAGGAAAATACCATATATATATATATATATATATATATATATATATATATATATATATATATATAAAACCTAGAGTCTACAGACACATGGCATGACCTTAATAAGTGTACACTAAGTAAACTGACCTACCAAGCAAAAAAGAAAGAAAATAAGAATATCTTATGTAAAAAACGTACACTAGTTGAAATTATGGAAAGAAAAAGCAAACGTTTGGTTGCCATACTAAAAAGGAAGGAGGAGAAGAACTTTGGAATTAATTTCTAAAACTCTTGTCTTTCAAGATGAAAACAACCCAAGGCAATCTTATGACTATGAGAACTGTAACGTGTGTACAATTGGTTACAAGTGTACATCTTATACATGGATGTGACACTCTTATGAACATTTCTGAAAGTCTGTGGTATGTTTCTTTCGATGTAGAAGTCTGTTTCTATGCAAGACGTTTGGTGGTGCTGCTCTTTGTGATGGTATGATACTTCATTAACAGGACATAGAAGATTTCATCCAGTTATCTACAGAACATGGTGTTGTGGTTTTTTCCCTGAGGTCCATGGTGGGTAGCATAACAGAAGAAAGGGCCAATGTGATTGCAGCAGGCCTTGCTCAGATTCCACAGAAGGTGAGTTACAGTGATGCATCAGTGATACAGCCTCACTGAGATGGTCATATGCTCTTCTAGATCTGATTTCAGATGCCTCCCGTGTGAAACTGAACTTGTCCTGATGACACAAATACACATTTACAATACATATGAACAGACACACATACACATACACATACACATACACATACACATACACAAATACATATATGCAGGGAGAGGGGGAGGTCTTTTGGGGTTTGTGGAGGAGAAACTAGAAAAGAGGATAACATTTGAAATGTAAATGAATAAAATAACCAATAAAAAATGAAAAAAATAAGTTTAAACAAATGAAGTAAACTAAACAAATATTGTATGAGCCTGTTTTTAGGTTTCTACTCTGTCATTTCAGGAAATTTAACCCAGAATTCTCGAGGAACCCACGTTCAAAGAAATTGAGTTGTTTTGTAAAACTTATATTGGTGTGCCCACCTCGGCCAGCAAGGAAGACACAACACAGTAGAATTCTTCTTAAGAGCCTTTATTGCAGGAACGCCTCGATGCTGCTACGGGGGACCCCAGACACCCAGGGAGCACTGCTTATATGCACCCCAGCACAGGAGAAGGTTCCGTGGCCCCCTAGGATTGGTCAGTCTGCCGGCACCTAATTTGAATGCACCCGCTCAGGAGGGGTTGGCGCCAGATTCGGACTAGCGCCTGCACAGTGGTGTTGTTTACCACAAAGGCACGCCAGAAACCAGTGCTATCCTAGAGTTGGCTTCCTACATCTCCCTCTTTTTTGTTTAATAAAATGAGGCTGGTCTAGGCCTGGGCAAATATGTCCATCTGCCATGGCTCCTGTCTTAGGTCCATCCTCTAGCATCACAGCCTTACCCATCATAAGGTTACCCTATCGCCTCCAGGCCCCTTGTCGTAGGTTGGTCTGTGCATGAGGAAAGTTGCCTGTCTCTGGATACGGTGGATCTGTGTGACTACAACTGCCAAATGACCTAGGGTGAACTCTTAACATTTAAAGAGGCCAGCCAAGTATTGGGAGATGTGCCATCTTCAATTGCCAACAAAGCCTGGTAGACCACTGCTTTATGCTGAGCATGCTCTCTTTTTAGTCGACACAATAGCCAGATGCAGAAGACACACCCCAGGAGGACCACTGCTCCCCAGGCCAACATTCCTGCCCACTCCTTAAAAAAGAAGAAGTCATTGGTGATCCAGGAGGTGAATCTCCCAGGGTGACAGGGTCGAGTCTAGTGCCGTTGAGTTTGGCAATCTGGAGGAGCAACTTTCTGGACAGCTGCTCTGCCTTGACTGACCAATTTCCTTTAAGATAAGCAATTTTCGTGTCAGCCTTTCTGGTACCCAAATCGCATGTTCTTTATCCTGTGGAAAAACACAAACAGCTCCCCTAGATCTCGAAATAACAGGATCTGGGCCATACCATTTACCAGTTAAGACATCTTTCCATTTTACATCATGTTGAATTACAGGCGAGGTCATGGCATGCCTGTCTGCAGCCGAGCGACCATGATCATCCAAAATTTAAAAATTTAAGGTAAATAAAGCTAAAGATAATTGTTCTTTGGGTGCTCGTCTGTAGGCAATTCCCTCTTTTTGTTTTTGTAACAGTTCTTTCAAGGTGCGGTGTGCTCTTTCCACAATACCTTGGCCTTGTGGGTTATAGGGAAGGCTGGTGGTATGACTAACTTGCATAGTTTCGCAGAAGACTTGGAAGGATGTTGATGTATATGCAGGTCCATTATCAGTTTTTAAATTAGCTGGTTTTCCCCAAGCTGCCCATGCGTCTAAGCAATGGCTAATAACATTGCGGGGTTTTTTTTTCACCAGACATAGGGGAGGCATACATGATACCTGAACAGGTGTCCATAGAAACATGGACATATTTTACTTTTCCAAAAGCTGGAACATGTGTAACATCCATTTGCCATATTTTTAAAGGGATCAATCCACGAGGGTTAATCCCAACATGGGGAGGGTGATGAAACTGCACGCATTGTGGGCATTGCAATAAAACAGTTCGGGCTGAGGCCCGGAAAATATTAAATTTTTGCTGCAATGTGGCAGCGGGGACATGATACAATTGATGAAAACCTTTTGCAAGCTCTAATGGAGTAACATGAAAAATGAATTCCATACGAGTACTTGCATCTACCAGGGCATTCCTTTCAGTCATAGGGCCTGGCAGAGTAGAATGAGCCCGAATATGCTGAATAAAAAATTTACTTTTCCTATTCCAAATCAAGTTTTGTAATTCTAACAAAATGGCACATATGGGGCTGGTAGATTTGATGGGTCCTGCAACTTCCAATGCTTTTACTGCATTCACTACATATGCTAAATCAGACACTAAATTAAAGGAAATTTCAAACCTCTTAAATACTTCTAATACTATTTTACATTCAACTATTTGTGGGGTGCCAGGATCATATTGAAATAAAACAGGGTTTTGAAAATTAACCACATAAGGGCCAACACCTGTTTTAGAACCATCTGTATAAATATCCAATGCACCTGGTATGGGTTTAGATGCCGTAACCTTTGGAAAAATCACTGGATGTTCAGTAAAAAATTGTAATAAAGGATCTTGAGGATAATGATTATCTAATTCCCCATCATAACTACAACGCAACAGAGCCCATTCATCAACTAAAGAGCTCAGGGTCTGTATTTAGTTAGCATTATATGGTGTAATAATTTTTTGAGGGGGGGGGCTCCAAAATGTTGAATGCATGACTTAACGTCCAAGATTGCTAAATGGGCTACACAGCGGTGAGATAATATTCAAGAGTTTTATTAGGAGACACATGAGGATAAATCCACAATAGTGGACCTGATTGCCACAATACTCCTGTCGGTTGGCGAAACGTCTTCAGGACGCAAAAATATATGTCTTCTCCTTCTTTCCATCTACATAATTTAGCTTTTACTAAGCACCTCTCTACCTTTCCTAAGGCAACTCAGGTCTCAGAAGTGAGGGCACGGGGGGGGGGGGGGGTGACAATTGAGGGTCACCTTTCAGCATATCAAAGAGTGGAGTTAATTCAGAATTGGGTAGCCTCATATATGGGCGTATCCAATTTATATCACCTAACAATTTCTGGAAATCATTTAATGTTTTTAAATGATCTTTGCACAATTCTACCTTTTGAGGTGTGATGGAATGTGGAGTAACTCGGGTGCCCAAGAATTCTCCTAATTTTCCCATTTGAACTTTACCAGGTGCTACAAACAATTGTTTTGATTCTAATTCTTTTACTAACTTTATATAAGCTTTATCTAAACTCTCCTTATTCTTGGAGGCAAGGAGGATATCATGCATATAATGCACTCTCCTCAATTTTGGAAATGCATCACGGACAGGCTGTAAGGCTTCTCCTACAAAAAGTCGACACATAATAGGACTATTGGCCATGCCTTGAGGTAAAACGACCCACTGATACCGTTTATCAGGCTCTTCATTATTTACAGAAGGGAGAGTAAAAGCAAAGCGCTCGCTATCACACAATGCAAGGGGAATAGAAAAAGAAATCCTTAATATCAATTATTATTATAGGCCAATCAGCAGGCAGGCTAGAGAGCAGGGGCAGGCCTCTTTGTATTGGGCCCATAATTTGCATTTGATTATTAATAGCTCTAAGATCACGTAAAAGCTTCCATTTACCTGATTTTTTCTTGATTATAAATATAGGGGTATTCCATGGTGACTGGGAGGGTTTAATATGTCCTAATTCCAATTGTTCCCTTACTAATTCCCTGACTGCTGCCAATTTTTCAGAGGAAAGAGGACATTGAGGAACCCAAAGAGTTTTCCAAGTAATAGGTATACTGCCCTCAATCGCCCCTAGGAAAAACCCAGTACTTTTTTATCTAGTTTAAACTTGGTTGGTACTGGCATAGTACTGCCTTGTAATGACTTTCCCAATCCTTTACCTGGAGTATAGCCCATACTAGACATAATTTCTCGGGTTTGTGGGTAATACTCATTAGTTAATCTAAGATCCATCTTGGTTAAGACATCCCTGCCCCATAGGGTCACAGGTATGTCCACAATGTAGGGGAAGAATTTTCCCGACTTACCTTCCTCATTTTTCCATGTCAATGCCTTAGTACTAATAAGAGGGACAGTCTCATAACCCAGACCATGCAGGCTTTGAGATGATGTCTGCAAGGGCCATTTTGACCGCCAATCATGAGTGGAGATAATACTGCGATATGCACCAGTGTCTAATAATCCTAAAAAGGATCGTCCTTCAACCTCTAAAGCTAACATGGGGCAATCTAATTCCATTGATAAGAAAGTGAACCGAAAACCTGTAGAACCTAGTCTGCTCTCTCCTCTTATTTTATTATTTGCTGGGAAATATTTATGTAAACTAGGTAATAGCAACAATTGAGCAATTCTATCTCCTGGGGAGATAGCTGAGATGCCAGCAAGGGAGGCTACCAAAACCTTTACAACTCCAGTATAGTCAGGATCAATCACTCCAGGGGTTATCTGTAATCATTTTAAAGCAGAAGATGAGTGGCCAAGCAATAGTCCTACAGTATCTTTGGGAAGGGGGCCTTTAAAATCAGTATCTATGGGCTGTACCCCCATCTGTGAGGTTAATATGAGTCTGGTGGTGGAGTGGAGGTCCAATCCTGCAGAGCCAGTAGTGGCTCTCCGTGGTCTCTCAGATGAAGGAGAGACAGCCAAGGTTTCTTCTGGTCTTTCTGAAGAGCCCCATATATTTGAGGGGCCTAGGGACGTGGGCCCCATTGTCCGTTTTTTGGCCTGGTGCCACCATATCCTGCTTGTAATGGTCAGCCTTCTATATCCTTTGTAGATCTGCATTCATTAGCCCAATGTTTTCCCTTACAACATTTATGGCATAAGCCTGGCTGTCTAGGTTTATCTAATGTGGCCTGTTTTTCATTTTCAGGGCAGTTTCTTCTAAAATGTCCTCTTTGGCCACACTTATAACAAGTATCATTATTAGATCTACCCAAATGTACTACAGCTGCCGCCAGTCCTGCATTGGGCCCCCTAGTTCTCTGCAAACCTTCATCCATACTTCTAAACCTTTATGTTTATAGGGTGTAATGGCTGCTCTGCATTCCTTAGTGCATTGTTCATATACTAGCTGTTTGACTAAAGGCATAGCTGTATCAGGGTCTCCAAAGATTCTAGTAGCTGCCTCAATGAGGTGTGTTACAAAGTCTGAGATTGTTTCTGTGGGACCCTGCAAGATTTTTGTAAGATTGCCTGAGACTGCGCCTTTGTTCAGCAATGCCTTTCAGGCGTTGGTAGCTACCTCATTTATTTGGGCGTAGACAGCTTCAGGATAATTTGTTTGATCTAAAGCAAAACGTCCTAAACCCAGAAGCATGTCTGCATCCCAATGTCTCTAAGGATCTTGTCCTGTGGCTAAATTGGCAGCTGCCTGACTATTTGCATATTCATAAATCAAGGACTTCCAGTCTAAATATTTCCTGGACGACAAACAAGCCTGAGCCACATTATTCCAGTCCCCAGGGGTGAGGTAATATCTGGCAAGCGCCTCAATTTGTGCAACCACAAAAGCTGCACCCACCCCATAAGTACGGACTGATTCTGCCAGTTGCTTAATTGTTTTGAAATCCACTGGCTCATGATACTGTTGCCCTTGGCCATCAGCAAAAACAGGGAAACTTAGACCAACTTTTTTCCAAACCACCGGACAGAATGAGGTACCTGGTTTAGCAGCCCTGGCGGGCTCCTTTTTCTCTGTATAATTAGGATTGAAAGGCGGAGCTGTTGGCACTTTCGGTTTTATTCTTTTTTTCACCGATACTCCCTTTTTCAATGGGTTGGCTCTATATGGCCAATCTGATTCATACCGATCCCTCTCATACCGAGCTGCCTCTTCTTCTAGGTCAGCTTCATCATCCTCACTAAGCTCCGAGCTACTGGAGTCAGAACTTGATAGACTTAGCAATAAGTCTTTTAAAGAGGGATATATTTTTGCTATTTCCTTTTCTTTATCACTGTTTCCTTTTCCTTTTGTATTTGTCTTTTCTCCCTTCTCTTTTCCTTTTTCCTTTTCACCCCTTTTCCTTCCTTTGCTCATACGTTCCTTATCTTCCTCTAACATGCTTTCTTGGTGTTCCATAAGAATTTTCTTATCTGCCTTAACTGCTTCTATCAAACAAAAGCAGAGGCCATAAATTACAAAAAATGAAACAACAACGATAAGAGCTACCCACACTGGGTCCACGGGCGAGAAAAACATATCCCCCCTTTTAACAGGGGATCAATTTGGGAGACTTACCTGTACCACTGTTCCCTGGCTAAAAAGTTCTGAATCCACATTGCCCTAGGGTCCCCTTATGAGACTCCAGTTGTTGCGCCCACTTCGGCCAGCAAGGAAGACACAACACGGTCGGATTCTTCTTAACAGCCTTTATTGCAGGAATGCCTCGATGCTGCTACAGGGGACACCGAGCACCCAGGGAGCACTACTTATATGCACCCTAGCATAGAAGAAGGCTCCGTGGCCCCCTGGGGTTGGTCAGTCTGCTGGCACCTAATTTGCATGCACCCGCTAGGGAGGGGTTGGCGCCAGATTGGGGCTGGCGCCTGCGCAGTGGTGTTGTTTACCACAAAGGCACACCAGAAACCAGCGCCATCCTAGAGTTGGCTTCCTACATTATATGAATCTCCCTGAAGCATTACCTTTTGTTTATGGTATAATCGTATTCTTATCCTTTTTTCCTAATCTATCGTGTCAGGAAATTTAACCCAGAATTTCTGTGGAGCCCACATTTGAAGAAACAGAGTTCTCTTTCAGGACTTTTTCAAACCTGCCCCCCCCCTAATATTATTTTTATGTTGTATCTAACCTGTATCTGCCATTGGAGGCAGAAGCCTTTCTTTCTGCCTCCCTCCAGTACATAGCAGCAGACTCCATCCATAAGCTGAGGCTCCCGATTTTTTTGTTTAAGGTTCTCCTGCTTTAGGCAACACATAACTCCTCCTCTCACAGAGAAACTGCATTTCACCTCATTCCTCCTGACACACACACAACACACACAATGCATACTCCTGCACACACACACAAAACCTCAATACCTTGTATGTAAATAAAAGTAATTCCTTATGTTAAAATGGAATTTCTAATATAGTCATTTGATTGTTATTCTTTTATCTTATATTGTTTACTCATTATTATTATTATTACTATTATTAAAGATGCCAGTTCATTTTTCTCAGTAAAGCAGAGAGAAAGGATGTGAACTTTGATGCAAGAGTAGGGTAGCAAGACCTAGGAAGGGATTTGGGAGAGCAAACCACAGTCAGAATTTATTACATTAAAATTGTCTTTCTAAAGAGGCAAAAAGAAAAGAGAAAATATGTATATTTCAAAAATGGGGTGGGGTCCTGCAGAAGTGTGAAGAATATTTGCATCCTTGCTGTAGTAGTTCTTCATGGTTCCTATCAATCATCCTCAGGCCTGGCTCCTTCACAATGGGCTTTGCTCTCCACTGTGTCTTGATCTCTTGTGAATTCTAGCATGAATAACTTGACATTTGCCCAAAGGAATAAGAGGCTAGCTTCTCCTTAACAGGTTCTGTGGAGATTTGAAGGCAAGAAGCCAGAAACCTTGGGCTCCAACACTCGTCTGTACAGATGGATCACCCAGAATGACATTCTAGGTAAGTATCAGGTCACAACTGCAATATGAGGAGTGGCCTGTCAGGAAGGTAAAAGTCAGCACTAAAGCATTTATGACAAATGTGATATAGTCTTCTCAAAAATGGATAAAGCGTTGAATGACTATTCTGTTAACTTTCAAGATGTTGAGAAACCATTTTGATTTCTGCTGTAATTATCTTTCAGGTATATTTAAATCACTTCATGTTTTACTCTCTCTCCTATTTCTATAACTTTACATCTGCCCTTTTCTCTACTGTAGGGTAATTTTAAATGCCAAGGAGATTGGATTTTTTCCATAATTGAGTCTTCATTTATTATGCTCACCCAAAACTGCACAGAAAGAGATGCTGCCTCATGTGACAAAATGTGCTCACTCTCATTGCTTTACCCTGAGCACACAAACCCTACTGCTTGGTCAAAGCCATCTGGGACAGTGACTTCACTGTTTCTTTAGGAGAGCATAGTCTCCTGAACCACAGCCTGAGCTTGCACCCCATGTTTTTCTCCACTGGAGGAGCTCTGCCTGATTTTTGTCCATCACAAAAAAATCCCACTTCCACTCTCCTCCCCATCTATGTGGACTTCACTTGAAGCTCTCCAAACTTGCCTTAAATTCTCACAGGAACAGTAATGTTATCTAGAGTACATTTTACCAAGTCTTGTCTTTATCCTCTGCCTCTCGTTTTGCTTCTCAGACCTACAGTTAATGCTTTCCTTTCTTTCCCGCACCTACTAGGTCATCCTAAAACCAGAGCTCTCATAACTCATGGTGGCACCAATGGCATCTATGAGGCGATCTACCATGGGATTACTGTGGTTGGCATTCCTTTGTTTGGAGACCAATTTGATAACATTGTTTGCTTGAAGACCAAAGGAGCAGATTAGACTGGATTTTCTCACAATGTCTGATATAGACTTGCATACTGCACTGAAGACAGTCACAAATGACCCTTCGTGAGTACTGTGATTTTGTGAAATTATTAGTAATCAAGAAAGGTTCTCTCAAAGGTAATAATACCTTTCCTCTACTCTTTAGTCTGATGGTGAAAAAAAAAAACAAAAACAAAACAAAACAGTAAGACTAAATGTAAAACTTATTTAACCATTATGGAAAGGGCTTAAAATATCAATTAAGACTGCAAACTACATCCATGACTTAATGAAGGAGAAGTTAGTTTAGTATACTTTGATGCTGGGAATTTTCTTCTCTTGCTAAATGAAAGGACACAATTTCCACAAGTAGGTTCAAATCAAGAAAAACTCAATATTTTTAAAACTCTTACTGTTTCTTTAAATAATCCTCACTTACTGCCCAAAGTAGAATTATATATATATATACATATATCAATATATTATGTTATTGTCAAATATGAATACATACAACTTACAGCTCTTTGAACATTTATAATGTCATTTTTATCAATGCTGATAAAATAGTCTTCTATTACAATAAACGATGTAACTTGAAACTCAGTCATTCACTTTCTATACAGAACTATCCTGCTGTCCAGTGGCAGGTTGCATAGGTTAGCTGACCTATCTGCTCCAACTCACTCTCTTCCCAGACACCAGTTACTGGTGGTCTGGCCCAGAACTTGTATAAAATCAAGCTCTGGTAGTTTCCACACAGTGGTGAGAAGGTGCAGTTCTTTCCTTTAAGGCAAAGTTTATGTGATTTAGTATAAATCCTTGAGGTTGTAAAGAAAGGATTTCATTCTTTATCATGGTTGAATAAATAAATATTCAATGATGTTTCCATACCACACTTTAGCTCATCTGTCTTCCAACAATGGACATTGAAGTCTGTTCCTCTACTTCTCATGGCCAGAGCTTCATAGACCATGAACACTAAGATATCTTTTGATATGTTGTTTACTCACTTTACAGAAGATAAACACTGTAGGGTAATTCTGTTTCCAATACGTTCAGCAAATCCATGTTCTTTTTGTAAATGGCCATGTTAAATTTCACTAAAACATCTGCTTATGTAAATAATAAATGCAACCCTTGAATATTGATCACACTGACATCCTGACATCAATCTGGGTTTACATTCTTTAATCAAACAATCGATGCTCACAGATTTTTTTAGTCTGACCTCTACACATACTACATGGGACATGCCATTCCACCCCCACCCAGAACCACAAGCAGATATAATTTGAAAAAAACAGGGGGAAAAAAAGGAGGTGATGAATTCCATTTTTTCCTCTCCCTTATCTTTACTATACTGGTGCCTCTGTAAGAACAATGTGTTGGATTTAGGCCATTGAGTATACTGGGCAAATTATAAAATAGCTGCAACCGAAGCTTATGTCATTTTTTTGAAGAAAATGTCCATTTCTCTTCGCTTACCATTTTTTATGCATTGATAATAGTTTATTTAGATTTCAAAGAAGTTTAACACCATTTCTTCTCAAGGGCATCGACATAATCACCTTCAAATGGCATTGAACGACCTCACTTGCAGTGCTTGGAATGCCTTATGAATACTTCCTATCCTAGAAAGAGTTATTTTCCCAAATGAGTTCTCATTTCCACTTGGATAGAAGTTCTCAAAAATGCCAACCTTCATGCAAACTTGCAAACATACACCAATCAAATCTACACTGCACCTAGTGCGCTACTACTGAATTTATAGAGTCTCATGATACTTTTCTCGAAACAATCATGGGATATATGCACTAAGAAATTAATTGATTTTCAGTGTTGGTGTCTTTAGCTATAAGGAGAATGCCATGCAGTTATCAAGAATTCACCATGATCAGCCAGTGAAGCCCCTGGACAGAACAGTCTTCTCGATTGAGTTTATCATGCATCACAAAGGAGCCAAACATCTGCGTGTGGCAGCCCATGACCTCAGCTGGGTCCAATACCACTCTCTGGATGTGCTTGGGTTCCTGCTAGCCTGTGTGCTGACTGTGATATTTATCCTCAAAAAGCATTGCCTCTTTTGTTGTCAGAGGTTGACTAAAGCTGGAAGGAAGAAGAAAGGGGAGTAGCTGACCTTGGGAAGACTGACACATGGACCTCTCCAGTGCATCACAATAAGGGAGGCAATGATGGTAGGGTCTGTCATCTTGTTACAAGATACTTTTTCAATAATTATGTATCAATCAAGATAGTTTTCACTCCCAGACATTTAACAAGTCTCTTGGAATTAGCACTTCAGCTAAAGATAAAACTGGAAAGGAAAAATAAATAAATAAAGTTAACACAATCAACAAGAGTACATCCAAAAATTATACAAATTCATTTCTGCAACATAAAAGTTAAACCAAAGAATGTTATGACTGAAGGGTTGGCTCCATGGTCTAACCATTTGTCAGACAAGACTTGCTCCTTGATTTGGGATGCCAGGAACTCATATGACAGCCATATCCAGTACCATCTGGTACTGCAGTATAAGAAAACCAAGAGATGTGAAACAGAGCCAGGACAATTATCTGAAGCTCTCAGGTCAACCAGCTGGATTTTCAGCAAGAAATATGTCAGAATGTGGAATTGAACTGAGCATGATGGCACATGTCTTTAATCCCAGCACTTGGGAGGTAGAGGCAGGTGGATTTCTGAGTTCGAGGCCAGCCTGGTCTACAGAGTGAGTTCCAGGACAGCCAGGGCTACACAGAGAAACCCTGCCTCAAAAAAGTAAAAAAAAAAAAAAAAAAAACAAACAAACAAAAAGCCCAGAATGTGGAATTGAAACATCACACTGGAGGGGGTGGTCTGACATCCCATATGTGTGCCATGGCATAACTGTGTCCCACTCACATATTAATAACCACAAGCATGTAAATATACACATATACATAGGATTTAAATACACACACACACCAAATATTTCCAGTGACTAACAGATTGTAGTTATGAGGTTACTGAAAAGCACACTCATATCTTTATGGTTTTGCAAGTACAGAACAAGATATAACTTCATTTATTGCAAACTTTACAGGGTGAATTTCTAGGTTACACTGTTCAGTACTGGAGCTGTGTGAAACCCCTAGGAGACCAACACTGTTGCAGTCTCATGTTGTACACTGAGCTTCTGAATGACCTCTTCCATAAAAGACCTACCAAGATTGTACTTGGAGATGGAGAGATAGCTCCACGGTTACTAACTCTAGCTCCCCTTCCAGAGAACTCTTATTATATTCCCACCCCCACATGGTGATGACTCAGGACTACCAGTAACTCAAGTGTCTTAGGATCTTCCACCCTATTCTGGCCTCTGTTGGTCCTGCATTCATGTGGTCAAGAGACACATGCAAAAGAAGACCACATACACATGAAACAAAATTAAGGATTAAACAAAATTTTTGATTCTGTTAAATGAGTTCTGTTTCCTTTCAACCCTTTAGAAAGAATAATGAGATTCCTTCATTCTTATAGTTAGCCATTGCAAACAGATCTAAGATTTCAATTTGTTTTGATAATACAGAACAAAGAGTCTAAGTAAGTAGTTCTTGCACAATTGCAAGGTGTCTGTGTGTCATGTGTGCTCCTTTTACAAAAAAAAAAAAATGTAATTTTCCTGTGCTCTTTATGGCTATGCAGTCGCTTTAATATTTCTATAGAAGATGTGTTAACATAATAATTAGGGCTTGTAAGGTGGCTGAGTGTTTGAGACCACTTTCTCCTCCAGAATGAGGACTAAGATCAAGTTTCCATTATAACTGTGGAAACCAAGCATCCTTTTGAATGACTACATCATAAGTTCTGGGGGTGGGCAAGGTAAAAACAGGTTGTACACTGGCTTCTGAATACCCTCTTCCTTAAAGGACCTACCTTAAAGGATTTGGGGCTGGGGAGATGACTCAGAAGTTGCTCACTGGGTCCTCTTTTAAAGAACCAATATTCCATTCGGACTCCTGTATGTGATTACTCAGGACCTGCAGTAACTCACCTGTTACTGTGGGATCTGACTCCTTCATCAGACCTCTGTTGGCACTGCACTCATTTGATGCAGAGACATGAGTAAAAGAAGCCCACATACACATAAAATAAAACTAAGGATTAAAGACAAGATTTGGTTTCAGGAAATGAACTCTTGCTACAGACTGGCCTCAGTCTGGCCCTCGATCCACAGTGGAATCAGGGTTCCGGTACATGTGGGCAGGGAGTTGGTAAAAAGTGTGACAAACAGACACAAAAACAAGGGAGTCTGCTGTATCTGAATGTAATTTCTCAAAAGCAAGCACCAGACTTATAATACAGAAGAAAAACAAGAAAGCTAGGCAAATACATCCGCCGAGGTACATCGAGATTCATAATGATTCTTTACACAAAACAAAGAAAATGCATACATAAAAAGCTAGGAGACGCCAGGCAGTGTTTACAACTGAGATAGGAACAGCCCTTACTTAATATCAGCTAAACATAGAAGCCAGGTGAATGGTCTGATGCAATGCTAGTCTATTGTTAAACCCACCACTAGGGGTCCCTTAGTAAATACTTGATTATGCTATTTCCCTGGGCCTAGTGAAAAACATGCACCAGGGGAATTCCATTCTACTAACCCTTTCATGAATAATACTTCAGTTCCTCCTGAAACCACAACCCACCTTCTTTTTGGCCATTGTAAATTCTTGTGTATGTGAATAACTCAGCTATTGTTCTAAGCACTTACTATATAGACTAGCTCTGAGATTTTTAGCTCTATTCAGGTAAATTGTAATGCCGGATTTGTTTCACTGTCTCTCTTTCAATACTAGAGGTAAATTTGAATGTTACTGAATAGGTAACATTCTTACTGAATTCCAAGCTCAGGGTCCACTCAAGGACTGCCTAGGACATTGGAACACAAGTGGGGGCTAATCTAACTTAGCTATATGTCAAAATCATTCCTTGAAGGCACTTATAATAAAACTATACTGAAAGAAAGCACACAGATCAATACACCTGACTAGCACAGGGACAGGTTTGGAGCATTCGTGCTATGGGAATGCCAAGGTTCCAGAAGGCTAAGTATCCGTGAAATTCTTTACCTCGGGACTACATCCAGGCTTTTAGGCCTGTCACGCTGACTTCACTGGAGTGGATGTGACAAATTCTATTTCCTTTCAACCCTTTAAAAAGAATAATGAGATTCCGTCCTTTTCATAATCAGCCTTTGGGAACAGATGTAAGATTTCAATTTATGTTTTGATAACACAGAATAAAGACTCAAAATAAGTTGTTCGAACACAAGTGCAGTATTGTGTACGTGTGTGGTAAGTGTGTGTTTCTTTTTATAAGACAAAATATACTTTACCTATGTTCTTTACATTTATGCTCTGACTTTAATATTTCATTAGAAGATATTTTGAAATTATAATTATGGCTGGAAAAATGCCTGAGTGATTAACAGTGCTTGATCTGCCAGAATGAGAACTGGGAAAAAAATTTCCATCACAAGTGTAGAAACAAAGTATGATTAGAAGTGATTACTCCATAAGCCCTTGGGGGGAGAGTGAAGAAAGATAGAGCAATAATTTAGGCTGTAAGTATCCTGAGAGAAGTGGCAAAGTTCAGGTTCAGTGATATGTCCTTCCTCATATGAATATGACAGAGTATGAGAAAGCAGGTAGAACAATGGGCACCCTGTGTCTTCTGCATTACTCAAGGGCATTACTCACACATACAAAACAGACTCTCAAAGTCATACATAAAATATACATAGGCATAATATGTATGGAACCACATACACAAAGAGAATGGGAGAGATATAATGTCATTAATCCATAATCTATAATTACCTATAATCATCAAATGTCTGTAACTGTATAATAATTTCATGTATAATTCAATCAATACTTGTTATATTATATAGTATATATTATTATTAAAAAATTGTGGAAAAACAGGATAGACAACACATTTGGCTTGGATCCAGGTAGACTACCTAGCCCAGCCCTGATACATTAAGAAGATCACAGTATATTCTCAGACCTGATCCTCCTACTTCCTAGCAACTCTTCCAGTACCATTTCTACCCTGTACAACTCACTGCCATTCTTAGCCAAAACCAGGATAACCACTGTTTCTTCCTCTGTGGCCCTTTAGAGAACCTGCCTCCCAATCATGATTCAGAGAAATTAATCATCAGTTCCTTTCCCCTTCTCATAGTCTGTCACACACATCATGGAGTTGCCCTGTCTACCTGCCTTGAGAGGCATCCTTCATAGGTTTACATGTCAGAATCCAGGGCTCCTGGGTTACTGTGCCTTCCAGTTCCTAAGAAACTAAGACCCTCACTCAGGCAGTGAAGAATTCAGGCCTCCTTGTATTTCTCTGTATTTCTTAGAAGTCAGTGAAACATATAAACTGGACAGGATACATTTGTCTTTGGACATTAATCTTCTCTATCCTGTATAGCTTGCAAATGTCATTGTGTCCTGACAACTGCTGTTATAGTTAACGTAGTAGTCAACATTATATACTATTTCTGATAAAAGTATAAAAAGTCTGAGTGCTCAAATTTCTCTCAGCCAAAGTCTTCCTGAGTCCCTTCCACTCAGATCTGGTTAAAATTTATGTCTCATCGGTCATATCAGGTACCTATGTCCTGGTAAGTAAGAGCAGGTATTTACAATGCATCCTACCTACTGCATCTCTGGCTGTTTGGTCTTAATGCAAAGATTCCTCCAGAATTAGTGATCCAATTCACAGTTCAGACTATGAACCCTAAAATACAGGGTAACCCCAAGATGGGAATCAAACATGGTTCACCTGGGCTACAACTAGTCTAACTGGGACACCAGAAAGCCAACACCTGAGTTCCCACTCATCAAAAGGATGATAAAACATCTATACCGAGAAACTACACAAACATCATAAGACCAGATATCAAGAGCACAGCACAAAAATTACAAACTCAGACTATCAAGGCAACTTCTCCAAAAGTCAGCAATCTCTCATAACATGCCATAAGGAAACAGTTAACTAAAATACAGGACTGGGATTTCCAAATATCAATTATGGATATGTTCAAGGATCTTAATAGTAATATGAATAAATGAAAGACTGAAAACACAAAAAGTTGAATGAATTGAAAAAAAATTGCTGAGGAACTCTACCTCCTACCATATACAAACATTCATTTAAAATTCTTTATGAAGGAATGGTGAAAATTATAAACAGAAGATGATGATAAAGGTGTGCAAATATGTTTGCTACTAAACTTGAAAATTAGTCTTTGTTTGACTGCAGAAGCAGAAGAAGATATGCAAACCTTCTTACACTGAACTCATAAAACTTAAAAATTCTCTAGAAGCAGTCATTAATAGTCTCCCAACCAAAAAAAGCCCAGGACCAGATGGGTTTAGTGCAGAGTTATGTCAGACCTTCAAAGAAGATCTAATTCCAGTTCTCAAACTATTCCACAAAATAGAAACAGAAGGTACTCTACCCAATTCATTCTATGAAGCCACAATTACTCTGATACCTAAACCACAGAAATAGCCAAAAAAGAAAACTTCAGACCAATTTCCCTTATGAATATCGATGCAAAAATACTCAATAAAATTCTCGCTAACCGAATCCAAGAACACATCAAAACAATCATCCATCCTGACCAAGTAGGTTTCATTCCAGTGATGCAGATATGGTTTAATATATGGAAATCCATCAATGTAATCCATTATACAAACAAACTCAAAGACAAAAACCACATGATCATCTCGTTAGATGCTGAGAAAGCATTTGACAAAATCCAACACCCATTCATGATAAAAGTCTTGGAATGATCAGCAATTCAAGGCCCATACTTAAACATGATAAAAGCAATCTACAGCAAACCAGTAGCCAACATCAAAGTAAATGGTGAGAAGCTGGAAGCAATCCCACTCTATCAGGGACTAGATAAGGCTGCTCACATTCTCCCTAGCTATTCAATATTGTACTTGAAGTCCTAGCCAGAGCAATTTGACAACAAAAGGAGATCAAGGGGATACAAATTGGAAAGGAAGAAGTCAAAATATCACTTTTTGCAGATGATATGATAGTATATATAACTGACCCTAAAAATTCCACCAGAGAACTCCTAAGCCTGATAAACAGGTTCAGTGAAGTAGTTGGACATAACATTAACTCAAACAAGTCACTGGCCTTTCTGTACACAAAGGATAAACAGGTTGAGAAAGAAATTAGGGAAACAACACCCTTCTCAATAGTCACAAATAATATAAAATACCTTGGCGTGACTCTAACTAAGGAAGTGAAAGATCTGTATGATTTAAAAACTTCAAGTCTCTAAAGAAAGAAATTAAAGAAGATCTCAGAAGATGGAAAGATCACCCATGCTCATGGATTGGCAGGACCAATATAGTAAATATGGCTATCTTGCCAAAAGCAATCTACAGATTCAATGCAATCCCCATCAAAATTCCAACTCAATTCTTCAACGAATTGGAAAGGGCAATCTCCAAATTCATCTGGAATAACAAAAAACCTAGGATAGCAAAAACTCTTCTCAATGATAAATGAACCTCTGGTAAATTCACCATGCCTGACCTAAAGCTGTACTATAGAGCAACTGTGATAAAAACTGCATGGTACTGATATAGCGACAGACAAGTAGACCAATGGAATAGAATTGAAGACCCAGAAATAAGCCAACACACCTATGGTCACTTGATCTTTGACAAGGGAGCTTGTCATTCAGTGGAAAAAAGACAGCATTTTCAATAAATGGTGCTGGCACAACTGGCAGTTATCATGTAGAAGAATGAGAATTGACCATTCCTATCTCCTTGTACTAAGGTCAAATCTAAGTAGATTAAGGAGCTCCACATAAAACCAGAGACACTGAAACTTATAGAGGAGAAAGTGGGGGAAAGCCTAAAAATATGGGCACAGGGGAAACATTCCTGAATAGAACAGCAATGGCTTGTGCTGTAAGATCGAGAATCAACAAATGGGACTTCATAAAATTGCAAAGTTTCTGTAAGACAAAAATGCCACCAACAGATTGGAAAAGGATCTTTACCTATCCTAAATCAGATAGGGGATTAATGTCCAATATATATAAAGAACTAAAGAAGGTGGACTCCAGAAAACCAAATAACCCCATTAAAAAATGGGGCAAAGAGCTGAACAAAGAATTCTCACCTGAGGAATACTGAATGGCTGAGAAGCACCTGAAAAAATGTTCAGCATCCTTAATCATCAGGGAAATGCAAATCAAAACAACCCTGAGATTCCACCTCATAGCAGTCAGAATGGCTAAGATCAAAAATTCAGGTGACAGCAGATGCTGGCAAGGATGTGGAGGAAGAGGAACACTCCTCCATTGTTGGTGGGATTGCAAGCTTGTACAACCACTCTGGATATCAGTCTGGCAGTTCCTCAAAAAATTGGACATAGTACTACCAGAGGATCCTGCAATACCTCTCCTGGGCATATATCCAGAAGATGTTCCAACTGGTAATAAGGACACATGCTCCACTATGTTCATAGCAGCCTTATTTATAATAGCCAGAAGCTGGAAAGAACCCAGATGCCCCTCAACAGAGGAATGGATACAGAAAATGTGGTACATTTACACAATGGAGTACTACTCAGCTATTAAAAACAATGAATTTATGAAATTCCTAGGCAAATGGATGGACCTGGAGGGCATCATCCTGAGTGAGATAACTCAATCACAAAAGAACTCACATGATATGTACTCGCTGATAGTGGATATTAGCCCAGAAACTTAGGATACCCAAGATATAAGATACAATTTGCTAAATGCATGAAACTCAAGAAGAACGAAGACCAAAGGGACACTTTGCCCCTTCTTAGAATTGGGAACAAAACAGCCATGGAAGGAGTTACAGAGACAAAGTTTGGAGCTGTGACGAAAGGATGGACCATCTAGAGACTGCCATATCCGGGGATCCATCTCATAATCAGCTTTCAAACGCTGACACCATTGCATACACTAGCAAGATTTTGCTGAAAGGACCCAGATATAGCGGTCTCTTGTGAGACTATGCTGGGGCCTAGCAAACACAAAAGTGGATGCTCACAGTCAGCTATTGGTTGGATCACAGGGCCCCCAATTGAGGAGCTAGAGAAAGTACCCAAGGAGCTGGGGGGGTCTGCACCCTATAGGTGAAATAACATTATGAACTAACCAGTACCCCAAAGCTCTTGACTCTAGCTGCATTTGTATCAAAAAATGGCCTAATAGGCCCTCACTGGAAAGAGGAGGCCCATTGGACTTGAAAACTTTATATGCCTCAGTACAGGGGAACGCCAGAGCCAAGAAATAGGAATGGATGGGTGGGGGAGTGGGTGTGTGAGGGTGTAGGGGACTTTTGCAATAGCATTGGAAATGTAAACAAAATAAACACCTAATAGTAAAAAGAAAAATTAAAATTTCTCTGGATCAAAATACACCATTGCAAGTACTAAAAAGACAACCCAAGAAGCTGACTGCCATGTCTACATCACCTGTCCCCAAAACATGTACTCAAGCATTGCACAAGGAAAGGCCATAGCTACATAATATGGATAGAAGCTAAGGAACACATAATGTGACTGTGTATCAAAAACCTCAATTCCCACCAAAATTTACTCAGCCATCAAATATGGATAGACTGTCTGAGTAGACAACTTCCCTGAAAGAGCTAAAGGTAGCTAATACACATGCAGAGTATGTTCAACGACATTACTCTAAATAACATTCAGGCTCAGTTCAAAACAACTGTAAACCACGATGAGATGAGGCTTCCTCCTCTTACCTGGATATAATCAAGAGAGAAGTAACAGAGACCTAGGGTGGGACATCAGGATAGTGCTGCACTGTGTGTGGAATGACAACCCATGCAGCTGCCTGGAAACAGTGGAAACAGTCTGCCACTTCCTCAGATTGTAAGGATCCAGAGCACTGGGCTCAAGTAGTTAAACATCAAAAGAAGTGAAAGCAGATTCACATGAAACTCTTACAGGGAAGGGAAAGCAGACAGACAAGCAGCAGGCAGGACAGATTCTGTTTCCACTGCCCTCCTCCTGGAGCTTGAGAAATCTCACAAAGACAAGCAGCCAAGAAGTCTCCACCCATGCTTGCTGCTGGCTGAGCTCCAGGGCTCCATGTTGAGCTCTCACTTTCAGGATCAAGCTGCTTTGGACAGGACCAAGTAACTAACTCCTGGTGTGTTTGCTGCCAATTCCGAAGGAATTCTGTCATCTTGCTCCGTGAATTTCCCACTTTGGCGCTCCCAGAGAACACACTTCAAGGTAAACTCGGTTTCCCCCAAGAGCTTGGTGATGCCTGAACCCATCCTCTTTCCCTCTCTCAGAGCTCTCAACTTTGCACTCTAATGCTGAGCCCTCAGAGGAGCTCTGGATTTGCTTGGTGCTGTGTAGAACACCGCTGGGGGAGCATAAGCAAAGGGGTACCCTGGTTTCTATTACTGATACTTTGTCTGAATGAGGGAATAATGAAAAGAAAGGATTAATTTCTTGGTGATGTCTGATAGAGATTAGTGGATTAAGGAAAGAATTGACCTCAAACCATAGAACAGGACAAAATATGGTACATGAATATTAATTTAAAACAATCAGTAATAGACAAATATTGAGAACAGAGCTAACATCAATAATTAGAAATGAGTGTGGTCTTTCTATGTTATATAATAGGATTTAACAGCAACATAAAACAAATACAGTTACCTATGGTAACATGACCAAATCCAGTCACAAAGTAACACCCAGTTTATACCAGTTACAGGAAAAGTTCAGAATTACAAAACATAAGTTTTACATGGCTTGGAGGTCAGTCTGTGTGTCCCAACAAACCAGGTCACACACAAATATCATCTACCTCAATTAGCACAGCAAAAGAGCCAAATTAATTGTGAAGTGCTAAAAAAGAAGACTTTTAAAGTGTTATCATTTGAGGAAGAGAGACCAAAATAAAACAAAAAACAAAAAGTCACCCCTTCCCAACTCCATCTTTGGGATTCTGACAAGTCATATGCACAGCTAATCTTTCCAGGAATGGCATGATCCCTTGGCCACCATTAACTTAGCTTCCAGTCTCCAGAAATGTTAGCCTCCCCTAGCTTGTAAATGGGCCTCCTGGAAACAAATTCCTCCTCTGGGTTTCCCCATAAATCAAACAGTTCTTCTCCTAGCAGACCATCAAAAGGAAAATGCTGTCAATTGCCCGACAGCCAAGGAGGGAAACAGAAGTGTCTGCTTATCGCTTCACTCCTGCCAGGCTGACAGGTTACAAGGAAGCAGATTAACATAGGGTAGAGTTGGATCCAATGGAAAGGCTAAAAGAACAGGGCTTCTATCTAGAATACAATCTGCTCCAACTATAATTATAGTGTGTATAATTCTGAGATTATACTATGGACTTCTTAGCTATATATTAAAATGATTAAATGGTATGGTAAATGACTGATGGTGTTAATGTTCATATTACAGAACAATGAAATATAGTGTTTGAAAAATGTGACTCTAGAGTTATAGCTTAAATTCAGGTTCTTTATCAAGGAGCTTACATTAGAAGGAGACAGTGAGCTACAGCAAGAACAAGAAACAGACAGAATCAAAGCTAGAGAAAGACAGAGACAGAAACAGAAACAGAGAAAGACACAGAGGCAGAGAGACAGAGAGGGAGAGAGGGAGAGAGGGAGGGAGGAAGACAGAGAGGGGAAGAGGGAGGGAGGGAGACAGACAGGGAAGAAGGGAAAGAGAAAGAGAAAGAGAGATCTGACTTTCCAGTGTTATTAAGTACTGGACACATCCAAGGTCATCAAGAACAATGGGTCATTGCCCATATTCACATCTGGTTTTGGTACTTGCCACTCAGAGGCTGTGACTACATCATCCCCATTTGCTGAAAAGTACAAGTTATATTTTAATTAACTGAATATTAATTATTCTTTCTATTTCTTCAAGACCTGAAAGATCACCTCTTGAGAGGAAGCTATGAAGTTAACCAAGATGCCTATGAAAATGACAGTAGCCCTGATCCTGATGCATCTGAGCATCTTCATTGGATCTGGGACTGGTGGGAAGGTGCTGGTGTGGCCAGTGGAGTTCAGCCACTGGCTCAACTTAAAGATAATCCTAAATGAGCTTGTGAAGAAGGGTCATGGAGTGGTTGTACTGAGACCTTCAGTTTTCCTTTCTTATGAGATTAACAATACATCTTCTATTGAATTTGAGACATATCCTGCATCATATTCCAGGGCTGATGTAGAGGATCTTTTCATGGACTCCATCACTAAGAGCATTTACGAGCTGCCAAAGCAGTCACCTTGGGGATATATTTTAATGTTGCAAAAAATGATTGTAACAAATACAAAATATTTTGAGAGCCTCTGCAAAGATGTAGTTTTTAATGAAGAACTCATGACAAAGCTACAAAAGTCTAGTTTTGATGTCATCCTGGCAGATCCCTTCATACCCTGTGGTGACCTGCTGGCCGAGATCCTCAAGATCCCCCTTGTATACAGTCTTCGCTACTCTCCTGGCTCCATTTATGAGAAGTACAGTGGTGGACTCCCACTGCCTCCTTCCTATGTACCTGCTGCCATGTCAGGACTGAGGGACAGGATGACTTTCATGGAGAGGCTGAGAAATGTCATCTATGTGCTGTGCTTTGACTTTTGGTTCCAAACATTTTATGAGAACTGGAATCAGCTTTACAGTAAAGTATTAGGTAAGTGTCCTGTTCAGGTGTGATGGTTTGCATTCTCAAATTACTGTCATTAAAGCTGACCTTGACAGAGCAGGATTGACAGTATAGGATTTGTCCTTCTTAAATAAAATGGTGGCAACCCTGTGAAATTACCTGCCAAATTCGAAGCATTGCAGAAAGGTTTATGTTGCAATGTCAGTTGCAAAGCCATAACTATGACTTGTACAAGACACTTCTGAAAGGCACATGCTTACAAAACAAAGCTTTGAGAACTTTTCTAAGAAATGATTATGCACAATACACTTTCCCTCATGCTTTCCAACAGCACTCTTACCTGGCAGGTGTCATCACCATCACCATCACCATCAACACCATCATCACCATCACCACCATCACCACCATCATTATTTTTACTGCCATTGCGATTATTGTCACAAGTATGAACATGAACACTAGAGTCATGCATGGGAGGCTGGTGCTCTGTGTTGCATATGTGGAAGAAAGATTGAACTTGGAAGAGTTTTTACTTCCATCTCTGTGTGGATTCTCAGAACAATTCACATGTTAAGCTTTGTATGGGAACTGAACTGAATTCCTTAAAGTCACATGGTAAACACCTTTACCTTCTTATCCATTGTACAAGCCCCTAAAACAGTGACTTTAAACAACCTCACAGTCTTCATGATTTTGATACTACACTGAGGACTGTACATATTTCTAGCATATGTATAAAATCATTGAGGACTTTTTATGTAAATAAATTTTCTCATTTATGGTTTAAAAGATCTTCCCTTTTAACCTACTAAATTTCTGCATAGCTGTGCATATGCTATCTCTTCTCTATACACAGAAAATATGTGAATTCAAACAGTGGGAGAATCTAGTTTACTTATTGAAGTGGGTTGAAATTGTGTTTTAAATGGATACCTTTGAAATATAGACACGTTGGAGACTACCTGCAGTGTTTTCAAATGTGCATAGTGAACACACCTCTCTAACCACATTTTAAGGCATGTGTCCTTATTATCAGTAAATGAATTTATATATACCGAATATTGCACATTCAGTCATGAATCAAGAGTAATATCAAAGAACTCAGGCATAATCAAACTTCTCTTTGGCGTCAGCCAGTATTACATAGTAAGACCCCGTCTCCCTAAAATCCTAAAACAGAAAGCCCTTAAATGTTTGCACTGGGCTGGGGTGTACACACCTTCCATCTCTGCAGTTGAGGTGAGGAGGAAAAGGATCTAGCTTTCAGGGTCCACTGTAGCTTCATTAGTGACTGAGGAACCACTCTAGGCTGCATCCAACTGTCTCAAAACCAGACAGCACCACACTCTTAGTTAATTAATAAGAGCACACATCAGGGTTCCAGCTGTTTCATAGGACATATTACATCTAGAGTTAAAGGGAAAGGTGTTTCCCTGAGTTAGTACTCCTAGATAATGGCATTTGGGTTGTATTTCCATGGCATAGCTCAATATTTAGTGATTGTGAATTACCAAGATGGTGTCTTCTCACAGCCACTCCCAAAATAACTTTATATATCTCTATACATAAGTATAAGAAGCATACATACTACAAATTTTTCAACACACACACACTTTTTGATATATATCAAAGACACACACTTGTAAGTGTCTCTGGCTACATTATCAAATGTGCTTCCAGAAGGCTACCTGGCATAGTCATGTTCACCTGATATTTGTCACATCTGCTGATTTCTCTTCAGGAAAACCCACGACACTCTTAGAGACTATGGCAAAGGCAGACATATGGCTCATTAGGACCTACTGGGATTTGGAATTTCCTCATCCTGTCTTACCAAATTTTGATTTTGTTGGTGGCCTCCACTGCAGACCTGCCAAGCCCCTGCGTAAGGTAAATATATTCCCATTTTCTTGCTTCTGATATCTTGCATTTGGAACATGAATAATTATATTTTATTCCTTCAGATTCTTTGTGTCACATTCAGAACATCACAGGAATTTAGGTAAATACAACAACCAGCAGAAAGGCCTGAATCTGTTCCATTACAGGAGTCTGCCTGTAAGGAGTCTGTCCTTTAAGGACCCTGTGGACTTCTAAGGACAGTGACAGAAAAGATATTAGTGAACACAGAGAAACTATTGGTGATTCAAGCAGCCCATACAGGAAGTAACAGGTCCACCCTGTGGATAAGCACACAGAGAGTATACAGGGAAACACAGTGTGCACAGGCTCACCCAGGAGCACCAAGTGTTCTACCTTCCAGAGTTGCTATGAGCAAATAACAGGACTGTTTGAATGTTACAGTGAGAGAAGACCACTTTGAGTTGCAGTAAAAGAGAAGTTAAGATATGGCGCAAAATAAGATGCACAGCTTTGCTCATTTAAGAAAGCTCATTATCACCGGGCGGTGGAGGCACATGCCTTTAATCCCAGCACTTGGGAGGCAGAGGCAGGCGGATGTCTGAGTTCGAGGCCAGCCTGGTCTACAGAGTGAGTTCCAGGACAACCAAGGTTACACATAGAAAGAACAAAACTTCTAGGCATATATCCAGAAGATGTCCCAACCGGTAAGAAGGACACATGCTCCACTATGTTCATAGCAGCCCTATTTATAATAGCCAGAAGCTGGAAAGAACCCAGATGTCCCTCAACAGAGGAATGGATACAGAAATTATGGTACATTTACACAATGGAATACTACTCAGCTATTAAAAAGAATGAATTTATGAAATTCCTAGCCAAATGGATGGACCTCGAGGGCATCATCTTGAGTGAAGTAACACAATCACAAAAGAACTCACACAATATGTATTCACTGATAAGTGGATATTAGCCCAAAACTTAGGATACCCAAGATATAAGATACAATTTGCTAAACGCATGAAACTCAAGAAGAATGAAGACCGAAGTGTGGACACTGTGCCCCTTCTTAGAATTGGGAACAAAACACCCAGGGAAGGAGTTACAGAGACAAAGTTCGTAGCTGTGATGAAAGGATGGACGATCTAGAGACTGCCATATCCAGAGATCCATCCTATAATCAGCTTCCAAATGCTGACACCATTGCATACACTAGCAAGATTTTGCTGAAAGTACCCAGATATAGCTCTCTCTTGTGAAATTATGCTGGGGCCAAACAAACACAGAAGTGGATGCTCACTGTCAGCTATTGGATGGATCACAGGGCTCCCAATGGAGAAGCTAGAGAAAGTACCCAAGGAGCTAAAGGGATCTGCAACCCTATAGTTGGAACAACATGATGAACTAACCAGTACCCCGGAGCTCTTGTCTCTAGCTGCATATGTATCGAAAGATGGCCTAGTCGGCCATCACTGGAAAGAGAGGCCCATTGGACTTGCAAACTTTATATGCCCCAATATAGGGGAATGCCAGGGCCAAAAGAATGGGAATGGGTGGGTAGGGAAGTGGGGGGCACTATGGGGGACTTTTGGGATAGCATTGGAAATGTAACTGAGGAAAATATGTAATAAAATTATTAAAAATTAAAAAAAAGAAAGAACAAAAAAAGCTCATTATCTCCCAGGTCTCTAAAACCCACTTGTAGTGTTAATGTCTGTCAATGAGTTCTGTAAGCACAGAGGATGCCATTTCCCTGCAGGGACAGATTTACTTTACTTCTACAAGGACAGCAACCTCATTTGATGTTACACCAAAAGATGACATGCTTTTTTTCTAATCCAGGTGGCATGTGTATAGTTGCAGAGAACTTGAAAATCACAGGGATGATTCCTAAGTTCTTTACAGGCCAGCAATGTTTACAGGAGACTCCATCTTTACTGTAAGGGAATGGCAATGCCAACAGGAGAAGGAGGAGGGAGGTACAGAGTGAGGGCATGAAGGGTGTGCTGAGGCTGAAGTCAGTAGGGTGAGCTGGACCAACATGCCCTGTGCTGTTGAAAGGAAACAGAAGGCAGGGTGTGGGAGGGAAGCCAGGGGATATTTAGGATTAATGAAGAGTGGATTGAGGTTACAGAAACAAGTTTTCAGCCCTAGTCCATAACTGTTGATTCCTTTTGTCCTTTGTAGTGGGAATTGTTGTTACTCAGAACCAACTGTTTCATATTACTAGATACTCAAATAGTTCTGTGCAGTTGAAACAATACATATTTTACAATACAAAGTATATCAACCATACACACAAAAATGCACACTTTTAAATTGACTCTGTATTTAAGAATAGCTTAAAGAGAAATATGGAGTGTTCTCAAACTAAAGAACTGATAATTCTTCAATAGATGGAATGTACTGTTTACCTTGATTTGATCATCCATCATGAAAATGAAAACAAATTTCATGAACTTATTAGGTGTCTGAGAGGATGAAATTCTTTTAAAAATTAGAAATAATTTCAAGGTCCATGAATTCCATTCCTGATTCTGCATGTAGAGGAACTGAATGAAGGTTCTCAATGGCACAGTAATTTAAGGATGATCAGAGCGTTACTCTTCCTCAAGGAAGAGGGGTGGACTGCATGAGAAGGGCCCCCATAGGCTCATATTTGAATGCTTGGTTCCCAGTTGGTGAACTACTTAAGAAGGATTAGGAAATATAGCTTTGTTAAAGAAAATATGTCACTGAAGATAGGCTTTAAGGTTTCAAAAGACTAAGCCATTCCTGGTCTCGTTCTCTCTATCTGCAACATATGAGTTAGGTTGAGATCTGGGCTTTTATTCCAGTGACATTGCCTGTCTTCCTACCATGGTACTAACCAATAATAAGTTATTAGTTTAAATCTCTAAAACTGTGAGCAAGCCTCAAATTAAATACTTTCTTTTATAGGTTATGTCGATTATGCTGTTCTGACCCAGTGATAAATGAGTATATAAGAGAGAGGGAAGCAAAAGAGCTTAATATTTTAATAATATTAAATGTTAATAAATAAATGTTAATAAATGAATATATAACTGTATGTGTGTGTTTATATATGTATATATTTAAATATTTATGTATTCATTTATGTGAATATACATATATTTACATATAGCCCATTTATATGTGTAAATATACATATACATAGGTATATATGTGTCTCTGTGTGTGTATGTATATATATATATATATATATATAGTATATATGTATATGTGTGTGTACAAGTACAAAGAAATATCCAAACCTTTAAAACCTAGGGTCTACAGACATATGGCATGACCTTCATAAGAGTACAGTAAATAAACTGAGCTAGCAAACAAAAAAAAGAAAGAAAATAAAAATATCTTATATAAACAATGTACACTAGTTGAAATTATAGAAAGAAAAAGCAGAGCTGGGCAGTGGTGGCACATGCCTTTATTCCAGCACTTGGGAGGCAGAGGCATGCAGATTTTTCAGTTTAAGGCCAGCCTGGTGGAGGACAGCCCGGGCTACATAGAGAAATCCTGTCTCAAAAGAGAGAGAGAGAGAGAGAGAGAGAGAGAGAGAGAGAGAGAGAGAGAGAGAGAGAGAGAGAGAGAGAGAGAAGGACGGAAGGAAGGAAGGAAGGAAGGAAGGAAGGAAGGAAGGAAGGAAGGAAGGAAGGAAGGAAGGAAGGAAGGAAGGAAGGAAGGAAGAAAAAGAAAAACCAGATGTTTGGCAGCCAAACTAACAAGGAGGAAGAAGAAGAACTTTGGATTTAATTTCTAAAACTTGTCGGCCATCAGTGGAAAGGGGGGCCCATTGGTCGTGCAAACTTTATATGCCTCAGTACAGGGGAATGACAGGGCCAAGAAGTGGGAGTGGGTGGGTGGGGGAGTGGGTGGAGGAGCATGTGGGGGACTTTTGGGATAGCATTGGAAATGTAAATGAAATAAATACCCAATAAAAATTTAAATAAATAAATAAACGTATATGTATAAAAGAAACTCTTGTCTTTCAAGATGAAGATAACCCAAGGTAATTTGTATGACTACGATAACTGTATCCTGTGTACCAATTGTACATCTTATACATGGATGTGACACTATTCTGAACATTTCTGAAAGTTTGTGGTATATTTCTTTTGATGTAGGTGTCTGGTTTTTTTGCAGGTTGCTTGGTGCTGATGCTCTTTGTGACAGTCTAATATTTCATTAACAGGACATAGAAGACTTTGTCCAGTCATCTGGAGAACATGGTGTTGTGGTGTTTTCCCTGGGGTCCATGGTGGGTAGCCTAACAGAAGAAAGAGCCAATGTGATTGCAGCAGGCCTTGCCCAGATTCCACAGAAGGTGAGTTACAATGATGTATCAGAGATACAGCCTCACTGAGATGGTCATATGCTCTTCTAGATCTCCATGCAGATGCCTACTGTGGGAAATTGAAGTTGTCCTGATGACACCAACACACATTTCCAATATGTATGGACACATACACACACACACACACACACACACACCATAATCAGAATCTATTACATTAAAATTGTCTTTTTAAAGAGGCAACATAGGAAAGAGTAAATATGTATATTTCAAAAATGGGGTTGAATCATGCTGAAGTGTGAAGAGTATTTGCATCCTTGCTGTAGTAGTTCCTTATGGTTCCTATCAATCAACCTCAGGCCTGGCTCCTTCACAATGGGCTTTGCTCTCCACTGTGTCTTGATCTCTTGTGAATTCTAGCATGAATAACTTGACATTTGCCCAAAGGAATAAGAGGCTAGCTTCTCCTTAACAGGTTCTGTGGAGATTTGAAGGCAAGAAGCCAGAAACCTTGGGCTCCAACACTCGTCTGTACAGATGGATCCCCCAGAATGACCTTCTAGGTAAGTATCAGGTCACAACTGCAATATGAGGAGTGGCCTGTCAGGAAGGTAAAAGTCAGCACTAAAGCATTTATGACAAATGTGATATAGTCTTCTCAAAAATGGATAAAGCGTTGAATGACTATTCTGTTAACTTTCAAGATGTTGAGAAACCATTTTGATTTCTGCTGTAATTATCTTTTGGGTATATTTAAATCACTTCACGTTTTATTCTACTTCCTATTTCTATAACTTTATATCTGCCATTTTCCCTTCTGTAGAATAATTTTAAATGCCAAGGAGATTGGGATTTTTCCATAATTGACCTTTCATTTATTATGCTCACCCAAAAGTATGCTCACAGAAAGAAATGTTGCCTCATGTGACAAAATGTGCTCACTCTCATTGCTTTACCATGAGCACACAAACCCTACTGCTTGGTCAAAGCCATCTGGGACAGTGACTTCACTGTTTCTTTAGGAGAGCATAGTCTCCTGAACCACAGCCTGAGCTTGCACCCCATGTTTTCTCCACTTGGGGGAGCTCTGCCTAATTTGTCCATTGGAAAAAAAAAATCCTACTTGCACTCTCATCCCTTATCTGTGTGAACTTCACTTGAAGCTCTGTGAATTTGCCTTAAATTCTCACAGGAACAGTAATGTTATCTAGAGTACATTTCTGAGTCTTGCCTTTATCTGCTGCCTCTCGTTTTGTTTCTCAGACCTACAGTTAATTCTTTCTCTTCATTCCCACTCTTCCTAGGTCATCCTAAAACCAGAGCTTTTATAACTCATGGTGGCACCAATGGCATCTATGAGGCGATCTACCATGGGATTCCTGTGGTTGGCATTCCTTTGTTTGGAGACCAATTTGATAACATTGTTCGATTGAAGACCAAAGGAGCAGCTGTGAGACTGGACTTTCTCACAATGTCCAGTACAGATTTGCATACTGCACTGAAGACAGTCACAAATGACCCTTTGTGAGTACTGTGATTTTGTGAAATTATTAGTAATCAAGAAAGGTTCTCTCAAATGTAATAATACCTTTCCTCTACTCTTTAGTCTGATGGTGAAAAAAAAAAAAATAGGACAAAATGTAAAACTTATTTAACCATTATGGAAAGAGCTTAAAATGACAATTAAGACTGCAAACTACATCCATGACTTAATGAAGGAGAAGTTAGTTTAGTATACTTTGATGCTGGGAATTTTCTTCTCTAGCTATATGAAAGGATACAATTTCCCCAAATAGGTTCAAATAAAGAAACAGAATAATGAAACTAAAACATAAATAAAACATTTCAATTCAATGACTCAAAATTTTAAAAACTTTATTGTTTCCTTAAATAATACTTACTATTGCCCAAAGTAGAAGAATTATATATGTACATATATCGATATATTATATGTTATTGTCAAATATGAATACATACAATTTACAACTCTTTGAACATTTATAATGTCATTTTTATCAATGCTGATAAAATAGTCCTCTAGTTACAATAAACTATGTAACTTGAAATTCAGTCATTCATTTTCTAAACAGAACTATCCTGCTGTCCAGTGGCAGGTTGCATAGGTTAGCTGACCTATCTGCTCCAACTCACTCTCTTCCCAGACACCAGTTACTTGTGGTCTGGCCCAGAACTTGTATAAAATCAAGCTCTGGTAGTTTCCACACAGTGGTGAGAATGTGCAGTGCTTTCCTTTAAGGCAAAGTTTATATGATTTAGTATAAATCCTTGAGGTTGTAAAAAAAAAAAAAGGATTTTATTCTTTATAATGATTGAATGAATAAATATTCAATGACGTTTTCATACCACATTTCCCTCATATGTCATCCAACAATGGGCATCTCAGTCAGTGCCTCTGCTATCATGACCACAGCTTCATAAACCATGGACACTAAGGTATCTTTTCATATGTTGTTTACTCTTCCTTTAAATAGATTCTCACTTTATAGAAGCTAAACACTGTAGGGTAATTCTGTTTTCAATATATTCAGCAAATCCACATTATTTTTGTAGTAGTCATATTAAATTTCACTAAAGCACTTGATTATGTAAATAATATATCCAACCCTTGATCATGGATCATGCTGACATCCTGACATCAATCTGGGTTTACATTCTTAAACCAGACAACCAATGCTCACAGATTTTTCTCTGACCTCTACACATACTACATGGGGCATGCTATCCCATCCCCACGAAGAGTCACAAGCAGGCATAATTTGAAAAAAGACAGAAAAGAAAAAAGGAGATGATGAATTCCAATTCCTCTGCTCCCTTGTCATTACTGTACTTGTATCTCTGTAAGAACTATGCGTTGAATTCAGGCCTTTAAGTATTCTAGGCAAATTATCAAATAGCTTCATCTGAAAATTATGGCATCTTTTGAAAAAAATGTCCATTTCTCTTCAGTTACCATTTGTTAAGCATTGATGATGATTTATTTATATTTCAAAGAACTTTATCACCATTTCTTCTCAAGGGCGTCAACATAATCATCTTCAAATGACATTGAACCAATTGGAATGCCTTACAAACATTTTCTATCCTGGAAAGAGTTATTTCTCATTTCCCATTTGGAAAAAGCCACCCTACATGCAAACTTTCAAGCAAATGCCAATCAAATCTACACGGTACCTAGTGTTCTACTGCTGTATTGATAGAGTCTCATGATACTTTCCCTGAAACTAAAATGGGCTATAGGCACGAAGAAATTAATTGGTTTTTTAATGTTAATGTCTTTAGCTATAAGGAGAATGCCATGCGGTTATCAAGAATTCACCATGATCAGCCAGTGAAGCCCCTGAACAGAGCAGTGTTCTGGATTGAGTTTGCCATGCGTCACAAAGGAGCCAAGCATCTTCGTGTGGCAGCTCATGACCTCAGCTGGGTCCAATACCACTCTCTGGATGTGCTTGGGTTCCTGCTGGCCTGTGTGCTGACTGTGATGTTCATCCTCACAAAGTGTTGTCTCTTTTGTTGCCAGAAGTTGACTAAAGCTGGAAGGAAGAAGAAAGGGGAGTAGCTGAACTGGGAAAGACTGGCACATGGACCTTTCCAGTGCATCACAGTAAGGGAGGCAATGATGGTAGGGTCCTTCATCTTGGTACAAGATACTTTTTCAATAATTATGTATCAATCAAGATAGTTTTCTCTCTCAGAGATTTAATAAGTCTCTTGGAATTAGCACTTCAGCTAAAGATAAAATTGGAAAGGAAAAATAAATAAAGTTAACACAGTCACAACAAGAGTACACCCAAAAATTATACAAATTCATTTCTACAAAATAAAAGTTAAACCAAAGAATGTTATGGCTAAAGGGTTGGCTCCATGGTCAAACCATTTGTGAGGCAAGACTTGCTCCTTGATTTGGGATGCCAGGAACTCAGATGACAGCCATATCCAGTAGCATCTGGTACTGCAGTATAAGAAAACCAAGAGATGTGAAACAGAGCCAGGACAATTATCTGAAGCTCTCAGGTCAACCAGCCGGATTTTCAGCAAGAAATAGCATGCCTCAGCAGGTGGAAGGGAAACATCACACTGGAGGGGGTGGTCTGACATCCCAGATGTGTGCCATGGCATAGGTGTGCCCCACTCACAAATTAATAAGCACAAGCATGTAAATATATGCATATACACTGGATTTAGAGAGAGACAGAGAGAGAGACCCAAATATTTCCAGTGACTAACAGATTGTTTGTAGATACGAGGTCACTAAAAAGCACACTCATATCTATATGGCTTTGCAAGTAGTGAGCAAGATTTAACTTTATTTATTGCCATCTGTAGAAGATGGATTTCTATGTTAAAGTGTTCAGGACTGGAGCTGTGTGAAACCCCTAGTCTACATTTTTCCTTAGGAGACCAACACTGTTGTAGAGTCTCATGTTGTACACTGAGCTTCTGAATGACCTCTTCCATAAAGGACCTACCAAGATTGTACTTGGAGATGGAGAGATAGCCCCACAGTTACTAACTCTAGCTCCCTTTCCAGAGAACCCACATTCTATTCCCACCCCCACATGGTGATGACTCAGGACTACTAGTAACTCCAAGTGTCTTATGATCTTCTACCCTCTTCTGGCCTCAGTTGGTGCTACATTCACATGGTGCAGAGACACAGGCAAAAGCAGCCCATATACACATGAAAGAAAATTAAGGATTAAAGAAAATTTTGGATTCCATTAAATGAGTTCTGTTTCCTTTCAGAACAGAATCCTTTGTATTCTTACAAAGAATAATGAGATTCCTTCATTCTTAGAGCTAGCAGTTGAAAACAGATCTAAGATTTCAATTTGTTTTGATAATACAGAACGAAGACTCAAAGTAAGTAGTTCTTTATCACAGGGCTCCCAATGGAGAAGCTAGAGAAAGTACCCAAGGAGCTAAAGGGATCTGCAACCCTATTGTTGGAACAACATGATGTACTAACCAGTACCCCGGAGCTCTTGTCTCTAGCTGCATATGTATCGAAAGATGGCCTAGTCGGCCATCACTGGAAAGAGAGGCCCATTGGACTTGCAAACTTTATATGCCCCAATATAGGGGAATGCCAGGGCCAAAAGAATGGGAATGGGTGGGTAGGGAAGTGGGGGGCGCTATGGGGGACTTTTGGGATAGCATTGGAAATGTAATTGAGGAAAATATGTAATAAAAATATTAAAAATTAAAAAAAAATGAGCTCTAAAAAAAAAAAGTAGTTCTTGCACATTTGGAAGGTGTCTGTGTGTGCAGTGTGTGTCCATTTTTACAAAACAATATAATTTTCCTATACTCTATGTCTATGCTATGACTTTAATATTTCTATAAGATTTGTTTACATAATAATTGGAGCTTGTAAGATGGCTGAGGGTTTGAGAGCACCTTCTCCTCCAGAAAGAGGACTGAGATCAAGTTTACATCATAATTGTAGAAACCAAGCTTGCTTTTGAATGACTACATCATAAGTTGTGGGGTGGGCAAAGTAAAAACAGGTTGTATACTGGCTTATGAATGACCTCTTCCTCAATGGACCTACCAAGATTGAAATTGTGGCTGGGGAAATAACTCAGAAGTTACTAGCTACCTCTTCTTCTAGAGAACCAATATTCCATTCTGATCCCCATATGGCTATGACTCAGGACCTGCAGTAATTCAAGTGTTACTGTGGGATCTTACACCTTCATCTGACGTCTGTTGGCACTGCATTCATTTGGTACAGAGATATGAGAAAAAGAAGCCCACATATACATAAAATAAAACTAAGGATTAAAGACAAGATTTGGTTTCATGAAGTGAATTCTATTTCCATTAAACCCTTTACAAGCAATAATGAGATTTACTCCTTCTCATAGTCAGCCTTTGGGAACAGGTGTAAGATTTCAATTTATGTATTGATAACACAGAATAAAGACTCAAAACAAGTCATGATCACAATTGCAGGACTGTGTATGTGTGTGGTATGTGTGTGTTTCTTTTTACAAAACAAAATATACTTTACCTATACTCTTTATATTTATGCTGTGACTTTAATATTTCATTAGAAGATGTTTTGAAATTATAATTAATGCTGGAAAAATGCCTTAGTGATTAAGAGTGCTTGTTCTGCCAGAATGAGAACTGGGAAAAAATTTACATCACAAGTGTAGAAACAAAGCATGATTAGAGATGACTACACCATAAGTTCTTGGGGGAGAATGAAGAAAGATGGAGCAATAATTTAGGATTTAGGTAGTAGCCTAGAGAAGTGGCAAAGTGCAGGTTCAGTGATATGTCCTTGCTCAAGTGAATATGACAAAGTATGAGAAAGCAGGTAAGACACTGGGCATGCTCTGCCTTCTGCACTCAGGTGCATTACTACACACACATACAAAACAGACTCTCAAAGTTATATGTTATAATATGTTATACATAAGCATAACATATATGGAACCACATACACAAAGAGAATGGGAGAGATATAATGTCATTAATCCAAAATCTATAATTACATATAATCATCAAATGTCTGTTACTATATAATAATTACACATATAATTCAATCAATACTTATCATATTATATAGTATACATAATTATAAAAACTATTTTGGAAAACAGGATAGACAACACATTTGGCTTGGATCCACGTAGACTACCTAGCCCAGCCCTGATACATTAAGAAGATCACAGTATATTCTCAGACCTGATCCTCCTACTTCCTAGCAACTCTTCCAGTACCATTTCTACCCTGTACAACTCACTGCCATTCTTAGCCAAAACCAGGATAACCACTGTTTCTTCCTCTGTGGCCCTTTAGAGAACCTGCCTCCCAATCATGATTCAGAGAAATTAATCATCAGTTCCTTTCCCCTTCTCATAGTCTGTCACACACATCATGGAGTTGCCCTGTCTACCTGCCTTGAGAGGCATCCTTCACAGATTTACATGTCAGAATCCAGGGCTCCTGGGTTACTGTGCCTTCCAGTTCCTAAGAAACTAAGACCCTCACTCAGGCAGTGAAGAATTCAGGCCTCCTTGTATTTCTCTGTATTTCTTAGAAGTCAGTGAAACATATAAACTGGACAGGATACATTTGTCTTTGGACATTAATCTTCTCTAGCCTGTATAGCTTGCAAATGTCATTGTGTCCTGACAACTGCTGTTATAGTTAACGTAGTAGTCAACATTATATACTATTTCTGATAAAAGTATAAAAAGTCTGAGTGCTCAAATTTCAGCCAAAGTCTTCCTGAGTCCCTTCCACTCAGATCTGGTTAAGATTTATGTCTCATCGGTCACATCAGGTACCTATGTCCTGGTAAGTAAGAGCAGGTTCTTACAATGCATCCTACCTACTGCATCTCTGACTGCTTGGTTTTAATACAAAGTTTCAAAGAAAATTTGATATCCAGTGCACAGTTCAAACTATGAACCCTAAAATACAGAGTAACCCCAAGATGGGAATCAAACATGGTTCATCTGGACTACAACTAGTCCAACTGGGACACCAGAAAGTCAACACCTGAGTTTCCACTCATCAAAAGGATCATAAAACATCTATACCAAGAAACTGCACAAACATCATAAGACCAGATGTCAAGAGCACAGCACAAAAATTACAAACTCAAACTATCAAGGCAACTTCTCCAAAAGTCAGCAATCTCTCATAGCATGCCATAAGGAAACAGTTAACTGAATCACAAAACTGGGATTTCGAAATAGTAATTATGAATATGTCAATTATTACTATATCTTAATAGAACTATGAATAAATGAAAGACTAAAAACACAATCAGTTGAATGAATTGAAAAAAATTGCTGAGGACCTCTACCTCCTACATATACAAATGTTCATGTTTTGAAGGAAACATGAGAATTATAAACATAAGATGATAACAAAGGTGTACACATATGTATGTTTTTGAATATGAAAATTATATTTTGTTTGACTGCAGAAGCAGAAGAAGATATAAAATCTTTCCTACACTGAGCTCATAAAAATTAAAGCTTCTCAGCACCAAAATACACCATTGCAAGTACTGAAAAGGCAACCCAAGAAGCTGACTGCCATGTCTACATCACATGTCCCCCAAAAGATGTACTCAAGCATTGCACAAGGAAAGGCCATAGCTACATAATATGGAAGGGAGCTAAGGAACACATGATGTGACTGTGTATCAAAAACCTCAATTCCCACCAAAATTTACTCAGCCATCAAATATGGATAGACTGTCTGAGTGGACAATTTTCATGACAGAGCTAAAGGTAGTCAATACACATGCGGAAGTATGTTCGAAGTCAGTTATGACTCTAAATAGTATTCAAGCTCAGCTCAAAACAATTGTAAACCACGATGAGATGAGGCTTCCTCCTCTTACCTGGGTATAATCAAGAGAGAAGTAACAGAGACGAAGGGTGGGACATCAGGATAGTGCTACACTGTGTGTGGAATGACAACCCATGCAGCTGCCTGGAAACAGTGGAAACAGTCTGCCACTTCCTCAGATTGTAAGGATCCAGAGCACTGGGCTCAGGTAGTTAAACATCAAAAGAAGTGAAAGCAGATTCACATGAAACTCTTACAGGGAAGGGAAAGCAGACAGACAAGCAGCAGGCAGGACAGATTCTGTTTCCCCAGGCCTCCTCCTGGAGCCTGAGAAATCTCACAAAGACAAGCATCCAAGAAGTCTCCACCCATGCTTTCTGCTGGCTGAGCTCCAGGGCTCCATGTTGAGCTCCCACTTTCAGGATCAAGCTGCTTAGGACAGGACCAAGTAACTAACTCCTGGTGTGTTTGCTGCCAATTCCAAAGGAATTCTGTCATCTTGCTCCGTGAATTTCCCACTTTGGCGCTCCCTGAGAACACACTTCAAGGTAAACTTGGTTTCGCCCAAGAACTTGGTGATGCCTAAACCCATCTTCTTCTTTCCCTCTCTAAGCTATCTCAACTTTGCACTCTGATGCTGAGCCCTCAGAGGAGCTCCTGGTTTGCTTGGTGCTGTGTAGGACCCCGCTGGGGAGCATAAGCAACGGGATGCCCTGGTTTCTATTACTGATACTTTTTCTAAATGAGGGAATAATAAAAAGAAGGGATTAAGTTCTTGGTGATGTCTGTAAGAGATCTGTGGATTCAGGAAAGGCTGAGCTCAAACCGTAGACAAATTCATGTACCATGACAAAATATGGTACATGAATATTAATTTAAAACAATCAGTAATAGCCAAATGTTGGGAACAGAGCTAAAATCAATAATTAGAAATGAGTGTGGTCTTTCTATGTTATATAATAGGATTTAACAGAGACATAAAACAAATATGGCTACCTATGATAACACGACAGTACTTTAAAACCTTATAAACACCAAATCTAGTCACAAAGTAACACCCATTTTATACCGGTTACAGGAAAAGTTCAGAATAAGAAAACAAGGGTGTTACATAACTTAGAGGTAACATTCTATGTGCCCCAACAAGCCAGGTTTCACACACACAGAAACACACCCTCCCCACTCAACTCCACTCCACCCCCCTCACACACACACACACACACACACACACACTCATCTACCTTAATAAGCCTATCAAAAGAGCCTAATTAATTGTGAAATGCAGAAGACGATGACTTATTCAATGTGATCATTTCAGGAAGAGAGACAAAAGGAACCAGTCACCCCTTCCAACTCCTGCTTTGGGATTCTAACAAGACATATGCATAGCTCTGCCATCCAGGAATGGCATGGGATCTTGCCTACCATTGCCTTATCTCTTAGTCTCCAGAAATGTCTCCCCTATCTTTAACTGGCCCTCCCAGACACAAATTCCTCTTCTGGGTGCACCTAGAGAGCAAACATTTCTTCTCCCAGCAAAAGGTCGCTGGGAAAATTATTTCAATAGTCTGACAGCCAAGGAGGGAAACACTATCTCCTTATCTCTTCACTCCTGCCAGGCTGACTGGTTACAGGAAGCAGATTCACATTAGGGAAGAGTTGTATCCAATGGAAAGGATAAAAGAATAGGGTTCCTATCTAGGATACAATCTGTTCCAACTATAATTGCAATGTGTGTAATTCTGAGATTATACTATTGACCACTGAGCCATTTACTTAAAATCATTAAATAGTATGGTAAATGATTGTTGTTGCTAATATTCATATTACAGAACAATGAACTAAAATCTTTAAAAAATGTAACTATACAGTTATGTCTTTATTTCAGGTTCTTTATCAAGAAACCTACATTAGGAGGAGACAGAGACTGAGAATCACAGAAAGAGGGGGGATCCTATTTTCTACTGTTATTAAGTACATGACACATCCAAGGTCACCGAGAACAATGGGTCATTGTCCACATTCACATCTGGTTTTGGTACTGGCCACCCAGGGGCTATGACTATTCCATGTCCATTTTTTGAAAGGTACAAGTTATACTTTAACTAATTGAATAATACTCTTTCTATTTCTTCAAGACCTGAGAGATCACCCTTTGAGAGGAAGCTCTGAAGTTAACCAAGATGCCTGTGAAAATGATAGCAGCCCTGCTCCTGATGCAGCTGAGCATCTTCTTTTGTCCTGGGACTGGTGAGAAGGTACTGGTTTGGCCAGTGGAGTTCAGCCATTGGCTCAACTTAAAGATAATTCTAAATGAGCTTGTGAAGAAGGGTCATGAAGTGGCTGTACTGAGACCTTCAGCTTCTGTATCTTATGAGATTGACAATGCATCTGCTATTGAGTTTGAGACATATCCTGCATCATATTCCAGGGCTGATGTAGAGAATCTTTTCATGAACTCCAACAGTAAGAGCATTTACAAGCTGCCAAAGCAGTCACTTTGGGGATATTTTTTAATGTTGCAAGAAATGGCTTGGATAGATTCAGATTTTTTTGAGAGTCTCTGTAAAGATGTAGTTTTTAACAAAGAACTCATGACAAAGCTACAAATTTCAAGGTTTGATGTGATCCTGGCAGATCCCTTCATACCCTGTGGTGATCTGTTGGCTGAGATCCTCAAGATCCCCCTTGTGTACAGTCTTCGCTTCTTTCCTGGCTCCATTTATGAGAAGTACAGTGAGGGACTCCCACTGCCTCCTTCCTATGTGCCTGCTGCCATGTCAGAACTGAGTGGCAGGATGACTTTCATGGAGAGGTTGAGAAATATCATCTATGTGCTGTGTTTTGACTTTTGGTTCCAAACGTTTAATGACAAGAAGTGGAATCAGCTTTACACTGAAGTATTAGGTAGGTACTCTGTTCTGTTGACATTGGTGCGTTCTCAATTTGCTGTCATTGAAGCTGACCTTGACAGAGCAGGATGACAGCAGAGGATTTGTCTTTCTTAAATAAAATGGTGGCAACCCTGTGAAATTACCTGCCAAATTCAAAGCATTGCAGCAAAGCTTATGTCACAATGTCAGTTGCAAAGCCTTATCTATGACTTGTACCAGACACTTCCTAAAGGCACAAGTGTTGCGTATAGCCCTGGGACTAATTATATTTGATGTTAATTCGGTTCTCCTCGAGTGGCCTGTGAAGAAGTCTCCTGTGAACAAGGAATGAGTCAGCACTCAGGTCCTTTCCTGTAAACCTGCTTCCCACCTTAATTTGTAAAATAAAGGAGAGCTGATGATGGGGCAGATAAAAAGGAAGGTGGAGCTGAAGATGGGGAGAGATTAGAAGGAGAAAATGGGAAAGAGATTGCAGAAGAGGAGGGAAAAGAAAAGTAGAGCAGAAGCACATGTCCTGAAGAAACTGCAAGTTCTAAGGGATCTCATGATGTGGAAGATGGTAATATAGAGGTAGATCTGCCTAATCTAGGCACACAGCATGGATTCATATCAACTGAGTTGTGTTTTCATTGCGAGGGCTTATCTGGGTTGGAGAGATTTACCACAACACACATGCCCACAAAACAAAGCTTTGAGAACTTACCTAAGAAATAATCTATGCACACAATATTTCCCCTCATGTTTTCCAACAGCAGTCTTACCTGGCTGGTGTCATCATCATCACCATCACCATCACCATTATTTTTACTGCTGTTGCTATCAATTGTCACAAGTATGCACATGAACACTAGAGTAATGTGTGGGAGGATGGTGCTCTGTGTTGCATATATGGAAGTAAGACTGAAGAGTTGTTACTTCCACCTCTTATGTGGATTCTCAGGATCAATTCAGGTGTTAAGCTTTGAGGATTGAACTCAATTCATTAAGCTTGCATGGTAAACACCTTTACCTTCTAATCCATTGCACAAGCCCTTAAAACAGTGGCTTTAAACAACCTCAGAGTGATCATGAGGTGTGTACAAAGCATTGAGGACTTTTTATGTAAATTTTCTCATTTATGATTTGAAAGATCTTCCACTTTAACATACTAAATTTCCACATATCTGTGAATATGCTATCTCTGCTCTATACATAGAAAATATGTGAACGCAAAACATGGAGAATCTAATTGATTTATTGGAGTCGGTTGAAATTGTGTTTCAAACACAGAATCTTGAAGTATAGACATATTGGATATTACTTAGTGTTTTAACATATGCTTATTGAACCTACATGTCTCTAGCCATATTTTAAGACATGTATCCTTATTATCAGTAAACACATTTATATATAACAATATTACACATTCAGTCATGAATCAAGAGCGATATCAAAGAACTCAGACACAATCCAAGTTTTCTTTGAGGTCAGTCAGAATTATATAATAAGACCCTGTCTCACTGAAATGCTAAAACACAATTCCCTTAAAGGTTTGCACTGGGCTGGGGTGCACACACCTTCCATCTCTGCAGTTGAAGTGAGGAGGAAGAGGATCTAGCATTCAGGTCTCCTGTGATGTGTTACACCACAAAACTCTCAGTTCATTTATAGGAGCACACATCAAGTTTCCAGCTGCTACATAGGACAAATTACATGTAGAGTTAAAGGCAAAGATGTTTCCCTGAGTTAGGATTCCTAGATAATGACATGTGATTGTATTTCAATGGCATATTTTGATATTTAGTGATCATGAATTACCAAGATGGTATCTTCTCACAGTAACTCCCACAATAACTTTTATGTATTACATATTACAAACTTTTCAACACACACACACATAAACACTCACACACATTTACCAAAGCCACACACTTGTAAATGTCTTGGCTACCTTATCAAATGTGCTTCCAGAAGGCTACCTGGAATAGTCATGTTCACCTGACATTTGTCACATCTGCTGATTTCTCTTCAGGAAGACCAACAACACTCTCAGAGACTATGGCAAAGGCAGACATGGCTCATTAGGACCTACTGGGATTTGGAATTTCCTCATCCTATCTTACCAAATTTTGATTTTGTTGGCGACCTCCACTGCCAAGCCCCTGCCTAAGGTAAATATATTCCCATTTTCTTCCTTCTGGTTCCTTGCATTTGCAACATGAATAATTATATTTTATTCCTTCAGAGTCTGTATGTCACACTCAGAACATCACAGGAATTTAGGTAAAGACGACAGCCAGCAGAAAGGCCTGACTCTGTTCCATCACAAGAGTCTGCATGTCTTTTATGGACCCTGTGGATATCTGAGGAAAGGGGCTGTTAGACTACTGGTCAACACAGAGGAAATATCCGTGATTCAAGCAGACCATACAGGAAGCGACAGGTCGACCCCAAGGGTAAGCACACAGAGAGTACACAGGGAAACACAGTGTGCACAGGCTCATCCAGGAGCACCAAGTGTTCTACCTTCAAGTGTCACTGTGAACAATAAACAAACTGTGTAAGATTAACAGTGAGGGAAGGTCAAATTTCCTGGCAGTAAAAGAGGAGTCAAGATATGGAGCAAGAGAGGGTACATAGTTTTGCTTATTTAAGAAAGCTCAATATCTCCATGGTCTCTAAAACCTGCTCTTAGGTAATATCTGAATTTTATATGCACCCTGACGGTATAGAGTAATGTGTTGCAATTTTAACTATCATAACACTTCATGATGCAAGGGAAGTGAAACTTTTTTCTACTCTAGTAAGAGAGGTCTCTGGAAACCCTCTTAGTTCGGCAATAACAGCAACATCAGATGATGTTGCGCAAAAGATGACAAGCCTGTTTTATATTCCAGTATATAGGGTTACTAAAACTTGAAAATCACGGGGATGATTCCTAAGTTCTGTGCAGGCCAGCAGTGTTTACAGGAGACTCCATCTTTACGGTAAGGGAATGGCAATGCCAACAGGAGGAGGAGGAGGGAGGTGCAGAGTGAGGGCATGAAGGGTGTGCTGAGGCTGAGGTCAGTAGGGAGAGCTGGACCAACATGCCCAGTGCTGTTGAAAGGAAACAGAAGGATGTGGGAGAGAAGCCAGGGGATATTTAGGATTAATGAAGAGTGGATTGAGATTACAGAAACAAGTTTTAGGCCCCAGTCAATAACTTGATTGTTTTTGTTCTTTGTAATGTGAATTGGTTTTCCTCTAAACCAACTGCTTCATATTATTAGATATTCAAATACTTCTGTGCAGTTCAAACAATATATATTTGACAAAGTATATCAACCATGCAAAAAATGCACACTTTAAAATTGACTGTGTATTTAAGAATAGCTAAAAGATAATCACGATGCAGTCCCAAAATAAAGAACTGGTGGTGGCACACGCCTTTAATCGGAGGCAGAGGCAGGCAGACTTCTGAGTTCAAGGCCAGCCTGGTCTACAAAGTGAGTTCCAGGACAGCCAGAGCTACACAGAGAAACCCTGTCTCAAAAAACAAACAAACAAACAAACAAACAAAAAAGCAAAAAAGCAAAAAAACAAAACAAAAAAAAAACTGAAAAATTTTAAGTGGGTGAATATACTATTTAACTTGATTTGATAATACTCCAAAAAAATGAAAACAAATTTTATGAGCTTATTACGTATGTGAGAAAATGACATTCTTAAGAAAATTAGATATCAATTTTCAGTCCATAAATTCCATTCCTGAGCACGCATGTACAGGAACTGAATAAAGGATCTCAATGAGACACTAATGCAAGAGTAATCAGAACATCACACTTCTTCAAGGGAGGGGGGCAGGTTTGCATGAGAAGGGCCCCCATAGGCTCAGATTTGAATGCTTGGGTGAACTACTTAAGAAGGATTAGGAGGTGTGGCTTTGTTGAAGAAAATGTGTCACTGGAGATGGACTTTGAGGTTTCAAAATCCTAAGCCATGCCTGGTCTCTTTTTCTCTATCTGCAACATATGAATTAGGTTGAGATCTGAGCTTTTATTACAGTGACATTGCCTGCCTTCCTGCCTGCCTGCCATGGTACTAACCAACAATAAAGTATTAGGTTAAACCCCTAAAACTGGAAGCAAGCCTCCAATTACAAACTTTCTTTCATAAGTTGCCTTAATTATGCTATTTCTACCCAACATTAGAACAGTAGCAATGGAAGAGGAAAGCAACCTAGGTATCACTAGAAATGTTAATAAATAATGTACATAACTGTATATGTGTGTATATGTGTGTATATATTTACATATTTGTGTCCATATACATATACTTACATATTGCTCAATTACATACATGTAAATATAAATACACATACATGTGTGTGTGTGTGTGTGTGTGTATACACGAATACAAAGAAATATCCAAACCTTTAAAACCTAGCATATAGAGTTACATGGCATGACCTTAATAGCAGGGCACTAAACAAACTGAGACGGCAAACAAGAAAGAAAGAAAATAAGAATTTTTATGTAAACTACATGTACTGGTTTAAATTATAGAAAGATAGTACATGTTTGGTAGCCAAAATAACAAGGAGGAAGAGAAACAACTTTGGATTTAATTTCTAAAACTCTTGCCTTTCAGGATGAAAATAACCCAAGGCAATCTTATGGCTATGAGAACTGTGACATGTGTACAATTGGTTACAAGTGTACATCTTATACATGGGTGTGACACTATTCTGAACATTTCTGAAAGCCTGTGGGATGTTTCTTTTGATGTAGGGGTTGTTTCTATGCAGGATGTTTGGTGCTGCTGCTCTTTGTGATGGTGTGATATTTCATTAACAGGACATAGAAGACTTTGTCCAGTCATCTGGAGAACATGGTGTTGTGGTGTTTTCCCTGGGGTCCATGGTGGGTAGCATAACAGAAAAAAGGGCCAATGTGATTGCAGCAGGCCTTGCCCAGATTCCACAGAAGGTGAGTTACAGTGATGCATCAGTGATACAGCCTCACTGAGATGGTCATATGCTCTTCTAGATCTTCATGCAGATGCCTGCTGTGTGAAATTGAACTTGACCTGCTGGCAGCACATTTCCCATACCTATGAACATATACATACATATACACACAAATTCCTAACTTCTACATTAATAAAAACAACTCCTTATATTAAAATGGGATTTGTGCTATTGTCATTTGCTTATTATTCTATTATTATTATTATTATTATTATAGATGACTGTTATTTTTCTAAGGAAAGCAGAGAGAGAAAGGATGTGGATTTGAATGGAACAGGAGGGGAGCAGGATCTAGAGAGGGATTTGGGAAAGGCAAACCATAATCAGAATATTGGACTAAAGTGTCTTTTCAAAAAGAGAAAAGAGAAAATATGTATATTTCAAAAATGGGGTTGAATCATGCAGAAGTGTAAATAGTATTTGCATCCTTGCTGTAGTAGTTCCTTATGGTTCCTATCAATCAATCTCAGTCCTGGCTCCTGCACAAGGGGCTTTTCTCTCCACTGTGTCTTGATTCATGTCTTATGAATTCTAGCATGAATAACTTGACATTTGCCCAAGGGAATAAGAGGCTAGCTTCTCCTTAACAGGTTCTGTGGAGATTTGAAGGCAAGAAGCCAGAAACCTTGGGCTCCAACACTCGTCTGTACAGATGGATCCCCCAGAATGACCTTCTAGGTAAGCATCAGGTCACAACTGCAATATGAGGAGTGGCCTGTCAGGAAGGTAAAAGGCAGCACTAAAGCATTTATGACAAATGTGATATAGTCCTGATAAAAATGAGTAAAGAATTGATATGACTCTTCTTATTTACATGACATTCAATATTCATATTAATATGACATTCAAGATGGAAAGAAAACATTTTGATTTCTGCTATAATTACTTTTCAGATATACTTGTCACTTCTTTATGTCTCTCTACTCCTATGTCTATAACATCTACCCTTTCTCCTACTGTACAGAAGTTTTGAATGCCAAGGAAAATGGCATTCTTCCATAATTGACTCTTCAGTTACTACATTTACGCCAAACCTCCACATAGAGAGACATTCTCTCATGTGACAAAATGTGCTCACTCTCATTGCTTTACTATGAGCACACAAACCCTACTGCTTGGTCAAAGCCATCTGGGACAGTGACTTCACTGTTTCTTTAGGAGAGCATAGTCTCCTGAACCACAGCCTGAGCTTGCACCCCATGTTTTCTCCACTTGGGGGAGCTCTGCCTATTTTGTCCATTGCAAAAAAAAAAAAAAAAAAAAAAAAAAAAAAAAGCCTTCGAGGGGCTGGAGAGATGGCTCAGTGGTTAAGAGCACTGACTGATCTTCCAAAAGTTCTGAATTCAATTCCCAACAACCAAATGGTAGCTCACAACCATCTGTAAAGGTATCTGAGGCCCTCTTCTGGTGTGTCTGGAAACAACTACAGTGTACTCGTATAAATAAAATAAATCTTTAGAAAAAAAATCTTTCTACTTTCACTTTCCTCCCCCACTATGTGGACTTCACTTGAAGCTCTGTGAACTTGCCTTATGTTCTCATAGGAACAGTAGTGTCACTTGGTTATCATAATGTTATCTGGGGCACATTTTACCAAGTCTTCCCTTTATCCTCTGCCACTCGTTTTATTTCTCAGACTTATGGTTAATACTACTTTAACTTCATTCCTGCTCCTCCTAGGTCATCCTAAAACCAGAGCTTTTATAACTCATGGTGGCACCAATGGCATCTATGAGGCGATCTACCATGGGATTCCTGTGGTTGGCATTCCTTTGTTTGGAGACCAATTTGATAACATTGTTCGATTGAGGACCAAAGGAGCAGCTGTGAGACTGGACTTTCTCACAATGTCCAGTACAGATTTGCACACTGCACTGAAGACAGTCACTAATGACTGAGTGAGTACTGTGCTTTAGTGAAATTACTACTAGTCAAGGAAGGTTCTCTCAAAGGTAATACTAGCTTTCCTCTGATCTTTAGTCTGATGGTGAAAACAACAACAGTAAACATAAATACACATTGTAAAAAAGCTTTAACTGTCAATTAAGACTGCAATCTACACCATGACTTATTGCATGAGAAGTTAGTTTAGTATAATTTGATGCTGGGAATTTTCTTCTCTTGCTAAACAAAAGGACATAGTAATTCCATTTCCATTCAACCCTTTATAAAGAACAATGATATTCCCTCCTTTTCATAATTAGCCTTTGGGAACAGATGTAAGGTTTCAATTTATGTTTTGATAACACAGAATAAAGACACAAAATAAGCTGTTCATGAACAATTGCAGGATGTGTATATATGTGTGGTATATGTGTCCCTTTTTACAAAACAAAATATGCTTTACCTAAGCTCTTTACATTTATGCTGTGACTTTAATAATTCATTAGAAGATAAAATTATAATTACGGTTGGCAAAATGCCTGAGTGATTAAGAGGGCTTGTCCAAACACACACACACACACACACACAAACTCACTCACACGCACACACATAAACATCATTTTTTTCAATGTTCAGTTTCCTTTAATGACCCCCATCTCCCTTGAAGAGTAGGTACAGGCAGCTAGGCAACTGGCAAGATGTGTTCGTTTGAAGACCTTGCCTTGATTGACAGCTTTGCCCACGTGCTGGAAGGCTCCCTCTCAGGAAAAGTACTCTCAAACCAGGGTCTGGGTCTCCTCACAACTAGATCCAGTTTCCGCCATGTACAAGACTCATCGTCCACCTGCCAATCTGGACTCAGCGGGAATGCATGTTCTTGGCTCAAAAGATCCAAGAAATGGAGCTGCTATTGTTGGTTCCAAAGAGGATAACACTAGCAAAGGCATCTTCCTCAGTTTGTCCAATCACTGGAACATTCCAGTGATGAGGTTGAAACTCATGAAGGTCTGGGAAGTGGTACTCAGTATATTACAGGCGCCAGCTATCCTTATCAAAGCTTCCCAAAATATGGCAGTGCCACAGAGAGGGCTATCTTCAATGGAGTACTTATGCTTAAACTGTCCAACACATAGGTACTCTTGGGTAGGTCCAAAAGTCCCTCTCTCTCTCCTGCTCCCTCTTTTCCTGAATCCAACCCAGAAGTCCCACTTACTCACCCAGTGATCGGTTCATTTATTCATTCGAAGGTTCACAAGAAGTCACCTGAGTTTGAAACTTATTCCTCCTTCCATTCCCCCCTGAGAAAGCAGAATATTGAAATACAAACAGACCTAACATCCAGTCCATCATCTTTGACAATTAAATAGGATACTCTGTTATCTACCCTAACTTTAAAAAGGCTTATAATTCCATATATGTTATGTCCTGGTTTAGCCTGTAAAGTATCTGAAAAAAATATCTTCTCAAATACGTTCTTTCAATGCTAAATAGCCTGGGTTGGCTATGAGACTATAATTAGTATTTCAACCCCATCAGAAATCTGAGAGTTATCAACATTATTTGAAAATATAGGAAACCTAGCACAGCTTCCAAAACTGAGACAAGTTGTAGAGAGAGCTGCCTACCTATACAGCCCCAGTAAGTCAGGAAGTTGGAGCATCAGTCTTCAGCCTTCTGGACCAGGACATTCTTTCTGACAGACCTTGAAAACAGGAGTTTTAAGGACTAGCCAATTCTGTCTTGGCAGAACTAAGCTGTCATAACCTGTAACTTGTGTCCTCTCGAGGACAGTATAGGTCTGCAGGAGATAGGCAATCTCTGCCCAGAGGCCACCTAGCCACAATGTACCAACTCCCCTGGAGGTATAGATGCTCAGCTGCTTCTTTGAATCCACGAATGGAGAGTTGTAGGAGTAGATATGTCTCAACAACAAGTGAATAAATAACATTAAATGTCACATTCTGTGCTTTTCTGATGTTTTTGAAAACCAACTATCTATGTAAAATAATCTGGACTGTTGTCTTATAACTACCCTAAGCTATTTCTTATTAAAATATCTGAAAACACCCTAACAAAATCTTAGAACCATGAATTTGCTATTTGGCACTTAACTCACAAGCTTTAAACATCTCAGATCAGTTTATAATAACAGCTATAGGGTGACTGGTTCCAAGCCTTGCAATTCTAAAATTTCTGTATCGATAGAAGAAATTTATGCCAATGAAACCTTGATTCTACATCAAAATAAATTCTGTACCAAAATAAGAAAATGTGACGTCAACTTAGTAACTATTGTAAAGATTTCTACCAAATGAGATTATGGCTACACAATCAATTCTAGCTATTTCCTCCCTATTCCAATTATGTCCATTTCTAAATTCCCCATAAAGACAACCTTAGAATAATCACCTCCAGTCCCAAAGCCCAGGGAACTGGGACAACTATTCTTCATTACTTCTTCAAGCTAAATATGGGCGTTGAGATATTTTTGAAAGGGATGAGGGGGAAAGGGTAGGGAAAATGGTTGAGTTGGTTGGCCTTAAGAAGGCCACACTGATTGTTTTAGTCTCTGATGTCTCTGTCCTGACTGGATCCAGCTGAAAATCCAAGACATCAGGAGTTCAAGCAGGTCAGTTCAGCATGTCTGAAAATGAGACTCACCAAGGCTGTATATTCTGTAATATATAAATCTCAAAACAAAATTTTAGTATCATCAAGATAATTTTTTTTGTTTGATTCTCTGGAATCTAGTCCTTCGGGGGTCTCCCGTCATCAAATCTGTTCCATGTTACCCTGGAAGTTGTATAGACACTAATCACCATTTCTAAAAACACAAGACAAAACTTTTCTCTCAAATCAGCATATCCTTGAGCCAGTAACCAGAAAAACCTTTATATTGACCTCTCTCTCAGAGGAGTTATACAACCACAAAACTCAAAATCAAACCTATATTGAAAATTAAAACAATCCAAAACAAATGAAGTAAACTAAAATACTATATGTGCCTATTCTTAGGCTTTTTCTATTTTGTCATGCAGGATAATAACCCAAAATTCCTGTGTAGCTCATGTTAGAGAATATGAGTTAGTTATCTTGCAGACATTATTATACCATCTTTAAAACAATTGAGTCACACTTCTATCTATACCTGCTTATAAGCAGGCAGCTAGTCAAACCAGGATTTAAACCCAAAATTCCTGTGGAGCCCATGTTACACAGAATTTGAGTGTCTTCTAAGGCTTACTAGAGCAATATATCTTTATACCATCTTTAAAGCAATTAATTCAAACCTTCACTAATATCTGCCTATAGGAAGCAGGTATTTTTTACTTGTTAAGCTCTCTGCCTAGAGCAGCCATCCTGTTATACTATCTATCTGTTGAGCTCTCTACCTGGAGCCACACACATTAATTAATTTATACCTGTTCATAGCTGGTAACTGTCATTCCAGTGAGAATTGGACATATCCTATATCTTACTCATTCTGTCAGATCTTTCTGATTCATCATGTTTTCTTCCCCTCAAACAAACACTTTGCTATATTAAGCAAAAGGAAAAGGATCCAAATTTATAAATTTTAGCTCTGGAATAGATAGAACAGTCACCAAGAAAATTCTCAAAATTTGAAGGATATACTTTAAAAATGTATTGCAACAAACTGAAAGTCCTCAAAGAAATGAATGAATATCATAATATATATGACATATGAAAGTTCAATCAAGAGAAAATAAGCAATTTAAATAGACTTAGGGCATGTAAGGAGATAGGAGCAGTAACGAAACCTCTCCCAAACAGAGAGATCTAAGGTTAGATAGGTTAGGAGCTGAATTCTTCCTGGCTTTCAATAGAAAACTAATACTATTATGTCCTAAACTAGTCCACAAAATAGAAGCTGAAGAAATAATATTTATTACAGAAGTTTCATCTTTCAGAAGATGATAATTAACATAAAGCCCAACACCTGGGCAAAATGCAGAGAGAGAGAGACATCAGAGCATTTAGCCCTAAACAGAATGTCTTTCTCAAATCCTTCCTCGATGCTCAAGGATATATGTGTGAGAAGAAGCAGTAGATTGTAAAAATGAGAAGTGGATGGCTATTAAATCAAGAATACATGTAAATAGGACAAATGCCTGTATCTACTTGGACTGATATGAAAACTGTGCTGCTCACAAATTGCCTAGGAGTATGGCAGGGACAGAGATGAGTCAGCCCTGAGGGTGAGCGGGCAGGAGAGCTGGCTCTGCCATTCATCTCCTGGGAGGTGGTGTGGGTATGGGAATAATGCCTTTCTCACTCCTCATTACCTATATTAGTTGGGAGAGCTGGCCCTGGGTTCATGAGAGTGGAAGAGCTGGCCCTGCCCCTTGTCTGGGTAACACAGTAGAGCTGGCCTTGGTGAAGGGGGTAGCAGATAAGCCAGCATGGAGGGCTTGAGCATGAGAGAGCTGGCCCCACCACCTAAAAGCAAACTCAAAGACTTTATATCATATAATATATTGTAGTCCCATTTGCAATGCTTATGTGGACCAGGAATCTGATATATTCATTTTAAGCCTGTTTAGAACATCCATTCCATATTTAATATAAATAAATGTATCCAATGTATTATTAATTTCAATAAATATAACATCTGAATTCTCACAATTTCCATGTTTTACTGTGTTTTTAATGCAACGGCTAATGAACCTTGTAATGGATTAGTACCCTCAGAAGCTTTACTAGAAATCTATCTATGGGAATATTGAGACATGAGATCAAATATTTAACAATCCTCCTATCAAGTTATGCTAGCTTCCCTTGAACTTTGGCAACAAAAGACTACAGTATGAATGATGTACCTTAATGTCTACATTTTAGGGATAAAAGGCAATGAAGTTTCTTTGCTCATGTATGTTCTAGTCTATGAATAAGTTGGGGTCATGACAGTTGGATTCAGTATTCTCAGCTTGCTGGGCTTCCTCATTGCTTTCCTATTCAAAAATCTTTTCTTCTGGTAGCATCATTCTTTTTTTTTTTTGATTTTTAATATTTTTATTACATATTTTCCTCAATTACATTTCCAATGCTATCCCAAAAGTCCCCCCATAGCGCCCCCCACTTCCCTACCCACCCATTCCCATTCTTTTGGCCCTGGCATTCCCCTATATTGGGGCATATAAAGTTTGCAAGTCCAATGGGCCTCTCTTTCCATTGATGGCCGACTAGGCCATCTTTCGATACATATGCAGCTAGAGACAAGAGCTCCGGGGTTCTGGTTAGTACATCATGTTGTTCCAACAATAGGGTTGCAGATCCCTTTAGCTCCTTGGGTACTTTCTCTAGCTTCTCCATTGGGAGCCCTGTGATACATCCAATAGCTGACTGTGAACATCCACTCCTGTGTTTGCTAGGCCCCGGCATCGTCTCACAAGAGACAGCTATATTTGGGTCCTTTCAGCAAAATCTTGCTAGTGTATGCAATGGTGTCAGCGTTTAGAAGCTGATTATGGGACGGATCCCTGGATACAGCAGTCTCTAAATGGTCCATCCTTTCATCACAGCTACGAACTTTGTCTCTGTAACTCCTTCCCTGGGTGTTTTGTTCCCAATTCTAAGAAGGTACACAGTGTCCACACTTTGGTCTTCATTCTTCTTGAGTTTCATGCGTTTAGCAAATTGTATCTTATATCTTGGGTATCCTAAGTTTTGGGCTAATATCCACTTATCAATGAATACATATTGTGTGAGTTCTTTTGTGATTGTGTTACTTCACTCAAGATGATGCCCTCCAAGTCCATCCATTTGGCTAGGAATTTCATAAATTCATTCTTTTTAATAGCTGAGTAGTACTCCATTGTGTAAATGTACCATAATTTCTGTATCCATTCCTCTGTTGAGGGACATCTGGGTTCTTTCCAGCTTCTGGCTATTATAAATAGGGCTGCTATGAACATAGTGGAACATGTGTCCTTTTTACCGGTTGGGACATCTTCTGGATATATGCCCAGGAGAGGTATTGCTGGATCCTCCAGTAGTACTATGTCCAATTTTCTGAGGAACCGCCAGACTGATTTCCAGAGTGGTTGTACAAGCTTGCAATCCCACCAACAATGGAGGAGTGTTCCTCTTTCTCCACATCCTCGCCAGCATCTGCTGTCACCTGAATTTTTGATCTTAGCCATTCTGACTGGTGTGAGGTGGAATCTCAGGGTTGTTTTGATTTGCATTTCCCTGATGATTAAGGATGTTGAACATTTTTTCAGGTGCTTCTCTGCCATTCGGTATTCCTCAGGTGAGAATTCTTTGTTCAGTTCTGAGCCCCATTTTTTAATGGGGTTATTTGACTTTCTGGAGTCCACCTTCTTGAGTTCTTTATATATATTGGATATTAGTCCCTTGTCTGATTTAGGATAGGTGAAGATCCTTTCCCAATCTGTTGGTGGTTTTTTTGTCTTATTGATGGTGTCTTTAGCCTTGCAGAAGCTTTGTAGTTTCATGAGGTCCCACTTGTCAATTCTCGATCTTACAGCACAAGCCATTACTGTTCTATTCAGGAATTTTTCCCCTGTGCCCATATCTTCAAGGCTTTTCCCCACTTTCTCCTCTATAAGTTTCAGTGTCTCTGGTTTTATGTGAAGTTCCTTGATCCACTTAGACTTGACCTTAGTACAAGGAGATAGGAATGGATCGATTCGCATTCTTCTACATGTTAACAACCAGTTGTGCCAGCACCATTTGTTGAAAATGCTGTCTTTCTTCCACTGGATGTTTTTAGCTCCCTTGTCGAAGATCAAGTGACCGTAGGTGTGTGGGTTCATTTCTGGGTCTTCAATTCTATTCCATTGGTCTATTTGTCTGTCACTATACCAGTACCATGCAGTTTTTATCACAATTGCTCTGTAGTAGAGCTTTAGGTCCGGCATGGTGATTCCACCAGAGGTTCTTTTATCCTTGAGAAGAGTTTTTGCTATCCTAGGTTTTTTGTTATTCCAGATGAATTTGCAGATTGCACTTTCTAATTCGTTGAAGAATTGATTTGGAATTTTGATGGGGATTGCATTGAATCTGTAGATTGCTTTTGGCAAGATAGCCATTTTTACAATGTTGATCCTGCCAATCCATGAGCATGGGAGATCTTTCCATCTTCTGAGATCTTCTAGAATTTCTTTCTTCAGAGACTTGAAGTTTTTATTATACAGATCTTTCACTTCCTTAGTTAGAGTCACGCCAAGATATTTTATATTATTTGTGACTATTGAGAAGGGTGTTGTTTCCCTAATTTCTTTCTCAGCCTGTTTATTCTTTGTGTAGAGAAAGGCCATTGATTTGTTTGAGTTAATTTTATATCCAGCTACTTCACCGAAGCTGTTTATCAGGCTTAGGAGTTCTCTGGTGGAATTTTTAGGGTCACTTATATATACTATCATATCATCTGCAAAAAGTGATATTTTGACTTCATCTTTTCCAATTTGTATCCCTTTGATCTCCTTTTGTTGTCGAATTGCTATGGCTAGGACTTCAAGTACAATGTTGAATAGGTATGGAGAAAGTGGACAGCCTTGTCTAGTCCCTGATTTTAGAGGGATTGCTTCAACCTTCTGACCATTTACTTTGATGTTGGCTACTGGTTTGCTGTAGATTGCTTATATCATGTTTAGGTATGGGCCTTGAATTCCTGATCTTTCCAAGACTTTTATCATGAATGGGTGTTGGATCTTGTCAAGTGCTTTTTCCGCATCTAACGAGATGACCATGTGGTTTTTGTCTTTGAGTTTGTTTATATACTGGATTACGTTGATGGATTTCCGTATATTGAACCATCCCTGCATCCCTGGGATGAAACCTACTTGGTCAGGATGGATGATTGTTTTGATGTGTTCTTGGATTCGGTTAGCAAGAACTTTATTGAGGATTTTTGCATCAATATTCATAAGGGATATTGGTCTGAAGTTTTCTATCTTTGTTGGGTCTTTTTGTGGTTTAGGTATCAGAGTAATTGTGGCTTCATAGAATGAGTTGGGTAGAGTACCTTCTGTTTCTATTTTGTGGAATAGTTTGTGAAGAACTGGGATTAGATCTTCTTTGAAGGTCTGATAGAACTCTGCACTAAACCCATCTGGTCCTGGGCTTTTTTTAGTTGGGAGACTATTAATGACTGCTTCTATTTCTTTGGGGGATATAGGGCTGTTTAGATCATTAACCTGATCTTGATTCAACTTTGGTACCTGGTATCTGTCTAGGAACTTCTCCATTTCATCCAGGTTCTCCAGTTTTGTTGAGTATAGCCTTTGGTAGAAGGATCTGATGTTGTTTTGGATGTCTTCAGGATCTGTTGTTATGTCTCCTTTTTCATTTCTGATTTTGTTAATTAGGATGCTTTCCCTGTGCCCTCTAGTGAGTCTGGCTAAGGGTTTATCTATCTTGTTGATTTTCTCAAAGAATCAGCTCCTTGATTGGTTGATTCTTTGAATAGTTTTTCTTGTTTCCACTTGGTTGATTTCACCCCTGAGTTTGATTATTTCCTGCCGTCTACTCCTCTTGAGTGAATTTGCTTCCTTTTGTTCTAGTGCTTTTAGCTGTGTTGTCAAGCTGCTAATGTGTGCTCTCTCTAGTTTCCTTTTGGAGGCACTCAGAGCTATGAGTTTTCCTCTTAGAAATGCTTTCATTGCGTCCCATAAGTTTGGGTATGTTGTGGCTTCATTTTCATTGAACTCTAAAAAGTCCTTAATTTCTTTCTTTATTCCTTCCTTGACCAAGGTATCATTGAGAAGAGTGTTGTTCAGTTTCCATGTGAAGGTTGGCTTTCTATTATTTATTTTGTTATTTAAGATCAGCCTTAGTCCATGGTGATCTGATAGGATGCATGGGACAATTTCAATATTTTTATATCTGTTGAGGCCTGCTTTGTGACCAATTATGTGGTCAATTTTGGAGAAGGTACCATGAGGTGCTGAGAAGAAGGTATATCCTTTTGTTTTAGGATAGAATGTTCTGTAGATATCTGCCAGATCCATTTGATTCATAATTTCTCTTAGTTTCACTGTGTCCCTGTTTAGTTTCTGTTTCCATGATCTGTCCATTGGTGAAAGTGGTGTGTTGAAGTCTCCCACTATTATTGTATGAGGTGCAATGTGTGCTTTGAGATTTACTAAAGTTTCTTTAATGAATGTGGCTGCCTTTGTATTTGGAGCATAGATATTCAGGATTGATAGTTCCTCTTGGAGGATTTTACCTTTGATGAGTATGAAGTGTCCCTCCCTGTCTTTTTTAATGACTTTGGGTTGGAAGTCAATCTTATCAGATATTAGAATGGCTACTCCAGCTTGTTTCTTCATGCCATTTGCTTGGAAAATTGTTTTCCAGCCTTTCATTCTGAGGTAGTGTCTATCCTTTTCTCTGAGATGAGTTTCCTGTAAGCAGCAAAATGTTGGGTCTTGTTTGTGTAGCCAGTTTGTTAGTCTATGTCTTTTTATCGGGGAGTTGAGTCCATTGATAGTAAGAGATATTAAGGAAAAGTAATTGTTGTTTCCTGTTATTTTTGTTGTTAAAGTTGGCATTTTGTTCTTGTGGCTGTCTTCTTTTAGGTTTGTTGAGGGATTACCTTCTTGTTGTTTCTAGGGCATGGTTCCTGTCCTTGTATTGGTTTTTTTCTGTTATTATCCTTTGAAGGGCTGGATTCGTGGAGAGATAATGTGTGAATTTGGTTTTGTCGTGGAATACTTTGGTTTCTCCATCTATGTTAATTGAGAGTTTGGCTGGGTATAGTAGCCTGGGCTGGAATTTGTGTTCTTTTAGTGTCTGTATAACATCCGTCCAGGATCTTCTGGCTTTCATAGTCTCTGGTGAAAAATCTGGTGTAATTCTGATATGCTTGCCTTTATATGTTACTTGGCCTTTTTCTCTTACTGCTTTTAGTATTCTATCTTTATTTAGAGCATTTGTTGTTCTGATTATAATGTGTCGGGAGGTATTTCTTTTCTGGTCCAGTCTATTTGGAGTTCTGTAGGCTTCTTGTATGTTCATGGGCATCTCTTTCTTTAGATTTGGGAAGTTTTCTTCTATAATTTTGTTGAAGATGTTTGCTGGTCCTTTGAGTTGAAAATCTTCATTCTCATCCACTCCTATTATCCGTAGGTTTGGTCTTCTCATTGTGTCCTGTATTTCTTGGATGTTTTGAGTTAGGATCTTTTTGCATTTTACATTTTCCTTGATTGTTGTACCGATGTTCTCTATGGAATCTTCTGCACCTGAGATTCTCTCTTCCATCTCTTGTATTCTGTTGCTGATGCACGTATCTATGGTTCCAGATTTCTTTCCTAGGGTTTCTATCTCCAGTGTTGCCTCATTTTGGGTTTTCTTTATTGTGTCTACTTCCCTTTTTAGGTCTAGTATGGTTTTGTTCATTTCCATCATCTGTTTGGATGTGTTTTCCTGTTTTTCTGTAAGGACTTCTACCTGTTTGATTATGTTATCCTGTTTTTCTTTAAGGATTTGTAACTCTTTAGCAGTGTTCTCCTGCAATTCTTTAAGGGATTTTTGTGCTTCCTCTTTATTGTCTTCTGCCTTTTTAGCAGTGTTCTCCTGTATTTCTTTAAGTGAGTTATTAAAGTCCTTCTTGAAGTCCTCTATCATCATCAGAAGATATGCTTTTAAATCCGTGTCTAGCTTTTCCGGTGTGTTGGGGTGCCCTGGACTGGGCGAAGTGGGGGTGCTGGGTTCTGATGATGGTGAGTGGTCTTGGTTTCTGTTAGTAAGATTATTACGTTTACCTTTCGCCATCTGGTAATCTCTGGGGTTAGTTGTTGTCGTTGTCACTGTTTAAAGATTGGAGCAGAAGCTGTGTTCCACTCACCAGCAGTCTCTAAATCCTGCGACGGGGGTTGTGGGTAGCTGACGGTACCCCGGTGCTGGTCCAGCCGGAAGAGGCCTGTGGTCCTACTCAGGCTGGTTTTCTGCTTCCCTAACTAATGCAGTCTCTGGTTCCGCGTGCAATTGGATTGGAGCAGAAGCTGTGTTCCACTCTCCAGAAGTCTTAAGATCCTGTGGCAGGTGTTGTGGGTAGCTGGTGAGTGTCAGCCGACCCTGCGCCCCAGCTGCCCCAGTGCTTTTCTGACCGGAAGAGGGTTGTGGCCCTATGTAGGCCGGATTTCTCTCTCCCCAACCAGAGCAGTCTCAGGTCCCGCGTGATTGGACTGGAGCAGAAGCTGTGTTCCACTCACCAGCAGTCCCAAAATCCTGTGGCGGGGGTCGTGGGTAGCTGGCGGGTGTCAGGCAACCCTGCGCTCCCGCTACCCCGGCGCTGAATCGGCCGGATGAGGCCTGTGGCCCTACTCAGGCCGGTTTCTGCTTCCCTAACTAATGCAGTCTCAGGTCCCGCGCAATTGGATTGGAGCAGAAGCTGTGTTCCACTCACCAGCAGTCCCAAAATTCTGCGGCGGGGGTCGTGGGTAGCTGGCGGGTGTCAGGCAACTCTGCACTCCCGCTACCCCGGCGCTGATCCGGCCGGATGAGGCCTGTGGTCCTACTCAGGCCGGTTTCTGCTTCCCTAACTAATGCAGTCTCAGGTTCCGCGCAATTGGATTGGAGCAGAAGCTGTGCTCCACTCCGGTAGCATCATTCTTAAGTGTGACTAAATTGTGACTATATAGCCATAGGGTACAGACACAATGCATTGATTGGGTTCTTGCATATTGAATTTTTAGGGAATTTGGGGACACATAGTGAATGAAACTTTGTTTTAAAAAAAAGAAAAAAAGGAGTTACAGAGACAAAGTTTGGAGCTGAGACAAAAGGATAAACCATCTAGAGACTGCCGTATCCAGGGATCCATCCCATAATCAGCCTCCAAACAATGACACCATTGCATACACTAGCAAGAGTTTGCTGAAAGGACCCTGATATAGCTGTCTCTTGTGAGACTAGGCCGAGGCCTAGCAAACACATAAGTGGATGCTCACAGTCAGCTATTGGATGGATCACAGGGCCCCCAATGGAGGAGCTAGAGAAAGTATCCAAGGAGCTAAAGAGATCTGCAAACCTGTAGTGCAACAACATTATGAACTAACCAGTACCCCGGAGCTCTTGACTCTAGCTGCATATGTATCAAAAGATGGCCTAGTCGGCCATCACTAGAAAGAGAGGCCCATTTGTCATGCAAACTTTATATGCCCCAGTACAGGGGAATTCCAGGGCCAAAAAGTGGGAATGAGTGGGTAGGGGAGTCGGGGGGAGGATATAGGGGACTTTTGGGATAGTGTTGCGGCCTGCCCGCAGTCCACAACACGAACGGTTCAACTGAGAATGGCAGTTCGAGCTGAAAAGAGAGGAATCTAGACGGGGCGGAAGAAAGAATTGGAGCTAAGACAAGATCCTGATCAAAGCTCAATTTTACTATTTTCAGACACTCAGTTATAAAGGAAAGGGGTGGGAACCCAATTTCCCGCCAAGTAACTCAGGGTCCAGTAGCAGGACGAACACGTGTGTGCCTCCTCCAAGCAGCAAAGGCAGGGTCCAGCAGTAGGCGTGGCAGGACGAATGAGCAGGTAGCTCCACCCTTGAGCAAGCAGGTTCCAGGCTGGGGGAAGGGAGGCCACATCTCCTCCCATTAGTTAACAAAACAAACAAACAAAAAAAAAAAGGGCTGGCCTGAGGCAGAAAAATTATTTATGTTCAATAGTTCTGCCTGAGTTCTTAGGGCTAAAGAAAAACCCTGTTTCCGTGGGATTTCCTAACTTTTCTAATGGTAAACTGTATTTGGCTAAGACTGTCTTTATTATCCTAGTAAACCACTAACAGAATAGGCTCTGACTTTATAATGCTAATTAGTGCTGAATAGGTAACTACCTGTTTGCATTTTAAGTAGGGTGTTGGAACCCTGGCTAAGTTTAACTAAACAAATTTAGAATAACACTGAGCTGATATTCCTCCCCAATTTTGGATGGCAGGCAGGGAAACAGGGAGAAGGGGTAAGACCAGCTCTTTAGTACAAGGCCAGTTGGCTTTTTTATTTGGGTGGGAGGCAGTGAAGGGCTTGCCCTTTCGACAGTAAGGTCTCCAACCTCTCTCCCCCCTATTAATTAAGTTTAAATAGGCAATGCTTAACAGAGGTGATCAAATGATTTTCTCATCCGTAGATGAGTGGGCCTTTAACCTTGACTTGGGTGGACATTGACCTGATTCCTCCCGTGAGCATTATAACAACTCACATCTGTGGCTCTTGGTATCTTTTGGGGAGGGGAGGCAGAGCCTTAGGTATTTTTGGTGTTTAGCTGGAGTCAGATACCAACCTCCTTCAAATCAGGTGTGTCGCACAGGGAACTCAGAAATGGTCAAGCTGGACCTTCCCTCCGCAGTAATCTCCTGCGCCAAGCGGTACCCATACTGTATTCATATGATTATGAATCAGTAGCGCAGTTCTGAGCGATGCGCGGTCTCTATATGAGACTTGTCAACCTCAGATCTAGCAAGGCCTAGACAAGAATTATGTCAGTATTAACACCATGGATTGTGGTTAAAATAGGAGCTGGAGGTCTTCTCTCCTCATCCCTGTTATTCCCTAGCCTGAGGAACTAAGGACACCTTGCAGTAACAGCAAGGGTGAAAAGCCAGAGGCCAGCTAAGGGACTAAGCCCATCTCTATCAAAATAAGAACTAATCTCTGTAAATATATGAAATTTCTACTTCCCTAGCTCTCCTGGTAAATCTAAATCCTATCTCAGACTGAAAGCCACGTGCTGGGATGTCCTTGGAAGGGAGATTAGCAGTACCACCTGTTTGCTCTTAGGGGCGGAGAACCGGAGAATGTGGATTGACCTGCTTGAGAAAAGAAAGAAATCTAAACAATGAGAGAGTAGCACTGTAAATTTTCTGTTTGGAGAAGTCAAGGTACTTTATTTAGATGCAAATTGTAAAGCTAAAGCTAATCGCCAGCCTCCTGTAGGGGAATTGGCTCAGAGGAAAACAGCGTTTCTGGGAGCTTCCACTCCCAGCTGAATTGTAAGCACAAGAGGAATTTTAGTCTTTAGAATGATACTTACGAGAAGAGACAGAATCTGTGTTTACCTGACGAATTAATCTCTCTGGTAGCCACCTTGCTCCATCTTCATCTCTTGAAAAAACACAAACCGAGCCTCTTCCCCAGATTAGAACTGGATCCAGACCCTTCCATTCATTAGTCAGGGCGTCCTTCCATTTTACCAATGCATAAGAATTAGAAGTAACTGGGTGCCAGTAGCGTTCCACTGCAGACTGACCTTTAATGTCAGTTTGCAAAAAGTTTAGGACAAATAAGGTGAAAGCAAGATGAGCCTTTGGTGACCTTGGGGGATATAGATGCCCCTCTTTTGTTTTAAAAAGCCAATTCTTTAAGGTGCTATGAGCACGTTCAACTATTCCTTGTCCAATGGGCTTGTAAGGAATTCCAGTTTTATGTTTGATACCGAATTCTTTACAGAATGCAATAAAGTTTTTACTAGAATAAGATGGCCCGTTATCTGTCTTAATAAGCTTAGGCAACCCCATGGTATTAAAGGCTTGTAGGCAATGATCAATTACGTTTTTTGAAGCCTCTGAAGCTTAATCTCAAACTCTAACTCGCTTAGCCGTGTGTCCCTATGAGTAGCACCTCCCGAAGTGGTGACTATAGGTGAAGCGGGAGATTCGCAAGAGGACCAATTCTCATTAAGGTAATGGGCAATTCCTCTATCTGAGTGATTTTTGTTAAAAATCAGTCCATCATCAGAGTTTCCACATTTATCAATTTTTGAGTTAAGAAGATCTTTTTCTGAGGAGGCCTTCTCTGATAGGCACTCCTCCTGAGATACCACAAGCTCCGCCTGAGGGCAATTTAGCCCTGGAGAAGTTGCATCTTTTATAGCATCATTTGCAAGCGCCCAGAGACCTAGGGTAAAATTATCTGTCTGAGCGATATTCAGGGCCTCACCAACTTTTTCCCAGGTTCCACAATCTATTATTTCTTCTTCCTTGAACCATGGACAACAGCTATCTATCTTATCTAAAAAGTTTCTTACTAATTGTACTTCAAGCCTTACTCCTCTGGCCTGAAACAACTCCTGAAATCTAAAAACAACCGCCTGATCCATGACTTTAAACCCTTCCTTCTTCCACCTAAGCAGCTTTCTAAAAAGCTGCGGCACACCGCCTGTCTCCGTATCTAGTTCCGATTAACGAGCTGCTGACCCAAGCAGAAACAGTGTTGGGTTAGCACTGATTCAAACTTGATTCGTATCCTACCGCATCCTCAGCAACACTTTACAAAACTGAAATTTTAGGCTAGCGCTAGCATGTGTACCTGTCCGTTGCTCCGATGCTCCGATACGAAGATCCTTTCCTTTCTTGTGGAGCTCCACACAGCAGTCGTTTCTCTTAGCACCCCTCTGCCATTCTTCAGGTCCCAGTTCTGGCGCCAACTGTTGCGGCCTGCCCGCAGTCCACAACACGAACGGTTCAACTGAGAATGGCAGTTCGAGCTGAAAAGAGAGGAATCTAGACGGGGCGGAAGAAAGAATTGGAGCTAAGACAAGATCCTGATCAAAGCTCAATTTTACTATTTTCAGACACTCAGTTATAAAGGAAAGGGGAGGGAACCCAATTTCCCGCCAAGTAACTCAGGGTCCAGTAGCAGGACGAACACGTGTGTGCCTCCTCCAAGCAGCAAAGGCAGGGTCCAGCAGTAGGCGTGGCAGGACGAATGAGCAGGTAGCTCCACCCTTGAGCAAGCAGGTTCCAGGCTGGGGGAAGGGAGGCCACAGGATAGCATTGGAAATGTAATTAAGAAAAATACGTAATAAAAAAATATTAAAAAAAAAAATAAATGCTTGCTCATACAGTCAAAAAAAAAAGAAAGAAAGAAAAAGAAAAGAAAAGAAAAAATATGAAATCAGTTACTAGGAATGGGAAGAAGCCTAATAAGAAACAGAGACATAGATTACTTGACAAATTTTAGTCACAAATCATAAATAAATGTGGACATCTAAAATATAGCATGTGAATAAAGCTAATAATGCTGAAGAGATTTGGTAAAATAGTAAATTTGAGGAGTTTCCTAAAATGGTCTTGAACTCACAGAGATCCAGTTGCATTTTTCTCTAGAGAGCTTGGATTCAAATCAACAAGTGCACTTCTACTTCTTTCAAACAGCAACACTCCCTGGTGACTAACCATTCAAATATATGAGTGTATAGGGGTCATTATTATTCAAACCACCAGAAACCGAAACTGATGTTATTTTCTTCAAGGTTAATACATGGAAGATGGTGGATTAAACACACACACCCCACATTCCTGTATCTTCACAAAACAAGTAACTGAGCTAACAATAAATGCCTGCTTTAGAAGAACTCAGAAGGTGTCACCAGAATAACAATTCATTTGGCCTAACATTCATCAGTATACCTAATGATTCTAGACCAAATGCAAGATACATTCATTTTGTTAATATTAAAGGAATATGAAAGCATTCTCTCCTTACCTATGTGATCAAACCAGTAGTCCATGCTTCCCAATTTCACCATCCATAGCCCAAAGAGTAGAAGCAAGTTGAACAAGTAACAGAAGAGATGGCCCTCTGTTTTGCATGAGTGTAATGATGCACTCTGGAGAGGCTCAGCCCCATTGCTTCTTGCTGTTGACATGCTTTTTCTGCCACTATTACATAGCCTGATATTTCCAGGACATTAGCCCACCCTATTGGGAAATTTTCTGACAGATCAACAGGAAGATGAAATTTCATAAACTAATGCTGTTTAGATGAATTATTTACTTTATAGCATTCCTAAGTTGATTCAAATAGTTTTAAGAAGAAAGTTTAAAGGGGATTTTGTTGTTGTTGTTGTTTTGCAAGAAAGATGCAATAGAATCAAGAATAGAATGTGCCCCCTCCTCATGGAATAGCTAAGTAAAGGCTGCCTAATAAGTAATACAGTGAGCTTTCATAAATTACACTAAGGAGAGAAATAGGCTTGAGGCATGTAGCTACCTGCAGCTACACGAATCAGATTCCTGAATGGGAGGCTGGAGCTGCATGGGAGTAAGCAATGGAGGAAATAATGAGGCCAAGACAAGATACTGATCTTAAGTAAACCCTGGAGTTTACTTCACAGTCTGAGCTTATAAAGGGGGAAATGGGCCCATCCCCTGCCACACCAGACTCTTGATGCTTTTTTGCCAGGCTGTTAGCACTTGGTCAGGAATGTCGCAGGAAGATAGGTTCAGCCTCTCAGCGGGTAGCAGCATCTTGAAGAAGAGTGCAGAGGTGGCAGAACAATAGATTTATCTAGGTCAGAAGACTCCACCCTAGGTGGTCTCATTCACAATGGTAGAACAGGTCTGAACCAGCCTGCTCAATGCTGGAGGAGGCTACAATTCCTCCCTAAATATAAAATAAAAATTAGCTGGACTGGGGAATATAATTGACTTATGCTCCATGGTCCTGCCTGGGAATTATGGTGGCTGGCAGCCTTGCCTGGGCTTAGTGACCCGTCCAGCAGGTCCAGTTATTTGAGGGTCTCAAGGGGACCTTCTCCTAAGAACCAAATGGGGGGAAGAGAAAAGACGGATACCAAGTGCGAGGAACATCAAGAAACCATTCTGAATAACATCAAGGTGTCACTGTATTAGCAAGGCTCAAGCCTTAAATGCACAAGCAAAAGGGGAAGTACTTCTCAGCGGGAGGGATGGGGCAGCGGAAATTTTTCTTTTGGCGACTACATGGGGAAGCAGGAACTTGGTGGTACCAGGGTACATCCTGTGGTCAGGACATCCAGCGCTGACTTAGGGCTGGGACAATCTATGGTTGTTCTGGAGTGGTGCATCAGTGGCCCGCTTTTGACCCCCTTTTCTTCTCGGGAAGAGAGGCCCAATTCAGAGATCAGGACAATTGTGTTGTCTTAATGGCTCCCAGCAGCTTAGGACTTTGGTCTTCTATGAACTTATTCTTATCTGTCCTGCAGAACATGTGCAGCTTGCTTGTATTTATTTGCACAAACACAGCTCTATGGTGTTATTATGAACAAACTACATCCTCTTGGCACATGCCTTTGTCTTAGATTGAATAATTCAGAGACCCAGTGGCCCGTCTTTGACTGCCGGTCCTCATAGCACACCTCTCTCCCAATCAGACCAAAGCCACAAAGTGTACTCAATGCATCTCTTCATAACAATGAATTTCTGCCACCTGCACTTAATGAAGGCAAGTCTGCACACTTGCTGAAGATGAGCCTGCAAGAAGGTAACTGACCTGCTTGAAATACAAAGCCTAGAGGTGAAAAGCAACAGGATTAAGGCTGTAGGAGGGGAAGTCCAGGTACTTTATTCAGTTGCAAATTAGCAACTGTCAAACCCAAGCTCTGGCCTCCCCCTCTGGTGGAGGTGGCTTTGGGAATCAGCAGAAAAGCTGCTATGTCTCATGTAAATAGGCTATGCTTCAAGTTAACTTTGCTGGCTAATAAAGATTTTTAGCTATCTTCATAATAGGAATCTCTAATATTGGAATTATTACTAGACCAGTCCATGATTGAGTTAGAATACCTGGTCACATTAAAGGAAAGAGAAGAGTCATTATAACTCCTCCTTTTGAATAATTTTTTAAAGTCAGTTTCCACAGAGAATATTTAATTTAATGTTCTCTGTCCCGTAAGGTTTAAAAAGCTTAAAGCAAGGCACCTCAGATTGTCTAATCTGGGTCAAGAACATATACCCGATACAGCGTTCTTGTCACCATTGTCAGGGCACTCAGCAAGCTCACAGGTCAGCTGATTACATGAATAATTCTGGCAGCTGGGACGCTCCTGCAGCATTCTGTGGAGAAAACACAAGCATGCCCTCTTCCCCATATTAAGTACGTGTTCAGGATCACACCATACGCCAATAAGTGGATCCTTTTCATCTCACCTACCTAGGCATGAGTATGCCTAGTTTTAAGATGCTATAAGGCATTCAGCAAGCTCTTTGACATGCAAATTTTAAATTTTAAAAATAAAAATGTGATTTACATAATGTGCACAGGGATATAATTCCTCCCCTTCTTTGTTTTTTAAGATATAGTTTTTAAAGTTCCACAATACCTTGTCTTTGAGAATTATAAAGTATCTCAGTAGCATGGGTAACATTAAGTTGTTGACAAGACATCTCAAATACTTGACTATAAACAGCCAGTTCCAATATCTCCTTTAATCTGATTTGGAACACCAAGCATAAAAAAAATTAACATAGGCAATGACTAATTACACTTTGAGTTGCTTCTCTCTTTTTTGTTGTTGTTTTGTTTTTGTTGTTGTTGTTTGTGTGTGTGTGTGTGTGTGTGTGTGTGTGTGTGTGTGTGTGTGTGTGTGTTTGAGACAGGGTTTCACTGTGTAGCCCTGGCTGTCTGGGAACTCACTTTGTAGACCAGGCTGGCCTCGAACTCAGAAATCTGCCTGCCTCTGCCTCCCGAGTGCTGGGATTAATGGTATGCACCACCACCACCCAGCTAGTTGCTTCTCTTGCTAGAGCAGTTGTAACTAGAAAGCCTGAAAAGTTATTAGTAGTCACATGTGCATATTTTTATTTATTTGTTTATTTATTTTTAAAATCAGAAATATGAGTATCCATTTGCAATAATTGATTAAGTATAAGTCCTCAAGAATTAACACAATTATGTGGAATAGGTAGAAACCGAAAACACTGAGAAGAAGTCTTTACAATTTGGCATGCACATTCTCTAAAACTACCAAAATATTATCTCAAGCCACACTATCTTGATGATGTAAAGAATGAGATTATATGGCCAATTATTCTTGTGTAAGGCCTATAATCTGCCTGGGATATAAATCTAGCATGGCATCACCTTAAGAGGTCTTGTCCAGGCAATCTAGAATGAGTTCTTAAATTTCCAGAGACAGTCCTTTAAAGGAACAGCATTTTTTTTTATGAGTTGTATATGCATAAACAATTGCAAATTTGAAAATACATAGTATCTAAGAAATGATCAATTTTAAGCAATTGTAAGCCCTGAAAAAATATATATATACACACTTATTTATTTGTTTTATGTATATGTGTATATACATATACATATATATATGTATATATGTGTGTGTGTATTAACTATTAGTATACAAATTAAAGCTTAATTATTCAACATTTTAAAACACTGGCTACAACGCACAATTTAATTATCTGTGCTGAAGCAGGAAGAAACTCAAAAGAATAAACACGTGATCCAATCACATAAACTTTTCTCCCATAGAAGGGCTATTTTTAAATACAGTAAATGGGATGCATGCATGCATACATAAATTTACAGAAAATACAAAAGCATGCGTAGAAGTAATCTTTAACAACTTATCTTTTGTATAATGATTATCAATTTTACCTAAAATGTTTGCTATGCAATAGGCCAAATACCAATATTCTGTAAAAAATCAATTTAATTGCTGTTTGGAACAAGGAACAGATGCTTCATCAGGTTTTTAAGACATAATTTTGTTGTTGTTTTTCTAAAATACTTTCATGAACTTATCTTATAATTCTTTATTAGTACCACGGCAGCCTTATAATAGGATGTTAAAACTTTACTTGGAGATGAAGAAAGATGATTTTACATTAATGTTCTCTTTTGCCTAAGAATTGCTGTGGGTACATTAAAATAAGTAGCTAATATTTGATTACCATTGATTATAATTGATAATTAATTATAAAAGCTTCCTCTATTTTCTGCAAAGGCTTTTATTTTTTGCCAGTTAATTTCTATCTCTCTTGATAACAGCCAACAAAGGCTTAAGTCACCTTAAGACCTTAAGTTGAGGTCTCAGCCAATTAACATCTCCTGGAAGCTTTTGAAAATAATTTGAAGTAAGCAAATCATTTTTTTTCCTTAAATTTTCTGTACCACAATTTTCTAGGATAACTAAGACCCTAAATATTAAAAAGATATTGCCTCTGAATCTTTTCTGGAGCAACAGCTACTCCCCAGAACTTTTTTGTTTGTTTGTTTGTTTTATGTATGTGAGTATACTGTAGCTGTCTCCAGACACACCAGACAGAAGAGGGGAACCAGTTCTCATTATAGATGGTTGTGAGCCACCATGTGGTTGCTGGAAATTGAACTCAAGACCTCGGGAAGAGCAGTCAGTGCTCTTAACTGCTGAGCCATCTCTCCAGCCTTCCCCAGAACTTGAAAGCTCATTGTGTGAGAACAAAGATTTGAAGTAAACTTCCCTTCAGAGGCATTTGCTAATTATATTCCATTTAACAAACAATATATACTGAAGAATTCAAAGTCTTAGCTTCTTGTATTGAGGCAAAGACAGAAAAAAATATTCAAAGGAAAAAACAAACTTTCAAATCTATAATTTTATATGGATTAGGCAAGCCAGCTTGTAATGCTTCTATAAGTTCTACAGCCTATTTGACTTTTCATAAATCTTAAATTTAAACTTTATTTTGAACAACACCTTGATAGATCTGCAACAGTGTTGTTTAGCTAAAAAATTATTCCCCTGAGGCAAGGAGAGGCAAGGTCCCAAAGAACTTCCCTAGTCAGGGTTTGCAAAACAAAAGAAATGCCACACAAGCCTTACTGAGGCTGCTCTGAGCTTTGCATTAACTCAAATATAATTATTTCTTAATCTGAGCATACTGCCTGAGTCTTGACCCAAATATTATCTCTCCTGTAGTGAGGAACAATTTGACTGTCTATTTCTCCAATTTTGGATACTCTTTCTTAAGATGACTTATACTTAAAACATTCCGAATAACTTTAGTACTGTGAAAAAAAAAAAATTGCTTTACTGTAGTCCCCTGCAAGGCAGCAACCATAGCCAAACTGATTGCATAAGAGTCCAATTTCTGCACAAAGAGGAATATACCTAGATAAGTCTGTCTTGCTTTGTATGACCAGATGACTGCAGTGAGCTGCATTAGCCCTCTCATAAGATGATGACTCTTGTAACCATCCTCATTACAATATATGGGTGAGTTAAAAATCTTGAGTTTGTGATCAAACTGCAAACTACATTCAATGGAACATTGGCAATTTTAACCAGAAATTTTAAGGTTTTTTTTTTTCAATGTTAAAATGTATATATAACTTTGGTTAAGCAAAACCCAATTTTAAACAATTTATTATCTTTAAAAATCAATACCAGAAGCCGGGCGGTGGTGGTACATGCCTTTAATCCCAGCACTTGGGAGGCAGAGGCAGGAAGATTTCTGAGTTCAAGGCCATCCTGGTCTCAGAGTGAGTTCTAGGACAGCCAGGTCTATACAGAGACACCCTGTCTCAAAAAAAAAAAAAACAAAAAAAAAAACAAAAAACAAAAACAAAATAAAAAAAAAATCAATACCAGAAACATCACTTTCATATTACAAAGTTCAGCTGCCAATTCATACATATGAATGCATGACAGTGCAAATTTTAATGCTTTATTAAAGAGACATTGTTTTAAATCTTATGTCTTATAAGTCTATTTTCTAGGATAAGAATTACATAAAATACTATCCCAATTTAGAAGTATCCTTAGAGGCCTAGTTTCCTGGGCTGGTTTATGCCATGTGCTGTTATTAAAAGGACTCCAACTCTGAGCTAACTTTCTTGTTACCAATGTTACAACTTTTTAATCATACCCAATAACTTATAAGCCAATACTCTATGACCAAGACATGCAGAACATATTTATACCTTTAAGACCAGTCAAAAACCAAATGAGGTGGCTACACCAATCTTATAAATTTAGACCAAAGAATTTTACTTTTTCTAGCTATAATTTCAAGATAAAAGGCACTTTGTCATTTGCTGAACCCAATAATCACAACTGCAGAGAATTTTCTAGGAAAAAACAACTATCAGCTTATTTGCCTTAGAACTAAGAATTTGCAGACTCCTTTTTTGAAAAACAGTTTTTAGCAGGAGCTATCCTGCTGTGCATTACTCCTGGCCTCTGCTGTGTAAACTGAGACTGAATCAAGAGATGGATAGCCACCAGATAAAGTTTTAACCATTTTTTTTTTCTTTTCAACAGGAAACATAGAACAACAGTCATTCAGACAACAAAACAAAACCAGACATGAATTGATACATGGACAGATTGGTGCACCAAACACAGACAATACAGAAAGGGTAGAGAATTTGATGTAATCAGAACAAAGGGTGTCTCCTGCCAGAGAGAAAACAGGATGTCTCCGGATTTCCCTCTGTCCCTGGGAGAGTTCCAAAATCCATTCCCTTCCCTTTTGATGCCTCTCTCTCATGTCATTTGTAAATCTAGCATCTCCCTATTTTTTTTAATTTTACTCTTTTTTATTTTACTTTAATATTTCAAGCCCTACTCCTCTCGCCTGATGCAGTTCTTGACTGCAGACAAATGCCTGTTTAGAATTTTTCGCTCCCATTTTCCACTGTCAACCCCTAGCTGATACCAGCTCTGGGCTAACGCTGACTCAATCTAGCCTATATCCTTCTGCACCTACAGCAACAATTTCGAAAAGATTAAGTTTAAAGTCAGCTTAGCATGAATACAAAATGTTGCTTACTGTGCCGAATGCATCTTCTTCTTAATCTTCCCTTAGAGCTCTACCAAGACAGTGTTCCTTCTGTCAGTCCTTCCGTAATCAGGTCCCTGTTCGGACACCACCTGTAGCCGCCTGCAGCTACACAAATGGGAGGCTAGAGCTGCATGGGAGGAAGCGGCGGAAGAAATAACGAGACCAAGGCAAGATACTGATCAAGACCCCAGAGTTTACTTAAGAGTCTGAGCTTATAAAGAGGGAAGGCTCATCCCCCACCATGCCAGGCTCTTGATGCTTTGTCACCAGGCTGTCAGCACTTGGTCAGGAATGTCTCAGAAAGACAGGTTCAGCCTCTCAAGAGTAGCTATGCCTTGGATAAGAATGCAGAGGTGGCAGAACAATAGATCTATCGAGGTGGTCGGTCTCTTTCACAGTAGCAGAACAGGTCTGAGCCAGCCTGCTCAATCCTGGAGAAGGCTACAGAGACAAACTTGTGGTCAAGGAAAAATATTCATTCTAGGTTAGGTCCAAGGATGAAGCTATAGGTGTGCACTATGATAAAGCAAGGCCATGTGAAACTGTTGCTTTGAACTTACAATGAGCTTATAGAATGAAACACTGCTTTGAATTTACTATCAACATCCTTCTGGAACTCTTTTATGTAACATTTTATCTATAAGGTAATTTATCTATAAGGTAATTTTATAAAGAACTTTTGTCTAAGAAGGTATAAGAAGGACAAAGAAGAAATGAAGTGTGGCATTTGGGGCTCTGCCTTACCCTCCAAATGTATATGTGTGTGCCTATTTGTAAGTACACACATATGTGTGTAGGTATGTTTATGTATGTAAGTATGTGTGCATACTTGTGGAAATGAGACAAGTAGTTGGGCCTGGCCAAAGTGTGTCTGTGTGTGTGCTTCACTTCTCCCCTTCTTCCTTTTCTTTTCTCTCTGACTCTCAAAGAGTTAACAAAATCTAATGGGCCCATTGAGTCAGACTTTTTTCTTAATTCTCTGCTGCTATCAGCAGGAGCCACATTGCCAAAATAAGCAGCTTTTGGCCACAGAATAGCAGAGAATTAAAGACAAACTTGTCAAAAATAAAGCAGTTTTGTCCTTGATCACTGCCTTCCTCAGTGAATTCGGTGATGGGATAAGCCCCTGGCAGATAAGACTCAATATCAGGGAATCTCATATGAAGAAATTATTTGAAATCTATATCAGTCCTTGTATATGCTGTGATGTATTGCATAATTGTGTTTGTAGTTTTCAGACAAAAATGAGAAGATTGAGTGATTGTTTTTAAGTTAAAAAATGGCATCATCCCCGCCCTTCAATTTCTTCCTCCAACCCTCCCCATTTACACCCCACCCCACCCCACTGCCTCTAAAAATCATGGTTTCTTTTGTCTTCTGGTATGGTTACTCAAACATAATTATATACACAGATTCTGCTCAAACTGTTTAGCACTACTTGTATGTATATGATTTCAAGCCATTGGATAATCAATTGAGTGGGAATCACTAAAGAGAACTATTTTTTCCTCTCTCAACATTCTTTACTTGCAATTCTTTGTCTATCGGTGGACTCCTGTGAAGTTTCTCCCTTCCATTATATTAGCATGCCTATTGGTGTTATACTTGGTCAGGTCTTCCTTAGACAGCAATTGTTGAGGTATCATTGTAAAATATTCCTGCATTTTCTTACAAGACATATCATGGCAGCTTTCATGCTCTTCTGGTTCTTGAGTGATACTTATCCTATCTTTAGGAAAAGTTGTGGATTTAGCATTATCAAAAAAGAATACCATTTATGAAAGGATGTTGGATTTGTCAAGTATTATATGCTATTCTTTCAAGCCAAGGTCATGTCAGGCACAGAAGTATTTGTAGCTTCAATTCCTAGGGATTTGGCACCCTCTTCTGGCCTCTGAGAATACTACATGCACAGGGTTCAAAGATATAAACACACTTGGAAGCATGTAGAAATACTTGCATATATATGTATACACACACATAAAATAAAAACAAATCTCAAAAAAAATCACTCACTTAACTGTTCAATTACAAATTATCCTGGGAGAATGGATAATTATCCTGGGGAACTTATTCAATGGAACCACCGTGCTATATTCCCACAAGGACAAACACCAGAATGAGCATGTTAAAAGAGTGAGCATTTTCTTACATGTTAAAAATAAAATTTTTAAAAAATATATTGAACACCAAAATGTAACTTTTACACAGAAATAAGAAAAAAGGAGCTCTCCGGTCAGAAAAGCGCCAGGGTAGCTAGGGCGCAGGGTCGGCTGACACTCACCAGCTACCCACAACACCTGCCACAGGATCTTAGGACTTCTGGTGAGTGGAACACAGCTTCTGCTCCAATCCAAGTGCGCGCGGGACCTGAGACTGCATTAGTTAGGGAAGCAGAAAACAGGCCTGAGTAGGACCACAGGCCTCTTCCGGCCAGACCAGCACCGGGGTAGCTAGAGCATAGGGTCAGCTGACACCCGCCAGCTACCCACGACCCCCGCCACAGGATTTTGAGACTGCTGGTGAGTGGAACACAGCTTCTGCTCCAATCTTTAAACAGTGACAACGACAACAACTAACCCCAGAGATTACCAGATTGCGAAAGGTAAACGTAATAATCTTACTAACAGAAACCAAGACCACTCACCATCATCAGAACCCAGCACTCCCACTTAGCCCAGTCCAGGGCACCCCAACACACCAGAAAAGCTAGACACGGATCTAAAAGCATATCTCATGATGATGGTAGAGGACTTCAAGAAGGACTTTAATAACACACTTAAAGAAATACAAAGGAACACTGGTAAACAGGTAGAAGACAATAAAGAGGAAGCACAAAAATCCCTTAAAGAATTGCAGGAGAACACTGCTAAAGAGTTACAAATCCTTAAAGAAAAACAGGATAACCTAATCAAACAGGTTGAAGTCCTTAATGAAAAACAGGAAAACACATCCAAACAGATGATGGAAATGAACAAAACCATACTAGACCTAAAAAGGGTAGTAGACACAATAAAGAAAACCCAAAATGAGGCAACACTGGAGATAGAAACCCTAGGAAAGAAATCTGGAACCATAGATACCAGCATCAGCAACAGAATACAAGAGATGGAAGAGAGAATCTCAGGTGCAGAAGATTCCATAGAGAACATCAGCACAACAATCAAGAAAAATGTAAAATGCAAAAAGATCCTAACTCAAAACATCCAAGAAATACAGGACACAATGAGAAGACCAAACCTACAGATAATAGGAGTGGATGAGAATGAAGATTTTCAACTCAAAGGACCAGCAAACATCTTCAACAAAATTATAGAAGAAAACTTCCCAAATCTAAAGAAAGAGATGCCCATGAACATACAAGAAGCCTACAGAACTCCAAATAGACTGGACCAGAAAAGAAATACCTCCCGACACATAATAATCAGAACAACAAATGCTCTAAATAAAGATAGAATACTAAAAGCAGTAAGAGAAAAAGGCCAAGTAACATATAAAGGCAAGCCTATCAGAACTACACCAGATTTTTCACCAGAGACTATGAAAGCCAGAAGATCCTGGACGGATGTTATACAGACACTAAAAGAACACAAATTCCAGCCCAGGCTACTATACCCAGCCAAACTCTCAATTAACATAGATGGAGAAACCAAAGTATTCCACGACAAAACCAAATTCACACATTATCTCTCCACGAATCCAGCCCTTCAAAGGATAATAACAGAAAAAAAACCAATACAAGGACAGGAACCACGCCCTAGAAACAACAAGAAGGTAATCCCTCAACAAACCTAAAAGAAGACAGCCACAAGAACAGAATGCCAACTTTAACAACAAAAATAACAGGAAACAACAATTACTTTTCCTTAATATCTCTTAATATCAATGGACTCAACTCCCCGATAAAAAGACATAGACTAACAAACTGGCTACACAAACAAGACCCAACATTTTGCTGCTTACAGGAAACTCATCTCAGAGAAAAAGATAGACACTACCTCAGAATGAAAGGCTGGAAAACAATTTTCCAAGCAAATGGTATGAAGAAACAAGCTGGAGTAGCCATTCTAATATCTGATAAGATTGACTTCCAACCCAAAGTCATCAAAAAAGACAGGGAGGGGCACTTCATACTCATCAAAGGTAAAATCCTCCAAGAGGAACTATCAATCCTGAATATCTATTCTCCAAATACAAAGGCAGCCACATTCATTAAAGAAACTTTAGTAAATCTCAAAGCACACATTGCACCTCATACAATAATAGTGGGAGACTTCAACACACCACTTTCACCAATGGACAGATCATGGAAACAGAAACTAAACAGGGACACAGAGAAACTAAGAGAAATTATGAATCAAATGGATCTGGCAGATATCTACAGAACATTCTATCCTAAAACAAAAGGATATACCTTCTTCTCAGCACCTCATGGCACCTTCTCCAAAATTGACCACATAATTGGTCACAAAACAGGCCTCAACAGATACAAAAATATTGAAATTGTCCCATGCATCCTATCAGATCACCATGGACTAAAGCTGATCTTCAATAACACAATAAATAATAAAAAGCTAACCTTCACGTGGAAACTGAACAACACTCTTCTCAATGATACCTTGGTCAAGGAAGGAATAAAGAAAGAAATTAAGGACTTTTTAGAGTTCAATGAAAATGAAGCCACAACATACCCAAACTTATGGGACGCAATGAAAGCATTTCTAAGAGGAAAACTCATAGCTCTGAGTGCCTCCAAAAGGAAACTAGAGAGAGCACACATTAGCAGCTTGACAACACACCTAAAAGCACTAGAACAAAAGGAAGCAAATTCACCCAAGAGGAGTAGACTGCAGGAAATAATCAAACTCAGGGGTGAAATCAACCAAGTGGAAACAAGAAAAACTATTCAAAGAATCAACCAATCAAGGAGCTGGTTCTTTGAGAAAATCAACAAGATAGATAAACCCTTAGCCAGACTCACTAGAGGGCACAGGGAAAGCATCCTAATTAACAAAATCAGAAATGAAAAAGGAGACATAACAACAGATCCTGAAGACATCCAAAACACCATCAGATCCTTCTACCAAAGGCTATACTCAACAAAACTGGAGAACCTGGATGAAATGGAGAAGTTCCTAGACAGATACCAGGTACCAAAGTTGAATCAAGATCAGGTTAATGATCTAAACAGCCCTATATCCCCCAAAGAAATAGAAGCAGTCATTAATAGTCTCCCTACTAAAAAAAGCCCAGGACCAGATGGGTTTAGTGCAGAGTTCTATCAGACCTTCAAAGAAGATCTAATCCCAGTTCTTCACAAACTATTCCACAAAATAGAAACAGAAGGTACTCTACCCAACTCATTCTATGAAGCCACAATCACTCTGATACCTAAACCACAAAAAGACCCAACAAAGATAGAAAACTTCAGACCAATATCCCTTATGAATATTGATGCAAAAATCCTCAATAAAGTTCTTGCTAACCGAATCCAAGAACATATCAAAACAATCATCCATCCTGACCAAGTAGGTTTCATCCCAGGGATGCAGGGATGGTTCAATATACGGAAATCCATCAACGTAATCCAGTATATAAACAAACTCAAAGACAAAAACCACATGGTCATCTCGTAAGATGCGGAAAAAGCATTTGACAAGATCCAACACCCATTCATGATAAAAGTCTTGGAAAGATCAGGAATTCAAGGCCCATACCTATACATGATAAAAGCAATCTACAGCAAACCAGTAGCCAACATCAAAGTAAATGGTGAGAAGCTTGAAGCAATTCCTCTAAAATCAGGGACTAGACAAGGCTGTCCACTTTCTCCATACCTAGTCAACATTGTACTTGAAGTCCTAGCCAGAGCAATTCGACAACAAAAGGAGATCAAAGGGATACAAATTGGAAAAGATGAAGTCAAAATATCACTTTTTGCAGATGATATGATAGTATATATAAGTGACCCTAAAAATTCCACCACAGAACTCCTAAGCCTGATAAACAGCTTTGGTGAAGTAGCTGGATATAAAATTAACTCAAACAAATCAATGGCCTTTCTCTACACAAAGAATAAACAGGCTGAGAAAGAAATTAGGGAAACAACACCCTTTTCAATAGTCACAAATAATATAAAATATCTTGGCGTGACTCTAACTAAGGAAGTGAAAGATCTGTATAATAAAAACTTCAAGTCTCTGAAGAAAGAAATTATAGAAGATCTCAGAAGATGGAAAGATCTCCCATGCTCATGGATTGGCAGGATCAACATTGTAAAAATGGCTATCTTGCCAAAAGCAATCTTCAGATTCAATGCAATCCCCATCAAAATTCCAAATCAATTCTTCAACGAATTAGAAAGTGCAATCTGCAAATTCATCTGGAATAACAAAAAACCTAGGATAGCAAAAACTCTTCTCAAGGATAAAAGAACCTCTGGTGGAATCACCATGCCGGACCTAAAGCTCTACTACAGAGCAATTGTGATAAAAACTGCATGGTACTGGTATAGTGACAGACAAATAGACCAATGGAATAGAATTGAAGACCCAGAAATGAGCCCACACACCTACGGTCACTTGATCTTCGACAAGGGAGCTAAAAACATCCAGTGGAAGAAAGACAGCATTTTCAACAAATGGTGCTGGCACAACTGGTTGTTAACATGTAGAAGAATGCGAATCGATCCATTCCTATCTCCTTGTACTAAGGTCAAGTCTAAGTGGATCAAGGAACTTCACATAAAACCAGAGACACTGAAACTTATAGAGGAGAAAGTGGGGAAAAGCCTTGAAGATATGGGCACAGGGGAAAAATTCCTGAATAGAACAGTAATGGCTTGTGCTGTAAGATCGAGAATTGACAAGTGGGACCTCATGAAACTACAAAGCTTCTGCAAGGCTAAAGACACCATCAATAAGACAAAAAAACCACCAACAGATTGGGAAGGATCTTCACCTATCCTAAATCAGATAAGGGACTAATATCCAATATATATAAAGAACTCAAGAAGGTGGACTCCAGAAAGTCAAATAACCCCATTAAAAAATGGGGCTCAGAACTGAACAAAGAATTCTCACCTGAGGAATACCGAATGGCAGAGAAGCACCTGAAAAAATGTTCAACATCCTTAATCATCAGGGAAATGCAAATCAAAACAACCCTGAGATTCCACCTCACACCAGTCAGAATGGCTAAGATCAAAAATTCAGGTGACAGCAGATGCTGGCGAGGATGTGGAGAAAGAGGAACACTCCTCCATTGTTGGTGGGATTGCAAGCTTGTACAACCACTCTGGAAATCAGTCTGGCGGTTCCTCAGAAAATTGGACATAGTACTACTGGAGGATCCAGCAATACCTCTCCTGGGCATATATCCAGAAGATGTCCCAACCGGTAAAAAGGACACATGTTCCACTATGTTCATAGCAGCCCTATTTATAATAGCCAGAAGCTGGAAAGAACCCAGATGTCCCTCAACAGAGGAATGGATACAGAAATTATGGTACATTTACACAATGGAGTACTACTCAGCTATTAAAAAGAATGAATTTATGAAATTCCTAGCCAAATGGATGGACCTGGAGGGCATCATCTTGAGTGAAGTAACACAATCACAAAAGAACTCACACAATATGTATTCACTGATAAGTGGATATTAGCCCAAAACTTAGGATACCCAAGATATAAGATACAATTTGCTAATCGCATGAAACTCAAGAAGAATGAAGACCAAAGTGTGGACACTGTGCCAATTCTTAGAATTGGGAACAAAACACCCAGGGAAGGAGTTACAGAGACAAAGTTCGTAGCTGTGATGAAAGGATGGACCATTTAGAGACTGCCGTATCCAGGGATCCATCCCATAAGCAGCTTCTAAACGCTGACACCATTGCATACACTAGCAAGATTTTGCTGAAAGGACCCAAATATAGCTGTCTCTTGTGAGACGATGCAGGGGCCTAGCAAACACAGGAGTGGATGTTCACAGTCAGCTATTGGATGTATCACAGGGCTCCCAATGGAGAAGCTAGAGAAAGTACCCAAGGAGCTAAAGGGATCTGCAACCCTATTGTTGGAACAACATGATGTACTAACCAGAACCCCGGAGCTCTTGTCTCTAGCTGCATATGTATCGAATGATGGCCTAGTCGGCCATCAATGGAAAGAGAGGCCCATTGGACTTGCAAACTTTATATGCCCCAATATAGGGGAATGCCAGGGCCAAAAGAATGGGAATGGGTGGGTAGGGAAGTGGGGGGCGCTATGGGGGACTTTTGGGATAGCATTGGAAATGTAATTGAGGAAAAGATGTAATAAAAATATTAAAAATCAAAAAAAAAATCTGACAAAAGATGCATGTAGTTGAAACTGGCCTGGCAGATGCTATGTAGCCAAGGCTGGTCTTCCTAACCTTGCCTCCACCTGCTGAGTTAGGTTTCAGAACTCACCACCTCCCTTGGCTTTGACACAACATACTTTCAACAGTACTTTTGCAAGTCATCCATCACCAGCTTTTAAGCTACAGCATCTTTCTCACCCACTTCCCCACCAATCCCTCTTGAGCACCTGGCCATGCTTTCATTTTCCTAGAATGCACACCTCCACATAAGTCAAACTCTTGGAAGGCATTTTTTTTTATATTTATGCATCTCCCTGTGGTAGTTTATAAGGAAATTTCCGTCATAAGTTCAGTTATTTGAATACTTCAGACCCACTTGGTGATGGTGTTTTGGAAGGTGGTGTAATCTTGTTGGACTATGTCATTTGGGTAAGGTTCTGAGAATTTATAGCCTCCCCTTCTGCTGTAGGTTCGCTCTGCTTCCTGCTTGCAGTCTAAGATGTGCTCTTTCAGCTTCCTGCTACTACTATACCTGCAGCTTGCAACCATGCCTACCCATCATGGTGGACTCATGCCTCTGGATCTGCTAACTTTCTAAACAAACTGTTTTATAGCATTGACAGAAAATTAAGTCTCCAAATGTCCCACTGGAATTACTTTGCCAGCTTCTGAGCCTAGTTCATGGAAACTCATTGATATACTGTATTTTACCTTTTCAAGTTCTCAATGGGTTAGTGTTCTTCAACTGGAGCTCCAAGGTAGAACTAGTAACAACATTTTGATGTTTCTACCCTTCTTGATTAGTATCCATCCCATCTGTATTTATATGCCCACATTGCACCAGTTAAGTCCTTCTTCCTCCTTAGAAGATGGAAAGGCACCTCAGTCTTGCATCTACATCATCCTCACACCCAACAAAAATAAGTTTATAATTAAAATGCTTGTATCTGTAAATGGTAGCTAATTCAGTGACTTTTTTGTTTGTATAAAATTTGTGCCTCAGTCATCATTTGGATAACAGAGAACAACTCAGTGACTTTTTTTGTTTTATAAAATTTGTGCCTCAGTCATCATGTGGATAACGAAGAACCACCTGCAGAAGTCTGTTTTCTCCCAATTCAATTATGTCTTCCAAGCATTTGCCTAGACTTAGATATTGTCTACCTTTTATCTACATGGTGCCCCGCATCCTCTCTCTCCCCCTCCCTCCCTCTCTCCCTGCCCCCCACCCCAATACACACACAGAGGAAATTGTTCCTAATGACATCCATCAATAAAATTGACAATTAAAAAATAAAAAAGATGTGAGCCAGCAGTAGTGGAGCACGCTTTAATCCTAGGCAGAAGCAGGGTTAAAGCCTGTTTGGGCTCCAGAGCTAGTTCCAAGAAAGCCAGAGCAGCACGGTTTTGAAAAACAAAAATATGACTTGAACGTTGTCTTTCTTCTGCTAGATTTTTCCTTTGTAACCCTAGTGGTACTTGTGGGCCAGATAAGCTCTTTGCCAGTAGTGTCCCTGATTCATGGAAAAGCACTGCACTATAGATGCCTGTCAATGCTTCTCCATATTCAATCTACTTAAATGACCTTTTCCCAAATTTTACCTGCTTCTGAGGGGTTGTGGGATGAGGAGGAAGAGTCTTTCTACACACTGATTTAGTAAAGTTCCTCGATGTTTAAAAAAGTCCTATTCTGTTCCATTTTGCAGTGAGCTAGTAGCTTCTTCTCTTTTGGAATTATCTTTAAACCAATTTATTAGGCTTTACATTGATATATTGCCAAGGACAAAGTTTGTCTTCTGTTATATCCTCAGAGTAAGTAAAGCATTCCCAACCATTCTGATTTCCCCAGCATGTCACTTGCCTGACTAGTCCTCAGCCAAGCTCTGGCAGAGAAAACCCTGACTGAGTTCCTGAGAGAATGGGATAACTGTACTGATCAGTTCAGAACCAGTGGGATGTTCCTGAACGGTGCTGGTTCAGGAAGAGTGGGATAATTTAATCAAAGGAAACAAATTTGAAAATGGAGGGAGACTGTATTACAAGAAGTCAGTTAACTTACTGTTACAACTGTTAGTAAGTTGGTGGGAACTTTTTTAAAACCACCATCCTATACAGAAAAGAAAAGAAAAGAAAAGAAAAGAAAAGAAAAGAAAAGAAAAGAAAAGAAAAGAAAAGAAAAGAAAAGAAAAGAAAAACAAGCCCCACAAAGGTGGTTTTCATGACTACTTCACTTTTAAATGGCGTTACTGAAACAATAAATTTTTTAAATGTTAAAAGTGCCTATATTCTTGCACAGGTTACAGATAAAATGACTTCTATCTATAGTCATGAAATACAGAATTTAACACAACGTCACAAAAAACAATTTTGAACCACAATTTCAACCTCTAATCCCTTTTGCATTTACTAGAAACTAGGTACTTTTGCTAATTCATAAACCAGCTGATACAAGTATTTCCATCTGAAGCAAGGATGTAACTGACTAAAGTAAGCTCACATTCCTGAACCATTAAAAAAGCCTCGTGGGAGCTAAAATACTAACTAGAGCTTCTAGTTAGGCTATATAAAGAAAAAGACAACTACTACATACTCTTATTTTGTCAGAATTGACCTTCATGACTGAAATGAGGGCTTCGCATGAAATAATGGCTTCACATTTACAGTTAGATCAAAGAACCAAGCTTGACAGATACAATGCACAACATTGATATGCTGTATGCTTAAGCAAAAGACTGCTTTTAGATGCATGTTAAATGTTCCTCCCAAAAGATGGCAAATAAGAAGTAATAATTACCTAGATGAACCACTGTATGGATATATACTTTTAAATGTAAACAAAATTGCCCACTGAAAAAGCTTTTAAAGCAAGCAGGCATTTATCTTTAATCCCAAAACGTTTGAAAAGACAGGTGGATATCAGATTTTATAGCCAGCCTGGTCTAGAGTTGTGTTAGACCATGTCTCAAAAATAAAACAAACTTTCAGACTACTCAGCACTTCTGCCCTGACTACCTTTAAACTGCTGGCAATCCTTTGCCTCAGGACTTTGTGTTGGGATTAGAAATGATAACCACCAGGAGAAGCTAACACACAAAATATACAGCTTATCAATAGATGGACTTTTAAAGAAAGCCATGACTAATGAAACCTGAAGACAGTAAATCCTTAAAACATTAAGTATGAGTATCTACTCATCATTTTAGAGATATTCTTAAATTCTACTTTTTCACTAGCAATGAAAAAACTTCTATGGGAACATGTCCAAGTCTAATCAGAGATCAGAATTACAAAAGATGTAGTCAGTTGGTATACAGCAGCACAAAAGTGTGCAATGCAGTGTGTTCAATGGGATTTACAACCCCATTTTACCATCAAAAAAGAACTTTAATATTGCCTACTAGTTTTGTAGAACTATTAATTTTTAAAAAAACAAACATTTCTGATGACTGCTTCTAATCAAAGTATTTGGTGGTTAAGGACTTGGAAGAGAGTAGACATTATACAATGTGCAACTACCCAATGGAATAAAATACCCGAGTGGGGGGGGGGGGTGTCACGAAAACAGAAAGTTGTGAAAGTGAGGTGGAGACTTGTGAGGAAAATGGGCAGGTGGACAAGAGGGAGAGGGATGAATAGAATATATCTTATAAATGTATAAAATTACTAATAGGAAATGAATGACACGACTTTAACATCACCAAATATTCTTTCAGACCCATCACTCCTCCATTTAATGACTACACAGCCTTTAATGCTGACATTGGTAAACAGAATTTACATGTATAGGAAGATATGCCAAAGTTATACTTTACAATACTGAAGCTCCTGTGTTCTCTGCAGCCTTACTTAAAACACAAACCCATGTATTGACTTTGTAACTCTAAGTTCAATACTGTAAAAAAGAAAACTGCCAAAATTCAGTCCCAAAGTTTAGACAGTCAATTTCATACAGACCGAACTTCAGGTTCAAATCAAGAAATTAAAATGCAAAAAGGAAAAAAGAAGCCACTTTTATCAGCTTTTTCTTATGTGGTTAGAGGATTGTTACAAAGAAGGATTGCCAGAAATGTGAAAAAACAGTCTAAGAAAAGAGAAAACTGTATAAAAAAATTCAAACACAGAAGATGAAAACAAAACAAAAAAACCCCTAAAATATGGATCCAAAATATCAGATGTATAAATACAAACTAAATTATCAACATAATGCCACTCCATGGGATTTTATATAGGAGAGAATATATTGTCATACTTAGGCAATCAGACAAGGAAATACAGCAAGTTAGTGTCAATCTTTATCAATTTATTTCATACAAAACAGTAGCAATGTAGAATGTGGGGTTATCTTCTGCTGCCACACACGCAAAACTGTGAACATTCCAAGCCAATGTACAGTTTAAAAGGGAGGCTAAACAATAGCATTAACCATGCTACTGAACATAGGAACGTTTTATTTTAAAAAGATTAAAAATTAGATAGCAACGTCTTCTTAATATTGCTCTCATCATTGAAGACTTAAAAGTGACTTTATAGGTTTAAAAAAAGGAGGAAAGAGGAAAAACCGAGAGGCTGCTACAACACTGCCATATAGTCAAACCATCATACTTCCATATTTGCATACTAGATAGCAGCATTGTTTTTACTGAACCGTGAGCAGCTACCTATAGAAACACAAAGCGAAATTCTACGGCAGTTATTGACCAAGGTCCAAAAGAAGGAAAACAAACAAAATAACTCTAGGATGAATACACTGTAAAAAGAACATTTATGGAGAATGAATCAATATCTACATTCTTGGACTGTTCCATTCTGCCCCAATAAAAGAGTCAACCCAACTGTCAACTGTGCATTTTTTTTGGCGGATCTGAGTTTTCCAGTTCTTATTCTACTGCATGCTTGGAACAAAGGTGATAATAAATCCTTCTACACAATGAGCTTTAAGTAGACAGCTGAAAATAAATTTACTACTTGTAAACACACACAAAAAAAATACAATATTTTCTTTATCTTCAGTCAGTGCTACCAAAAGCACATTATCTTCGATAACGTCCTCTCTCCCCTCGGTCTCTGTCCCGATCACATATTCTTTCTCTCTCTCTTTCTCGATCACGACCTCTGTCTCGCTCTCTATCTCTTCTGTTATCTCTAGGGCGGTCTCGCTCCCGCTCCCGATCTCTTTCTCGAGGTCTACTTCTCCGACCACTGACCACAGCTTGCGTGCGGCGAAGGAAATCATCGACCCTCATATCATAGTCATGCTAGGAAAAAGGAGAAAACAGATCAGCAAAGCAAAACTTTATATGAAAGGTAAAAACCCTTATATCAGTTGTCTGGTAAAGAAGAAATCAGAAAACGCAACCATGAAGTCATGGATGGAACTTAATGGTGATATACACTACCAGCACTAACTAGAGCACCATGTATTCCTGTAATTTCCTATTCCACTTGAAGACTTTCCATTTGATTCCTTAGTAAGATATAATAAACAGCTCAGTCATAACCATCCTTGTTCGCTCACTCCATCTCTACAACCTATATACTAGCAAATACACTAAATACCATCCTTTGCGCAACACACCCTTTCATGTCCTGCCATTCTACAAAACAAAACAGCAAGCTGTGAAACTAGGAAATCTTAGGCTCAAAAGTTTCTTACAAACTATTATCGTTAATAGTAATTTAAGAAATTCAAAAAAATTTTTTTTCAGAAATCTGGTGAACTACAAGAAAATGTACTTGTGAGCCATAAGAAATTTTATTTCAGAAAGTCTGGGAACCTATCCCACATAACACAACAATGCTTTTTGAAGGATGAAGAGGATAAAACAGGGTAAGGCACAAGCATGAAGGAGATGCAAGACAACGTAGAGGCCATGTCTAAGCTTGATGCCTGCCTGCTCTACCTCTCAGGTCATCTTTTCTGAGTGTGGTGCACTTTCAAAAGTCAGCTTAAATGTATAAAAAGCAAGACTCAGAACACAATTCCCCACTATCATTCATTTTTAGAAAAATGTTAATATATTATAAATATGGATTGCATGTTTTGATTAATCCAGTAAAGGCCCATAAGGTAGAATTTGTTTGCGAGTAAACTCAACTATTCTTGGATTGACTTCCTTACCAATTTTTTCTTTCATAAATGCATCGATAGCATTTATAAACAAATTTATGTAAGACATCTCAATATACTTTTTACTTTATGTAAATCTTTCTACCTTATGTAAGCCATAAATTGTGACAGAAATTCTGTCACTTTCTATTCTAGCAATATTAGAATCACTAAATTGGTTTACAGAATGTTAAAAAGATTTACTTTAATGGACTTTTTTGAATTAAAAAATAAGCCACAAAAATTCTCAAAGATAGGATATAAAATTACTGTTTTGACCAACTCTCCATAATATGTATAGTCTTCATCTTTAACATTAAACTACCAAAGTTACCTAACTTAAGTGTATATGGACATACCATCCAATCAAATACCATTTACATGAAAAAATACATTTTAGCAGAAAATCAGTCTTAATCAAACAGCCCTTCATTTCTGAAAGCGCAGAAACTGCAAAACATTCATCCATTCTACTTTGAAGTGGTCATAAAGAGAGTTGTCATTATGGACAATCAGAACCAATTACTAAAAGGGAACGATTATTCTGTATTTAATATTTCGGTGTTGGCTCCATTGTGTTACTAGAGCCTTCTCAAGGACAGATGAAGCTAGTTGCTTGGTTACTAGTTTTAAATAACTTTATAAAAAATACATGATTTAGAAGTTACCTTAAAATTTACCATCTTAGAGATTTGGAAAAAAATTATGGCAGCAATTTTGAATTGCACAGCTAATAACAACTAAGATCCAAGCATAAGCATATCCTGTACATTTCTACAATGCCTATATATGTACATCCATACATATATGTACATACAAACACACACAGTAGTTCAACTTAAGCAATTTGAAATGCAAATTTATATAATCCATAAGGACATGATGGGCTACTTTTAATAAAACCAAGTGAAAACTTAATATTCAGACTGCAGTAAGACTACAAATGGTTCATCAAAATCTAGTATGTGCCCATATGCAAATCACCTACAGAAATTCTAAGTAGTTCCCTCACACCTCTGCCTTCTTGTGCACTTACTACTCGTTTATCTCTGTATCTTGCTTCATGTGGTACCGGATGGTGTCCTGAATAAGGGGGGTGGGCTTGAGGAGGTGGGGCATGGTGCTGGTAGTAAGGATGGTGTGGAGGTTGTTCTATTCCCGGGTAAGGAGGCTAAAAAAGAAAGATCATCTACATAAAAATCTACCAAATATCCTTGTTAACAAATCCATTCTTAGAACTTCTATTCCAAAATCACACCAATCCCAAATAGTTTCGCCACTACTATTTCAAATAAATTGAAATCATTAAGGCTTCCTAAAATGGCCTTTTTGTTAAAAACAAAATATGAATAAAGACATACTCTAATATTTCTACCTTGTTCCTTGTATTATTTAAATTCTAACAGAAATAATAATAAAAAAAAAACACAGTGCTTATTAAAACCAAAGCACATTTTTATGCACTTTATATTTGGCACAATATAGCAAATTAGAAAAGAAAGCCAAGAGATTAGCCAACTAGCCTAGCCTAGCATCACACTCAGAAAGGGTCATAAAAGAAGTATACTATACACAGCTGGGACACAATTGCAGTACCCTGGGCTCTGGAATCAGATACTCATAAATCTCCAAAATCAAGCCTAAGAGCTAATGTAACTTTAAAACTTTCAATATCGGGACTGGTAAGACAGCTCAACAGGCTAAAAACACCTGCTGCCAGGCACGATGTCCTGAGTTCCATCCAAGGACCCATACACCTGTGTATGGCATGCATATGCCCACAGAAACACCAATAATTAGAGTAATTTTAAGGTGCCATTATAAAGTTAAGAAAGAGCATATGACAGGCTATTTTAGTGTCAAGCTCATCCTAATATTTTGGATCCAAAGATCTTCAAAATTAACTTACATGTATAAGATATCATAAAACTATGCCTGATATGAAGCCAAAGAAAGGTAAGAGGTCACCTAACAGCATTTAAAAGTAAAAATGAGGAAACAAGACATGCAGAAGTACTTCAACTACGAAATTTTATGTCTTAGAAACTGTGTTTCCAGGTAGACTTATCATCTCAAAATATACTCTCAAAATAAACTATAATATCAAATGTCCTTGAAAATAGAAGATTAAATCTCAAGATTTGTCTTATTTTAAATGAACTAAATTCTCTATCACATCAAGTACAATTAGAAAGCACACTTAGTGAAATTGCCTTCTGCACAATCCTACTAAGTTGACATTTTTTACTGGAAGCTAAACTCTGATATGAACATAACTGTTCATTTGTCAACATATATGCAAAACAAGCATCCTTCCTTGCACACTCATCTCTCAGATAAGCCAAAGAATAAATGAACGGTCAGTAAATTCTATTAACAGAATAAACAGATTGTTATCATAGAACTTGGTCCAAGTGTTAGAGAAATATGAGAGACTAAATCTAAACACCCAGGGAGAACTTATACTATTACCATGGCACACTTTACAGACGTATCAATATAAACTATATGCTTGTTTTATCCAATTATTTTAAGTCTCTTAGTGGACAGCTATCACATTCTGAGTATTTAAAATACTAGACACTGCAAAATGAAGTTAGAATAATACAAAACAGATGAAAAAAATAGAGCAATACAAACCATTCCTTGCCAAGGAGGCGGTGGTCCCATGTTATGAAATTCCCTCACATAATCATTGTAGGACTAAAATAGAAGATGACATTGTCAACAATATTAAAATTGGGGAAATTAAAAAGACAAAACAAAAAACAATCAGACCCTATCTTTAATTATGTAAAATTTAATGCTTACCCCATTTAAAAACACATCTCGGCGAACTCCTGAAAATCGTCTGTTGGGAATAAGATTTGTGAAACTAAATTCAGGTAATTCATAAACTAGTTCCAAGAATGTAATTCAAAGCTAAGCAAGAGTGAACCCAACTTACCTGTCAACTTCCTGGTATCGGGGATCCTTTAAATACCCTGTTCAAACATCAAGCATTTTAATAAATCAAACTTTATGTTTTTACTAGGGCATTATAATTAAACCTTCCTTACCCTTGTTTCAACTCTTCCCAGGAATATACTTTAAAGGATGTTATCATTCAACTACTACAGAGATTTTCACATGCACCCTGTCTTAAGGACAGAGAACTAACTTGAGTGTTACATGTGAACTTGCTTGAGGACACTGCAGCAGAATGGCCTTTAAACAATGTTTCACCTTGAGAGCTTACAGCTACAGCTAAGTTTTAAACCATGAAGACTCCAAAGGACAAAAATTTGCAAAAAGCTGCAAAAATGAGTATATGTATATTCTAAGAATCAAGTAACAAAACAAGTATCTGCTCCACCCCCCAGTTTCCTTTAGAGAGGGTCCAGCAAACTACTATACAAAAATGTCTGCCTGGCTCTGTTACTAGGGAAAGTATTTGTCTAAACGGAACACAACTGCCTTCCCTAGAAAAAAACGTACTTCTGTAAAACCACTGTTATAAAACACTAGAGTTATAATGCTAACCAGAACCAAATTCTAGAGTTTTACAGGTGTGTCCATGACTGTAATTTAAACATACCCCATCTTTAATCCCAACAAACAAAACACTAACTGAAAACTTTTACACTTGGATAACAATCCAAGTGTTTACCATCACTCTCCAAAATGATATCAAGTTTATTTTTTTAAAGGCCTAATCTGTATCTTGATTTCTAATTAATGCTGCATATGACAGGAAACACTATGTATCATAAGGAACAGAAAGCACAACAAAATTGTTTTCCTACATCTTACACATGTACAGATCAATTTCCATTTTTGCAAAGACAGCAATTTCAAGTAATTATGACTCAATGAAGTGGACTGAACAATCTAAACACGGTAGGGAAGATCTACTAATTAAAACTAGTAAGGATTTCCTATTAAGGTAAAGTAGTCTCTTTTAAACCTATTGGAAGTTTTTGTTGTTTTAATAATTTTAAGTCAAATAATCTTCAGGATTATAAAATATTAACCTGGTCTCTGGTGAAACTCAGGGGGATAGTCAATCCTTGGTTTCTTTCTGCTGTTATGAATATCATAATCTTCTGGTCGACGCCTACACAAATTAGACACATTAGAAATTAAACCAAAAACAGCTGGTAAAACAAACAGCAAAGCAAGAGTTTGACAGAGATGAGTACAAAGAATAGCCCATGGCCTCCTAAAAGAAATTGCCATTAATTTTTGGTGAACAACTTAAAAGTTCTTAAATTTTAATTCCTCAAAGGCAAACCTTACACATACTGCTGGAGTAGATCTCTCTGTAATCTCACAGTAAAAAACAACCTCAAAGATTATCTAATTCAACCCTGTAAAACACATTTTAGTAGTCTAAACATATATGAGCAGTTCTTTAACAAGTCAAAGTTCCCAAATGTCACCATTCAGGTAACAACAGAAGGAAAACCACACCAGCAATTATGTAATAATTAGGTCTGAAATGTATATAGATACTATAAGTTTAGATTCAATCTAAACAAATCTAAATAAACAAGGTTAAGAAGTCTTAAATGATCCCTCTGCTTTACACAAAACTAGTTTTCATATTATACAGAAAGTTTTAAATTTAATAAAGCTATGTAACAGTAAGGTTTTGAAAATGTTCCTTGAAAAACTAGCATCTCAGTAACATTACTTTCTTTAATACATTAGGTATTAAGTTATTAGTTATTAGTTATTTAATACATTAGGTATTAAGGTAATTTTTCCAGAGACAATGACTTTTAAAACGGCTCTCATGAATTGTTATGTAATAAGTTTTAACAGAGTTCATAACACTAGCTCAAACTTTAAAAGGTGCTGTTAATTTGCTGAGGGCTGTTCTTCATTGTCTTTCATAAACCTTGATAGCTAGTATAACAATACAACATAAAATACACTTTACTTAGCATTTAATAAGAGCTAAACAAAACAAAAAGTTCCAAAACATTTAGGGATTAAACATAATCCTTTTACTATTAGTTTCAAATATATAGTATATAATAACCAGACATCATTTTTCAGCTATCTCTCTAAATATTGAATGTTCTCATTAACTTTTGCACCAAACCACTCAAACTGCAGTTAAATCCAACAAACCAAGTACCACCCACCCCAACAGAATAAAAACAGTTGCATCTACAATAAATAATACTAAGAAAATTAAAAGCTGGTTTATAAAATAAACATACCGCTTTCTTGTAGTTTGGGGAGTGCATTTACGACCGGTTTAAAACATGATAGTAACAGTTCATATAGTAGTCCAACTACTGACTGTAAGCCACATACATAAATGGAGGCCCTGGCAGGCTTGAGAGGTGTAGTGGTGTTATAAGTATAGTTTGCAGTCCATTGCAAAACTGAGGAAAAACTTCACTTGTATTTACTGTATTGCACTGGAAACCTTTTAGCTTAAACTTGAAAAGACATCTTGGTGATCAGTCCTTTTAGGCCAAAAGTAAGGGGCTCTGCCAGGTTTCCTCCTACCTACTCGACAAAGTCCTTTTTAAGCTCAAAGAAATGGGACTCCTGTTGGATTATCTGTACCTACCACAGGTTGTTTCCAGCAAAGGAAACTTAACCAAAGGTTTCATCCCATCAACCACACATCCAATAGTCTTTAGCAGAATATTTTAGATTAGCTGTATGCAAATCTATACAGGGGAAGGTGTTGGGTAGAAGGGCTTAAATCAGTTCTTTTCAAAGACTTCTCTCCAATTCTGTAACAAGTTAAACCCCCTTTTTCTGGAAAATGCTGTTTAGTTCATAAGGTAGTGATCAATAACCATGGCGATCCTCTAAAAAACACTTTAAGTCCACAGGTACTGCCAGCATCTGGAAAAGTTGTAAACAGACACAGCAACAGCCCTTCGTTTTGGTTTGTTGCCGGGTCTCCCAGGGCCACTTGATCCCCTTTGGAAAGAACCTATTGTTTTCAGAAGCTCAGCAGGATGTGTGAATTCACTGGGCACATGTTACAGAATATGTGGCAATGGGGTTAACACATCACGGTGACAAAATTGGAAACAGTCCCAATAATGCTCCTCTTGAATATGAAATAACTTAAAACATTTTATCCTCTAAGTGAGGCGTCATCTTCTCAAAAAATATTAGTGATCCTTTATAAAAGTCCCATATGTGGTAAGGCTTATCCAGAGACACACCTGAAAGAAAGGGCTTTATAAAATATTAACAATTTTTGCAAATAAAGACTTCCTCCTCTTCCTCCTTTCTAGCCTGTTCTTAGCAACAAAATGCCTACCTCGCTTTACTTGCTGTATTATCAGAGTACTATCTAGTCTAAACTGGTCATCACTTGTTAGTAAATTATTTTTTCTGCATTAGGAAAGATCCCCATTTTCCTCTTGAAAAAAATGAGGCCAACGTGACCATGTGAAATCCTCAATGAAGCCACAAACTAGTCCATGCAGCTTGATTTGAGGATTTTCTCTTTCTTCTTTACCGCAGGACAAACTTTTGACGAATCACATTCCTCCATCATGTTATCCCGATACATGTGCCTATTATCAGTCCAAAGAACGTTTCTAACCTTCCCACATCCCGGACTGGTTCTCGACGGGATGGACGTCCTCTTGATCGAGGCTGAGAATGCATTCTTCTCTTGTGACGCATTTTATGAATGAGCTGATACAAGTCAATACTTTCATCAGGGGGAAACAGAAGACAGAGCTGAGTTCCACATTCAAGTTCAATTTCCTGGAATATTAAAATGGCAATTAATAGACAAAATAGGATCTCTTAAAAGACTTACAGTTTCCTCATGTACAAAACAAAACACTGACTTCAAAGACTTTTTACCAAGGAGCTAAAATAAACCAGATTCTAATAAACTTACAGGTTTACAAAAACCATTGCAAAGTGCTTCATGTATTTGAAGAGTAGAAACTACAAGTGCAGCTGCTTAAAACTCATATTCTATTCCATTCTATCCAAAAACTATTTGCATAAAATATAAAAATGTAAGTCATCTTAAAAAGAAAGATGTCAGAGAGTCAGAACTGAATACCTACAGAAACAGACTAACCTACAAGCTTAGACAAAGTTGTTACTTTTAAATATCAACATTTAACTTACAAGCAATAGAAATAGTATGAATAACTGTTGGCATCAAACCACATAAGGGAACTATAAGAATGAAAAGTATGGGTTTAAGTCACTACACACGTTAAATTTAATTTGCAGACTTTAAAATATATGTATGTGTACATGTATATATCTGTGTTTTCAGAGGACAATTTTCTATTTAGAAAAAAAAAATCAGACATATTAGTGACAATCCTAAAACTATTACTATAAAACTTTAGGAATTTGAGTTCTTGCTTCATCAGCACATATACTAAAATCAGAATGATACATACAATAGTATGTCCCATGCAAAAGGAAAATGCATATTAATGAGATGTTCTATATTTTAATTTTTTATAATGAAAAGCTACAAAAACTAAGCCACTTCTCACCTTCACTTCAGTTCATTAGTAAAAATACCATTTACCCGAGTAGTACTAATAAATATCTTCCTGGTCAGTCACAACCACAGGAATCAGCAATTTCCCAACATATTCTGGTTTTTACAATTCCTATCTTTCAGACAAATTTGAAAGTATCTTTTTTGTTTGTTTGGTTGGTTTTTTGTTTTGTTTTCAAGACAGGGTTTCTCTGTGTAGCCCTGGCTGTCCTGGAACTCACTCTGTAGACCAGGCTGGCCTCGAACTCAGAAATCCGCCTGCCTCTGCCTCCCAAGTTCTGGGATTAAAGGCGTGCGCCACCACTGCCCGGCTGAAAGTATCTTTTAATAAAGGTCTATATAACACCTGATTAATATTCATTAAAGATTAAACAAACCTGTCCATCACGTCCAATCTTTACTGGCTTATGTTCATTCCAGGGATTGGTGAGATGAGCTGACTTAGTAAAGGGTAATTCACGCCTAGATATGAAACAGCATAAAGTATATTACTTTGTAAAATCTTCTAAGGACGTGTACTGCATTTCAGTATAGTATCAATATATCAACAGTAAACATGACAAAAATGTAAAGAAACACTTATAGTGGTAGGGTATATAATCCTCTACAGAGAGCCCTTACAAAGCCTAGCTTTCGCCAAAAAAACGAACTTAAAAAGAATTATACTTTTTGTGAACCACAGAGTTGAAAATAATTTTAAGTCACAAATATATTTACTACATTGCTTATCAAAAGCACACTATAGAGCACTGATTACTTATAAAATGTAACAAGCACATGTCAGCTAAAAGGAAAAAATAAAACTGGAACGCAGCACCAATAAGACTTCAATTACCTGGCTATAACAAGTATCAAACCAATGAAGCTACATCACCAATAAAGCACCCAAATGATAGTCAAGGTTGGTGAAATAAATGGCACACTACTACATCCTGTTTTTGTTTTTGTTTTCAGAAGTAAGTAGCTTCATTAATGTCTGGCTTTGCTCAATACATTTTTTTTCTAGCAACTTTATCAATTCAAAACATTCAAAGAACTGAAATCCCACAGCCAACAAAATAGAGACATAGATTGTTTTTAATCACTAGAAGTATAAAAGCAGAGTAAGAATACCCAATATCCAAATAAAGGCCTTTGTCAAACCAAACATATCACTCTTAGGGCTCTGACTTTTTGGTACGATTGGCCATAATTAAACTGAAGAGACTGTACACTGCTGGGTGATGTTAGATAATCTCAGCTGGGGTAGAACAGACAACTATGATGCCATAGAAAAACAAAACTTAGCCCATGTTAGAATCCTTGATCCATGAACCATACTACTTGCTTATAGCAGTTACAGAATAGGATCTAGTTACCTTTTGAACAGATATGCTATGGAGAAGAGTGATATGACATTGTTAATATTAAGTGCACCAGAAAATATGGAAGAGATCAAGATTTTAGTCACTCTATAGAGAAAAATTTAACCAAAAAAAAGAAAATAGTAAAGACTTTCATGTGATAAGATAGTGGTTTGGCTATTAACATTAAAAGTAATAGAAAACAAAAATAGGTTATTTGGAGTAGCCAACAAAGAACTGAAAGTAAAATTATTCAGTAAGCTTAATTCTGGGTATTCCATAGTTGTTAGTGTTATTCTGAGCTCACTACAGATGGCAACATGGTCACTTAAAATATTCCTGTCTTACTTATAAAAGTATTTGTTCTGTTCCAATTACCATGTACCTACACAGTTGCCTGAATTACAGGGAATTCAACAAACTTGGTATGTTTAAATATGTAATATTTTTAGTTCTGACAATCTAATGTAAATCTCATTTGTAGTGAAAAACAAAACTCGGCCTTCAAATGACTTAAAGAAATATCAGTGTACCAAGTATCCATTGTCCTCCAAAACTTGAGTGTTAATATATTAACCTGAAAATATTATCTAGGTACACCTAATAATTTTAAAAAGTAAAACCCTTTCTGCCTTTATATCTACTTTAGGTAGGCTGGATTTGGGTTATCTCTTGGTAAAACAGTTCATGCAAGTTAGTAAGATAGCTAATTAGTGAGTCAATGTAAAAAAATTTACTTAAAAAATTATTAACCAATAAAACTCATCTTATAAAATTAAGAAATGTATCAATCTAAGAATATAAAGATCAATACAAGTAACATATTAACATTGAATCCACTGTATTTGTTTCTTTTTCCCAAAAGGCATCATCTTCAAATAGTTCACAATGATAAACCATATTTTCTTTGGCCTTTACAATTATAAACCTGGAAATAAAAAAACAATAAAAACCATTTTTACCCATATCAACTAAAACAATAACCTGTCATCTCATGCATGTGTGTATGAGGTCACCTCTCTCTCCCTCCACTGTTAAGGCACTGGGGTTCAAACTAGGTCCTCAGGTTTCATAGCCTGTATCTTTTTACCTGTTGAGCCATGTCACAAATTTTTTAAGCTTCTATTTTCACTTAATAATTTTCTAAATAACTATACACATGTAAACCAGGAAGGAAGAAGAAAAAAGTTCAATGTACTGTAATTATAATTTTTAATTTATTCTGCTTCTACATGTTATAGCATGGATATTTATTTTTGCAAAATACTGTAAGAAACAAAACATACTTTACTTAACCAATTTTGTATTTATCTAACAATTTAGATGCCTTTCAATTTTTGTATAGAAAATAAGTGTAAAATCATACATAGGCTGGAGAGATGTCCCAGTGTTAAAGAGATATTTTGAGTTCAGTTCCCAGCACCCACAGTAGCCAGTTCCCAGCTGGCTCAACTTCAGCTCCAGGTAAACTGATGTTCTTCTATACTCTGTGGGCACCTGCACTCACATGTACACAGACACACATACATAAAATAATTTTAAAAAGTGAAGAATCTGATGTATAATGCATGTCTCTAATCCCACTCTTTAGGAAACAGAGGCAGAGGAATCTGCTAGTTTCAAGCCCAGCCTGGTCTATATACCGAGTCCCAGGGTCAGCCAGTGCTACACAGAGACCCTATCTTAAAATAACAAAACAAAATCAAGCAAACAATAAAAAAAAAAAAAAAATCCTTCAAACAAAAAATAAAATTTTAAAAGATCTGCATAGTTTTGGGCTTCTCTATTAAAATTCACATACAGTGCTTCACTTAGTTGGGGAAAGTCTGGCTGGACCACATCACCATTCATCAACCTTTGACCCTTCACATCACTCTTCACTCCAACCTCATGGAGCATTTCAATATTCCTCCACTTTCATGAACAGAAACAGTATTTACCCTTCTCATTTGTCTCCTCAGTCTTAATATAAAGTTTAGCCTGGCTTGTAATTTATTGATGTTCGTGCTTCAGCCCTATGTGTTGGTGTTATTGACCTGTGTCCCCACACTTCATTTTCTTATTTGTAACAAATACTTCTAATTCCTTTGAATTCCAACAAACTCATCAATAAAATTCATATATTTAATGTCACATGTAACAGACAAGAACAAGCCATGAAATCCTCACTTGCTTAATTAGCCTTCTTTCTGTACAATGATTTGGTATCACCATAAAGTTTTTTCTGTAACTCATGTTACATAGTTAACTCATGTTATAAAAATTATATCAATTTCTCTAATAAACATAATTAAGTCTTAATCCTTTTTAGGATACCAGAAAGCAGATTAAACGTGTACTGCTTATGTCTCTAAAAATACAAACTGGGGCCAAAGAGATGGCTCAGTGGTTAAGAACACCAAGGGCTCTCCCAGAGGTCCTGAGTTCAATTCCCAGCAACCACAAGGTGGCTCATGATCATTTGTAATGGGATTACAAATGTGTCTGAAGACACTGACCACATATACTCACATACATAAGATAAATAAATCTTAAAAAAAAAAAAAACTTAAAAATTGTGTGGCAATAAATAGCCCCAAAATTGTTAAAACAACTAAAAGAGTAATTGTTTTGCAATGAAATAAACATACCAGATCTTAACAAGTGCTAGGAAAACTTTACTTTTCCTTAACATTCAATATTAGTTTATTAAGTCAGTGAACAGGTAAAAAAAATAAATAAACATTGTTTTTAAGTTTAACACACCAATGTCATCACTATAGTAAGTCTAAGAATAAAGAATCCCATCACCCCTAAAGGGCAGCAGAAACTAAATTAATCAAATTACTACAGAATTTTAACATTATTCCCAACCACTTGCCCTTTCTCTGTATTGATTTAATTTACCTGCAAATCCAGTCTATTTTAAAAACACCTCCAAGCATTTTAGCACTCATTCCTGCTGGAAGCACCCAATGTATAGGAGATCCGCCATGGTGTGATTCTGAAGACAATCTGGCAAAACCTAGGGGACCACAGTATCACATTTGTTAAGTGTCACTGCAATTATTATTTTCATATACCCAAAGTAACAAATTACTTTTATCCTTACCTTGAAATTTTCCACTTTCTCTGACAGAAAATATTAATATAACACTCCTTGCAGATCTAAATGCAAGATTTAATTTCTTCTCATTTACAGGCAATGTGGACCATACACCCTACAGAAATAATGCAAAGATCACAAATTAAAATCAAGTACTATAGTGATAAAAAAGTAAAAGTTAGGCCGGGCGTGGTGGCACACGCCTGTAATCCCAGCACTTGGGAGGCAGAGGCAGGCGGATTTCTGAGTTCGAGGCCAGCATAGTCTATAAAGTGAGTTCCAGGACAGCCAGGGCTATACAGAGAAACCCTATTCTGGAAAAAAAAAAAAAAAGTTACTATGTTGGTATTTGAAATTAAAAAAAAAAAAAAAAAAAACTTAACAGAAAAATCTCATTTGTTAACTGGGAATTAGTTATCTGATAAAATATGAAAAGATTTTACAACTTTATAAAATCTAAAAAGGTGGATTGTCAGGCAAATCTTATGAACTCCAATTCTTTATCAATCACTGCAATTACTCTAAAATCAAAATCATTTTTTATGGTAGGTATATGTTACTGAAAGGTGAATCACCACTTCTGTCTTCCTAAATAGGTGTGCTTAATCACATAATGTAAAATGGTTTCACAGCAATAAAACCATAAGTGAAAATGCTAAAAATTCTAGTTTTTCATAAGTTCAATTTTATGTAACTTGAAAAGATTTTTTTTAACTAGAGTTGACACATAGTTATTTAAGTTATTTAGACTCCTACAGTAGTTCTAACCAATTTATATTTTAAAAGAAAGAGTAAAAAGGAGAGAGAGAAAAAGAAAGAAGAAAGTTTAAAAAAAATAAAAGCCAAAGAGAAAGATTAAGGCAACGAAGCTCTCATTTTCTTGGAGCAAGCTGGTCTCTTCATTCACATTTCAGCACTATTATTTCAGCTTAAAACCACTTCAGCTAAAGAACAGTGTAACTGGCTGCTCATTGCTTTCTCCTTCTAAGTTTTATGAGTAATCATCAACCCAAATCAGAAATACTACCAACTGAAATACAATTAGAAATGTGAACATTTTGATAACATCAGTTGAAAATGTTACTCAACTTAAGCTAAGAATTTTACAGTTTTTTAAAAACTGGTATAGGGGCTGGTGAGATGGCTCAGTGGGTAAGAGCACCCGACTGCTCTTCCGAAGGTCCAGAGTTCAAATCCCAGCAACCACATGGTGGCTCACAACCACCTGAAACGAGATCTGACGCCCTCTTCTGGTGTGTCTACAGTGTACTTACATATAATAAATAAATAAATCTTTAAAAAAAAAAAAAAAACTGGTGTAAAACACAAAACACAGTTTGTTATTTCTCCAGCAACTAACAGTACTGGTAAAAATCTAGAGTGGACCTTTACAGCTATGGAGCCCCCCTTCTTCCTAAACCCAGGTAACTGGATATAAAAGAAATATTAACAGAAAAAACATATATTATGGTATAAATTATATACTCTTCAACACTCCTGTGATTTCTAGTAAGACAGAAATGTAAATTCACACCACTACCAGGTTTCCTAACTTGCCACAGACCAGATCTGAATTGGCAACTAAGCAAAGTCAAAGCATCTGAGGCAGCTGGAGGTAATTTTCATTGATCATTACATCTCATTTAAGTTTCAGGATTAGGAATGTTTCAGTGGGGCTGATGGTGATACCTTTGCTTTGGCAAGAGACACATTCTCATGGTTATTACTCTTTATGAGGAAAAATCTTGCATCCTGAAGGACATATTTGAGTTTACTGGTTTGATCTGAAAAAAAAAAAAAAAATTCCATTTTCATTAACCATGGACTTACTACACATAGGTGTGCCAACTATAGTAAATTAACCCTCCAAACCCAGCTAAACTGTAAAATCTCAAGTCACCCAGTCAGCCTAGAAAGCTCAGGCACAACAGAACAAAGCAAAGCTAAGTAAGGAGGAGCAGCACTGCAGGTCAGCCTCGCCCAGCGATGTTCCGATGTATCAGACCCATGCTCAAGTATGACAACGGCTTTAAGTTCTATAAACTTTTGAAGGATTCATTTAAAGATTGATCATAGACTATTAATGCTGTTAAACATGTGTCTAAATGTAAATATATCAACATATCTAGAAACTAAAATATCACAAGCTGTCTATAGTTATTGTGAAAAATAGGCAATAGAAAGCAGATACAAAACGTGGGAGATTTCTATTTAAGTTTTTAATGCTTTCTCCCATAACACGATATATCGGAACATGACCACACTAAAACCAAGTACTAATGGAAAACCAATAAGGTAAAATAATGACTTTATGGAGCATGCAATGAAAACAATTTCAAATTTAAATGATACCTTTTCGGACAGCACGAACGGAAGATGATAATTTCTCATGCTTCTTTTCTGAACCTGTATTTAGCCAAAGTACATTTGTTCAGATTGAGCTTAATAGATAAAGACAAAATTTCTACAGTCTTGTCACATAAAATTCTCATTCCAGACAAATTCTTCCTGGCGCACCCACACACACAAAAATACTTCTCCATGTGTACGAGTGTTTGCTTTTTGGGTTGTTCGAATTTTTCTTTTCTTTTTTTTTTTTTTTTATATTTGAACAGTTTCCCACTCAGAAAACTAGTCACTGAATCATCATCTTCCAAGAGAAAAAAAAATGTGAAAATTGAAAATTTCACTGAAGCAGTAACAGAACAGGATTAAAATAAGAAAAAGCTTAGTCTCCTCTAGAATTATTACACTGAACATGCCAAAATTCAGTACTAATGAACATCAACAATTCACACTAAACTACAACCTCCACACTTTCTAAAGCAAGTTCCAGTCAGTAGTTATGATCCTAAAGTTAAATGGGATTACCTGCATATGACTCTGATGCAGAACTGCCACTTCTATCAAAGACAATGGGTGATATGCCTCGAGCTCTCTTCCTTTCCTTCTTTTTCTCATCTGAAACAAACAAAAGATCCAGACAATGTATAAACTATCACAATACAAAAGAAGCTAGCATAAGAATTCAAAGGAGAACTTGTCCAGTCTTGTTACCCAGCTCTTACAGTAATCATGTTTCTTCCCCTTCTCATTGCTCGAACTTCCTCAGTCTCACTTAAAAATGTATGTGTGACAACTGTCATACATTTCAAGTAATAAAAGCGCATGAATCCGAGAAGAATTCAGGTACTTACTTAACTGCTATATGAAAAAAGTTTTCCACAACGGAGGGAAAGCAAATATAATTTTTTTCAGTAAAACTTAGTATGTATTTTCAATGTACTCTGAAGTGCTACACTAAGTCCTGTGGCTTGTGTAAATTACTGAAGTCTTATTGTGTTGTATCCAAACATCAGAACACAAAGGATTCACACTAGAAAACACACACATATGAACATAACCAAATCTGGTTTCCCCACTTCTATGACTTCAATTCTATTTTTGTACCATTTCTGCTCTAGATCTTTCTTTTTATTTTAAAATTTACCAGGCTGGAAAGATGGCTCAGCGGTTAAGAGCACTGACTTCCAAGGTCCTTCCTGAGTTCAATGCCCAGCAACCACATGGTGGCTCACAACCATCTGTAATGGGATCTGATGTCCTCTTCTGGTGTATGGGAAGACAGCTACAATATATTCATATACATAAATAAATCTTTAAAAAAAATGTACCACTGAGGTCTTAATGGCAGTCCATATCTTTACTTATGAGAATGGGGGATCTTCAGCACACAGAAAAATCAAGCTTAGTGTGGAACTTTATAAATATATATGAGGACTGAAACTGGATTCAGCCCCTTACCATTGTAGTCATAAATGATACACCCCTTGAACCTCTTTAGCTGGTAGATAAGATGTAATTTAAAAAGTATAAAATATGTATGTTTTTGTAAAAACAATGAAAATCTTAAAAAGAATTATCAGTGGTCACACATACAGTACTCTTCTATATAAATTCAGTTAACTAAATTCTCCTCTCTCTTAATTCTTAAAGCACACTCAATGAAATTTACAAATAGGAAACCTGAAATAAATAAAAAGGTGGAGGTGGGAGAAACAAAGTTATGCTAAAGTCATATATTTCCTCAATTGTAAGACACAATTTGAAAAGCAGGCCTTCAAGCTAAAGAGTACAAGACTTGTCTTCTATTCTTCCTGAGTAAATGAAAAAGATACTTTTACAGCTTGCTTTATTGTTTTTTTGAAAACACTAATACTAGGATGTGCAGATTGCCCATGTTATTTAATGTATGAACCAAGGACAAGTGTTGCAGATTGCCCATGTTATTTAATGTATGAACCAAGGACATTCTGACATTTCTTGAGTAATGATACCAAACACTTGAAAAGCCAGATGAGCACACTAGGACCAGCTAATCTTTTGGTGTTTTTGTTGTTGTTGTTGTTGTTTTGTTTTAAAAAAAGAAAATTGTTAGTACACTGTTTTCAAAGCTTTCTTCCTTGATCATTTCAAGAGTAAAAACTTTACAAATTCGTTACTAAATACACCTTAGAGCATAATTCATCTTATAAACACAGAGATAATATGGTGGGAAGGGACCAGTGCAAGAGATTTTGCCCAACTAAAATTTATATAGCAGAGCAAACCTGGCATTAGTAAATAAAATGGCAAAGAAATGTTGATCATATTATATGAATAAATTCTACTATTTTTTAAGTACATGAAGGTTATGACTCAGAGATCAAAAGCATAATTAAACTCTCCTAGAAAACTAAAGCTTTTAGTCAACCAGTGAGTCATTTTATAAATTACTAAAAATTCTGAGAAAAAGGAAACTGGAGAAAGTGGAATCTAGAAAACGAGTGACATTGAAATTAATTGTGGTCCCTGGTATTTATTTAAAACTAGCATATCCAAGTCAAAGTTCCACAGTAACCTCATTTTTCAGGCAAATGTATACCAAGACACACACACAACCTAAGAAAAATAATCTATGTTTTAAAGGTATCTTAAATAGATACCACCTAAGACATTTTCTGAATTCTAGATATCTTTTTTAAAACTATAAAAGTATTGATTTATTGTAAAATGATAGGCCATCATTTCAATTTGAAATGCATTTGCTATAAAATCAAGATAGTATGAAGTAATCTAACTAGAGTAACAGATTCATGTAAGAACTTACTAAAAACTATTTCAGGGCCTAATCATTTCAATAAAACCCATTACTTGGTTCTGAAAGAAAGATGAAATTTCAAGACCTGTAAGTCATATAAAGTACTCAGAAATTGCTGGTTGTTTGTGAGCCTAGAGGCTGCCTGGGGCTGAGAAAAAAGAAAAACAAGCCTGGGTATGCCCTGTAGTTAAAACATTCCTGGGAACATCTTGACCATAAGATAAAGGGGAATGTGAAGACATAACAGGGCTATCTGAACTGAGTCAACAACTCACAGATCAAGACATAACAGGGCTATCTGAACTGAGTCAACAACTCACAGATCTCTGACACCCTGCACGTACATGTAATTTTTCTGCTGATGTTTAAATAAGCCAATAGTGTGTCGCTATGCTGAATTCCACACCCCTAAGCCCGTTACCCCATAAAACCCCTAGCTTCCGAGCCTCATGGCCAACATCCGTTATCTCCTGTGTGAGATGCGTGTCGGACCTCATGTAATTACATCAAGATGGTCCTTCGTGATTTTTTGGGTGCATGCCGAATTTGGAATTGAGTGGGGGTTTCCCCACTAGGTTCTATCAGTTCAATACCCAAAACATAATAATTCCTGTACAAAAATTCCTTCTATTCTGAGTGCTTTTACATATATTCAGAATTAGAGATTCTTCGTATTAGCAATACTTTTTTGTTTTATACACAGACCAGATTAGTCTTAAATCCACAATCTTCCTGCCTTACCTTCTCAAGTACCTAAGCTATCTCAGTCAACTCATATGTATAGATCTCATATTTCAAGAAAAAGACTGTATTGTTCTGTCTCTATGGCTACATGATGGAAAATTAAGAGGCATTCTACCTTGGAAACGTCCTATAATAACTAGTGGGAAAATACATGAGTATATAGCAAATGCATATGTACCTGAGGTAAGTTCTTGTCAATGATGAAAATATTAAGAACTATAAAATTAAAGCCTGGAATACACTTTCATAGAAACAAAACTTGAACTCGCACAAATTTATACCAAATCATTTAACAGCCAGGAAATATACAAAATAAAAATAAAACAGTACCTGATCCATCTGTTCCTGACCCAGATCTGACAGATCCGTCTGTGAAGGAAACAGACTCGGAACCAGAATCACTGGCCTCACTTCGGGTGTCATAATCATTCCCTTCTTCCTTCTGATCTCTCTCATCCTGTTCATATTCTTCTTCCTCTTCGTCCTCATCCTCATCCTCTTCTTCCTCTTCATCCTCTTCCTCCTCCTCCTCTGCATCTTCATCCACTTCCTCATCATCTTCTGCATCATCTACCTCTTCATCTTCCTCTACATCTTCTTCCCCTCCTTCCTCCTCATTCTCAGTGTTGTTGCCCTGTTCAGAAGAACCACTGCTTCCTGTCTCGTGGTCAGAACCATATTCTTCAGAGTTCACCTCTTCCTTTGAAGACTGGCTGGATCTGCTTGCACGTCTATCAACTTCAAGCCCAATTCTCTGATGTTTAAAGAAAAAGGGAATCAGCAGTCATTAACAGACAAGGTCAAGATGAATAAAGAGTTCTAAAGCCTCAAAAAGAACTGCTTTATTATCTGCAATAACATTTACTACCTCAGAACCATCTGGTGTAGGAGACTTGGCCCTTCTTTCAGAATCCCTTTTCCGTAGACAAGTTTTTTCTGGTTGACTCTTGTAAGGTTCTCTAGAGGAACTGCTTGACAGACGAATTTTTCGATCAGCATCCAGACGCTTGTTCCTTTCAGATCTTTGATATTCCTCATTTTTATATTCTGTAACCGACTTTCCTTTTGTACTAACTATTCTTTTATTATTGCTTACAGATGAGCTTAGTGGCTTAGAAATCAATTGTCTTGAATGGATAGAAGGTTTTTGTCGCTTGGTGTCAGTAGACTCCATTCTCTCACTTTTCCTTTTTGATCCTTTAAAAAACAATTTTAAAAGACATAGAGAAGTATTTGCATTATTCCATTAATTTCATCAAGATTTATAATGTGCATGAGATAGAAAAAAATGCATTTTAAAAAGTACCTCCTAAAATAGTTTTACTCTAGAACAAATGTAAACAAAAGAGTTTCCCAACTGCTGAACTAAACGCTCATATTTAAAAGTGTTAAGTATTATTTCCCCACCCCCGGTAAGATTATTTTTTTTTTAAGATTTATTTATTTTATTTATATGGGTGCACTTTAGCTGTCTTCAGATACACCAAAAGAGAGAGTCAGATCTCATTACAGATGGTTGTGATCCACCATGTGGTTGCTGGGAATTGAATTCAGGACCTTTAAGAGCAGTCAGTGCCCTTAACCGCTGAGCCATTTCTCCAGACACCAAGAGTTACAGGTATCAGTGTGACCCACGAGCATATCTGGTTCCTGGAGTGATCAGAAGCAGGTGTTAGATCGCCTATATTTCTGAGCTGCCATGGGAGTACTGGGCCTGAACCTTGGCTCTCTGCAAAAACAAGTATTCTTATATACACTAAACCATCTTTCAAGTCTCTTTTTTTAAAAAGTACTTTACCCATTCCGATTCCAGGTCTGTTATGCAAAATGGTTTATTGTGGGCTTTTGGTACTAATAATTGTCAAGGTACAAGAACAAATTTTTCATAAATTGAATCTCCTTTATTTAAACGTATTTTTAACAAAAACTAAAAGACCTCTTACCTTTTTTCTCATTTTTATCTTGTTCACTCTCTGGATTATACAGTTCATCATCCTGTTCTGGTACTTCAGTCAAAATATCATCCAAAACATTAAGCTCCCCATCTGCAAAATTAAAAATAAAATCAATTATCATTAATCATTGTTTCTAGACTAACAAGCATTCATTTTGAGTAATTAACTAAGTGTCCATAACCTTCAAAGCAGTTAGATCAAACCCACTAAATAAGAGTAAAGGATTCAATCAAGTAATATCAAACAAATCACCATCACAAAAACTCCAAATATGGCCCGCTTAAAACAGTATTTTTGTGACACTCATATACAAAAATGCAAAATCTGAATGACTATTATGAAACACAAAAAAACTAGTTCATATTACAGGAAAACAAACAGATGAATATAGCTTTTTCTGAGGCTTAACTGGGAAAATCAGTGAAATCCACATACGACTAAGTATTAACTTGATGTTGCTAATATGCTTAAGAAAATTAAGTACTTAGGGGCAAGGGCATGTCATACAACAAATAAATAGTTGAAGAAAAATATGCAAGCATAGACCCACATATTAAGTGAAGACAGATCAACTTGAGAGTGCATTCCAGAGAAAATGAAAATGACACAAACACAAATGTAACAAATGGCAAATTTTACAGAATGCATGGAAATATATAGATAAATCCTCTACAACTTTTATAACTACTTTATCTAAAATTGAAATCAGAAATAGTTTGGAAAGGCAACTCATCTAAATTGGCACAGTACACAAATCTCCAAAACTCAATTTTGTCTCATCTTCAACCCAATAGAAAAATATTTCTAAGAAATACATAGAAAGCTGGGCGTGGTGGCACACGCCTTTAGTCCCAGCACTTGGGAGACAGAGGCAGGCGGATTTCTGAGTTCAAGGCCAGCCTGGTCTATAGAGTGAGTTCCAGAACAGCCAAAGCTACACAGAGAAACCCAAAAAGAAAAAGAAAAGAAATACATAGAAATGCCAACTTAAATCAAGTATGCAGTATAAACTACAGTTGACGGCAAATAGTAAATCTTTCAGTTGATAGCATATAGTAAATCTTCCAATATAAAAATATCTTTGCAAATTTACACTGGTGAGGAATTATACAGTCATAAAACATGCTGAAACAATTACAGTAAACCACAAAGGCCACTAAAAGTATGGTGAGGTTAATAATTCCGAGTCTGTACATACACTCATTTAGTAGAACTCTCCCCACTAGAGGAAAACAAAAATCAGGACTGAAGAGAACTGTAATCATTAACACACACAACAAAAGAGAAGCAGTTACACGGGGAAAAATCGTGTCTATGAAGTATCTGATAATTAAACTTGCTATTGGCATAACCACCATGTGGTTGCTGGGAATTGAACTCAGGACCTCTGGAAGAGCAGCCAGTGCTCTTTACCTCTGAGCCATCTCTCCAGCCCTTGTACTTCACTTTTCCAATATGAAGAATGAATCATATTTCTTCTACCATTAATAAAAATCAAAATACATTGAAAAGGATCATGTCATCTACTCACATCAAGATTCCTCAAGATCTGAATGACGCCAAACACCATTTTAGACTCTAGAATATTTTTAAAAATAAGTAAATGAGTTAGGGGCTAGAGAGGTGATTCAGTGGTTAAGAGCATGTGTTTTCTTGCTGAGGACCTGTGTTCAGGTCTCAGAACACATACTGTGGATTCCCAGAACATATACTGTGGATCACAATTATTCTTAACTCCAGTTCCAGCCATGCAGCTGGAACTTTGTGAGCACCGTCTGACCTTTGTGAGCACCAGGCACACATGAGGTGTACAGACGTGCAAAACATTCATACACATAAAATTAAAAAATCTAAAAAAAAAATAGTTTGCTATAAATATCCCACAATTGGCAGGTGTATAATAATTAATGCTCAAAGCTCTTTAACTAGTCTTGAAAGAATGAACTACATTCATAGAAAACAATTTAAGCTATCACAAAATAGGCAGATTGGTGAAAATAGGCAAATCTTTTCATGAAATAATTTCAATGAGAAATAACCCAAAATCCAACATTACATCTCATGCTAAAATTTAATATATTTTTAAAAACCCATAAAAATGATTTAAATTTCAAAGGCATACCTCATAAAAAGCACTTTTTTGTGTAAAGTTTTTACAGAATTCAAGTATAGATACTGACTGCTCTTTTACAAAATGTCTGTAAACTTTTCCAAGATAATTACTAACCAATGCCTACATATCAAAAAACCTCTTATAGCTAACACATTGGCACTTTCACTTACATGAGCTCACAAAATAAAGAAGGCATGTTTCTCATCAGTACTTTGCAGATAAAGAATTAGAAGTTCAGGGCTCAAGCGGTGGCTCGTTAGCTAAAAGAACTTGATGTTGCAAGAGGACCAGAGCTTAGTTCCCAGACTCACATGGGACTCCAGTCCCAGGGTATCTGATGCCCTCCTTCAGACCTCCACAGGGATCAGGCAGGCATGGAGTATACAGACTTCCACATAGGCAAAAACACTACTACACATAAAATAAGTATTTAAAAAAGAAAAAGGGAGAGCTGACCAAAAGTATTTAGTGCAGATGGATGTGAGTCAGAAGTTCAAGCTTTATAAACCTACAAACACAAAAGTACATAATATTAAATAGTATGACTTTCAAATTAATGTACCCCCGCCTTGGCTCTGTATACTCAGCAACAATTAAATTTCATCTAATACAGAAAACTATTCTTCTAGTGAGTACTTTTATTTGTACTACAGCAATAAACTAAATATATAGTCATATCAAGAAGTTGACAGACATAACCAAGAACTGTTATGACTCACAAAGCCTATCTAATACTTAATAAAATATTTTCCTATTACCTGATGTAAATGACCACATTTTATTTTCTCTCACTGAAGTCATTAACACATTTATTAAAATAAGATGCACAGGGAAGAGAGGAGGAGATGAAGAAACTTAGGTTAGCTACCATATTTTAACTAGGAACTGGGAAATACAGTCTCAACTTCTAATTTTCTCACCTCTGATTAGACATTAAAAACACACAGCAACTTAAATAAAAATTTAAAACATACATGGCATGACATAGGAAGAGATGAGAGGGCTATAAGGACAGTGAGGTAAGGAAGATAAAATGGGGAGAAGAATCTCCTAAAATATACCTTGTTTGAAACTGTCATAATGATATCTAATATTTTGCATGCCAATAAAAAGAAAAGCCACAAATAATCACTCAGGAAAGAAAAGGAGAGTCCTAAGAAGTGCTGCAACCTATAAGCCTTTCCTAGCAGTGAGACTGCACACATCAACCCTTTTACAATAGCACCTCAAGCTTTATACATACAATCTGGTTCAGTCCATAGAATCTATTCTCTAAGCACATACATTCCCTAATTATCTGACAATACTGCCCTGAATCATGATGTTGTAAGACAGTAATAATCCTTTTTCATTATTGCTCATTTCTGGGAATCAACTAGGATCTCTCCAAGTTTGGAGTCTGATGATAGCTAAAGCTATTAGTGTCTTAAGAATGCTCCAAGGGCTGGAGAGATGGCTCAGCCATTAAAGGCTAGACTCACAACTAAAAATCTAAGAACTTTCCCTAAAGAACAGGCTGAGAAAACCAAAAATAACTAGAGCTTCTTGGGTCTTTTTTCCAGTCACTCTCCTTTATGGCAGCTCCAGTGTGACTGAGAGCACTCAGTGGGTATATGCCAAAACACAGAAAACTAGGCAAAACCCAGCAACACCATCTGAGCATTTTATTTAGAGACAACCAATAAAAGCTACCCAGATTCATAAAAAAAGGAACATAAAACTTCATTACTGCTGGAAAAAAGAAATATACTAAAGGAAAATGCTTCCAAAAAGGTTTAGATTCCTTTTATTTCTAGCAATTTGAATTGTAAGTTACAGCTTAACAACAACAACAAAAAGAAAAGTAGAAAACCTGGCTTTAAAAGACCAATGAGCTGTTAATAGTATATACCATATAATAATTTAAGCTGATTTCTCAGGTAACTTCTTTCACTTGGTGCATAAATTTCATTTTTCAACTTATGCTATTGCTCTTAAAGACAATAATCATCTCTGGCATTTTGGTGGTTAAAAAAAAATATCACTGGGGGCTGGAGAGATGGCTCAGCAGTTAAGAGCACTGACTCCTTTCCCAGAGGTCCTGAGTTTAAATCCCAGCAACCACATGGTGGCTCACAACCATCTGTAATGAGATCTGATGCCCTCTTCTGGTGTGTCTGAAAACAGCTACAGTGTACCTATATATAATAAATAAATGTTAAAAAAAAAACAATAAAAATTAAAATACACCTAAAACTATCTCCTTATATAGTTAAAAAATAAAATTACTAATTTCAAGACCACTTTCTCTAAAGTTAATACTTTTAATCACTTTATCCTAATTAATGCTTAACATTATTGATATTCTATACCACAAGCACTTTGAACTGTGGGTGTCAAATATTGTGGGGTGGAGAGATCTGACACCAGTAAAAAAGTAATGCATAATAACCAAAACCTCACTCAAAATCAAAATGAATCTGAAATGTTTCTCACAGCAATATGTTCCACTCTGTGAGACCTTAGTTCTAAACATACAACATATACACTCTACACTGAGCCCGTCATCCTGCAACACAAATGAACTGAGGTTTCTCAGTGTACACTCAAATGTTTTATGTTCTTATATAAAGATACTTATTTTCTTGTGGAAAATGGCGATTTTTCATGCATTCATTCCTCTGCATGTGAATATCAAATATATCGTTACATTGTATTATAATTGATTTTAAAAGTTGCTGTTTGACCAGAACTCCCTGAGACTAAACCACCAACAGTCTTAAGTCAGGGTTTCTATTCCTGCACAAACATCATGACCAAGAAGCAAGTTGGGGAGGAAAGGGTTTATTGAGCTTACATTTCCAGGGTTTACTGAGCTTACATTTCCAGATTGCTGTTCATCACTAAAGGAAGTCAGGACTGGAACTCAAGGAGGTCAGGAAGCAGGAGCTGATGCAGAGGCCATGGAGGGATGTTCTTTACTGGCTTGCTCAGCTTGCTTTCTTAGACTACCAGCCTAGAGATGGTCCCACCCACAAGGGGCCTTCCACTTTGATCACTAATTGAGAAAATGCTTTACAGCTGGATCTCATGGAGGCGCTTCCCCAACTGAAGTTCCTTTCTCTGTGATAACTCCAGCCTGTGTCAAGTTGACACAAAACTAGCCAGTACACCAACCAAAGAGTACACATGGAGGGACCCATGGCTCCAGCTGCATATGTAGCAGAGGATTGCCTTGTCTGCCATCAGGTCCTTGGTCCTGGGAAGGCTCAATGCCCCAGTGAAGGGGAAGGAACCCAGGGCAGTGAGGTGGGAATGGCTGGGTGGGTGGGGGAGCACCCTCATAGAAGCAGGAAGGAGGGGAGGGGATGCAATAGGGGGGTTGTGGAGGGGAAACCAGGAAAGGGGGATAACATTTGAAATATAAATAAAATATTCAATTAAAAAAAAGTTGCTGTTTGAATTGATTTGAGTTTCACACCAACAAATGTTAAGTGAAGCTTGACTTAGGATTAGGAAATGGTTTCCTACAATGTCTGCAATGATCCTAAACATACTTCTACAGAACAGATTTATGGGAAATTGCATAGATGCTCAACCTCCTCTAATATCAAATACTCACCGAAGGTTTACTTCTTTATGTAAAAACTAAAAAGAACACAGCTTTTCTTGCTAGTTTGCAAATTTGCCTGTCTTTTAACAGTAAAATACTTTGACAATTATCCATAAATGTTAGGCATGTATTTTTGTATGTCTATGTCTACACAGTCATAAAAATTAAGAAGGGCTCACAAGCAGTAAAAGTTTATGAATTTCTTACATACTTATATGCATCTATGATATTTGTAGATTCAATTACTTCATAGTAAGTGGACAGCAATACTCTCACCAAAGAAATGTAGGTTGGTGGAACACCAAGTTAAAAGATCTATGGGCATATAATGTACTGAAGAATAATCCTAATTTCTGTGGGAATAAAACAAACATTTCACTGTGCAGTAGTGTTGTACACCTTTAATCCCAGCACTCAGGAGGCAGAGGCAGGTAGAGCTGAGTTTGAGGCCAGACTGGTTAACTATATAGGACATATATATATATATATATATAACTATATAGGACAGCCAAGACCACAAAGAGAAACCTTGTCTCAAATAAACAAAAATAAACAAACTTCAGTTTTTCCTTTGTTGTATACACAGAAAACTTAGACGTAAAAACTGTTTTTAAAGCCATCTATTTCAAAAATCAAACGATCACAAAATATTTATTTTATTTCAAAAAGTGGGCAGTGCAATAAAATTAGCTCAACAAAACAGTGATTTTTTAAAAAATTATAATATGTCTATTTAGAACTAAGGTTCAAACTCATTCAAAAGCAAATAGTTAATAGAATAAAATTAGTTACTAAATGTTTAATTTTTAAAAGTACCAGTAATTTAACCCATGTTTTATTGTTTTCGTTTTTTCCCTTTTTCCTTTTTTCAGGACTATTATCACTTAGGGGCCCAGATTCTCACCTGAAAACAACCAGCTGGAGCAGTCTTGGCAATCTTCTGTTAAAACAGAGAAGGTAACATGTCAAGGCTTTGCATGAGGTACTCTAGCTTTATGGTAATGAAACTATTAACTAATACTGTCTGCACAAAGCCATGCTGGTATCTCTTTAGACAATACTGTTGCCTCTTGTTTAACAGTACTTTATCTGCCTTATCCTAGGTATGACATCAAGGCACAGGAGATTTAAAGTTCTGTTTGGGTTAATAAGGTCATAAATCAATGAGGTTACATCTTGAGAAATGTGCAGTGATCTCTACATGGTTTTAGCATCTTTAAACATCTTGCCATCAGAGACTTAAGTACACTATAAGGTAAATCTTGTGGGATCATACCATACAAGCAATTCACTACTGACTCAAATATTGATGGAGGGTGTATAGTACACACTGTAAAAGTACAGGGAAAAAGTCAATTCTATGCAATCCCAGTAGAATGACTTAACAAAATCCAAGTACTTTTACTTTCATATATTGCAATTTTCCAACATTTGCAAACCCAAATTTTACTTATGATAGTGTTACCTTTTTAAAGGCTGCTTCAATTTTCTTAAATACATTCTTTTGAAAAAGAAAACTCCTCTACAGAAAGACAATTATCTGCAAATGCTTTGTATTAAATCATCTTTCATATATGGAAATCACTGTTATCCAAACAATTAGCAAACTGAGTTTGAGGTAAAGGTGCAAATTTCTAGGTCGAGGTAAAACAAAGCAATACAAAGAAGAATCACTTCTTAGAGCCTTGTTTTGACTTCAAAGAGATATTAAAAGCAACAAGACTAGTAATTCTGCTTGTGGTGTTTTAGACAGAAATAAAAGCAGGATTTTAGAAGTAGCTTAGCCTTAGATGGTTATATCTTGCAAGAGTAATTCTAAAATGAAGTTCCAAAAATTTAAATGACTTAACCAGATTCTCATAACTCTGCATGGAGAGGCCCTAAACTCCTCAAAGAGTGGTCTAGCAGAGCAAACTCTACATGGGACACACAAAGGCTGAAGGTAAACCTATACAAAATACTATTATTTCAGGTCAGCATCAGATCAAGAGTATGGAAGAAAACTGGCATGTTAAATACACATTTCAAACCCAGGCCGGGAACTTTTCTTCAATTCACTTATCACAGTTTCAGTGAGGTAAAAACAAGGCAACAGGATGTCCAGCAATCTCTTCCTTTTGCTATCAAGCAAAGTATATTTACATCAGGATAATCCCTCAAATATATTTCAGTCATTAAAAGACACCATTCTTCTAAATGTGTCAGTGTTTTTCCTACATGTAAACATGTGTGGACCATGAGCAAATCTGGTGGATATCAGACATTGGACCCTGGAATTGGAGTAAGGACAATGGTCGTTGACATGTGGGTTCTGGGAATCAAACTAGGGTTTTCACAAAAGCAAACAAGTATACTTTGCTACTGAGCTATACTTCCAGCCTGAAAACAATTATTCTTCTAAATGATGTCCAGAGACTTGAAGAGAGACCTTCCCATCAATATTTTCCACCCTCCATACCACCAATTGGCACCCAAAGATAGCATCTCTTTATTTTCCCACTTCTACTACAGGTAAACTAAAAGAAGATCCAAAATGAAAGAAGGAGATGTAAACCAAACCCCAACTATTTTATAGAGTCCTTCCTCAAGCAACTAGCTCTCACAGTGCGAGCCACAGCATGTATACAGGTTTACACAAGCTATATACACAGAAGCTTGTGTGTGTGCATGAGAGAAAGTAAACCTCAGCTCTGTACTTTACAATGCTTATGCTGTTATTCATTAAAGTCGAACCACATAAATATTTAAGGAACAGAGGACACAATACTTTAAAAGATACCTACAAACAAGACAATCACACCCCTTGACCTCCTGAAGCTTTCGATCTGGAAATGTAGACAACTACTTACAAAAGTAAAAATTCATACATATTTTGGGTTAACTATTCTTTGTAAACTATCCTGTAGGGATTCAAATAAAATTCATGTAAAATGTTTATCAGAAAAGATGTTTATTTCTTCATCATAGAGAAAAATCCATGGAATACACAAGGTGCTGTTGTTTCCCAGTATTATTTTTAAAAAGCTCACATTAACAGTCAACTTTTTGGACAAATCAACACAGAAATAGCAGGGAGCTGGTAGACTATCCAAGTATAGAGGGTTAACTGAAACATTACAGCAATTGATGTTTATTACAAAGCCCAATAAATTAAGAATTCCTATGACTAAAATTCATTGTGATTAACACACATAGTTGCAACTTTCTTGTTTTCTGAGACTTGTTTTTTAATCAAGAGTTTCCAAAAGTTATGAATTTATTAAAGGCTTAAGTTTTAGCATGATTAAGATTCCTTTTTTATGGGACATCTCTCTTGTCCCATAAAAAGGTATCTTACCTGCTCCAGAACTCATTCTGTAAACCAAGCTGGCTTTGTACTCAAGAGATCCACTTGCCTCTGCCTCCTAAGTGCTGGGATTAAAGGCCTACATTGCCACCATTATGACTAAGATTCTTATAAATCTTTGTACTTTCCTGTTAAACACATAAAAAAAAAAAATGATACAAATTTCTCTTAACATTCTCACTTTTCTTTAAGTATTACTTATTCGTGTTTTTTTTGTTTTGGTTTGGTTTTTGGTTTTTTCGAGACGGGGTTTCTCTGTGTAGTCCTGGCTTGTCCTGGAACTCACTCTGTAGTCCAGGCTGGCCTCCAACTCAGAAATCTGCCTGCCTCTGCCTCCCAAGTGCTGGGATTAAAGGTACTTATTCATTTTAATACTGCCTTTCATAGGTGAGTGACAATGATCAAGTAACACTAAGCACTTCCACAGTAGGTATCTACTAGCTGCTTGTATAGAGAAATAATCTTGATTTTAACTATAAAAAAGTCACTTGTACCACAAAATTCAAATAAAGTACAATTAGAAAAATTAAGTTTGCGGCTGGAAAGATGGCTCAGTGGTTAAGAGCACTGACTGCTCTTCCAAAGGTCCTGAGTTCAATTCCCAGCAACCACATGATGGCTTACAACCATCCTTAATGACATCTGACTCCCTCTCCTGGTGTGTCTGAAGACAGCTACAGTCTACTTACATATAAAATAAATAATAAATAAATCTTAAAAAAAAAAAGAAAAATTAAATTTAAAAAAACTACTTCCAAATATTCTAAGCATTGGTGACAAATGACATCACAACTCAATAATCAAGTTTTTGTGTTTAAAGTGCATCTTCGATATTAAGTCCACTTCTAAAAGCAAATGATCATTACTTCTCTTCACTGTGCATTGTTGTATAGTACTCATTTCTAAATTATCTTCGCTTTAATAGAAACTATACTGACAACTGAATTTTAATCGCTTTTGTGTTTGCTTCATCTATCATGGCAGCCACCAAAACTACTAAGTCATAAATCTTATCCTGACAATCAAAGGTTGAAAGGATCTTCAGATTTTTTTTTTACAACTGGCTTTATATAATAAGATAAAGTGTCCTCCTTTATTCACTATCAGAATTCTTCCTTAACAGTCCTTCAGAATGTCTCGAGGAACAGGTTTAGTTTCAGAATAAAAAATAAACTGCAATGTGTGCATCGAGAATTGCTTCAACTGGGCAGTTGATGGCACATGCCTTTCACATCAGCACTCAGGAGGCAGAAGCAGGCAGATCTCTAAGTTTGAGGCCAGCCTGTCTGCAAATCAAGTTTGGAGGCAGAAGCAGGCAGATCTCTGAGTTTGAAGCCAGCCTGTCCACAAATCAAGTTCCAGAACAGCCAGGGCTACATGGAAACCATGTCCCTAAGGGGGGGGAAAAATGCTTATGACAAAGACATCGTCTTTAAACATATTCCCACTCAAGACAGACCAGAAAAGTGGAAAAAGCCTAATGACTACTGTTCGGCCCACTTAACAAATCTCCACCTCAAATTTAATGAGCCACAAGCAGAGATTTGTGAAATACAGGGCAGCAAGTGTGCACTATTTTCATCTAAGACTGTCGTGATAGTCCCAGAGCTGAGAAATCTCTCAAGACTGCATCCCATCTAGACTACTCTTCTATGGTTTGGATCCTATACTGGCATCTGTGGTCGCTATATAGTATTTCAGAAGAAATGACATTTTATCAACTAAAGTTCTTTCTTTTATTCTTTCCAAGTCTCTCTAGCCTCCACCTACGTATTCCTCTGCACTATTCTGGGAGATCTGTTGCTAGGACTTTTGGAAGAAGAGGCATGGGTGTTTTTTTTCCCCCTAATATCTTTCTTTCCAAAGTAAGTACTCGAGGAATAAAAGAAGCGATTCTTAGCTTATCCAAAAGATCAGTGAGAAGCTACTTACAGGTATTTCTCGAGATTAATAATCCATCTGAATGAATTAAACTAGTCTACTCACTAGTCTAACAATGCTAACTGTGACGTTATTTTCGAAAAAGTCAACCAAAAAGACGACAGTTCAGAAAAATACGCATTACATCCGCAAAATCCGGCCAGGAAACCTGCCCGGGGGCAGGTTCCTCAAAGCAAGCCCTCTCCCAACCGCTCCCGGGAGTGACGAGCGAAGCAAAGTCCTGGCCGAGGTGGGAGCCGCCGCGGAGACGAGGACGCCGGGCCCAGCAGGCCAGGCCTCGCAAGAAGCTGGTCACGATGCGGCCGCCTGCCCGGCGCGAGGCCCTAACCTCCGGCCTCGCCCGCAGGCCGCGGCTCCTAGGTCCCTTCGCCCGGACGCCCCGAGGCCCCGTCCTCCACACTCACCTTTCTCCTCCCGGCTGTCGGCCGCCATGGCTGCCCTCCGGCTTCCGCCACCGCCGCCGCCGCCTCCCGGACGCGAGTCGCGCGGGCGCCGCAGACGCGGCCGCAGGCGCACGAGTCCGTCCGTCAGTCCGTCCGGCGGGCCGCGCGCTTCGACCAGACCTGCTCCACTCAGCTTCCTACGCGCAACCCTTCCTCCCGTGCACTGGTTCTCTTTCCGCCTGGCTCTCTGGCCTCGGACGGCGCGGGCTTCAGCCTTCCTGTTGGGGTTCGGCCACCACAGAGACAAGGGGGAGGAGAGAGAAACAGATGGCGACGGCGGGCGGCGCTAAAATGGAGCCTGCTTCCTGCGCGAAACAATCCCGCTCCCGAAATGCCTTGCGCTGTTTACGCTCTGTGCCTCTCGCGGAACGTCACAGAGCGGGGGACCGGGGCGGGGGCGGGGACGGGGACAGGAGCGAGAAGCGGGACGTAAGGGGGCGTGACTTCGGCACGTCGTCCCGCCCCGCCCGCAACCTTGACGTCCAGGGAACCTCCCTCGTTCCGGAGGATAATTGATATTTAGGCTTCTCTGCTGTGCTTCCTACAGCTCAAGGATGCAGACATCTCACCAGAAACGTTTGGACGGCCTTTAATGGTTAGTGTGAGACACCATCAGAAAGGGTGTTATGTCTTTCTTTGGTTTTACGAGACATTGTTTCTCTGTATAGCCCTGGCTGTCCTGGAACTCACTCTGCAGACCAGGCTGGTCTCGAACTCAGAAATCCGCCTGCCTATGCCTCCCAAGTGCTGAGATTAAAGGCATAAGCCACCACTGCCCGGCTATGTCTTTTTTATATATTTAATTTTCTTTTATTTGATTAGTAGTGTCTACTACTTCTTTTTAAATATTGTTCTAGAGCCAGGGGTTAAGAATAGCTTTATCGTTGGGTGGTAATGGCACTCATCTTTAATCCCAACACTGGAGAGGCAGAGGCAGAGGCAGGAAGATCCCTGTGAGTTCGAGGCCATCCTGGCATACAGATTGAGTTCCAAGACACCCATGGCTACACAGAAACCCTGCTTCAAAAATAAACGAAAAATGTGTTCTCCCTCAAAGGAAGTCTGAGTTTATCTTCTAGTTAAGGCAGCCAAGGTTTGAGTAAACAAATTGAAAGTTGTGGTGATGCCAGGAGTGGTGGTGCACGTCTTGAAACCCAGCATTCTGAAGGCAGAGGCAGAGGAATCTCTGAGTTAGAGCCCAGCCTGGTCTATAGAGTGAACAGTACTGGGATAGCCAGGGCTACAGCAAAACCTTAGCTCAAAAGAAAAACAAACAAAAAAAATGGAAAGGAAGAAAAAAGAAGACAAAAGGGAAAAAGAAACTTGTGAACTTTATTTAAAAAAAAAAAAAAGTTAGCTAGAAAAGGGTGATGCATACCTTTAATCCTCCCATTAGGGAGGAGGCAAGCAGATATCTATGAGTTGCAGAACAGCCTGGTCTACAAAGCAAGATCCAAGACAGCCAGAGCTACACAGAGAAACCTTGACTTGGAAAACAGAGAGAGAGAGGCTATAAGATATATATATATATAAAGGGATAAGATACCTTTTTATGGAGAAAAGCTAGTACAGAGGCCTTCCTGTGCAGCTGAAGACTGAGGGTAAAAGATAAGAGACAATAACCATAAATAAGCACTAATTGCCTTCGGAAAGCACGGACAAAGGCTTTATGAAGATCTGAGGGGCATTCCAGTAACCAGGAATGGAGGTGAATGAGAAGACAAGTACTGAGATGATGTTTGACAAAAGTCACCGCCCGCAGGTTGTGGCGTCACGTGCCTTTAGTCCAAGCACTTGGGAAGCTGATGCAGGCAGATCTCTTGGATGTTAGACCTGCGTGGTCTAAAAGCAAGTTCCAGGACAGCCAGGGCTACAAAGAAAAACCAAACCAAACAAACAGTAGTACGAGATCTTCAGGGAACATAACTTAGAGTAAGCCTACTGGAAAGTAGGAAGTGAAAACACCCTGGATACTCCAAAGTACCATCCTATAGAATGTAAAAGCAAGTAGACACACGTGTAAGAGAGTCACACTCAGAAGATAGCAAGCTCTAGTTTCTGAAACATTCTTCGTGATACTCATGTTTGCTGACCTTAACCCTTTCCCCAGTTCCAGCACGAGAGAGAGAGAGAGAGAGAGAGAGAGAGAGAGAGAGAGAGAGAGAGAGAGAGAGAAAGATTCCATTCAAAAAAGCCCAGGTGCAGTGGTGCATGCCTTTGATCCCAGCACTTGGGAAGCAGAGGTAGTCAGATCTCTGTGAATCTAGGGAGGCCAGCCTGGTCTACAGCATGAATGGAGAACAGCCAGACCTTGTTATACAGACAAACTCTGTCAAAAAAAAAAAAAAAAAAAAAAGTCCTCCAGATCAGAGTGTGTTCTTTCCTCCAAACCTTGTCTCCCTCTACTCGTTCTCATTTTCCTTAGTCCTGGCCAATTTCTCTGGTCCTCAACATACTTCACAAATAAGTCAATTTGTAGGGGAAAAAAAATATAGTCGGAGTATATTTCCCTAAGAAGATTATGTGTGGGTCTTAAGACAGTATCACTATTTAAAGGAGAGAACTTGTCATACTAGATTGCTAATAATCAGTGGATCTCAACCTTCCTCATGCTGTGACCCTTTCATACAATTCCTCATGGTGTCATCACCCCCCAACTGCAACATTATTTTCATTGCTACTTCATAACTGTAATTTTGCTACTGTTGTGAATCATAATACAAGTACTTGGGGAGATTTATATTATATTAATATATTAATATATTTATATTATCATAATATAAATCATAATATAAATAGTAGGGCTGAAGGGGTCACAACCCACAGATTGTGAGGCACTGGCTAATACTGACTGACTCCTGAGTTAAAGTGGCACTCTGTTGCCAACTTGAGATATTTTGACCAGCTCTAAAGATAAAGTTACATTGGGTGGAAGATAGAAAATATGCTTGTTGTTGTTTCTCTGTGTAGTCCTGGCTGTCCTGGAACTCACTTTGTAGACCAGGCTGGCCTCGAACTCAGAAATCTGCCTGCCTCTACCTCCCAAGTGCTGGGATTAAAGGCATGTACCACCACTGCACAGCCATAAAATATATTTCAAGCTATGAAGTCCTTGTAGTTTGAGCTGCTTGTCAGAATCCCTGGGATGATAGTAGAAGACCAGCCAGTCACATTTACCACTTTTGGTTTTATTTCTTGGGAAAGCCTCACTTTCTCAAAAAGTCTATTCTTGACTCTCCAGAATTCCATGATCCTCATGCCTCCGCCTCACAAGAGCCGGTATGTCCTAGCATACTGGGGTTTATAACACTTGGCTAGAGAGAAACGATCACTTATTCTGTCTTCCCATTCAAATTGTAACTTAGAGCTACCAAAATAAGTAACTGGTAATGCAAATGTGCCATAGTCAAAGAGCCATACAACTAAGATATCACCATTTTACAATCACTAATGAAATAAACATCACTGCAACTAGCTATGTGTAATACATTATATGTACATATAGTACATTATATTTACATAAATAAAACTGGGTGTGGTGGCACAGGCCTTTAATCCTAGCATGCAGGAGACAGAGGCAGGCAGATCTCTGAGGCCAGCATGGTCTACATAGTAAGTTTCAGGGCAGCTAGGGCTACACAGGGAAACCCAGTCTTAAATAAACAAATGACAACAGAAAATCAGATGCTAGGTGCCACCTCATATAAGGACTTCTGTGTATAGTGACTTATTGTATTGTCAATTTGACTAGACTCTGAATTATGTAGATTGGTGAGGCACACTTGGGTGTTGTTGTAAGGAATGGTATCTGCTCAGAACCCCCAAGACCAAATTCTCAACAAAAAGGAGATATTTACTTGCCTCAGAAGAGCAGAGGTAAGAGATAGAGGATGTGGAAGAAGGAAAAGGGGACAAGAGAGAGGGTGCAGGAGTATTTGTCCTGGAAGAGAAAGGACTGCCTGTAGGTAGAAAACAGATGTGGCTTATAGGCAAATGGCAATTTATAAAGGGAAAAGGGAAAATCCCATATTAGAATGAGGTGTTTAATTTTAATTGGGCATGTTAATTAGGTGAGATAAAGCTTTTGATTGCTGCTCTTCAATAGTCTCATAGCTGGACTTTGGTAGTCAGCTGTAGGAGGAAGAAGTGGCCAAATAAGTAATTAGACCTTGGTGGCTAGTTTTAGGAATGTAATCTAATGATTTTCATCAAGACTAAAGAAATGGTATAAAAGGGCAAGGCCTGCCAGAGCCTCACACTCAAGTGGGATTGTGTCCCTTCAGGTGTGTCTGAGGTGTTATGTAACAGTAGTTTTCTCTGACAAAGAGTGGAGCAGAGACTGAAGGAAAGGCCATCCAGAGACTGCCCCACCTGGGGATCCATCCCACATACAGTAACCAAACCCAGACACTATTGCTGATGCTAAGAAGTGCTTACTGACAGGAGCCTGATATAGCTGTCTCCTGAGAGGCTGTGCCAGAGCCTTACCAATACAGATGTGGATCTTTGCAGCCAACCATGGGGCTGAGCACTGGGACCCCAATGGAGGAGTTAGAGGAAGGACTGAAGTAGCTGAAGGGGTTTGCAACCCATAGGAAAAACAACAATATCAACTAACCAGACACCTCAGAGCTCTCAGGGACTAAACCACTAACCAAAGAATACACATGGAGGGACCCATGGCTCTAGCTGCATATGTAGCAGGGGATAGCCTTATCTGGCATCAGTGGTAGGGAAGTCCCTTGGTCCTGTGAAAGCTCAATGCCCCAGAGTAGAGAAATGCTAGGGTGGTGAGATGGGAGTGGGTGGGTAGGTGGAGGGGAGCACCCTCATAGAAGCTGGAGGGAAGGGGGCATGGGATGGGGGGGCTTGTGAAGGGAAAAACAGGAAGGGGGATAACATTTGAAATGTAAATAAATAAAATAACCAATAAAAAATTAAAAAAAAAAAAACAATTTCCTCTGAGATTGAAACATTCCATCCTTCAGGGACAGAAACAGTAATCAGAAAAATTAAACAATTCAAACTCAGGAAGTCCCTGAAATTTACCAGATTCTGTAGGCTCCTCTACCTGCCAGAGAAAACAATAAAAGGCATGCGTCACTCTCAGACAACCTGCAAAGAAGACTCTGAGACCAGGAAAGCTGCCTGAAAGAGATTTAGAACCACTGAGTCACTTAGAACAGACATTCCTTTCCAGTCTCTTGAGCTGCCTACAGGCTGGGCATTGTGTCCCAGGTTCCCAGCTTTTGTGAGCTGTCACCCAGGCTGGGGAGGATTTTGATGATAGAGCTGTCTTGGAGTCATTTCTGCTCCTATAAGTAATCTCAATAAAACTCATTGGTTCACCAACTTGGAGTTTGGTGGTACTCTTACTTTCTTTGGGCTGTCATGTGTTCCCTATCTGGGGATGAGTAGACATCTCCCCAAGAAAAGTTGTATTAAATAACATGAGGGTATTTGAGACAATTTACTAAGAAGGAAAGTGACTCCTATCTGAGTCCCCCATCTCATGGGCCAAGGCTGGAATGGAATAAGAGGAGGACAAAGGTGGCGGCTCTGGGTGCATATACCACCCTCACTTCTGCTTCTTTTTTTTTTTTACCATTTTGCCCTTTGTCTTTTTTTTTGATTTTTAATATTTTTATTACATATTTTCCTCAATTACATTTCCAATGCTATCCCAAAAGTCCCCCATAGCGCCCCCCACTTCCCTACCCACCCATTCCCATTCTTTTGGCCCTGGCATTCCCCTATATTGGGGCATATAAAGTTTGCAAGTCCAATGGGCCTCTCTTTCCATTGATGGCCGACTAGGCCATCTTTTGATACATATGCAGCTAGAGACAAGAGCTCCAGAGTTCTGGTTAGTACATCATGTTGTTCCAACAATAGGGTTGCAGATCCCTTTAGCTCCTTGGGTACTTTCTCTAGCTTCTCTATTGGGAGCCCTGTGATACATCCAATAGCTGACTGTGAACATCCACTCCTGTGTTTGCTAGGTCCCGGCATCGTCTCACAAGAGACAGCTATATTTGGGTCCTTTCAGCAAAATCTTGCTAGTGTATACAATGGTGTCAGCGTTTAGAAGCTGCTTATGGGATGGATCCCTGGATACGGCAGTCTCTAAATGGTCCATCCTTTCATCACAGCTACGAACTTTGTCTCTGTAACTCATCCCTGGGTGTTTTCTTCCCAGTTCTACGAAGGTGCACAGTGTCCACACTTTGGTCTTCATTCTTCTTGAGTTTCATGCGTTTATCAAATTGTATCTTATATCTTGGGTATCCTAAGTTTTGGGCTAATATCCACTTATCAGTGAATACATATTGTGTGAGTTCTTTTGTGATTGTGTTACTTCACTCAAGATGATGCCCTCCAGGTCCATCCATTTGGCTAGGAATTTCATAAATTCATTCTTTTTAATAGCTGAGTAGTACTCCACTGTGTAAATGTACCATAATTTCTGTATCCATTCCTCTGTTGAGGGACATCTGGGTTCTTTCCAGCTTCTGGCTATTATAAATAGGGCTGCTATGAACATAGTGGAGCATGTGTCCTTTTTACCGGTTGGGACATCTTCTGGATATATGCCCAGGAGAGGTATTGCTGGATCCTCCGGTAGTACTATGTCCAATTTTCTGAGGAACCGCCAGACTGATTTCCAGAGTGGTTGTACAAGCTTGCAATCCCACCAACAATGGAGGAGTGTTCCTCTTTCTCCACATCCTCGCCAGCATCTGCTGTCACCTGAATTTTTGATCTTAGCCATTCTGACTGGTGTGAGGTGGAATCTCAGGGTTGTTTTGATTTGCATTTCCCTGATGATTAAGGATGTTGAACATTTTTTCAGGTGCTTCTCTGCCATTCGGTATTCCTCAGGTGAGAATTCTTTGTTCAGTTCTGAGCCCCATTTTTTAATGGGGTTATTTGACTTTCTGGAGTCCACCTTCTTGAGTTCTTTATATATATTGGATATTAGTCCCTTATCTGATTTAGGATAGGTGAAGATCCTTTCCCAATCTGTTGGTGGTTTTTTTGTCTTATTGATGGTGTCTTTAGCCTTGCAGAAGCTTTGTAGTTTCATGAGGTCCCACTTGTCAATTCTCGATCTTACAGCACAAGCCATTACTGTTCTATTCAGGAATTTTTCCCCTGTGCCCATATCTTCAAGGCTTTTCCCCACTTTCTCCTCTATAAGTTTCAGTGTCTCTGGTTTTATGTGAAGTTCCTTGATCCACTTAGACTTGACCTTAGTACAAGGAGATAGGAATGGATCGATTCGCATTCTTCTACATGTTAACAACCAGTTGTGCCAGCACCATTTGTTGAAAATGCTGTCTTTCTTCCACTGGATGGTTTTAGCTCCCTTGTCGAAGATCAAGTGACCATAGGTGTGTGGGTTCATTTCTGGGTCTTCAATTCTATTCCATTGGTCTATTTGTCTGTCACTATACCAGTACCATGCAGTTTTTATCACAATTGCTCTGTAGTAGAGCTTTAGGTCCGGCATGGTGATTCCACCAGAGGTTCTTTTAGCCTTGAGAAGAGTTTTTGCTATCCTAGGTTTTTTGTTATTCCAGATGAATTTGCAGATTGCACTTTCTAATTCGTTGAAGAATTGATTTGGAATTTTGATGAGGATTGCATTGAATCTGTAGATTGCTTTTGGCAAGATAGCCATTTTTACAATGTTGATCCTGCCAATCCATGAGCATGGGAGATCTTTCCATCTTCTGAGATCTTCTATAATTTCTTTCTTCAGAGACTTGAAGTTTTTATTATACAGATCTTTCACTTCCTTAGTTAGAGTCACGCCAAGATATTTTATATTATTTGTGACTATTGAGAAGGGTGTTGTTTCCCTAATTTCTTTCTCGGCCTGTTTATTCTTTGTGTAGAGAAAGGCCATTGATTTGTTTGAGTTAATTTTATATCCAGCTACTTCACCGAAGCTGTTTATCAGGCTTAGGAGTTCTCTGGTGGAATTTTTAGGGTCACTTATATATACTATCATATCATCTGTGAAAAGTGATATTTTGACTTCATCTTTTCCAATTTGTATCCCTTTGATCTCCTTTTGTTGTCGAATTGCTCTGGCTAGGACTTCAAGTACAATGTTGAATAGGTATGGAGAAAGTGGACAGCCTTGTCTAGTCCCTGATTTTAGAGGGATTGCTTCAAGCTTCTCACCATTTACTTTGATGTTGGCTACTGGTTTGCTGTAGATTGCTTTTGTCATGTTTAGGTATGGGCCTTGAATTCCTGATCTTTCCAAGACTTTTATCATGAATGGGTGTTGGATCTTGTCAAATGCTTTTTCCGCATCTAACGAGATGACCATGTGGTTTTTGTCTTTGAGTTTGTTTATATACTGGATTACGTTGATGGATTTCCGTATATTGAACCATCCCTGCATCCCTGGGATGAAACCTACTTGGTCAGGATGGATGATTGTTTTGATGTGTTCTTGGATTCGGTTAGCAAGAACTTTATTGAGGATTTTTGCATCAATATTCATAAGGGATATTGGTCTGAAATTTTCTATCTTTGTTGGGTCTTTTTGTGCTTTAGGTATCAGAGTAATTGTGGCTTCATAGAATGAGTTGGGTAGAGTACCTTCTGTTTCTATTTTGTGGAATAGTTTGTGAAGAACTGGGATTTGATCTTCTTTGAAGGTCTGATAGAACTCTGCACTAAACCCATCTGGTCCTGGGCTTTTTTTAGTTGGGAGACTATTAATGACTGCTTCTATTTCTTTGGGGGATATAGGGCTGTTTAGATCATTAACCTGATCTTGATTCAACTTTGGTACCTGGTATCTGTCTAGGAACTTCTCCATTTCATCCAGGTTCTCCAGTTTTGTTGAGTATAGCCTTTGGTAGAAGGATCTGATGGTGTTTTGGATGTCTTCAGGATCTGTCGTTATGTCTCCTTTTTCATTTCTGATTTTGTTAATTAGGATGCTTTCCCTGTGCCCTCTAGTGAGTCTGGCTAAGGGTTTATCTATCTTGTTGATTTTCTCAAAGAACCAGCTTCTTGATTGGTTGATTCTTTGAATAGTTTTTCTTGTTTCCACTTGGTTGATTTCACCCCTGAGTTTGATTATTTCCTGCCGTCTACTCCTCTTGGGTGAATTTGCTTCCTTTTGTTCTAGTGCTTTTAGGTGTGTTGTCAAGCTGCTAATGTGTGCTCTCTCTAGTTTCCTTTTGGAGGCACTCAGAGCTATGAGTTTTCCTCTTAGAAATGCTTTCATTGCGTCCCATAAGTTTGGGTATGTTGTGGCTTCATTTTCATTGAACTCTAAAAAGTCCTTAATTTCTTTCTTTATTCCTTCCTTGACCAAGGTATCATTGAGAAGAGTGTTGTTCAGTTTCCACGTGAAGGTTGGCTTTCTATTATTTATTTTGTTATTGAAGATCAGCCTTAGTCCATGGTGATCTGATAGGATGCATGGGACAATTTCAATATTTTTGTATCTGTTGAGGCCTGTTTTGTGACCAATTATGTGGTCAATTATGGAGAAGGTACCATGAGGTGCTGAGAAGAAGGTATATCCTTTTGTTTTAGGATAGAATGTTCTGTAGATATCTGCCAGATCCATTTGATTCATAATTTCTCTTAGTTTCTCTGTGTCCCTGTTTAGTTTCTGTTTCCATGATCTGTCCATTGGTGAAAGTGGTGTGTTGAAGTCTCCCACTATTATTGTATGAGGTGCAATGTGTGCTTTGAGATTTACTAAAGTTTCTTTAATGAATGTGGCTGCCTTTGTATTTGGAGCATAGATATTCAGGATTGATAGTTCCTCTTGGAGGATTTTACCTTTGATGAGTATGAAGTGTCCCTCCCTGTCTTTTTTAATGATTTTGGGTTGGAAGTCAATCTTATCAGATATTAGAATGGCTACTCCAGCTTGATTCTTCATGTTATTTGCTTGGAAAATTGTTTTCCAGCCCTTTGTTCTGAGGTAGTGTCTATCCATTTCTCTGAGATGAGTTTCCTGTAAGCAGCAAATGTTGGGTCTTGTTTGTGTAGCCAGTTTGTTAGTCTATGTCTTTTTATCGGGGAGTTGAGTCCATTGATATTAAGAGATATTAAGGAAAAGTAATTGTTGTTTCCTGTTATTTTTGTTGTTAAAGTTGGCATTTTGTTCTTGTGGCTGTCTTCTTTTAGGTTTGTTGAGGGATTACCTTCTTGTTGTTTCTAGGGTGTGGTTCCTGTCCTTGTATTGGTTTTTTTTCTGTTATTATCCTTTGAAGGGCTGGATTCGTGGAGAGATAATGTGTGAATTTGGTTTTGTCGTGGAATACTTTGGTTTCTCCATCTATGTTAATTGAGAGTTTGGCTGGGTATAGTAGCCTGGGCTGGAATTTGTGTTCTTTTAGTGTCTGTATAACAGCCGTCCAGGATCTTCTGGCTTTCATAGTCTCTGGTGAAAAATCTGGTGTAATTCTGATAGGCTTGCCTTTATATGTTACTTGGCCTTTTTCTCTTACTGCTTTTAGTATTCTATCTTTATTTAGAGCATTTGTTGTTCTGATTATTATGTGTCGGGAGCTATTTCTTTTCTGGTCCAGTCTATTTGGAGTTCTGTAGGCTTCTTGTATGTTCATGGGCATCTCTTTCTTTAGATTTGGGAAGTTTTCTTCTATGATTTTGTTGAAGATGTTTGCTGGTCCTTTGAGTTGAAAATCTTCATTCTCATCCACTCCTATTATCTGTAGGTTTGGTCTTCTCATTGTGTCCTGTATTTCTTGGATGTTTTGAGTTAGGATCTTTTTGCATTTTACATTTTCCTTGATTGTTGTGCCGATGTTCTCTATGGAATCTTCTGCACCTGAGATTCTCTCTTCCATCTCTTGTATTCTGTTGCTGATGCTGGTATCTATGGTTCCAGATTTCTTTCCTAGGGTTTCTATCTCCAGTGTTGCCTCATTTTGGGTTTTCTTTATTGTGTCTACTTCCCTTTTTAGGTCTAGTATGGTTTTGTTCATTTCCATCATCTGTTTGGATGTGTTTTCCTGTTTTTCTTTAAGGACTTCTACCTGTTTGATTGTGTTATTCTGTTTTTCTTTAAGGACTTCTACCTGTTTGATTGTGTTATCCTGTTTTTCTTTAAGGACTTGTAACTCTTTAGCCATGTTCTCCTGTAATTCTTTAAGTGAGTTATTAAAGTCCTTCTTGATGTCCTCTACCATCATCATGAGATATGCTTTTAGATCCTTGTCTAGCTTTTCCGGTGTGTTGGGGTGCCCTGGACTGGGCGAAGTGGGGGTGCTGGGTTCTGATGATGGTGAGTGGTCTTGGTTTCTGTTAGTAAGATTATTACGTTTACCTTTCGCCATCTGGTAATCTCTGGGGTTAGTTGTTATCGTTGTCACTGTTTAAAGATTGGAGCAGAAGCTGTGTTCCACTCACCAGCAGTCTCAAAATCCTGCGGCGGGGGTCGTGGGTAGCTGATGGTACCCAGGTGCTGGTCCAGCCGGAAGAGGCCTGTGGTCCTACTCAGGCCGGTTTTCTGCTTCCCTAACTAATGCAGTCTCTGGTCCCGCGCGCAATTGGATTGGAGCAGAAGCTGTGTTCCACTCTCCAGAAGTCTTAAGATCCTGTGGCGGGTGTTGTGGGTAGCTGGCGAGTGTCAGCCGACCCTGCGCCCTAGCTACCCCGGTGCTTTTCTGACCGGAAGAGGCTTGTGGCCCTACGTAGGCCGGATTACTCTCTCCCCAACCAGAGCAGTCTCAGGTCCCGCGTGATTGGACTGGAGTAGAAGCTGTGTTCCACTCACCAGCAGTCCCAAAATCCTGCGTCGGGGGGTCGTGGGTAGCTGGCGGGTGTCAGGCAACCCTGCGCTCCAGCTACCCCGGCGCTGATCCGGCCGGATGAGGCCTGTGGCCCTACTCAGGCCGGTTTCTGCTTCCCTAACTAATGCAGTCTTAGGTCCCGCGCGCAATTGGATTGGAGCAGAAGCTGTGCTCCACTCACCAGAAGTCTTAAGATCCTGTGGCGGGTGTTGTGGGTAGCTGGCGAGTGTCAGCCGACCCTGCGCCCCAGCTGCCCCGGTGCTTTTCTGACCGGAAGCTCACTTCTGCTTCTTGTTCCCTCTGACATAACCTGCTCTGCTGTACCCTCTCTAGCATGATGGACTGAACCTGAGAATCCAGCAGCCACAAACAGTTCCTCCATATGCATTGTTTTATTAGGAATTTGTGAGACAATTAAAAACTACCCTAATATGCTATCTATAATCTTGCAAAAAGTCAAACTTAGATCTCATAAAGGCTATAGAGACTGAGCATAACACAACTCCAGCCCCCTTGAGTAATAGCTGCCGTGACTATCTCTGAATAATATTTGTGAATTTTCTGTGTGTACTGTCTATAGGTGTCTTAGTTAGGGTTTTACTGCTGTGAACAGATACCATGACCAACCAAATCTTATGAAAAACAACATTTAATTGGGGCTGGCTTACAGGTTCAGAGTTTCAGTCCATTATCATCAAGGTGGGAACATGGCAGCATCCAGGCAGGCATGGTGCAGGAGGGGCTGAGAGTTCTATGTCTTCATCCAAAGGCAGCTAGTGGAAGACTGACTCCTAGGCAACTAGGGTGAGATCTTAAGCCCACACCCATAGAGGCACACCTACTCCAACCAGGTCACACCTCCAAACGGTGCCACTCCCTGGCCCAAGAATACACAAACCATCACAATAGGTGTCCAAGGTCTTGAAATTTTGATATGTCATCTGAGAACAAATCCGTCTGTATTCATTGCTACCCTGGGGTCCATGTGGGTTTGTGATGCACCCTGAACACATCTACTAAAAAAAGCTATTAGAGTAACTGGCAGAGTTTTAAAACATACATACATTGACTATAGTTGTTTGGATTAGAGTAAAACTCCAGTCTAAGACTAGAGGAAAAGCAGAAACACTGAGAAATGAGTGATTCAATGTCCTCTAAGGTCTATCTTAATAACAGTGAATATCAATAACATTATGATAATCAGATATGAGAAAATGGAAACCATGAATAAAAAAGGAATACATGTGTAGAATAAAGTGCTTTTGATAAGAAAAGGCATGACAATCGTTAATAAAAGCTCATAGGCATAGTAGCACACACCAGTAATTCTAGTATTCAAGAGACAGATAGGCCCATCTCTCTGAATTCAAGACCAGCCTGGCCTACATAGAGAAAGAGAGACCCATCTTTAAAAAAAAAAAAAAAAAAAAAAAAGCTATCATTGCAATGATTAAGTTTTCCATTTTTCTTTCATTTTAGAGATTATATTCTTTCTCCCTCTGTTTCCTCTCTCCAAACCCCCTCACTCTTTCAAATCCATGTCCCCTCTTTTCATAAATAGTTGTGACATGCATCTATATACATAAATATGTGTGTATATACTATTTCCAAATATTTCCATCTGCATAATGTTACTCCTATGCATATTTTCAGGGCTTTCTATTTGGTATTGGACAAATACTTAGTGTGCTCCTCCCTAGAGAAGACTATTTCTTCTGACCTCAGCCTTCCTCAGTTGCCTGTAGTTCTCTGTGTAGATTTAAGGCCTCATGGACTTTCCCAATCCACTTTGGCATGTCCTTTTTCTCCTCATGGTTAGGCAATCATGTCGGTGAGAGTTTCTGGGTGTAGCATCTGACATTACTAGGAGATACAATCTCACAGCAAACAGTTCCTCTGGCTGGTACCATCTCTCCACCCACCCCCTCTTCCACCATGTTCCCTAAGTGGCAAATGTGGGGGTATTCTGTAGATGTATCTCCTTGGACTAATTAATTTTATAAGGTGAGAAGAAATGCCCGCTTCTAAGACATGATTTGTGGGATTGCTACAAAGTCAGCAAAACATCTGTGGTACTTAGCTAAAGGCTGTGAAGTAGATAGCTCACTATTGTTCAGAAAGGAGTTGAACATACTTCCTAATTATATTTTCCTTTAGTTTGAGTGATTTTAACAATTCAATGTGGTAACTATGTTATTTGCATCAAAATTGTATCTACACATACACACACAGTCTGATGCCAGAAATCAATCTCTTGCTCTCTGCTCTCAAGAGATTTTTCTTCTGTAGCTACTTACATATTTGACTATTTAGACAGATACCCATCTCTCCAAATGTGTGGTCATCTTGGTGAGCAGTAATTATAATGGCTAATCTTTATTGTCAAATTGATTAAATTGAGAAAAGCCCAAGTTACTAAAGTATATCTCTGGGTGCATTTGTGAAGTCATTTCTAGAAAGGATTAAAAGAGAAGGCCTACCCTTAATGTGGGTAACACCACCTTATAGGCTAGGGACTTGAAAAGAATAAATGAGAAATGGACAAAGCTAGTACTGTAAGTTTTCCTTCATTATGACTAGCCTAGCTTAGGGGTAGTTTCTGCAGTGTAGTGGCATTACCCTCAAGGGCCCCAGCTTGAAATCAGGCAGAAACAACAATTTGCAGGGTATAGTGTCACCCATCTTTAATCCCAGCTCTATTTAATCCCAGCCAAAGCCAGGAGAATTACAGTGAGTTCAAGGCCACCATGGTCTACATACTGAGTTGCAGGACAACCAGCCTTTCAGTGAGATCTCCAACTTGTAAAAATATCTTTTGGTGGGGGGTACCTTTTATTCTCTTGTAGTAATTTTCTCCATCTCTGAGGCTTACTGCCACTGTCTGTTAATTTAGGCCTAGTCGGGGAAGTTTCTAGCCTCTTTATAACCTAATCTATGCCTTGCTGCTAAAGTAGCTCACTCTTTCTAATCTCTAGCTGGCTGACTAAACTCAACTGTCCTGACTCAAACTCCTCTCCAAGCTGACTTATTCAATCAGGCTTCTCTCAGTTCTTACTGAATTGTTTTGCTTAGCCTCAAACTAACTCTAGCTATATGTTCTAATCTTCTGGCTCATTCTTTCTTCAACCTGTCTTTGTAAAATTCTTCCAGGAAAACTGTCTCCTTTTCTTTGTCTGTCTATACTGCTCTCCCTTTCCTCTCTCTTCTCGTGAGAATTGTGCACATCTTATTCTGTTGAATCTTTCTCTGACTCATCACTTTCAAACATGGGTGCTTTCTTCTACAAACTAACTTTACCTTCATTGTTTGGGATTAAAGGTATGTACATATATTTATGTACATTCCTTTTATTCCCACTAGAGGGAATAAAAGTGTGTGCTAAGGCCTTGGCCACACCACACTAGAAACAGGTTTTTTTTTTTCAGTAAATAACACAATCTCATGTTTCGAAGCATGATCACGTATCCTGCAGCAGCAACTACTTACCCTTTGGCCATAACGTAAAATAAAGACTAAATCTTTGAAAAACACAGGATTGATCTCGGGCAGGGGGAAGGAAGAAGAAATAAAGGCATATAATGGGAAAATAGATACAAAGAAATACACATCTTAGTTGTCTTAAAGCATGCAGGTTTTCCTAGGCCTGTCTACATTCTATCTCTCTTAAAAATCTTAAAACTGCAAAGCTTTCCACCACTTCCTCAGCCTTGTTTTAAATGTAGCTAGGTTTCCCTTTTTTTAATTTAGTCTATCCCAGCCCCTAACCTAAGAAGTGATATTGCCAACATTCCAACTAACCTTGTTATAATAACTTCCTGTTGTAATACAAATAAAATTTGTGGTTTTTTTTGTTCTTTATAAAACAAAAGGGAAACATGAAACAAAAACTGAAATACCAAAACTAGTATAATAATGGTATAATACAAAGTAAGAACTGTTCAGTTTCTCTTCAGTTACAGATGCAAATAAAGAACTCTGCACCCTTGGTAGATAATGAGAATTGGAATAAATATTTGAACCCTTTTCTGACAAAACCCACAATCTAAAGAGAGCTTGTCTTTTTCTTACGTCCCACTGTGATGTGTTTTTAGATTTAACTCCCCCTCATTGCTATAAACAAGAAAAGAACATGAGAATCATATCTACTTCATAGAGTCATTGTGCAAATTTAGCTTATATAATATATTCTTTCCCAGACGCTCCTACCAATACCCAGGGACCAAATATTCAAACATATGAGCTTACAGAAACCATCCTTATTCAAACCACCACACTTCCCTTGTATCTAAAAGTTTGGAGAATGGACTAATACTACATTGCCTAGTTAGAGGATGTGTCACTGCAGGTGGGCTTTGAGTATCAACAGCCCATGCCATTCCCAGTGTGCCTCTCTGCATCCTGCCTGTAGATCAAAAATGTTGGTTCTTAGCTCTTTCTACAACCATGACTTTGCTACAACCATCATGTATTCTAACCCTCTGAGACTGTAAGCCCAATTAAACTTATTTTTATAAGTCTCCTTGATCATGGTGCTTTATTACAACAATAGAGGAAAAACTAAGAGAGGAAGTCATGAGGGACCCAAAGGGCTTTCTCCAATCCCACACCCTCCTTACAGCTTCCCCCTCCTGCTTGGGGTCAAGGCTAGGCCTCCATTCTCTATCCACAGGAACATCCTTGAGTAAAAAATTCTCAGCATGTACTGTCTGATAGTTACTTGACCCTCTGGAAAGTCCCAGGTAGAGTTCAAATGTGTGTCATGCTTGCCAGCCAATAGATTTAAAGGTCAATATGCTTAGCCAATAAGTTTGAACTGTAGCCTTGTTGATGTAACCTGTGCCCCTAAAAAGTATAAAAACTGCTTGTAATAGCCAATCAGGGTTGCCTTCTTCATAACTCTCCTTGAAGGACTGATTGAGGATTAGCCCCGTTGTGCCAGAAAATAAACCTCTTGTTTTTGCATTGATCTGCATCTTGGTATCTCACTCAGGGGCATCTTGAAGTAAATATCACTAACAGAGTAAAAAGTTTTGCTTACAGTAAATGGAAGATGGTAGATGATGTCTTCAAAAGGTATTCTGTTATCTCCTCTGAGTCAAAAATTACTGTAGTGGGTTTGAATAGGAAAGGCCCTGTGATGGTTTGTATATCCTTGGACCAGGGAGTGGCACCATCTGAAGGTGTGGCCTTGTTGGAATAGGTGTGACCTGGTTGGAATGGGTGTGTCACTGTGGGTGTGGGTATAAGATCTTCACCCTAGTTGCCTGGAAGTCAGTCTTCCACTAGCAGCCTTTGGATGAAGACATAGAACTCTCAGCTCTGCCTGAGGCTAGGTGAAGAGACTTGGATTAATTGCAATGACAAAGGAAGTTTCAAAAAAGCCCAGCAGAGACTTTGTTCTCTGGTTAAGTCTCACAAAGAGAAGTTTGAACAAGCATAGCAAGCTTAGAAAGGCAAAATATAAAATATATGGTTCGAGTATTAAAGGCATACCAGAAGTGAAATGGAGCAAAATCTTGTGTTCTAGGAAATAACAGATTAAGGGAGTGGGATCTTGGGGCAAGACCCTACCCAGCTGAATTTAGAACCAGGCATGGTGGTACACACCTTTAATCCCATGAGACAGGCATGCTGATCTCTGCATTTAAGGTCAATCTACAGAGCAAGAACCAGGATAGCCAAGCTTAGGCAGTGAAGGATTTAGAAAACATAAAGCTAGTGATAATGTAATACAATGTAGTACAAGGGGATCATGTTCTAGTTCCTGTAATCAGCAGAACTCAGCAGCTTCAGCCATTTGGCTCTGGCTCTAGAGTTAAGAATGGAAGGAACTACTGGGAAAATTGATGCTGGTTAGCTGGAGCTAAGGAATTAGCAGTGATTAAGAAGAGACCAGCATCACTGAGGTGAGATCTTCTGGAAATTGTTTTCTGGGAGCACAAAGAAGCTGTGTTCCAGAGATACCCAAGGTTGTACCTCATGCTGTGGCTGGACTTGGTAATGTGTAAGAGTCACTTAGGTGATACTGCTTGTGAAGGAATGAAGGGATCATGGAGAGAAGCTGAGGCTTAGCACTGTGAGAGGCCAGGGAAGGCCACTGGAGAAGGTGAAGCCTCAGTTGTAGTTGATGGCCCAGTACTGAAGGGGTCATACAAAGGATTTGAGGCTTGGCACCCTGAAGAGAGCCTATGAGAGGCTATTGGTGAAGCCTAGTTGGAGTGGAACACCCCAGTGTATTGGAGATGTCAGTACCGTGGGATGATCACCAAGAACAGCAGCTGTAGTGGAGTGGATCGACCTGAGCTTAGAATGCTACAGAGGGTAGAGCTGGAAAAGTGATGCCAGCCCTTAGGAGGAGTCCAAAAGATCAAGTGGAATCCCAGACATTGAAACAAGTACTGTAACATTGAAATTGCCTTGAAGACTCAAAGATGTTAAAAGATGCCAGAGCTATGGGATACATGCTGAGGAAAGCTGCTAACAGGGAGTGTAACTAGCCCAGGAGAAAGCAGTTTGTTGCAGTCTACAAAGATGAAAAAGGAGTGGAGGTCTGAAAACTGCTTTGACATCAGCCATGGAGATGCAGAGTTTGGAGTTTGCCCAGCTGGTTTCCTGCCTTGCTTTGGGGATTACAGTTATTCAAGTTGAATGAATCTCAGAAGAGACCTTGAACTTTGGACTTTTAACATTGTTGCGACTGCTATAGACTATGAGGACTTTGAAAGTTGGACTAAATGCATTTTGCATTATGCTATGTTTAAGTACGGCCCCCATAGACTCATGTTTTTGAACAAGTCTATGGGGACCAGGAAGTGGAATGTGATGGTTTGTATATCCTTGGACCAGAGAGTAGCACCATCTGAAGGTGTGGCCTTGTTGGAATGGGTGTGACCTGTTTGGAATGGTTGTGTCACTGTGGGTGTGGATATAAGATCTTCACCCTAGTTGCCTGGAAGTCAGTCTTCCACTAGCTGCCTTTGGATGAAGACATAGAACTCTCAGCTCTGCCTGTGCCATGCCTGCCTGGATACTGCCATGCTCTCACCTTGATGATAATGGACTGAACCTCTGAACCTGTAAGCCAGCCCCAAGTAAATGTTGTTTTTTATAAGACTTGCCTTGGTCATGGTATCTGTTCACAGCAGTAGAACCCTAACCAAAGCAGGCCCACTTAGACTCAAGTGTTTGAATGCTTGCCCCAAATTTTTATATTTTTTTTAATCTGCCTATTAAATTACTGAATAGTAAGTACTATTGTTGTTCCTCTTCTGGAAATTTCTTTCCTTTGTCAACGATATTTTCAGAGAACAGAAATAAAATTTTCACTTGATAAGACATCAAAGGGTGTCCTTATGATTGCTGACTACTACAGGATAAAAGGGAGCCTGGAAGTGTAGTTCCTGGAGCAGAGCACGAGGCTAGCGTGCAGGAGGCCCTCAGTTCAATCCCCAGTACTGCATGACCACCCGACCGACGCCAAAGTAAAGAAAGAAGAAAGAAGAAAGAAAAATCAGAATTACAGGGAAGCTCAGCTTTAATTAATTTCTTCAGGAGTTATATACATTTGAGGCTTTATACTCTAAAAAGCCAAAATTTACAAGCATACATACTGTTTACTTGTTTTTCGAGACATAGAGTTTGTCATAAAGCCAGCCACCACAGTCATCCAGGGATTTGTAGTTCAGGCCAGCCTATATTCATGATCTGCTTAGAAGAAGGAGATAAAGAAGTTGGAGGAGGAGGAGGAAGAGGAGAAGAAATTCACCTATAAAGATGAAATTTATATCCAGCAAGATGACATATGCCTCTAATGCCAGCATTCCAGAGGCAGAGGCAGGCAGATCTCTGTGCGTTAGAAGCCAGCCTGGTGGCTAAAGTGAGTACCAGGATGGCCAGGGCTACACAGAAAAACCCTGTCTCAGGAAAAAAATAAAGTAAAAAAAAATATATGTATATGTATACATATGCATAAATACATATGCAAAGAAACTCAATCTTAAACTAAGACACTTGTATCTTCAATGTTACCTTCATACTAAACTGCCATATACTGGCATACTTTATGTGTTAGGGGAGTGAAGTGAATCCTAGGAAGAGGATGCATGCCATAAAAGGTGAGTGTCTTAGGGTTTCTCTGGCTGGGATGGAACACTATAACCAAAAAGCAAATCGAGCAGGTAAGGGTTTACACTTCCACAGCACTGTTCATCATTAATGGAAGTCACAAGAGGAATGTAAACAGGGCAGGATCCTGGAGGCTGGAGCTGATGCAGAGCCCACAGAGAAATGATGCTTCCTGGCTTGTTTCCCATGGCTTGCTCAACCTGCCTTCTTATAGAACCCAGGACCATCAGCCCAGGAATGGTACCACCCACCATAGCTGGATCCAACTATTAATCACTAACAGAGGAAATAACTTACAGCTGGATCTCATGGAGGCATTTCCACTAACAGAGAAAATAACTTACAGCTGGATCTCATGGAGGCATTTCTTCAACTGAGGCACCTTCCTCCCTGGCTACTCTAGTGTGTGTCAAGTTGACACAAAACCAGCCATTACAATTGACTCCTTGTCAACTTGACACACAAACACATCACTATTAAGCCACAACCCTTCCTTTCTTACTCATGCCGAGATCTCACGTTAAAAACATAAATAGCTTTAAGCGTCCCACAGTCTTTACAAATTCAAACACATTGAAATGTCAGTCCTTTTAAAATAGCCAATCTCTGAAAACACAAAGTCTTAAAATGCAAAGACTCAACTGTGGACACCGGTAAAATACCTTCCTCCTTCAGGAGGGGGGAATCAGGGCATGGTCACATTCTAAAGCAAAATCATACTCCAGTTGTCCGATGTCTGGGATACACTTATGATGTTCTGGACTCCTAAAAAGGGTTGTCAGTTGCCCAGATTTGCAGTTTGTAGTGGACACAGCTTGTCTTCTAGCTTCTAGCTTACTCCACTGCTATTCTTAGTGGTCATCCTACGGTACCAGCATCTCCAAATCTGCTGGGTTCTTTTGCTGTACTTTCACCAATAGCTCCTGGTAGGTCCTCTTCATGTTGCCAAACCTCAGTTTCTCTGCATGACCCCTGTGCCTTCAACTGCCACTGAGGCTTTTACTTTCACCAATAGCCTCTCCTGGCTTCTCACAGTGCCAAGCCTCAGCTGCTCAAGCCTCAGCCGCTCTCCATCATCCCTTCCTGTCTTCAAAGCCAATACCACCTGGGTGACTCTTACTCATTACTAAGTGTGGCTGTCAACAGGAAGCCAATGGTGGCTGCTTCTGGAGCACAGCTTCTTTGTGCTCTCAGGAAACATTTCCCAGAGGATTTCACAGCAGTGATGCTCATCTCTTAACATAAATTTCTTAGCTTCAGCTAACCAGCACCAATTGTCCCTGTAACCCAAACAGTTTCACTTCAATGGTGCTGGTCTCTTGTTAATCATGTCTGACCCTTCAGCTCCAGCTGGCCAGAATAACAAAATCTTAATTCAAAATAACAAATGACCCTGATAGAGTCTTTAATTTTCCCTTTCAAACTTCCCAAGCCAAGGCTTCATCTTCTGCACTGCTCTCAACGTTCTTATCTTCCTAGCTCCTAAAGAACAGCTCACTGAGGTCTCAGAATTCAATGACCTTACTAACCCAAAGTTCCAAAGTCCTTCCACAATCCTCCCCAAAATACAAGTCAGATGTATCACAGCAATACCACACTATGCTAGTACCAACTTCTGCCTTAGGGGCTCTATTGCTGTGAAGAGTCACTGTGACCATGCAACTTTTATACAGGAAAATGTTTAGTTGGGGTTGAAAAGGTGGAGGAAGGGTGAAAAGGGGGTGGAGAAGTGTGGAAGAAAATAGAACCCACAAAAGTGTAGGAGAAGAAAGAACACAGAGTGGCCAAAGTCCAGGTGAAAAAGACCATGCTTCTGGAAGTCAGAATCATCTTAAACTAAGGTAAACAGAAGAGATGAAAATTTCCACCTGTTTGGTTTTTTGTTGTTGTTGTTTTGTTTTGTTTTATTTTGAGCACTTACACCTTTAAGGAAACACTATAGGCTTCGCTCTCAGAATCTCCCATCTCTATCCTGTGCACTGTTGCTTGCTGAGGGGAATCCAGGAAGCTTTTTCTAGTTAATCAGAAAGCACTTTTTCCTTATATTTTTTCTCTTCTTTTCTCAGCATGGTTTCTCTAACAGATTGGGCATCATTCTCTCTCTCTCTCTCTCTCTCTCTCTCTCTCTCTCTCTCTCTCTCTCTCTCAAGCTCCCCTTCTATTATCTGGTTGCCTAACTGCCCTGTGGCAACCTTCCTGTAATCTCCATGTTAAAAGGCATGGCTTTTTTTCTTCTAGTGGTCATCTCCCTTCCCCGTGCATCAGTTGAGATTTACAGCTTGCCCACACTCCCATTCTTCTTTTAAACCTTATTAAAGTTATCCATTCTCCAGCTTTTTTTCCTCTCTAGTCTGCTTGCTTTAAGTACTCCTTTGGCTATTTTTTTCAAATTTTTTATTAGATATTTTCTTCATTTATATTTCAAATGCTATCCCAAAAGTCCCCTACTACCTTCACCCCGCTCCCTACCCACCCACTCCCACTTCTCAGCCCTGGTGTTCCCCTATACTTCCTCAAGCTTTCTTTGAATTGGCTTTTAAGTTCTTTTATTAATGAGGCCAAGAAACCCAAGAGGGCACTCCAGTTTCACTTGTAACATGCTATCATGAGACACCCCAATGGTGATTCCTCAAATCTCTTTTTTTTTAATAGATATTTATTTATGTTATGTATATGAGTACATGATTGCTCTCTTCAGACACACCAGAAGAGGGCATCCCATTACAGATGGTTGTGAGCCACCATGTGGTTGCTGGGAATTGAACTCAGGACCTCTGGAAGAGCAGAGCTGAGCCATCTCTCCAGACTCCCAAATCTTCTGTTAACAATCCTTTCTCAGAATGAATGATTTATTTAATGCTTCATTTTTATTTTTATGAAGCATTAAAATCTTCTCAACGGTCTCCAGCCTCTTCCAACAAAGTCTCCACTGTATTCCCTCAACGAATTAACAGTGTCCAAATATTACATTACCTGTCAACCTCAAGTGCTCAACTAAACAAAGTGCTTGAAGCACTAAATGAGGGGAAAGGAAAGACCAACAGATAGTTCTGAAACCACAGCATGGTGGCTGTGATGCCAGAGTCTTGAGCACCCTGATGTTTATGTTCAGGCTCAGAGGTATTTTCGAAATTCTTTTTAAAAGATGAGAGATTTGGACTAAGGAGTCTGAGCAACTTGTACTTTGGAATCTTGCATAGGTTATCGAAGTTCCTAGACTGTTAGGGGAAATAAGTAAATAAGTAAAAGGATGAGAAAGTGCAACCTCGAGGCTGAGGCAAGGGAGAAATGGAAAGGGGAAAACCATGCTTAGAGGAAATAAAGGTTGCAATTTGTCATGAGTTCAGGGAATGAAAAGCAGGGGCTGCAAATCTGGGAGATGGACTACAGGAAGAGAAAGCTTGAGATGTCCGTTATACCATCCAGAAGGTGGCAGTAAATCATACTGAGCTGCCTCTAAGAGTAACACACCTGTTTTTAAGAGATGGACATTCTTTTTTTTTTTGACAGATTCCCATCAACACTGAGAATTTTAGAGTATAGGATACAGGCGTGCAGCTACCCCTGCAGACAATAAGGAAAGATTACAAACTAATTAGTGTAGGAAAAGAAAACCCAAACAAGTAAAGCTACCAGCCAGTGAAGAGATTTCATTATTCTCCTGCAGCTACTTTGTCATTTCCTATAGCCCTGGCTGTCCTGGAACTCACTCTGTAGACTAGGCTGGCCACCTGCCTCTTCCTCCCAAGTGCTGAGATTAAAGGCATGCGCCACCACTGCCCAGCTATGAGCTTTCAATCATGTGATGAAATAGGGCTGTCCAGCACAGATGGGGCCCATTCTGAGATATCTCTCCATTTAGTCAGAGGCAGGCAGATTCCTGAGTTCAAGGCCAGCCTGGTCTACAGAGTGAGTTCCAGGACAGCCAGAGCTATACAGAGAAACCCTGTGTCAAAAAACAAAACAGAAAGAAAGAAAGAAAGAAAGAAAGAAAGAAAGAAAGAAAGAAAGAAAGAAAGAAAGAAAGAAAGAAAGAAAGAAAGAAAGCTCATGACATGGGAATGTAGACCACTGATCACCTGTGACCCAGTTCCCTTTAAGAAGGAACTCCTGCCTTTATCTGTTTCTATAGGATAAACACTCTTTGTCTTCGCGTACTATCTGAGTCTGGGGTCTTCCTTCAGTGAATTTCTGACCCTTATATAAAGAATCATAACCTTCAGATGAAGCAAAGCTGGCTTCTCTATTTATAAGCTCTGAGTCTGGGAAGAGATGGTTTGGATCATTCTGGTCAGGTTATTTTTGATCTCAGGCACCTGTGCTACATCTGCAGGTGGTCACTTCCCCATGCCACAGTCTGCCCATTCTCAATTAAGTTGTCTACTTCCTCCTCCTCCTCCTCCTCCTCCTCCTTCTGTTCCCTTCCTCCAGTTGTCTTCATTCATCTTCATTGTGCTCCTTCCTGTTCTTTCTTCTCTGAACCTGTTTTTGTCCTTCTTTTGCTCAGAAGCTTCCTTCTTGCCTTTCTGCTCCTGCCTTCAAACCTGCGGGTTGAGTTGACTCTTTCCCAGGAGTCACATAACAGATATCCTGCATATCAGATACTTATATTAAGAGTCATAACTAGGAAACTTATGGTTATGAAGTAGCAACAAAAGTAATTTTATGGTTGGGTCACCACAACAGGAGGAACTGTATAAAAGGGTCTAAGCATTAGGAAAGGTAGAGAAGACTGTTAGAGCTTCTTTCAGTGCTGTAATGAACCGTTGGAATTCCATCTCTTCTATGGTCAACAGCAAATCACTGGCATTGAGAGTCTTATGCTTCCCTTCCATACAGAATGAAGCCAAAGGGAGATATCACTCTAGACCTCCTCAGAGATGTTGACACCACCTGCAAGTGCCTCCTTGATAATCCTGGGCAGATTCAGGTCCTCCAGCCTCTCTGCCATTGCTTCTTCCCAGGACCCTAGTCTCCTTTGCTTCAGGCCTCCTTTCCAGACAGTTCTGACCTTACCTTTCTTTAATCTTCATTGCATCCTCTATTTTACAAAGGTGTCCACAGGCTGTGATCCTTTTAGCTTTGTGTAATAGACAGAGGAGGGGGAAGAGAAAAAGAAGGAAGAAAGAAGAAGAAGAAAAAAAAAAACAGAACAAAACACAGGAACAAGAGATTCCACCTACTGAGCCATGCAAGACTGTTGCCTATTTCTTTTATTTATTTATTTATTTATTTATTTATTATATGTAAGTACACTGAAGCTGTCTTCAGACACTCCAGCAGAGTGTCTCGTTATGGATGGTTGTGAGCCACCATGTGGTTGCTGGGATTTGAACTCTGGACCTTTGGAAGAGCAGTTGGGTGCTCTTACCCACTGAGCCATCTCACCAGCCCCCTGCCTATTTCTTTTGTAGTGAATTCTGAGTACTAGGAGGTCATTCAATTAATCATTCCAAGAGGAAAACAAAACCATCTAACCTACCATCCCATTTTCCTTCCCAAACAGATGGCACATATCAAGAAGAGATTATGTTAAAAGAACAATTGAAACCATGAAGAATGTGAAAGACTTGAGTCATTTTTGGTTGATTTTGAAGGAGAAAGAAAGAAAGGAAGGAAGAAAGAAAGAGAAAAGAGAAGAGAAGAGAAAAGAAAAAAGAAACAGAAGGACATGACTGCTCCTAGGTACGAGGAAGAGGGCTGGTTCTTAGATAAACTTATCTATTCATAGACAATCAAAAGCATAGTCAGAGGGAGGGACACCTGGAGAGTCGAGAGTGACCTTGAGCCATGTGTGGGGAGGGACAGTCAGACCAAGAAACCAGGAGAGTAAAAGGTAGAAGAAAAGGACAGGTAACCAAAATGTCTAGATTATATAGAGAAGGGCAGCCCAGCTCCTGAATTGGAGAAGTTCAGAGTAAGAGGTGAGATATGCAAGCCCAGAGGATACCATAAAAGGTTGGAGGGGCTGAGGGATGCTGGGAGAACCTGATGGCCAGGTGCACTTAAATATGTTAAATAGGCACCTCAACCATTTGTTTCAGGTTTGAGACTTAACAGAAAGCACCCAAAACAATTGCTTTTGAGGAAAATTGGACACAGGTGGGAAATTATTTTTAAGGAGTTTGAGCTACTGTTTTGCATTAAAAGATACAGGCTCCTTGAGAAGAGAATAGTTACAGCATAGAGCCTGATGAATTATAAATCAGTAAATTAATAAATAAGTCAGTTAAAACTTGAAATGTTAGCCAGTCTGTAGACATGGTGATGCATGCCTTTAATCCCAGAACTCAGGAGACAGAGGCCGCTGGATCTCTGAGTTCAAGGCTAGCCAGATCTATAGAGAGTTCCAGGACAGCCAGGGCTACACAGAGAAACCCTGCTTCAAAACGAACACACTTGGGTATGTACTCTGTATCACTGAGCTGTATCATTGATATAATGTAACTTTTAAACACATGACACAGTGTATAATCCAGGTAGTCTATCCACTGTATGGTACAGTGGCAGACTTCCTTGAACAGAAATAAAGATATATATTAGTGGGTTACTGGATGTCCGACAAACTATTTGGAATGCTTAGAGCAGCAGTTGTGAAACCTAAAAGGAACCTCTGCACCCCAGAATCACAGTGGGCTGTCCAAGAAGCAGAGCACAATTAACAGCAGCTAGCAAAGGCTAAAGTACATTAATCTACATAACAAAGGAACCAGAACTCAGCTTCTTAGGGACCTCAGACAGAAGTAGAGTTTTGACTTTCCACTTTCACCAGCCCCTCCAGGCCAGCAAAACAAAAATGGGTTGTAAACCCCAACACAGCAGTTCCTACTTGTAATTCCAGCTCTGAGGAGACCCGGCTTGCAGAATTACTGGAAATTCAAGGCTGGCTTGCTTGGGTTACAAAATCAGACTGTTTCAAATCAATCGATCATTCTTAAAACTTGATAAAATGTGGATTATATTGAAAAAAATAGAGCAGTGTATTGAGTCATTTAGCCATTATTTGAATTTTAGAGTTTCAGTATTTTACACACTTTGTGTTGTAATACACTAGATTCTTCATAAACTCTCCAGTGAAACCTTTCAAGTTATATAACAATCGAAAGGTTTTCCTCTAGAAATTACTTTGAGGTTAGGCTTCATCCAGCTCTCCTTGCTTCCAAACTGTCAGTTATAGGTAATAGAGTTGTTATGATTTTCAGAAGGGAGAACATATCTTTAAAAACTTTGGGAGGCCTGCAAGATGGCTCAGCTGTGAAGACACCAAGCCTGACCCTGAGATGGATCCTCAAAACTCACATGGTGGAAGGAGAGGTCAAGTTTCTCACTGATATTCACATGACTGGTAGTGTACACATATATATATATATATATATATATATATATATATATATGTGTGTATATATACATATATGTATGTATGGTAGTACATATAGTCCATATATATATGATATATATACACACATATATGTATATGTGTGTATGTACGTATATATGTATGTATATATGATATAGATATATAGGTATATGAAATTCAAATAAACTGAGTTCTTTTGCTAGTGAGTTGAACATTTTAATTCTCACCAGTGAGCTATGATTAAATCTTAAACCTTGCTATTTCTCTTCCCCTGCCCCCTTCCTCTCTCTCTCCTCAAGGTCTCTCTACATAGTACTGGCTGTCCTCTAACTTACCAGGCTGGATTTGAACTCACAGAGATCTACCTGCCTCTACCTCCAGTGTGTGCTCCAGTGGAGGCAGCTCATTATTTACTAAAGCTAAGAGTTTTGTTTGTTTTTTATTTTGAGACAAATGTAGTTCTAGCTATCTTCTAACTTGCTACAACTTACAAGCTCTCTATCAGCCTCTGCCTATTTCTCTAGTCTTCTTTTTTTTTAATTTTTAAAAAAGATGTATTTATTTATTCTATATAAGTACACTGTAGCTGTCTTCAGACACACCAGAAGAGGGCAACAGATCTATGAAACAGATGGCTGTGAGCCACCGTATGGTTGCTGGGAATTGAACTCAGGACGTCTGGAAGAGCATTCAGTGCTCTTACCCACTGAGCCATCTCTCCAGCCCTCTCTAGTACTCTTAGCATTTTGTTTATAGATTTTCTCATAGGGTAGAAAACATCTTTGTTTCATTCATGTATATCATTAGTGAAACAGGACAGCTCTAAGATCTAAAGACCCCTTAGTGTAACCCCAATTCATAGTTAGTGTTTTCTTTCAGGTTTTTCAATCAGGTATAAAGGAAACTTTCCTCCCTGAAATGTTCCTCGACTTAAATACGGGAGGCTTTAGCCTAAAAGCAAGATTATGTGCTTGCTTATGATACAACAGTTAAGTGAAGGTGCAAATGACTATGTAGCAGTATAATTTTATGATATCTAGGGATTTTCTAAGCATGGGCTCACGTTATATCTAGATCATAGCAAGAACAACAGAAGAGGGATATTGTTTCTAGTCAGCTCTCTTACTCTGGAAGTATAACAGGTCTACATATCTAGAACTGTCATTACATCTGTGATAACTGCCAGCATAGTAACTGTCCTTCCCTGATGAAGTAAGGCCAGTTACAGATTCATGGAAACCTCAGGCTACCAGGAAATGGGTAAGTCACATATCACACTAGCAACTGAACTAAAAGGTTAGAAAAACTCAAGCAACTTCTAAAATGTCCACCTCAGGTAAAGAGGGAGGCTTAACTTCCCGTTCAAAGAGTGGTCACCTCTTGTCTTTGTCCAGGACTTGGACAGAAGAGAGGACAGAAGAAAGGTAGGTCCTAGGCTCCATGTCTGGACAGTCTAGCTCAATTGGTGAGCTCCAGGTCCTATGAGATGAGCCCGTCTCAGAACAAGGTTGAGAAGCTATTGAGGAAGACATCTAATGTCAACCACCAGACTCTATGCACACACGCACATGCACACACACACACACACACACACACACACACACACACACACATACACAGAGAGAGAGAGAGAGAATACAAATGAAAGAGAGCTAAAGAGGAATTTGATTTTTTTTTTCAGAGTTGGCGCTATGGCTTTACAAAAGACCACCCCCCCCCCGTTTTTCCACTTTGGTTTTAATTTATACTTGCACATATTTTCAGGGTACAGTATAATCTTCTAATTCATGTTTGCATTGTGCAATGTTAGCAGAAGGTTTTAGTGAGTTGTTACAAAGTAGGATGACTGCAACTAATAAAACCTACTGGCTATTTTCACATGGTTAGTCCAGAGGATTCAGAATGTTCTCAGCACACTGAAATAATAAATGATGTGTAAGGTGATGGGTATGCTGGTTATTGGCTTTGGGTTTTTTTAGTGACTACACCATTTGTTTCTCTGCTTTGAAGGTGAAAACCTGACCCTGCCACTTTGATTGACAGAATCTTTTTTATATAGGAAAGTTTTGAGTTAAAATTCCCAATTATACACACACACACACACACACACACGCACATGCACACGCACACACAGCGACTTCTCACTGCTTCTGTAAGTGAGATTAGTTCAAGCAAATTCCTAGAGAATCCATGTAAGTGGCCAATTACTAATTTGTACATTGCCTTTTTGTTGTAATTTTGAGACAGCGTGAAAGCATGGTTGGACTTAATTCCACAGTGTGTGGAACAGTGGCTTTTCCGGCATGGCTTTCCCTAAGTTACTCTGTTCTGAGTGCCAATACCGAGGGCAAAGGAGGCTTGCTTTTATTTGTTATTTGTGAAGTTAATGTTTTGTTTCAGATCTGGGACAAGAGACTGGGGGGGGGGTGCATATTTTACATACTAAAGCTGACCTGGCTTCTAGGTTCTCTCAACATCCCTCAGTCCCTATCTGGCATACCCTGCTTCCAGCCCAGGGCTGGGTTGCCCTTCCCCCGGAGGCTACTCCCTATATAATCCAGACATTTTCATTCTCTCTTTCTCTCTCTCTCTCTCTCTCTCTCTCTCTCTCTCTCTCTCTCTCTCTCTCTCTCTCCCTCCCTCCCTCTCTCCCTCTCTCCCTCCCTCCCTCCCTCTCTCTTCCTACCTCCTTCTTCCTCCCCCTCCCCCTCCTTCTTCTTCTCCTCCTCCACTCCCCTCCCCACCCTCGACTCTCCCTCTTCCTCTTCTTCGCCTCTCCCCTTTCTCCCCCTCTCTCCTCTCCCCTCTTCCCATGTGGATTTCTCTGGCCTTGGTCCTTTGGGACTGGCCAGTGAACTCTCCCCACAAACCTGCCTTTAATATAATCTAATCTGGTTTAAATTGACTCATTTTACCAACGGCAGAAAAATAACCTATCAGTTAGCAACTGCCACTTGCCTGTCATAGACATTGTTACAGACTTGAAAATAATTTGCTCCTGCCTGCGATGAATCACCAGCTATGAGCTGATTGATGTGGATTGGAAACATGGACAAATCTAAAACATCAGGAAACAAAACAAAGTGTATTTATCTTTGACTTTATCAAACTCACTGACTTACTAACAAAGGATGTAACACCCTGGCTAGATCACATAAAAAGAGAGTCAAATTAACACTGGGCGTGGTGAGTCTTAGGAGCTGCATCATGGCTTGAGACAGCCCCCCAACCCCCCTCCAATTGCCTTCACGTTGATCCAGGCTTATATCTTAGCACAGCCTTGGTGACCCAGCTCTGCACTGAAAACTGCCTGGGGACACCTGGAGCAGGCTTGCCTTTTGCTTTGGAGTTCTTCATAAAGAACATAATACAGTAAGTTAAGGGAAGAGCATGGCATTTTTGCTTAAAAATTTGAAAGTAAAGCTAAAGTCTGTTAGTTGCTGTCATAGTCCTTGTTTGATTATTAGCCAGTGCAAGGTTTCAAACAGGGATAAACTGGCTGAGTGACTTCATAACATATTAGAGCAAACCCAGTCACTGGGTTTTCCCTGGAATGCCTCAGTCCCTACCTTTGTAGGGCCCTTCTACCTGGATTACCCTGCCCCCTACCCTAAACTTCTGCAGTCCATGGGCTGGGCTGCCTTTCCCCCAGCTGCCCTTCTCTGTATAATCCAGACATTTTGGTTACCCTCTCCTCTTTTGCACCTCCAGGCTGCAGCATCTGGTTCTGCTCTCTCCCCCTCCATCTTCCCTCTCTCCTTACAGAGCTCAAGGGTCATGTCCACTCTGAACTCTCCCTGATGTCTCTGCCTTCTCCTTTTGTCTACAATAAATTTTCTCCTACACCATGTCCTAGAAGCAGTCATATTTTTCTTTTTATTTCCCTTCCTTCCTTCCTTCCTTCCTTCCTTCCTTCCTTCCTTCCTTCCTTCCTTCCTTTCTCTCTCTTCCTTTCTCTCTCTCTCTCTCTCTCTTTCTTTTTCTTTTCTTTTTATTCATCTGGTACCAAAACCCCAAACCTGTCATAACCTTTTCTTTGTATTTCTTTTTTTCATCCAGTCACCAGAAAAAAAAATTTTTTTTCCTCTGTTAATTTTTTATTTTGACAAAATGTTTCCCTAAACAAGATTTGAAGGTAGGCTTTTCCTGCGTGTATTATATAAACTGACTTTCAAGTGTTGGGATTAAACATCTGTTCACTGAGTCTGGCTTAATTTCTAGCTCAAATTAATTTTCCAGCATTTCATTGAATAGCATTGCTACGATGATAAAGCTGTACTTCCTTTTTTTTTCTAGCCCAAACCTTTTTAGCTCTATCTTTCTGACCTGACAGAGGATGGGATGCTACAGGGCAGAAAGTTATTTGATGGTGGTGAATTTGTGTGCAACTTGCCCAGAACATTTTTCCACACTGTTGAAAGATCAATTTTGAAACTGTCAATTCATTTTTGTGGTGTTTTTAGACTTTAGTATGTTAGTATCCTAAATTTCACGTTCATGTGCTTCTTAGTACTACACTATAAAAATAAAATTTCATTACCATAGTCTCATGGGAAGTAAAAAATTATGTTTTTATTGTATTTCATATGTTTGTTATATTTGAAATATTGAAATAGATTAATCATTTGTATATAATATAATCATATTTGGTTTGGAGGAAAACTAAACTAAAAGCAGTAAATATTTATTGTAGAAATTTCAAATAATCAGGAAAATTAGATAATGAGGGATGATCAGTCTATAGGAGCTGGTTGATCTGGAAAACGAATAGTGGCATCTGGATTAGATTCAAATAAGGACGATTAATCTTATTTACTATAATTTTGATACTTTATCTTCTGCTATTTTTACTCTCAAAAGAGCCTTCTCCTTTTTTGGGACACCGCCTTACTATGGTAGCCTTGGGTGGCCAGGAAATAGGACCAAAAATCAACAAGTAAAAATTCATGACATTAACAAACATTTCTACTGTAAAAGAAGGAAATTTTAACCAACTGAAGAAACAGCCTGCAGAGTGAAAATTCTTTGCCAGCTACACACCTGACAGAGAATCAGTGTCTTGTGTATACAAGGGTCCAAACACTACGAAACTCCAAGTAAACACACAACCCAATTACAGTGAGGACTGTGACTGAGCAGGAGTTCTCATATAAAGAAATCCAATAGATAAGAGTGCCCAGCATCCTTAGCCGCCCGGGAAACTCAAACTACTTTGAGATTTTCTCTCATCCTAGTCAAAATGGCAGAAGACAGCAGTTGCTGGTGAGGATGTGGAGAACTCAGAACCCTCACACACTGTTGATGGAAGTGAAATTGGGGTGGCTACTGTAGAAATAAATCAGTGTGGAGATTCATTTATACAAAGCTAGAACTGGGGTCTGGTGAGATGGATTAGTGGGTTAAAACATTTGTTGCTACCTCAATGCCAGATTCCCACATAATGGAAGGAGAGAATCGACTCCTGCAAGCTGACTTCTAGCATCTGAACGTATGGCACATGTGCACACACTCACACATAAATAAATGCAAGAATTAGAATAAAAAAATATAAGTATATCTACCATGTGACTCTGCTGTACCATTTTTGGATGTATACCAAAAGGCTCTGCTGCAACAGAGACACACACTCACCCATGTTCATAGCTACTCTAGTCATAACAGCTATACTTGGAAACAGCCTAGATGTCTGTCAGATAGTGAATAGATAAAGAAAATATGGAACCTATATACAGTGGAATTTCATTCAGCTATAAAGAAATATAAAATCATGAAATTTGCAGGTACATGGAGCTGGAAAACATTATACTGACTGAGGTAACTGAGAACCAGAAAGACAAATGTGACACGGCCTTATTCATGACCTTAAGATTCTCTGATCTTAGCATGATGTCTTTCTATTTATGTTTTTATCTTATAGTATCTATAGACTATATGAAACTAGAAAGGGACCACTGGTGGGGGATGGAGAAGAAAGGTCTTAAGGGGAAGGATGAAGTAGAGCACAGGTAATATGAAGAAGAAAATAGAAATAAATGGGGAAGGAAGTTTATGAAGGAAGAGGGAAGGGAGAGTCGGGCAGAGACAGGGGTGGGGAGAAGGATAAATAGCATTAAGGATGTTTGAAAAAGCCACAGGGGAATGTACAATTTAGTCATATTGCTAAGGACATTTCAACCTTTCATCACATGGGAAACCAAGTTGGTACAAATGAGGACGTTTCCTTCCTGTTGCTCTCCCACAATACTGGAGGTAGTGTGTAGGCAGCTAGAGAGCAGGTCATGAACGGTTTTCCCCAGCTGTGACCTCTATGATCTACAGTAATGAGGGGAATGGCAAAGTATTCCCTGAAGCCCAACAACATCAAGAATATTAGTGTGTAATTAAGCATTTCTGATTGGATTTAGAGCCCACCCCACAGCTGAAGATACTGTAAATCTGGCCAACAACCCACGGCAGGAGAGCTGACCTGTCCCAAGTGGGACCCTAACACTATTGGTTTGTTAACTGGGCATAGTATCAAATTCTTCTCTAAATTTGTGAAATTTAGATTGATGAAATTTTCAGATCTCGTCAGGAAAAAAAAAATTTCTTTTGTGCTCTGGGTGGTAGTTAAGGCAAATACTCAAACTAATCAAAGTACAGGGAATAAATATCATTAGTCATAAATTGGACATATGAGCCCCTGCTACAAGGCTCTGGGATCACCATGGAGAAGGGGTAGAAAAACCTTAAGAGCCAGAGGCTGGAGATGTCCTGCGTGAAACAGTGTCTTCTGGACATGACAGGACTTTGTCACTCATAAACTCAGCAGGTCTGGTTGCCTGTATAAGACCTGAACAAGAGCAATCCAGTCAATATTTTAGTATGGTGGAGGAAGGGACTATGAGCCCCTTCTCCTAGATAAGGGGCTATGGACAGTGGATGATTTTTAGAGGAGGAAGAGCCAATTTTCTTTAAGGGTGTAGCCACTGGTAGGTTGACCAAGCAACACTGAATGACCCCCACACCCATGACAATATGGGCAATTCACATATTGGGCTTAGTAAGTTATCAAAAAGAAAACATACAAAATTAGGCTTGTGGAGGGTAGACAGACAGTAACACAGAAACTCACAACTGGAAAACTTGCAGAGAGTGAGAGACTTGGGAACACTGAGTCCTAAATGGGATGTCTTCATGAAACCTTAGCTCACAGGGCCCAGAAATATGCAGAAGAGGATGTAGAAAGATTATAAGAGCCAGAGGGGGTGGAAGACATCAAGGAAACTGTCTTCCATAGTTGTCAAAACATAACCCAGCAATGGAGTCATGTGAGGAGAATTCTAAGTGCTTGAGGGAACCCTCCAAGAAAACTCAACAAAAGTCTTGTGACTAGATTTCTTCAAAACACAGAAATGTTCTTGGAATGTGTTTTCATGTTTCTTCCAGACACAGCAGAAAGGAGTGGCTTTATTTCAGATTACTTGTTACTGCTTGCTATTGATAATCAGCTAAATTAACTGTCCTTTGTGTGTTTCTCTCGAAACACATGTTTTTCTCATGCTCAGCTTGTCTTTGTATACAGCTTGAATTCATATGAACTTTACTCATGTGAACTTTATTAATCTGCAGAGTATAAATGCCTCATTTTTCAGCTCCATATTCCCAGGTCCTATTCTATTGTCTCTGTAGCAGTGACACAGACTCCACAGGACTGACACATAGAAACTCACAGAGACTGTGACAGCATGCATGAATCCAGCACAAGTTCAAGACACAGAAGGTCTCATGGCTTCAAGAAGTAAACATGATCTCACACCTTAACCAAAGAACTATCTTCTACTGTAACTTCCCACCCATCATGAGTCTTCTCTATAATCTTAGTTATTTTTCCTGTTGTTACAACAAAATGCCAGACAAAAGTAACTGAATGAAGGGAGGAAAGCTCACAATTCAAGGTACAGGTAACCATGATGGGAAATCATGTTGCCAGGGGCCCCAAGGTGTTGGTCACATCACATCCTCAATCAGAAAGCAGTTAAAAAGAGTGCTGGTGTCTAGCTTTTTTTTTTTTTTTTTTAAATTGGGACAATAGGGTTGCCACCCACAGTTTGAATGAGTCTTTCTACTTCAATGAACTACTTCAATCTAGACACTTCCTCGGTCACAGACACACCCAGCATCTTATCTCAAGTGATTCAAAATTTTGTGAACTTTCAGAATATTGACGAGCACAGAATCTTTTAGTGAAAAGTTCTCACTCATCATTTCTCATAATAAAAACTCAAAGAAAGAAATCACTGGAGAGTATAAAAGAAAACCTATAGTTAATTCTGAGACCAGGAAGCCAAAAAGAAGTGTATTTCAATAAATAATTCTGCTGATTAAACTACTCTTCTAGTTTTTACCTATGGCAGACTTTCCTCCTTGGTAAGTAAATATTTTATATTTACTTTCTATCCTGTTTTTCTTTAAGAAAATTAAAGAAGGATTTTTCTTAAAATATCCCAATGCTTTCTTTTAGCAAGAGTACATACAAGTTTCATCAAAGGCAGGTTTTTTTCTTTTATCACATATTTAGATGTCTGTGCAGCGACTGAAGAAAAACTTCTGATTATAAACTAACTGAGGAAAAATCATGACTTGTTCTTTCAAGTCATATATTTTTTTAAAATTTTTTATTAGATATTTTTATTAGGTATTTTCTTCATTTACATTTCCAGTGCTATCCCAAAAGTCCCCCATTCCCTCCCCTACCCACCTACTCCCACTTCTTGGCCCTGGCGTTCCCCTGTACTGAGGCATATAAAGTTTGCACGACCAATGGGCCTCTCTTCCCAGTGATGGCCTACTGGGCCATCTTCTGATATATATGCAGCTAGAGATACAAGCTCTGGGGGTACTGGTTAGTTCATATTGTTGTTCCACCTATAGGATTGCAGACTCCTTTAGCTCCTTGGGTATTTTCTCTAGCTCCTCTATTGGGGGCCCTGTGATCCATCCAATAGCTGACAGTGAGCATCCACTTCTGTGTTTGCTAGGCCCCGGCATAGCCTCACAAGAGACAGCTATATCAGGATCCTTTCAGCAAAATCTTGCTAGTGTGTGCAATGGTGTCAGCGTTTGGAGGCTGATTATGGGATGGAACAGGTCATATTTTTGATGCATAATACGCTGTGATGTAACTCTGGCTATAAGTCTCTGCTGTGCAAAACATATGCGACTAGTCTGAAACCTGTTTTTGCTTGGTATAAAAAGTGGAGATTCCTGCAGCACTCTTCCTCACACGATGCTCTAGTTGCGTACGTGCCACCCTGGCCTTGGGTACAGCCACACATCAACACACCAAGGTTTCCACTGTTAGTGTCATCATGCCACTCAGTATGGGTCACGCTCAATGAAAGCTTGCACAACCACAGGTGGGTGTGTCAGGGCCATTTGGCAACCAGTCTGTTCAGGCATATTTCTGTAGTGCTTTTTTTAAAAAAGTCAAGATAAAAATTATTACTGCTGATACTTTCCTGAAGACAATGTGAAAGTATCTTAAATTATTTTAATATTTAAGAAATAACAAATCAATTTAGACCAAGAGGATAATAGGCATGAGAGTTTTCACTTGAAAAAGTCTTGGGTTGATTTCTTTTCTTTTCTTTCTTTGTTTTCTTTTCTTTTTTTTTCAGACAAGAATTAACTCCTCTTCTAGTTTCTACCTATGGCCGACTTATAAGGAAAGGACATTCTGCCATTAATTTAAACAATACTCAGTCATTCTGTGCCCTTAGTATTATATTGAAACAATCCTGGCTCCAATCCTGGATCACTTATGTTTTTGTTGTTATTATCCTCATCTGATTTTGCCTTCATAATAATCCCCAGGCCTGAGGCAGGCAATTCCTACCCCATATTCCAGGGATAGCAGCTAATTTGGCAAAGCTAGTGGCCTTTTCAAACCTATATACTAAACCATATAACCTCTATGAGAACCCAAGCAGACTATTGTGACAATTACCAGAGAGGTATGGTCATGTTTCCATTGTTCCCACTTTTTCTTTTTCTATAGTCTCTAAATTATGTATATTGATTTGGTATATTTGAGAAGAGGAAAGAAACATAGACAAAGTGAAAATGACTGACAGTTAAAAGAAAGGCAGACTCTATGCTTTTTAAAAAATAAAAAGGAGAAGAAATCTTGTTCAATTAAAGGAATTTTGGCTTAGACTTACAGAGGCTTAGTCCATAGTGACTAGGGAGGAATGGCAGCCAGCAGCTGGAGCAGAAAGCACACTGAGAAAATTGGCAGCAGGGCAAGGCTATAAAGGTATATAGGTGCCTTTACGAAACACATTCATCTTCATCAAGTAGGGCAAGGCTATAAACTCCTCTAGCAAGGCTCCACCTTCTGGCTGAATATCACTACCAAGTGTTCAAATATCTGAGGCCATGGGGGACATTTCTCATTCAAATCACCACAGTTAGGGATTAATTTTTATATTTAAGTTTCTGGGGACACAGTTTAGACAATGGCTGGAGTTGTGGCATGGAAGACCAGGATGTGTTAGAATCACTCTTCCATCTCTGGAAAGTCAGAATCTCTGACATGTTAAATATTTCTGCTTTTGACTAAGGAATCCTCCAGAAAGTTGTACACAACCCAGAGAGGAATAATTTTGAAATATCATTACACATTTTAAAAAAAAGTCTTCCATTTCCTCTTTGTCTTCTCATATCTCTCTTAAACATCTTTTCTTTTTCCCGTTTCTTTGTTTCAAATAATGTCAAAGATAGTTCAAGAATATAGATCTACCTTTAAAAAAACACACTAATCTTATTCAAGTAGAATATATATTTTCAACCCTCAGTAGAAATGTAAATAGCACTTAATATATGCACATTTGCATTAAAAATTTCAGGATATTTATGTCATTTATATTGAATCAAAACATAGAGCACAGTGCCAGACATTTATAATAGAAAATACTTCAGCAATAAATATTTGTCACATGAATTACTGTACAAATGTCTAGCTTATAGTGTTCTGGGTTCCATGCTGACTTTTAAATAATCGGTTCTTTTAATCAATCTTTAGAAAATAATAAGGAGCATAGCCTGATATGAAGGAACTTGTTGATCTCATTAAGACCTAAAATCATAAATCAGAGACTCCAGAGGAGGTAAAGCCTGACTCCCAAGTAAGACCATAATGAAGATAAAGGGTCTATTTGTATATCTTCTGTATACAGTGTCTGAAATTAATTATGCTCCATTGGTGATGTGAAAGTGAACATTTCCAAATTTCAGATGCTACCTACAAGTGCCATGAAAGGAGTGAAGGTAGGCCATTTCATTTGTTGATACCTTATACAATTACTGATTTAAGGAACTTCGTAAGGAGTTCTTACTTCAGTAAGTGCTTATATCTTCTTAGAGCTGTTGCTCATATTAGTCAATTTTGTGAGACATATAGAAGTTGCTGCTTACTAATTAACAATTATGCATCCATTCAATATGGTTCTTTATTCTTTATAGCTCACAAGTATCAACATCAAAATTAACTAGTTAGAGAAAAAAATTGCCTTTATCTTTCAGTGTCTATCAGACTTATCTATCAGACTACTAGATCTGAAAGAGGTGGAGGTATACTTCATTACGGGAAACATAAAGCAAAGATGAAAGACTGGGACAATGCCATCTTTTACACTGCACTGCCATTACAATGCATCATGGTTTTTAGACCTTCATGCAGAGACATTCTCATCCGATGCAGCTATTCCTTTGGTACAGTGTTGAACCAGTACTACAGATTTGATTCCCCTCAAATTCAACCTATATTTTTATTTATATATTTATTTAGTATTGTGCTGGGTGCTTGAGGCTAGAGCACATGTTCAGAGATCAGAGGACAATCCCACAATTTGTGGAAGTCTGTTCTCTCCTTCCACCCTGATGACTCTGTTCACCTGCCTTGTGTGACAAGCATTTTCCACCCCCACTGAGCCATTTCACTGGCTCTAAAACTAGATTTATAATCCCTCGGTACAGTAATTCTTATGCTCTCTCACTGAATCATCATTTGGTTTCACCCTTTCCTCCTATTGTATCAGAAGACCAGCAACTGCATCGTGGGTGGCTCACAACCATCTACAATGGGATCTGAAGCCCTCTTCTGGTGTATCTGAAGACAGATTACTCATATACATGACAATAAATAAGTCTTTTAAAAAGGAAGAGAGAGAGAGCCATGAAGGGATACAGTAATTCTCATCACTGTGGAAGGTAATTTAAATGGGCAAATTGTGTTGGTGAGCAGCTTGGCAATCACTTTTGAAGTTAAGGATTCACAAGCCCCACTTGCACTTGATCATCTCAATATATTCCTATGAAGGGCATTGCTTTTTTCACTTGCTTTATTGACTTATTGTGTCTATATACTGTTATGTAGAGCATGCAAAATTACTGATTTGTTGAGGTTGCTTATAGTTATGTTTCATAACTAGAAAGTGAATTTTAAAAATCAATCATACACAGAAACAGATTCAGAGACCCACAGCCAAACATTAAGCAGAACTCGGGGAAATCTGCAGAAGAGGGGATGAAGGATTATAGGAGCCAGAGAGGTTGAGGACACCACAAGGAAACCTACAGAGTCAACTAATCTGGGCCCTTAGGGACCTACAGAAACTGAACAGCTAACCAGAGATCCTTCATGGGACTAACCTAGGCCCTCTGCATATATGTTTTATATTACTAAGCAGAGCAACTTATTTATTATTATTATTGTTATTATTATTATTATATTTGCAAGACAGGGTTTCCTCTGTATAACTCCCTCTGTAGATCAGGCTGGCCTCAAACTAAGAAATCTGCCTGCCTCTTCCTCCTGAGTGCTGGGATTAAAGGCATGCACCACCACCACTAGGCTCTTGGAAGAGAATTCTTAAGAGAAATTTTATTTTTATTTTCCAACACTGGTAAGTTATTCTTTCTTTTTCTTTATTCTTTCTTTTCTTTGTATTGCTATAGATAAACTAAATATTTCTATGAACCACCATGGAACTACAAGGTGCTGATTTATGGCCACTGGCTAGGAGCTGCTACCAGAGCTTACTACTCCTAGAACTCATTACTCAACTGAATTTCTTCTTTCTTCCTTGGCACCCAGGAGACTTCAGTATAGCATATGCCAACACACATGCATACATACCCAGAGTTCACTTGAATGAAAAATCATATTTTCACTAGTGGACAACCCATATTTGCTCTATTTTTGGTAAATGGTCCATAGAAGTGTCATTGGTTCACCCAAGTTAGTCTTTAAAAACATTTTCTGTAAATGAGAAAGTTATATTATGATCACTATGGTGCTACATTCACGCCGATACAGTTTCCTTTTGCGAACAAAAGTTCCCAGAGAGACGCTGCACCTTCAAGTGGGAACTTCTGCAAAGATGATGAACTGATCAAAGTTTTTGTGGCAAATTTAGAATGTTACAAATCCAGCGTGAAGTTATCTTGGTCCATCTTTAGCCCTCTTAATGGCCACTTATTGCCGTCCTCTGTACCTGACCTAGCAACCTTGTGACCACTGAGTGAGTCACTTGGAACGCGGAGCACCAATTTCCCTTTGAAATATATTTACTTGAGTAGAACCCAGACCTCCACCAAGCCAAAAGGCAAGCGTGTTATCCCACGGCCTCTGAAGCCGAAAGCATGCTTCCCCATTCTTTTCTGACTCACCTCTCTGATGTTCTCATCGATGTATGTGAAAAGGGTCTTGATTTATGACTTAACTGGTTTTATGTTGGAATGTAGAGTTTGGGATGACCTAAATCTCTGTGTCTTGGCCGTGGTCACCAGAATAAGCTTTTATCATTTTTGAGGTGAAAGTTGTACTTTGTATGAACACTTTCAGTCTTGTCTTCAGGATGCAACAAAGGAAAAGTTCCTAGTGTGTATGTGGCTGGAATTCCTACTTTGTCCTTCTGGAAGTAAATGTGTTCATAAGAGTGAAGTAGGTCAGGGAGAAGAGGGCAATAAAAAGGGTGTCAAATGCCAACTTGACTTCCAGGTGTAATCTGACTGTTGTGCTCTTGGTCAATAGCTCCTGTGACTGCCCGCATACACATAAGCTCTGGGTAAGTCTGAGGCCATTAACACCCTCCATGGGGTGGGGATGGGGCTCCTGAGGACTCCTCATTCCGAGAATTTTTTCTCAGTTCATGGTTGATGAAGAGAGAGAAACGCATTATTCTACCGTGTAGCTACTGTTAGGGCGTCTATGCTCCCGAAAGCAAACTGAGACCCATGTTCCTCTGAGCAATCAGAATGAAACTCACTGGATCATCAAAAAATAAAATTGAAATAGAAAGACGGGAAGGTACGAGGAGGGCTATGTTTAAAGAGGGAGCAGGTCAGTGAGAGTAGAGAAGGACAAGACAAACAAAAAAAGGAATGAATCTGCTCAAAATAGATTCTATCCATGCATGCTTGTATATCATACTGAAACATTTTATGTATAATTAATATATGCTAACCACCTCCCCCAAACTGATAAAGCCTAAGAATTTTCAGGCAGAGAGTAGGCTGAATCCACATTTAAGAAATGATATCTGAGCTGGGTGTTGTGGTGCACACCTTTAATCCCAGCACTTGGGAGGCAGAGGCTAGCCAATTTTTGAGTTCAAGGCTAGCCTGGTTTACAGAGTCAGTTCCAGGACAGCCAAGGCTACACAGAGAAACCCTGTCTCGAAAAACTAAATAAAAAAAAAAAAATTAAAAAAAAAGAAAAGAAAAAAGAAATGATATCTGTAGATTGACAAAGGTTTGTCTTGCAACTAAATTTATATTACTAAGCAGGAACATCTTATTTTTTATTTTTAAATGATAATTATTTAAAATGATAATTATACATGAATATATAGATAATTATGTAAAATTTTCTTCTTCTTCTTAATATTATTATCATTTGCAAGACAAGATTTCTTTGTGTAGCCCCTGGCTGTCCTGGAACTCACTCTGTAGTCCAGGCCAGCCTTGAACTCAAAGATCCATCTGCCTCTGCCTCCCAAGTGCTGAGATGAAAGGCTCCCACCAATGGCTTGCTCTTTCTTTTCTGTGTATGAGTGTTTTGCCTGCAGAAATATGCCTAGTGCCCAGGGAGGCCAGAAGAGGGTGCCAGATCCCCTCAACAGGAATTCAGGATTCTTGTGAGCCTTCATGTGGGTGCTGGAACACAGGCCCTCAGTGAAAAGAACATCAAGTGCTCTTAACTGCAAAGTCATCTCTCTAGCCTCCTAAACAAAACATGGCAACCCAATGTGAGGCTCTGTAGTTGGTGACTATGCTTACATACTGGGGCTTTTGTGAGTATGCAGAAAAAGATGACACCGTATGTACCTTCCATTGGAACCTTCTCTTACTAAAAAAAATCTAAAGCTTGCTTTACTTGGTAGAACACTTAATTGCAAAAGAAAATAATCACAGAGGGTTAGTCTGTCTAAGTATGCTGTCTGCAAAGTTATTACAGTGACTCCCAGATCAACAAAACGAGAAGACCATAATTTAGCTCAAAAGCAAAACAAGTTTGGAGAATGTACAATTCAGCAAGAAATGTGAGTGGCCAGACATAAGGCAGAAGCAACTAGAGTCTCAATGACTGGTTTCACCAGGAAGAAATATGGTACTATCAGGTTACCTCCATCTCTAGTAGCTTAGCATGTAGATATCTACTATGGAGGAGGCATATTAGAATTGCATAATTCCAATTATTATTTAAAGATTTATTTTATTTTATTTATTTTATATATGAGTACACTGTAGCTGTACAGATGGTTGTGAGCCTTCATATGGTTGTTGGGAATTGAATTTTAGGACTTCTGCTCACTCCGGTTGGCCATGCTCGCTCTGGTCAACTCTGCTTGCTCAGTCCCTGCTCGCTCTGGCCTAAAGATTTATTTATTGTTATAAATAAGTACATTGTAGCTGTCAGAAGAGGGCATCAGATCTCATTATGGGTGGTTGTGAGCCACCATGTGGTTGCTGGGATTTGAACTCAGGACCTTTGGAAGAGCAGTCAGTGCTCTTACCCACTGAGCCATCTCGCCAGCCCTCCAATTATTATTTTATGATTATTATCATATCTATGATTTTATGGTTATTAAAACATACACTGATATTTTGTTTTGTTTTGTTTTGTTTTCCAGTAGATTTGTCAACCCAGAGAAAATGTACTGGATCATCTGAAAATTATAGTTCATCTCACTAAACAGACAATATTTATGATTCCAAGTTGACAGACAAGTTTTCTGGTTCTATTCTTTAGTTGCACAAAATAGGTTATGTGATTGCATGGTGTAATAAACACATTGAGAGGCTTGTACACTGAGTTAGGATTTAGTAATTTGATTTTTGGTAGGCACTTATAACAACATTGGCATATTAAGATATAATTTTATGCAGTCAACAACTTTTTAACATTCACAGCTGAAAATGTGAATTTTTATTTCTCAAATTATTTCTTGTGAGTAAATGAAATTATTCTCAACCAGTAGGCCTCTCACAAAGGAGAAAAAAAATGGATATTCATTAACAAGCTTCTGGTATTGTGTTCCTTAAGAGTATTATGTCATCTGTTTTGAACGCTAACCCTAGAGAAACAAATAAAAAAATAAGTATTATTATTATTTTTTAAAGTAGAAATACATTTAGGCATGTTCCACATAAGGAGAAAACTGCAGTGTTAGCATTTCATTCCAAGTCCAGATGACTTGTATTTGCTCTGACTTCCTATGAGATATTGCAGCCTCAAACTCTACAAGAACATTTATTTATGTATGCTACTAAAGCTTTAAATCATCCTTCACCCAGATTTAAGTGGTGTTTGAATGAGCCAGATTGGGAGAGGCCATGACTCAGGTCAGGAAAAAAAAAAGTGAGGCTGGTGAAAGAATGGTCGTTGTGATGGAAATCAGGCCAGAGGCAGACAAAGAGATATAAGATTAAGATCTAGGAGATCTTCCAGGTGGGGGAAGAAGGATGCTCTCCGGAGAACTAAAAAGTAAGCATATTAACTAAAGAACAAGTTGAGTGCAGCTTCCAAAAAAAAATCTCTTTAGTCGCAGAGAAAATAATGATTACATTTAGTCCCAGGGGGCAATTGGCAGGAGGCCCAGGCATAAGAACAGCCACATATCATCTGAAACAAAGCTAAAAGCAATTATGTATCTAATGTAAAATTTGATTTAGGCAGAACTTCAAATCAAGACGGCCAAGTTCTCCATCAATGTTATCCCTGAAATTAAAGTTTTAACCTCATAGTTCTACTGCTTATGGAATTAAACAGTAAGTTTAATTAAGTAATTAAGTTGTGTGTGTGTGTGTGTGTGTGTGTGTGTGTGTGTGTGTGTGTGTGTCTCAACTTTGTGCTTCCACATTTCACTGTAAGTATTATGGAGGGAAAGTCATGTGTCAATCTTGTTCTCACTTTCCTACAGCAAATCTACCCTTTCTCACTAACAATGCCAAGGGTTTCCCTTCTACACTGGCTTCTCCCAGACCTTTCTGCCACGTTCTGCCTGTTTTTCATTGTGTAAAATTCACTGTCTGTTGCAAGTTTTTACATGTTTATGTCGTTCTAGAAGATTCTCATAACATATTTCTTCCCTTGCAGTCTCTCTTGCCTACTTTGAATGTTAGGCCTGGTGAGGAAACTTGATGACTGCTCCTCACTCCCCCACCCCACCCCTGAGCCCCTTCCCTGGTGAGTGATCACCATTTTTTTCATTGTCTCCAGCCCATGGGGACATGGCTCTATGTCTCTGCCATTCTGTGTGGAGACAGAGGTCAGTGCTGGATGGCAGGAGGGATGGGAACAGAAGATCTTGACACCTGGTCCCTACATTTGTGATGAGCTATTAACCATGCTGCCTTAGGTCCCCTTTTGCTTCTTGATTGATTATCCCCTTCATCCCAGAGCATCTTTGTTCTTGATTGTTCCACTCAAGTCAGAGCATTGCCAACAGAAATTTTGGATTCTGACTGCCTTCTCATCTACTCCTGTAGGGGTAAAGAACAACTGTTACTTCTCTAGTTAGGAAACTTGTTAATATTGGCATTCTCTTTTTTGTTGCTGGGGCCATATTCATTTATTTTTTTAAAAGCCGTTTCTCTTAAGTTCATGTCCTTATTGTTGGACATATTATTTGACAATGAAAACTACCCTACATCTTTCTTTCATAAGGTGTGTGCTACATATACAATAATGTGGTCAAATAGTTATCCATGAAATCATTTGAAATAAACTTCATGAAATTAACTATATTTCCCCTGGTATTGACATTTGTTCCTTATGCATCCACCTTAGTCCTTATTCTGTCTGCTCCTTCCATCATCCTTCAAGGCTCACAGAGGCACCCACACTGCTGCCTTACAGCTTTTCCATCCTCTCAGTGAAGGGGTTTATTGTGCTCATGGTATAAGCTTATGCTGAGCCTATGGTGCTTGTGTGTGCACTTTGTGTTTAAGGGGACATATATGCTTGCCCTGATTTGGACACTGTGAAATGTATTGCAACATCTCCTATTATGCCACAAATATGAGCATTATCATATGTTAATTAAAAACCAAAATAAAAGCATCTCAAAAGAGATTTCTCTGTCTGTGTTTTGGGGGAAATGAATTGAGTGTGTATGCGCAAATGCATGTGAAAATGTGAAGAATATATTCTTTTTTTTCTTTTCAAGATTTATTTATTATTATACATAAGTACACTGTAACTGACTTCAGATGCACCAGAAGAGGGCATCAGATCTCATTACGGGTGGTTGTGAGCCACTACGTGGTTGCTGGGATTTGAACTCAGGACCTTCGGAAGAGCAGTCAGTGCTCTTACCCGCTGAGCCATCTCGCCAGCCCAAAGAGTATATTCTTAATGATATGTTACTTGAGTGTATTAAGTAAATATCTGTATCTGTTGAGTAACTTTGAGATTTTTTTCTATATTATCTAGGAAAATGTCTAACCTGAAGAAAAACTTTTGAATAAAAATCAGTGAAACTGTCTTTTAAATTCTCATACAATATAATTGTTAAATCCGAGGAGAGAACATCTTTTTTCCATTTGATATTTTATTTATTTACATTTCAAATGTTATCCCCTTTCCTGATTTCCCTCTCAGACATCCTCTATCTGATACCTCCTCCTCCTGCTTCTAGGAGAGTCTGCCCCCCCCCCCGGGCATCGTGCCTTCATGGCATGATCGGCCTCTGCTTCCACTAATGTCTGACAAGGCCATTTTCTTCAGCTGGAGCAATGGGTCCCTCCATGTGTACTCCTTGGTTGGTGGTTTAGTCCCTGGGAGCTCTGGTTGTTTGATATTGTTGTTCTTCCTATCAGGCTGCAAACCCCTTCAGCTCCTTCAGTCCTTTCTTTAACTCCTCATTGGGGACTCCATGATCAGTTCAATGGTTGGCTGTGAGCATCTGCCTTTGTATCTGTCAGGCTCTGGCAGAGCCTCTCATAAGACAGCTATATCAGGCTCTTGACAGCTTGCACTTCTTGGCATCTACAATAGTGTCTGCATTTAGTAATGGTATATGGTCTGGATCCTCAGGTGGGGCATTCTCTGCATGGCCTTTCCTTCAGTCGCTGCTCCACACTTTGTCTCTATATTTGCTCTCATGAGTATTTTGTTACACCTTCCAAGAAGGACCGAAGCACCCACACTTTGGTCTTCCTTCTTCTTGAGCTTCATGTGGTCTGTGAATTGTATCTTGGGTATTGTGAGCTACTAAGCTAATACCCAGTTATCACTGAGTGCATACCATGTGTGTTCTTTTGTTATTGGGTTACCTCACTCAGGATGATATTTTCTAGTTCTATCCAGTTGCGTAAGAATTTTATGAATTCATTGTTTTTTTAATAGCTGAGTAGTACTCTATTTTCTAAATGTACTACATTTTCTGTATCCATTCTTCTATTGAAGGATATCTGGGTTCTTTCCAGCTCTGACTGTTATAAATAAGGCTGTTATGAACATAATGGAGCTTGTGTCCTTGTTATATGTTGCAGCATCTTTTGGGTATACGCCTAGGAGTGGTATAGCTGGGTCCTCATGTCCATAATATTTTATGTCCAATTTTCTGAGGAACTGCAAGAATGATTTCCACAGTGGTTATGCCAGCTTGCAATTCCACCAACAATGGAGGAGTGTCCCTCTTTCTCCACATCCTTGCCAGCATCTGCTGTCACCTGAGTTTATGATCTTAGCCATTGTGACTGGTGTGAGGTGGAATTTCAGGGTTGTTTTGGTTTGCATTTCCCTGATGACTAAGGATGTTGAACATTTCTTTAGGTGCTTCTCAACCATTCGAATTTCTTCAGTTGAGAATTCTTTGTTTAGTTCTGTACTTCACTTTTTAATAGGGTTATTTGATTGTCTGGAGTCTAGTTTCCTGAGTTCTTTGTATATATTGGATATTAGCCCTCTATCAGATGTAGGATTGGTGAAGATCTTTTTCCAACCTGTTGATTGGTGTTTTGTCCCATTAACAGTGTCCTTTGCCTTACAGAAGCTTTGCAATTTTATGAGGCCCCATTTGTCAATTCTTGATCTTAGAGCATAAGCCATTGGTGTTCTGTTCAGGAATTTTTCCCCTTTGCCCATGTGTTCAAGGTCTTCCCCACTTTCTCTCCTATTAGTTTTAGTGTATATAGTTTTATGTGGAGGTCTTTGATCCACTTGGACTTGAGCTTTGTACAAGGAGATAAGAATGGATCGATTTGCATTATTCTACATGCTGACCACAAGTTGAACCATCACTATTTGTTGAAAATGCTGTCTTTTTTCCACTGGATGGTTTTAGCTCCTTTGTCAAATGACCATAGGTATGTGGGCTCATTTCTGGGTCTTTAATTCCATTCCATTGATCTTCCTGCCTGTCTCTGTACCAGGAAAGTACAGTAATAGGCTCCCAGATTCAGTATATTTCTAACTGAAACTGGCATACCAAAGTTAAAGCTCCTCTGCCCATCAAAAAGAGAAAACCAAACACATTTTATAAATACCAATACCCATGGGAAAAGATACTCACTGTTCATTTGATTGTACACTCCCCACCTTTTTTTTTTTTTTTTTTTTTTTGTTTCTAACATATCTTAGCTAGAGTCTCTCACCTTTACTACAGTCATTGGTAGACCCTGTGTTATCTAAGTAGTCCCATTAAGGGAACACACCTTTGATTATTTCTCTTGGGAGTGAGAGCCATCAGGATGGCTTTTATGGAGTCCAACTTTCATGAGATTGGCTTCTAGAGAACATCAGGACATGTGTTTTCAGGACTCTAATCATGAAGGGATTAAAAGTCTTATCCTGTGTAAGAAAATGTGGTGTGTGTGTGTGTGCGCGCGCGCGCGCGTGCGCGCGCGCGCCAGGAGGAAGACAATGGTGACTTAAAACTACTTAAATTTACCACTACAGGACAAGAGGCTTAGGCAAAGGCTGAAGAGTGTTGGGATGTTCAGGGCTCGTCCTGATGGATTTTAGCCTGTGATGGTTACTGTTGGGATTAACTCATTCAAGCCTTGAGGTACAAGTTCCAAATTCTTAAGGGAAAACCAAACCATTCTATTTGTGTTTCAAATAGCTGTATTAAAACAATCATATTCATCATGCCAGCAACTCTGCGATAATTCCAACAGAAAGTTATAAACTTTAAATGAACTTATAAAGTACAGAACCTAAAGAACTAAACTGGAGTAGGAAGAAAGTAAGTGAATATCCTTCAGCCTCTGGCTGGGAGTGGCATGGTTGGTCTTGTGCTCTCTGTACTCAGATGGGCTCTGTGCCCCAAGGCCAGGTTGTAGTCTGAATATGCACATTGTATTAACTAATGCACTGTAAAGAATGCACCCCAATATGCTCTGATTGAACATTAAAAGGCTAGAGCCTGTGACTGGGCAGGAGGGAGGGAGAGAGGGAGGGAGGGAGGGAGGGAGGGAGGGAGGGAGGGAGGGAGAGAGAGAGAGAGAGAGAGAGAGAGAGAGAGAGAGAGAGAGAGAGAGAGAGAGAGAGAGAGAGATGGAACTTGAGACTCAGGTAGGGACCATGAGGAGGAAGAAAAAGGTAGGAGAACAAGGTCGCCATGAGCCAGGATGGATCATGAGGAAGGACCATGAGTATGTGACCAAAAGAAACTCACATTGAGGCCAGACATGAAACAGAGCAAGACTCATTGGCAAGTAATGGAGCATTTGTCTGGTTATTAATAGCTTACCTAGGTTATAACAGTCTCAGAACCTGCCCAGTTTAAGCTCGTACCTTGTTAATAAATTTTGATGCCTTTGTGTTTACATGGAGGCCAAACAGAAAAGAATGTAAGAATGTGGCAGAATCTCTCCCCCCATAAAACTACTTATGGGAAATCAATAGTCTTTAACACACAACTGAGAAATAGGAATAACCCCCACAATATCTAACCACTTGTAGCAGAAGCTCTTTTGAGCAGGGTCCTTGCTTGTGGAGCTTCTCCAGTGACTCAAGCACATGGTAACCAACCAAGACACATGTGAGGACCAAAGAATTATGGCCATAATAAAAAAAAAAAATCAAGGTATTCAAGTGTGTTAGGTACTTATTTAGGCTTTTGGAAATGGAATTCATGAGTCATATGATTCTTTAAAAATGTAATATTGATATGTAATAGTTTCTGTATCAATCTGGCCACAATAAAGTGCATGTATAAAATAATATGTGCACATAAATTCTAATTAAAGCACTATATAACCAGCTTTAACATCTCTAATAAGATCAGGACAAATTAAGTCTCAACAGTTTGAAAAGGCATTACGGTTAATGAGCCAAGGAGAAGATATCAGGCCGGGCGGTGGTGGCGCATGCCTTTAATCCCAGCACTTGGGAGGCAGAGACAGGCGGATTTCTGTGTTTGAGGCTAGCCTGGTCTACAAAGTGAGTTCCAGGACAGCCAGGACGGTACAGAGAAACCCTGTCTCGAAAAAACCAAAAGAGAGAGAGAGATAGAGATATCAGGATCCTTGCCATTGTAGTGAGACAGTCGAAGAAGTCAGGAAAGCGAACTGTTCCAAGCAACTCTCACAGCTCCTAACACCAAGTGGACAAGGAAGCACTTCCTGTTTGCATTCTGTCTAAGCTCCACCCCACAGTTACTTGGCATGGCCGGCCTCTACTCCTCTATTCTCTCTGCCTTTCTCTGCCTTTACTGCCCTCTTTCCCACCCCATGCCCTGAATAATCTCTATTCTATACTATACCGTTGTGTGGCTGGTCCCTCAGGGGGAAGGGATGCCTTAGCATAGGTCCGCAGAGGCTCCCTCCTTCCCCCACACCTCACCACACCTCCATAGCACATATTTCCCCTCTCTTTATCCTTTTATAAACACAACACCTCCTGACCAGGAAGACCAAGGAAGTACTTCTCAACTAGGGGACTAAGGAAGTACTTTCAGACCAGTGAGATTAAAGAAATACCATATCCTACAAGGTCTAAATTCCCTGGAATTCAGCAAGGAGGGCAACTTGTAGAAAAAGACTGATATTTTTCACCTTCAGAAGTTTAGGTATTTCTTTTCGTCTGGCAGAATGTAAAGACCATTAAGCAGAGAGTTACAGGCAAGGCCGACTTTCTGGGAATGACATTGAGATGGCTTACTAAGCCGCTGTTATTAACAAGCCAAATGATTCAACTGGCAGAAATCCATAATATTCTTATTTTTAGTAATGGTAAGTAGAATCTTGAATTCAGTTTAACTTAAAGACAGCAGGATTTTTTTTTTTCCAGGTGGGGACAGAATGACACAGTTCCTGTCCCTGGGATAGGGCCAGCACCTGTGGGATCTCCATGAGTGTCAATGGCTGCCATGGGCATAAGGCTCATTTGTATGACAATGTATATATATATATATATATATATATATAATTTTTTTTTTTTTACTGTTTCTGTTAATGTTAATAGCTCCATGGTAATCTGAAGCAGCTTGAGTCCAGGGTGCAAAAGTGTGGCTAATGTCTCAGCAAAATGGCAAACGCTGGGAACTGCAGGGCTGTGGAAACGAAATCTAAAACCATGAGTTTGAAAATATATTCAGCCATGAAAAAAATAAGGATGCAATATGAATTATGAGGAACTTCATGAATCTAAAAGAATAGAGGCAGCTACACTACGAGCCAGCTTGACAGAAAGATACAAAGACCACAGATACTAATGCAGGCAAATTCCTAATTCAAGGTCAGCCTGGGACAGAGCAAGGTTAGGCCCAGGTGTGGTAGAAATTGTAATTTCAGGACAGTCCCACCCAGCTAGTTTGTCAACTGTGCTTAACAGAGGCAGGAAGATCTCTGAATTCTTTTTTTTTTTTTTTTTAATATTTTTTATTAGGTATTTTCCTCATTTACATTTCCAATGCTATTCCAAAAGTCCCCCATACCCTCCCCGCTACTTCCCTACCCACCCACTCCCACTTTTTGGCCCTGGCGTTCCCCTGTACTGGAGCATATAAAGTTTGCATGAACAATGGGCTTCTCTTTCCAGTGATGGCTGACTAGGCCATCTTTTGATACATATGCAGCTAGAGACAAGAGCTCCAGGGTACTGGTTAGTTCATATTGTTGTTCCACCTATAGGGTTGCAGATCCCTTTAGCTCCTTGGGTACTTTCTCTAGCTCCTCCATTGGGGGCCCTGTGATCCATCCAATAGCTGACTGTGAGCACCCACTTCTGTGTTTGTTAGGCCCCCGGCATACTCTCACAAGAATGTGAAAAGGAAACAACGTGTGCTTGCTACCTCCTAAGAATTCAGGGGGTGGGGTCACTGAAGGTTGATTCTAACTGTAGAAGAGAACCTCTAGTAAATGATGGGATTGATATATAAAATAAAAGACTGAGTTTATGTTCTGCAGGAGAAGTTATCCAGAGAATGTTTTAGAATAGCATTAGAATAGCAGGAGGGAACTGCTTGGAGAATTGTCTCAAGCACAACAGAGGAAGAGAGAGAGAGAAAGGGAGAGAGAGAGAGAGAGAGAGAGAGAGAGAGAGAGAGAGAGAGAGAGAGAGAGAGAGAGAGAGAATGAGATCTAGGGGTCTTCAGAGAAGCAGATAAGAGAGAAAAACAGAACAGAGAGAAAGCTGTCTCTAGCAGAGCATAAGCTTGGACCCACAATTTAATTTTGCTTAACTGCTCCCAGACACCCCTTTTCTCAGAACCCCTCTCCAAGCGTAGGCTAGTCCTTTGGCAATTTTTTATTTATTTATTTTTTGATTTTTTGAGACACATTTTTCTCTGTGCAGCCCTGGCAGTCCTGAAACTCTGTAGACCAGGCTGGCCTTGAACAAAGAAATTCGCCTGCCTCTGTCTCCCAAGTGCTGGCTTTGCACCGCCGGCAATTTTTAAATTAATTGAATTTTGGGGGAAGTGAGAAACTGGTCTGGATACAGAGACTGCTAAATTCAAGTTGGGTTTGCCAAAGTAATGCAGCTATCAAGAAAGAATCTCTCCAACAACCCTCTCCTCCATCCACAAGCAGCTTTGAACACTGAAAAAAAAATAGAGGAAATATTTCCAGGGAGCATGACTCAATGTGCAGATCAACTCAGCAAGTTGCAGATTCACTGCTTTCAAGACAGTAAGTCAGCAACGTTTTATACACAGTGCCCACTTCTAGTAAAGATTTCTGTCCCCTTTGATGAGATGCTTTATTGCAGTATCTTATTGCAATTATTCTCCCTATCTCCCTATGCAATCTCACTATTTACATTTCCGAATCTATTCTCTACCCTCTAGCATCCTCCTGCCTAGAGTTTCACAAGCATGAGTATCATTTCTGGATTCATAAGCTGTCTGACTTTCTTCTTCTTCTGAAAGGAAATAAAACTTGAGACCTGTGATTCATGTAATTTATGTCAAATAGCCCAAAGAGTTGTTTGTGAGCTTTGAAACCTGGGGCTGAGAACATAGCAGAACAGGCCAGGACATGCCCGGGCAGGCCTATTGTTACATGTCCTGACTGGCCTAGTGCCTCCCTATCTCCCGCCCTTCTGACAGTCTGTTAATGTTTAAATGGACCAATCATGTGAAACCGAGCCAATTCCTCCCCCAGCCCCACCCCTTTTCTATAAAATCCCCTAGCTTCCAAGCCTTGTGGTCGAAATCACTGTCTCCTGCGTGAGATATGTTTCAACCCGGAGCTCCGCCATTATGGCTCCACCTGCTGTCCTCAATCTCACTACACTACTGCCTAAGACTTCATCTACTCATCACTGCGTTGACATTCTGGCAGAAGAAACTGGTACTCAAAATGATCTAAAGGATCAGATCAGCCTTGGCCAGAGAGTTCGAGCTGGTACACTGATGGCAGTAGCCTCGAGGTTGAAGGTAAGCAGAAGGAGGGGATAGCAGTACGGTGGTGAAACAGAAAGCAACCGGAGTTGGCCCGGTGCAGCCAGCTGTGAGAGCTGCCTTCCTTTCCCTTCCCCACATGTTTTCTCTTCTAGGGCGGCCCCACCCTAAGCTGCTAACCATCGAGGGAGACATCTGCCCACTTAAAACTACTTTCCCAGGTAAGGAGCACCTATGAGTCTAATCACCAGGCTCTAACAAATGGGTATAGAGGTCTAGAAAAAGGTGAGCTTAGACTGTAAGAAAGAGCAAAGCTTTAGCAGACTCAGGAGAGATAAATAATAGTAAAAATAGAGATGAAAAAGATTAGAGAGGTCTGAGATGAAAGAGATGCCCCAAATAAATATTTAGAGTAGAAGACATATTATGAGAGAGAGAGAGAGAGAGAGAGAGAGAGAGAGAGAGAGAGAGAGAGAGAGAGAGAGAGAGAGAGGCAGGCGAGAGGCAGAAAAAAGAGAAGACAAGAGGGATCGTAGACAAGAGAGAAATTTGACTAGAATCTTGGCCACAGTGATAGGAGAAAGAAAAAAGACAAAATCTAGACAGAAAATCTGGACAACAGAAGACCGAGCCTCAACTAAAAAGGCTCAGCTGTGTCAGATTGAAGTTACTTATTTGGGATACACCCTTCAAGACGAGAAGTAGTGGCTAAAGAAAGCTAGAAAAAAGACTGTAACTCGGATCCCCACCCCAACTACACCAAGGCAAGTAAAAAAATTCTTGGGTACCACTGGCTTCTACAGACTCTAAATACCTGGGTTGGTGACCTTAGCTGCCCATTGTACCCCCTAACCAAGGAAGGGGAAGTGTTTGTGTGGACCCCAGATCACCAGAAAGCCTTTAAAAAGATAAAAAAGGCCCTACTGATGGCCAGCCTTTGCCTGACCTAACCAAGCCTTTCACTCTTTATGTGGAAGAGAGATCACGGGTCACCAGAGGAATCCTTACTCAGACTTTGAGACTTTGAAAAAGGCCAGTGGCTTACCTATCCAAGAAGTTAGACCCTGTTGCCAGCGGGTGGGTTTCTTGCCTGTAAGCTATTGCTGCCATAGCTCTGCTTGTCAAAGATGCTAATAAGCTCACTTTGGGACAGCAAATAACTGTAGTGGCATCCCACACTCTTAAAAGCATTATCTGAAAGCCCCCTGACTGATGGATGACAACCAACGCTCCTGTGACACATCAGAGCTTTTTGTTGACTGAACGAGTGACCTTCGCCCCACCTGCTGTCCTCAATCTCACTACACTACTGCCTAAGACTTCATCTACTCATCACTGCGTTGACATTCTGGCAGAAGAAACTGGTACTCAAAATGATCTAAAGGATCAGATCAGCCTTGGCCAGAGAGTTCGAGCTGGTACACTGATGGCAGTAGCCTCGAGGTTGAAGGTAAGCAGAAGGTGGGGACAGCAGTACGGTGGTGAACAGAAAGCAAGTGATCTAGGCCAGCAGTCTCCCTAAAGGGACGTCGGCCCAAAAAGCTGAACTTGTGACTTTGATACAAAGAGGGCTGTTGACATCTGCAGAGAAGGACCTAAGATGCTGTGGCTAAAGGAAACCAGATGGCAAATCTAACCGCCAAACATGTGGCCCAAAGAACAATGATCCTGGCAGTCAAGGAGCCTAAAGATTATTATGATGTCAGAGAGACCAGCTTTAGATACACCCCTGAACACTATCAAGTTATGGACATTGCTTGACCCACCTGGGGACCAAGAAATTAAAAGGTGTGGTTAGGTCCTTTGACTACTATGTTACAGGATGCTCTGACTTGACAGAAAAAATAGTCAAAAGCTACAAGGCCTGTGCTATAATGAGGTAAAATTTACAAAAATTAAGCCAGCTAGATATGGCAACAAGTACTTAGTGTTTATAGACACCGTTTCAAGATGGATAAAAGCTTTTCCTACCAGAACTGAGACGATCAATGTGATAGCCAAGAAGATCCTAAAAGAAAACTTCCCGAGGTAATGGACCTGCCTTTGTTGCCCAGGTAAATCAGGAAATGGCCAAGATATTCGAGAATGGTTAGAAGTTACATTGTGCATACAGGCTCCAAAGCTCAGGACAGGTAAAAAAGATAAATAAAATTCTAAAAGAGACTGGTGCAGACTTAGTGCTCCTTCCCCATGCCCAATTTAAAACTAGAAATACTCCCCTTTTGATTCAGCCTTACTCTTTTTAAGATCCTTTATGGGGCTCCCGTGTTCATCACTGTCTTAAATGATGTGTTTAAACCTACATGTTGTTGTAATAATAATCTGTGTGCTAAGTTAAAAGGCTTGCAGGTGGTACAGAAAAAAGGCTGGTCACAATTGGCTACAGCAAACGAGCCGGGTACCACAAAAGACATCTCACCAGTTACAGCCAGAGATCTGACCCATGTACACCTAGATCATGCCCAGACCCTCAAGCCTTACTAGAAGGGTCCCTGCCTAGTTCTGCTTACTATCCCTTCTTAATTCTGTTAATTTCTATTCTCCACATAGAGATATAGACTTCTACAATTCTAAGATTAGAATTACTTAGTAGAAGAAGAGGGAAATGAAAGGAAAAAAAACTTGAGACCTGTGATTCATGTAATTTATGTCAAATAGCCCAAAGAGTTGTTTGTGAGCTTTGAAACCTGGGGCTGAGAACATAGCAGAACAGGCCAGGACATGCCTGGGCAGGCCTATCGTTACATGTCCTGACTGGCCTAGTGCCTCCCTATCTCCCGCCCTTCTGACAGTCTGTTAATGTTTAAATGGACCAATCATGTGAAACCGAGTCAATTCCTCCCCCAGCCCCACCCTTTTTCTATAAAATCCCCTAGCTTCCAAGCCTTGTGGTCGAAATCACTGTCTCCTGCGTGAGATATGTTTCAACCCGGAGCTCCGCCATATGGCTCCACTATGTGGTCAACACCTCTGTCTCTTGTGGGAGATATGTGTTGGCCTGGAGCTCCGTCATTAAACTACCTCATGCTTTTACATCAAGGTGGCCATCTGTTCCTGATTCTTGGGTGTGCGCTGAATGGGAATTGAGTGGGGGTTTCCCCACTAGGTTCTTTCACTTCTTCTTCTTCTTCTTCTTCTTCTTTTTTTTTTTAAACAAACAATTTTTTATGTGCTATTTTCTTCATTTACATTTCAAATGCTATCCCAAAAGTCCCCTATACACTCCCCCTTCTCCCTGCTCCCCAGCCCACCCATTCCAGCTTCCTGGCCCTGGCATCCCCTGTACTGGGGCATATAATCTTTGCAAGATTAAGGGCCTCTCTTTCCACTAATGGCCGATTAGGCCATCTTCTGCTACATATGCAGCTAGAAACACGAGTTCCTGGGAGCTCTGGTTAGTTCATATTGTTGTTCCTCCTATAGGATTGCAGACCCCTTCAGCTCCTTGGGTACTTTCTCTAGCTCCTCCATTGGGGACCCTGTGTTCCATTCAATAGATGACTGTGAGCATCCACTTCTATATTTGCCAGGCACTGGCATAGCCTCACAAGAGACAGCTATATCAGGGTCTTTTCAGCAAAATCTTTCTGGCATATGCAATAGTGTCTGTGTTTGGTGGCTGATTATAGGATGGATCCCTGGGTGGGGCAGTCTCTGGGTAGTCTTTCCTCCCATCTCAGCTCCAAACTTTGTCTCTGTAACTCCTTCCATGGATATTTTGTTCCCCATTCTAAGGAGGACTTTCAATCAGCCAATGAGAAGACCCCATTGTACACCAGACAGTCAGGTCACCAATAGCAGGATGGTCATCTTAAGGCTGACTAGTGATAAAACTGATTCTTGTGTTCCTCAACTGAGGGTCATTGCTCATTTTCAGCCCAAAGACTTCCTCGTTGGTTGTTTCTAGCCTAGGAGCAATAGCTCAGTTACTATGGAACCTTGACTTTTAGACACAATTTTTTTCTTTTCTTAGTTGTTACCTCCACACATTTGCAAAAATAACTTTGCAGATGATTTCTCCTTGAAAATTTCTTCTTTTGTTGTTTCTTACAATCCTCATTGAGACCTTGATCAAAAGAACATGGAAACTGGTCGTGTAATCAGACTGTGGTGTGGTGGAGCTTCACATTAGCATGTAACTGATGTGTGTTGAGGGGGTTTAAGAATCCCATAGGTGAGCTGAAGACCACTGAGCTCCTGATATTGTGAAAAATCTAGTCTGTGTGTGTGTGTGTGTATGATTTTATGTAATTTCTCATTGGAGAAGAGGGGTGTCTTTTGGTAGTGCAAGAATGATTATCAGTGAGGGTGCTTTTGGAATGTGTATGTGTCTTTAGGTAGGTATGTGTTACTTGAAGAAAAGATCATACAATTAGCTATGTTGTTTTTTTTTTTACGTGAATGTTCTGTTTTCATAAGAAAATCTGGATTAGGATCCTTCACAATTCTGTAGCACTATCTCACCCTAACAAAGGGAATAACATAACATAAAACTAATTTGTCTTTTTATGAAACTTAAAAGGACACATTTTAGTGCTCTGATGGAGTATTAAAGGTAATAATGGGTACTGGAGGGATGGCTCAGCAATTAATTATGTTTGTGTTTGTACAGGACCCAGGTTCGGTTTCCAGTATCCACAGGGTAGCTTCAAGACACCCTCAAATGCAGTTCCTGGGAATCTGATCCCTTCTTCCAACCCTACATGGCATCAGGAATGCACATGTTTCCCATATACACATGTACACAATACACTCACACAGATAAAATAAAATTAAAAGCTCTGAAAAAAAAAAAGAGAAGGTAACCATAAGAAAACGATACAAGTAGAATCTAGTTTAGAGTACTCATTTTTAGTAGTTATGGTACAATCATGTTCTTTTTGTTACAATAAGGTATTTTATACGATGCTTCCTTTAATAACTTAAAACACAGCTGAACTATTTCTTTTCCATTTTCTTTACCATATTGGGAATCCTTAACAACAGAAATGCTACAGTCAATGAATTATCCTGATAGATAATGTTAACCTTAATCTGGTAATGCAACCACACTTCTTTGAGAGCCAGTCAAAGGTAATTGGCAAACACCACATACTAAAGTTAAGACCTGTCAATGCAAGTTTTCAAAAAGTCACCTTTTCTTCTAATAGCCGGAGTGCCTGTTCCTTTGTGAGTCGTTACTTTCTTAACTTTTGGAGTGACACATATGTATGTCAGGGAAATAATCATGACAAATTTCCTATGACCAATACATCCCCTGGCATGAATCAGTCAGGAGGAACTTCTCTCAGTATCCTGTATCCTGTGTCAAATTTGTTCTATTACTAAATTATGGTACCCTTTTCCCTGGTTAGACTGTATATAAGGCTGTGAACTCATAAGAATAAAGCACTAGCCGGGCATGGTGGCGCACACCTTTAATCCCAGCACTTGGGGGGCAGAGGCAGGCGGATTTCTGAGTTTGAGGCCAACTTGGTCTACAGAGTGAGTTCCCAGGACAGCCAGGGCTACACAGAGAAGCCCTGTCTCGAAAACACCAAAAAAAAAAAAAAAAAAAAAAAAAAAAAGAATAAAGCACTATATTAATGCTAGACCATTGACTTGGATAAAATGATTTTGAGCACATGAATATCATTTTCTTTGTAATGATTATTTAATGAAAAGCATAGATGTGTATCAATTTTCTGGGCAATGACTGGACAGATATATAATCTTGAGACTAGAATGGAGCTGACAAACTCATGTGGCTTGTATGACATCATAGCTTTATAGTAACATCAGTGAAACATGTTACCCATGTGTTTGAGGTGAGGTCTGAGTCAGCAAAACTATTGTAGTTCCAGCAGATCACATACAATCATGAACAGTACACATTACCTTTTTTTAAAAATTTAAATAGACTGGATTTTTGTTATTTTTTTTTTAGATGTCACTCTTATTTATTAAAAATGATTGCTATAAAATATTCTGTTATGTCATGCCTGTAATAACCTCATAGATGCTGTATTTTTAGTATCTCTGAATTCCTTGAAGAGGCCACAATAAGAGACTGACTTTGGTTTATGTATGCCCATACTGTAGTAGTTACATAATGACAAAACTGTCTAGTGATATATTTCTGAAGGAAAAAAGCACTAATATGAAGAGATATATAATTCTACTGATACTAGGACTGTGTCCTTAATAGGTCCACCATTAAAATCTTTATTCTAGGCCTGAATAGATGGCTCAGTGGTTAGGTGCCCCTCCACAGTACCAGAGTTTGAATCTTAGTCACCATGTTGGACAGCTCACAAGAGCTATAACTATAGCTTTAGGGATTCTAACCCTCTTCTGTGTGGCATACATATTCTCTCTCTCTCTGTCTCTGTCTCTCTGTCTCTGTCTCTCTCTCTCTCTCTCTCTCTCTCTCTCTCTCGCACACACACACACACACACACACACACACACACACACACACACACACACACACAAAGAATATTTTTCATTCTTTTGATATAAATATTAGTGTTGCCAGAATACATGAGTACACAGTTAAATACTACTAAGGGATTTAAAAAAGCCTACAGAATTGAATTTACTGACCTGAAAAGATGTTCATGAGAAGAAACCAAGTGGACCAAAAGAATAACTGTATAATTATCAGATAGTTTGGGTAGCATGTGAAAGAGTATTTGATACAATATGAATTAAGGTGAGTTCTCTATTTGTATACTAATAAAATTAACCCAGTGCAGAGGAAGGGTGAGCTTCGAGATTGGTTAATTTTACAGTGAAACAATGACATCAAGAAGCCAGGTTCTATTTGTCCCTCTGTTCTGCCACCCCAAACATCATGTCAACTCAATGCTGGTTCCTGAAACAGGTAAAACTTTGATTTCAGGTGCAATTGTGTATAATTATGTGTTTTCTTATTCATATACTTACGGAGACAATTTTCAACTGATAATAGCTAAGGAAATATAATTTTACAGATGTCAGACTTATCATTCAACTAAGGTTAATTTCAAAATTCAACATATTGTCTACTGATGAAGAAGAAGGCAGGACACATTGATATTGTTATACACAACTTAAAAAGTCTCTATCTAACCTATACATATTAATGGGTGTTCTTGAAAATTATACTACAATGTAATATCTGAACTCTCAAACTGTATTTCTTATAGATATTTAGTGTCTACCCATCTTTATCAATGAATAGCTATAAAACTAGTGCGGGAATATGCTAGTATCTAGACAATGAATCATGTTTGTCTTTTAAATTCTGCCTTTTATATGTATATAACACTCTTTGGTACATCAGCATGCATTGTTTTCTTTCTTTAATCTTTTGGTATGAAAATTTTTAAGTAAATTAAAGAAAATGAAGGCAATAGATATATGAACCCTACCATACATATGAGCCAACTTCAATACTTACCAAGTTTTTAGCAAATCTTGCTTTAAGTAGTTCATAGTTAAGGAATAACTTCTGATTTTAGTTAGAAAGAAGTTTAGATCTAGTAGCATGTTAACAGTTTCTCACTCACAGGATGTACCTTAGGGCAAAATGATGCCATTTAGCTGAGACTAGCCTGATGGTCTTTCTCTCAGCTATACAAGGCCCTTTTCAAACTGTGTTTCATCTGTTTCCTAGAAGATTTAGTTTTCTTTTAATACTTTAACTGTGTGGCTCAAGCATTTGTACAGTGTAACAAACCCAAACTCAAGGAGATCTGGCAGTTCTTTACTGTATGGGCCTGAGTGCAAGAGGCATAGTTATTTTTATATCTGAAATATGTAAATTCTCGCCTTACCTGAAACGTGAATAGAAAGAGTGTTTCAGATACACTTACCACTGATCAAATCTGATGCGACTGAGACATGATCCATGTTAGGCTTGCAGCTTCTTGTCCTCTGAGGTATCCCGTCAAACACTCCTGTCAACACAGCGTCCCCAGTTTAAGAGGCACAGTCTGGAAATGTCTCCCTACTTAAAGCTTTGACTTTCTTCTTTGGTTTTGAAGACCCCATTTTCTTTGAGGGCTTTGGGCTGAATTTAGTACTCTTGTTTTTCTGCTCTGGACATCATCTGATAGCACGTTTCACTGCAAGATTGATTTTCACTTTCCTCACCCAATAGACACTTGACCTAGTCAACCTTAGTACGGTGCCTAGCTAGAGGACCACAGACCCTGCAGGGTTTGCATGAGATCTGCTCCCCTTAGTCTTGGACATTTGAATACTTGATCCCAAGTTGATGGTTCTGTTTGGGAGGTTTAGGAGGTGTGATCTTATTGGAGGGAGGATGTCACTGGAGGTGGGATTTGAGAATTTAAAGACTGGCACCATTTCAAATGGACTCTTTCTCCTTCCTGTTTGTAGTTTAAGATGTGAGTTCTCAACTGTTCCTGCTGCCATAGCTGTGGCTTCCTGCCACCAGAGACCCTTGCCTTCCTGTAACCATAAGTGCAAATAAACTCTTCCTTCTAGAAGTTGCCCGGCTATGATGTTTTATCATAGCAACACAACAGTAACTAGTAAAGACCCAGAACCTCCAAGGGTCAATACATTATTCATTTAAGAAATCATTACTGCGTGGTGACTACGGTTTTGAGATTAAGAAAATCATTAGGGTTACTGTGGCTAGAAGGGACAGAAGCCATGACTTTAAGGAGAGACAATGTTACAAAGGACAGTGTAAAAATCTAAAATTGACTGATAAGTACTAAATTGTGTAAAGTCCTATTGAATATGAAACATAAAATGGATTCCCCTTTGTGGATTTATAGAACTCTCTCATGAGTATGGTACTCTCACAATACAGGACAAGGGGTGAGTGACAACTCTCCAGTCCATAGGAAAAACAAACATTTTCTCTTATTCAGTTATAAAATATGATTTGCCTTAAACAAAATGATTTCTAAGGTTGGGAGCTTCTTACACTACAGAGTCTGATAACATGAATTTATGGATTAGAAAATAACTACACTCCCTTCACAGAGCTGTGGTGTTCTGTCAGATAGGGACAGCCTCTACTTCTGTCCATGTCTTAGCCTTTTGATTATGCAAGCAAATGGAAAATCCTTATTGCCTTCCTGCAGCATAAAAAAATGAGCTCTTCTTCTTCTTAACCTCAGAACCCAGTACAGTACTTAAACACATTGGACGTTAAATGGTTATGAATTAAGTGGCTTAAATTTCAATTTATTTTCTGATTTAATTGATTGTTTTGATGACTCTATTATTAAGAGACCACTGTGGCACCAGTATTCAGAAGGACTTTTATTCCTGTTCTGATTATCAATAGGAGAATGAGGTGGCAACGGCATTTGGCTTGAGAGGTAAGATGTGAGGTGGGGACTCATTGCATAATTCAGAAAGAGACACACCTAACCATGAGGAACTCCTCTGAGGTGGTGATAGAGGAAGCACAGCTAATCAGGCTGACTAATGGAGAATAATGGGATGTCAAATGAAAAAAGGTCTACATATGTTCCCATATGGTAGCTACTCCTGTTTATGATGTGTAGCTCTACATTTCAAGTTATTTCATCACAAAGGCCCTGGACACTAGTCTAGGTTTCTCCTTTCTAACTTCAAGTACATTTCAAGCATTAAAAATGCTAAAAAATATGATTCCTTACATAAGACATCAACCTTTAGTCAATTGGCATGTGTCAGAATAAGGGTATCAATCAGTAGAAGAGTATTTGCTTAGTAGCATGAGACCACTGGTTCATGCCTCAGAACTGCAGGGGAAAAAAAGACATATCTTGATCAGCCAAGCAATGTTGGGTATGGGTTCCTGGTAGAAGCCATGTGGGAAAGGCTGTGACAAGCAAGTGAGCTTCCTGGAGATGGCCCACCGTTGTGCATGGATGCAATGGATGCAATATGAAGAGCCATGGACCCCAGGAACTTCATCCCAGGATTGCTTCTTGCTACTGATATGCTTTTCCACTCTTGCCATTGCTTTATTCCTCATTGTTTGGACATGATGTGATTGGGCAAAGAAAGACCCTTTCTGCCTATACTCTGTTATGATTAGTTCCTGGATATTAGCTCGCTCTATTGACAAATTTCCTGCAGAAAACACAGAAGATGAACTTTCATGCATTAATGCTGTTTAGATGAATTAATGATTTTATAGAATTCCTGATTCGATTCAAATAATTCTAGGAAGTTAGAATAACTGATTAAAAAGTTTAAGGAGATAGTTAAAATTGTTTTGCAGGAAAGATGATGTATGCCGATCCTCTAATAAAGTTAGAGTCAAGAATAGAATGTTCCCCCTCCTCATAGACAAGCAAATAAATGCTTCATGAGAAGGAATTCAATGAGCTTTCATATGTTACAAGGACACACTTTGCACTAGGAAGAAAAATAGGTCTGGAACAAATTAATGATCAAAGAAAACATTCATTCTAGGTCAGGACCAAGGATAAGGCAACAGGTGTGCCCCATGATAAAGGAAGGCCATGAACACACAAAACTGTTGCTTTAAACTTATAATGAGATTATAGAATGAAATACACATAAAATGATTACTTTGAACTTATAATCAACAATCCTGATGTACCTTTCTTGTATGACATTTTATTTGTGAGGTAATTTTTTTTTTAAAGAACTATTTATTTTATTTACATGAATACACAGTAACTCTCTTCAGACTCACTTGTTGCCAAGATTTCCGTGGGACCCCTTTGGCCAACACCTCACTCAGATGTAACCCAAACCCAGTACTGGAAGCTTCGTTTGGTGACAAGAGATGGTCAGTTGGGGCTCTGTCTCCTCTCCTTTGTGTGTGTGTGTGTTATTTTATTTAGATCACCTTCATATATGTATATACTTTAGGAAGCTTCTACTATATGAGGTTTCCATACTTCCCTTTAAATTTTAGCTGTCTGTCCTTGTATTATCTCCCTTGTCTCTCTGCCCCAACTTGATCCTTTTGTTTCAGCTCCCCCACAATCCATCCATAACTGTCTATTCTATTTACCTTTTCTAACAAGATTTGTCATCTCTTATTGCTTACTCCATACCTAATATCTGAGCTTCTATAGATTATAGTTTGGTTATCTTGACTTAACAACTAATATCTTCATATAAATGAGTATATATCATACTTGTCTTTCTAGGTCTAGGTTACCTCAGTTAGGCTAATTTTTTTTCTAGTTCGATCCATTTCCTTGTAAATAGCACCTGAGACTAGGTAGTCCAGGGACCTAGGGTAAAACCAAGTACTACTGATCTTCTACAGGAACAGATCAATAAAAGGACTCCCATTGACATTCTGCTGTACTCATAGATCAGTGCCCTGCTCAGCCATCATCAGAGATGATTCCTCCTGCAGTAGTTACAAACAAATATATACGCCCATAGCCAGAAAATATGCAGAGAATGAGAGACCTTAGATCTCAGAACCCTTAGCCATAAATGGGACGTCTCCATAAGATCCCTCCCTACAGGGGTAAAGGAACGCTGCAGAAGAGGAGACTCAAAGAGTGTAAGAGAAAAAGGGATGGAGGATATCAAGGAAACCGAGCCATCTAAACTCTACAGGATCGGCGTATATATGAACTCACAGAATTGAGGCAGAGTGCATAATGGGGTCCCAGAGATGAAAGAAGTGGGCACACGTTCTATTGTAGATAGTGTTACTATCTCTGTTATAAAACACCATTGTCAAAAGCAGTTTGAGGAGGAAAGGGTTTATTTGGCTTATGCTTCCATATCACTGTTTAATCACTAAAGGAAGTCAGTACAGGAACTCAAATAGGGCAGGAACCTGGAAGCAGGAGCTGTCAAAAAGTCCGTGAAGGAGTGGTGCTTACTGGCTTGCTTCCCATGGCTTGCTTAACCTGCTTTCTTCTAGAACCCAGGACCGTCTCTGTGTCTTTATCTATCTCTTGTGCCTTTTTTGACCTCTTTTCTTTCCTGTTTGTTCATTTTGCTCTATTCCAATGTGCTTATTTTATCTTAGTATACTATGTTTTATCTTATTATTATCCCTTTGAACCATTTTGGTTTTGTAATGAGGGACAGAAAAGAATTTGATCCAAATGGGAGGGGAGGTGCTGAGGAACTGGGAGGAGGTAGAGGGAAGGAAAACCATAATCAGGATCTATTATATGCAAACCAATCTAATTTCAACACAAGAAAATAAAAAAGACATCCCCTCATCATCATAGTCATCATCGTCGTCATCGTCATCTTCCAATTTATGCTACAATATAGGTGTGGACACATCTGTTGGAGTGTGGTCAGTGTACAAGGACCCATCCATTTACAGAAATATTATTCTTTCTCTCCCAGAAGCCTTCTCATGTTCACTGGTGTTGATTAGGGGTGGAGAAATTAATAAAAGAAAAATAACTTTCAAAGGTAACAAGATTTTGTGTAAACTTTTTAAAAAGATTTATTTATTTTATTTTTTAATTTTATTTATTTATTTTATAAATACACTGTGGCTATCTTCAGACACATCAGAAGAGGGCAATGGATCCCATTACAGATAGTTATGAGCCTTGTGGTTGTTGGGAATTGAACTCAGGACCTCTGGGAAAGCAGTCAGTGCTCTTAACCACTGAGACATCTCTCCACTCTGATTTTTGTGTAAATTTTAGGCAAATAAAATTTAAAAATAAAGCAAAGATTTTGTAGCATTGAATCTTGAATAGTTAATGCATTCCAATTTAGATAATAATTTATATATATTTGTCTTCTGGTTAGTTATTTACAATCAACACCTTGTGGCCCTACATTTTTACTGAAGAAGATCTCTTGCCTTAGGTACATATTAATGTTCTTAAATGTTAATTATTTTTAATGCCTGTGCTTAGAACTTACTGTATAATATATTCTATCTTAATAAACCCTGCCGTTTATTTTTACCTAATAAATCTAAATTTGGCTCATAAAAGTGATGTTCTTATTTTTTAAATTAAAAGTACTTTAAAACCGGATGTCAGGGCAGGCAGTGGTGGCTCCCGCCTTTAATCCCAGCACTTGGGAAACAGAGACAAGCAGATTTCTGAATTCCAGGCCAGTCTGGTCTATAGAGTGAGTTTCAGGACAGTCAGGGATATACAGAGAAACCCTGTCTTGAAAAGCCAACCAACCAACCAACCAACCAAACAAACAAACAATCAAAAACCCTGGACTGAGGACTCATGGCTCCAGCTGCATATGTACCAGAGGATGGCCTTATCTGGCATCAGTAAGAGGGGAGGCCCTTGGTCCTGTGAAGGCTTGATGGCCTACCATAGGGGAATGCTAGGGTAGTGAGGTGGGAGTGGGAACACCTTCATAGATGCAGGGGGAGGAGGTGGGATTGGGAGTTTGCAGAGGGGCAACCGGGAAGGGGGATAACATTTGAAATGTAAATAAATAAAATAACCAATCAAAAATTAAAGAGAGCTGGGTGGTGGTGGCGCATGCCTTTAATCCCAGCACTTGGGAGGCAGAAGCAGGCAGATTTCTGAGTTCGAGGCCAGCCTGGTCTACAAAGTGAGTTCCAGGACAGCCAGGACTATACAGAGAAACCCTGTCTCAAAAAAACCAAAAATAAATAAATAAATAAATAAATAAATAGAAAAAACTGGAAAGCCATTGATTTGGAAGTTATATATGCTGTATTAGAATACAGTTGTCAATAGCATATGCTACACACTAAAATTTGGCCATAATCATAACTAGTTCACAAGTCATTGTATGACCTAGTTTAACTCTTATCTCTGATTTGTTGCTGTTGTTGTTTAAGATTTATTTCATGTGAGTACACTGTTGCTGTCTTCAAACTCACCAGAAGAGGGTATCATATCCCATTATAAATGGCTGTGAGCCACCATGTGGATGGATGCTGGGGATTGAACTCAGGACCTCTGGTAGAGCAGTCAGTGCTCTTAACTGCTGAGCTATATCTCTAGCTCCCTTATCTCTTTTCTTTTTTCAGCAAAGAGACAACAAAATTAATAACACAGAATGTACAATACTGTAGTGAAGATTAGGCCAACAAATTCATGGGAAGTGCTAAAAAGAGGGCAAGACAAGATAAATACTCCACAAGTGTTACTTATGTCCACTTTCCTGAAATGTACTGGGTTTCCATCCAGTTACACAGGGAGTCCTGTAACAGCCCAGGGATAGACTGCATGCAAAGAAACATTCAGAACTAAACCAAGAATTCACAATCGAGGAATCTCGGATGGCTGAGAAGCACCTAAAGAAATGTTCAAAGTCCTTAGTGATCAGAGAAATGCAAATCAAAATGACACTGAGATTCCACTACACCAATCAGGATGGCTAAGATCAAAACCTCAGGTGACAACACATATTGGAGAGGATGTGGAGAAAGAGAAACATTCTTCCATTGCTGGTAGGATTGCAAACTGTACAATCACTCTGGAAATCAATCTGAAGGTGCCTCAGAAAATTAGAAATAGATATACCTAAAGACCCAGATATACCACTCCTGAGAATATACCCAAAGGATGCCCCACAATGCCACAGGGGCACATACATGTTCCACTCTGTTCATAGTGGTCTTATTTGTGATAGCCAGAAGCTGGAAGCAATCTAGATGTCCCACGACAGAAGAATGGATAAAGAAAATGTGGTTCATTTACACAATGGAGTACTACTCAGGTATTAAGAACAAGGGCAACCTGACTTTTGCAGGCAAATGGATGGAACTAGAAAATATCATCCTGAGCGAGGTAACTCAGACCCAAAAGGACATGCATGGTATGTACTTACTAATAAGTGGATATTAGCCTATATATATATATATATATATATATATATATATATATATATATATAGAGAGAGAGAGAGAGAGAGAGAGATTCAACAAATCTTTTTCTTATTGTATGATGCTGAGGACTGAACCCAATAGACATGAATGATGTGATAACAAGGAATATTGTACAGCTTAGGCAAAGATTTTATCACTGAGCTATATCCTTGCCCATAAAACAAGTACTTTCTTTTCTTAGAGCATTCATATAAGGTCTAAATTCTGAGTACATACCTGAGGAAGGGTAAATGCCATTTCTAGTTTGAAGTGACTGCATCCCAATGAAGTAATCTATATGTATTATACTGTATTTATACATATTATATGTTACACATATACACTATATAGTATATAGTATATATACTATAATATTTATACTATATAATATAATACATATGTAAAAAATATTTATATTTATACACAAATAAAAACATAACTATGCATGTATTATATAAATATATTAATCTTATTAATATATAATATATAAATCTAGAAAAGAAAGTAGGCTGTAGGATGGAGAGTAATGGGAGATACAAATGTTTCTCTATTTAGGACAATGTTAACACCTCCAAAAGCCCAATGAAAGTTGAAAGTACTGAGAGAAAGGGCACCTGAAACACTTGACCTACCAGGCATCATAGCTTAGTAATGCACCATGCTGTTGAGAGAAAGTTACTGGTCTTCTCGACTGCCTATCTGACTCAGGGCTGTGCCTCACTGCTGCTGCCTAGGATGTTAAGAGAATATTGTAGCAAACCATGTAAGCCTAGGAAAAGCTACATGTTCACAACTAAGAGCGTAGTTTGTATTTAATACATCCAGCCCTCATATCATCCCAAAATGAAAACAAACAAACAAACAAAAACGAAGGTAAGTCAAATCACTGTAGATACTGAAAAAGGCTATTTTTGTTGAGTGTTCAGGACTCTTTCGAGTGGTTGCTTTTTGAGCATAGACGTGAGTGATGTGATAAAAATGAATACTAAGAAAATCAGAAGAAAATGAATTCTAGAGAGTAAGAAGAGAAGAGTAGAGTCATGACAGTGGCTATAGAATGGGATGCTCCAGATGGGGAATAAGTGGGTACAGGGGCTGACATCAAAGCCACAGTGGATTAATGACTCGAGTAAAGGTGAACACTGTCTGTAGAAAACCACATGTATCATCCAGAAGATCTCCCAGGGCCAGCATCTGTTAGTGATAGATAGATCTGGATTGAACCGGAAAAAGACTTAGGTCATATACCTATACACACATACAAATGAATATGTGAGATATTCACCACTCTTGTCTCCCAACTACAGAGCAAAACTACAGAAGTTAAGTAGTGGAGAGAGGAGGGATAGCTCAAAGTCAGGACTTGTTCTAGTATCCCTATATCACCTTAAGTGACAGATATTTTTCTTCTAGTGTCTTTTTTTTCATTATTCTCTCAATAATGAAACTGTGTAACTTTGTTTTCCATGCTATTCTTGTTTCCAAGGAGTTCAAAGCCAAAGTTGTAGCTCTATCAAGCAAATGTCTTAAACCAGATCTAGAGCACATTTGATTTTCCACTTTTTTCTGCATTTCCTGATGATTTGACTAAGATGTCATTCATTTCAGCGGAGTGTCTCATCCCTGAGGAGCAGACTCAAGCCAGCAGGCTTTGTGGCCTGTGTCTTTACCTGCTAGACGATTTCACCCAGTCTGATTTCTCAATTTTAACACCATCTATACATTTATACATAAAACGAAGGGAATGGATTCACAAATGGCGACATCTTTGCTTATCCAGATATCTCATTCACTCACTAGTTTAACAATATTGGTCAACCTGTAACATACATCCCAATAAACTGCCCAGCAGGAAACATTGCTTTACTATTAGAGTGCTAAAGCTGGGCGTGGTGACGCACGCCTTTAATCCCAGCACTCGGGAGGCAGAGGCAGGCGGATTTCTGAGTTCGAGGCCAGCCTGGTCTACAAAGTGAGTGCCAGGACAGCCAGGGCTATACAGAGAAACCCTGTCTCAAAAAACCAAAAAAAAAAAAAAAAAAAAACCTATTAGAGTGCTATAACTTCAGGATAATTTTAATGGCTTCCAGAAATTAATCAGATTATCATAGGTAATCATAGGTATCACAGCTATCATTAAAATTTAATCATATTATCTAGCATTAAAGAACTTGGTACGACCGAGGGGGTATTTAAGCAGTGATAAATATCACCCCTGACTAGCCACAGTGGCACTATACTTCTGATGCTTGTGGCACCAGTTGGTCATTGCTGTAAAATTGTTATGTGCATAGATGGACAATGTTACGATTTGTTGGCTGATAAAAATTCCTGTGGTCAAGTTGGTAACTTTACTTGTTATGTAATGCAATATGTTTACCATGGGCTTGCAGTAGACTCACCTGCACAGATAGTCTCTTGAGTCCTGATTTCACTGTTGCCTAGATTGTGTCAATCATAACTGATTCACGCCCAGGGTAAAAGGTTATGCTCGCACAACATTTGCGGCATTCCAAGGCTTAGAATGTAAGGGGAGAATGATTTCCCAGTAAAATGACAAAGAAAAAAGTATTGAATGAAAAACAAAATTCTGGAATGGAGAGATGGCTTAGCAGTTAAGAGCACTGACTGCTCTTCTGGGGTCCTAAGTTAAATTCCCAGCAACACATGGTGGCTCACAGCCATCTTTAATGGGACCAGATGTCCTCTTCTAATATGTCTGAAGAGAGTGATAGTATATTCACATACATAAGATAGATAAATAAATAAATAAATCTTTTAAAAAAAGAAAAACAAAATTATGCTCTAAGTAATTTTTTTTTTTTTTTTTGGTTTCTGTTGGAGATCAATTTGAAACGATTAACATAGCTTTTATATCCTACAACTCTAAGAGTAACTATAGAAATGGCTAAATTCATGAATTTTCCACTCAGTGGAGCCTTAGACTATAGCATTTTAATTTTCCCCCCTTTCCTGTCATTTTCAAGTTCTACTAAGCTGTGAACTATATCACACAATTTGATGTGCTATAGTGTTCTGGTTTTGGTATGTGTGAGCAAGGTGTTTGCTTATAGAAGCCAAAGGTTAACACCAAGTATCTTCTTTCTCTATTGCTCTCTATGTTATTTTTTTCAGGCAGGGTATTTCAATAAACCTGGAACTCATCAATTTACTAGACTGGCCAGCTACCAAGCACCAGAGGTCTTTCTGTCTCTGTTACACCCTCCCACTCTACAGTGCTGGGGTTACATGTATATGACACTACTCAGTTTTTATTGTGGTTGTTAGAGATCAGAATTCACTCAGGCCATGCTGGGGCTTTTGGGTGACCTGAATACAGGGCAAACATATTGCGATTATCTTTCAATATCTTTAAACAGACATGTATTTAAGTCTGTTTACCTGCCAATAATGCTTGATTTTGTTGAGGCCTGTTCTCATAGTGTTTACACAAAGTTGAAGAATGTCCACTCATCTTCCGCATCTTTATTTCTATGTTTATGTGTAGCCATGGATGCAAAACCATTTTTTATAAGTTAAGACTTATAAATAATTTATTTAAATTTGAAATGTAGTTTTGGTGAAAGAATAGAAGTCATGAGGTTTTGTTAGTCGAACCCGGCTCTGGGAGTGCATATGTGTATTAGTTTTAGTATGGTTAAAAGGCCTTGTTTTCTCTGTATCCTCCATTCCTGCTGTCTCTTACCCTTGTCCTACCTCCTCTTCTGCAGAGTTCCCTGAACTCAAATGGGAGGGATTTGAAAAGGAGTACATCTCTGAAGACCCAAGGACAGTCTGCCCAGCTTAGAGGTCTTTACAGTACTTCTCGAGGAACTCCAACCCCACTCCTCATCACAGCTCTCTACTTCTGCCCTTGTTTAACAGCCCTGGGATAAGTAGTTATGCAGTACAGTTAAGCAGGGTTCTTTCCTTTCCATACGCAGTTTTAAGAGTCTATGTGTGCTACAACAGATTCTTTTCTGTTAAAATTTTATGACTGAGTAGAGAGACAATAGACAAAAATTCCTTGTATTCATATTTAAATTATTTGGGGGGAGAAGGGAAATTCTGCTACAGTACATGGCATGATAGAGTTATAAAACCATGAGAGCACAGAGGTGAATAACTAATCTGCTTTATGTGGGGATGAAAGAAAGCAGCTTTCAGACGATGTCTCAAACAAGCATACAGAGCTTTACACTCCATTCACAAGAACACATTCACAAATTTCTGAAATAAACGAAAGGGTGAGTTAGGCGATATGCTGTATTCTAATAAAATGAAAGAAACAGACTGACTTAATTGGGGATTAGTATTTGTGAATGGCTTGACTTTTCTAGAGCAACAATGACACATAGTTTTATGATGTTAATGGTTTTCCAATCTCTGATGCTTTTCCAACACTGGCTTATAGTTAATTCCAAGGGGAAACTTTCATTTATATGCTTGACTGAGTAGAAAATGTGTCAGCCTAGTTTAAAAAAATATAGTGGTGTTAGTCCGTGTTGGGCGGTTCATTTAGCTCAATTAAACCACAGTTTCTTCACTGGAAGAACCAGGAGGCTGAGAGGCATAACTCTTAGTTTTGCTTTTTTATGGATTTAAATACCTGAACATCCAAAAATTTCATCCTGTTAATACTTTAAAAGTAGCTCCAGATGATAGCTTTTGAGTCCTTACTCCTAGAAAGTGCTTATAAATTATTCTTGTTGTTGCTTCCTATAAAAAGCGTCTCAGTCACACTAGTCACACAAACAGTCTCTACACTCGCCAAGGCTTGTCAGACTGGTTCTGTATGGATCATCAGTGACTTCTTTCTTCACCTCACTTTAGCTTACAAAGCCACAGGTGAGCTGATGAACACACTCAGTCACAGACCAGTCACCACTGGACTCGTAGCTTGCTGGTCAGCAATGTATCGGTGAGTTCCTGTCTCCTTTCTGCCTAGTAACTTGTGGTCTACAGTGGTCTAAGGCACTCAAGGATCTATATCTGACTGTTTTTAATATGGAGGATCACTTTTGGGGGTTTTATAGGACATTCTGTCAAGCAGGTTCTTGTGCTATTCATAGGAGTGTTTTGCCTCTTGCTGTCTGTTCGAGCTCAGAAGAGCTTTCCAAAATGTAAAGGAGACAGTAATGTACTTGCTTGTTTTGGGAAGAATACAATGTTTTATCTAGCTTAGGCTTTATTGATTCTATAGAGAAATACATTTATTTCACAAAGTATACGCAAGAAATGTAAATGGGCGATCATGTGGGTTAAAATTGCTTACTAAAGTAAGTAGTCTAAAATTAGAAAGTATAAAATATTTTGGAAGCATAAGAAGCCATTTAAGATGACTGTTTTCAATAGCTAAATTGCTAAAATTAGATTTTAGAAATAAGTCCAATTGTGGAAGTATAATAGTTGAAGGGTGAAGCATTCACCTGGCCGGTGAGAGATTCTGCATTCAATCCTCAGCATCACACACACACATCAAGCACCAGTGTACCTGACTACACTAAACTTCGCTGTTGTTTTCTTTCAATGTTAGAACCTAAATAGTAACATTTTAATCTCCTAATATGGAATCAAAATGATCCTCTTTAGTTTTTGTATTAAAATTTGTTTTCTCAGATATATTGGCAAACCCCTTCTGATTTATACTTTGAGGCATAAGAATCTTTCATTTATACTGTGAGAAGAAAATATAGAAATTTCAGTGGAATCTGTGCCATTGCTATGTAAAGAAAACACCCAATTTTCTCACTGGTAGTTCTACATGTATTTTAGGAGAAGTTGAGTATTCCTCTAGTCTCACAAAGTGGGCACTAAGAGCTACAGATCTTACAAATATAGTGATGTCTGCCTTTTACAAACATTTCTTTATAATCCATGATTTTTTTTTGTATCTTTTCTTCTTCCTCTCTTTTACTTTAAGAATTTAACTACAAAAAATAGTACAGAAGTCTCTATCACATTCGCCATCCTGGCTTCTCAACTCTGGTCTACGTTAGATCTGATTCTGAACTTGATTCTAAACATGTAGAGAAGCTGTGATGAAGGAGACATTACAGATATTTGTCTTTCTAAAATTAATCTTTAAATTTCAAACAGAAAATGTGCTAAGTTTTTTAAAGTCCTAGTTCAGAATGGATGGAGATTAGCTCACAAGTAAACAAACAAAAAATCCCTAGCCAACTAACAATAATAATAATAAATAAAAAACCTTTCTGATCTGAAGAGTGTATGACTGACGGAGCAAACTATGTAGGAATGGAGAGCTAGTGGATGAACGATCAGGGGAATGGGCTGAGGTGGAAAGGGATCCAGCTTACCATACACCTTTGCTGGGTAAGTGTTTTAACACATTGCTCAGAAGAAATAGGAACACACATATGTTGGTAATTTCTGTTTGAAGGCTTTGGCTCATTAATAAGAAAGCATGGAAGAAGATGTTGGAGAGTTGTCTTTATATCCACCTTCATCTTTTGCCAGATTCTGGCAGCCTTCTTCCTGTTCTATCTAAATGAGAATCACTGTTTAAGAAATGTAAGGGTAAGAAAATAATTTGGACTGGGTGAAGTGTTTTCCTTTTACCCTGCAATTTTCTTTAAATAGTTATGTTATATATCCTTTGAGCATGAAGAGATCAGTGCAAAGATTTTATACACATACACAGAAGAGAATCAAAGAAAAACCTAGCTGAGTAAGGCTGTAGGAAGAGGTGTGGAAGGAAGAGAAGGTATTCCTTAAATATTTTCATTTTCTTAAATATGTTTATCAATAACTGATGAGAATGAGAATTAAAAGTAAATGGATTAAACTTATAGGAATTAATATACTTTTTAGATAGCAGAAGTGAAATGAGTAATCTTCAAATGAAACAAAAAATACAACTTTAATTATGAAATTATCAAAGAGTGGCTCATGTGATTCTGATTAGAATCAATTAGCACTTACTAACAATACAGCTATTTAGCCCCATGACATAAATCTTAATTAATCTAAATAATATAATAATAATAAATCTAAATTATTGAAATTACATACAAAAATACAACTTTAATTATAAAATTATCAAAGAGTGGCTCATGTAACTCCGATTAGAATCAATTAGCATTTACTAACAATATAGCTATTTAGCCTCATGCCATAAATCTTAATACATTTGGGGTTGAGCTACATTTGGCCAAACATTAAACGTCTACCCAAAGGAAATTTTAAGTCCATTTTCTGTCTGAGAAAGAAAGAAAGAAAAAAAAACCCAAAACAACACAGTAGACATAAAAAGGAAAGAACATGTGAGACTGGAGCAAAAACAAAGCATAGATGGAACAGCTGTTATTAAAACAAAGTCACCTTTGCATTATTTAAATTGATATAATTATATCGTAATGGGCGGTGCTCTCTCCCTGGCTACCTTTCCCTTCCAGGGAGATGAACACTTATTTATGTATCCCAGTTATGATTAAGGAAGCGACAGTAATTTCAGAATGTATGGAAACTGAGGGCGAGTACAGACATATTTGGGTAGTTTAAACAGGGAAACAGTTCTTATTTCTATTTTCAAAATAGGCTTGTTTATAGGAAAAACTTCACCACTGTAAAACTACGCCACACCCTGATATTAGTCAGTAGTGACATTGGAAGGGTTTTTTTTGTCAACAGATAGGTTCAGAGTTGCGACATGTCTGTGCTTCCAGGGTTTAGCATGCACTCACCTCTCTTTCAGCTAAGATCAGTCCTACTCACATAAAAGGCTTTAGTAAGTTTTCATTGGCATTCAGCCTGATGTGGATTCACATTGTGTATCTTGTAAAATGTATTCCATTGAGTAATTCTCTCCCAAGTGATTGTTGTTATCACTCTTTTTAAAAGATAAGATGATGTGGTGCAAATGATCCAGGCTCAATGTGAGATCTAGCATCTGTACCTGGAGTCTGGAAGTCTAGGCCCTTTTATCTAAACCAGAATGTCTATCACAGGTGCTAACCTAAGGACTCTCCTATATATACACAACATGAATGTGTAGATCAAGAGACAGATGGTATATAAAGCCAACATGAAATTGTCTACGTATGTGCTAAGATGGGAATGCTGAAATAGAATTTTACTTTCACCTACAGTTTTCTAATCATCTTTAAACAATTAACTGAGGACCTTACTGATGTCTAAAATGACCAATTTCCATTTCTCCACTGTCTTAAAGGTGATCAGTGGCCTGAGAACACAGCACTTTGATTTCATGACTGTTTTCTACAAATGAATTAATTGGTCAGAATTAACTGCCACTGTCTTTTCCTCTAAAATGAGATTGCTCATTGTAAAGAGAGAATAACTTGAAACACCAGCACTGAGGTTTATACCCAAATGTGATAGCACATACAACTCCCTAGTTGTGGAGTAGCTCTCCTGAGGTATTATGTGGAAAAATGGGTTCCATGGATGGTCTGTGGCTCTATCAGTGCTAACAGGCTTAGAAGAACTACATTAGTTCCTCATGTTGGGTGAGTTGGCCTTCAGGAAGCCGAGATTGTAGGATTGCTTGGGTTTGCAAGTTTGTGAACATCTTTGGCAATATACTGAAACCTCAGCTCAAGAAAACAGAACAAGATACAATTTATTCCAGCATACTTTCTTAGAGCTCCTTAATTGAAACTAATGGGTGAGAAATGGAAAGAACACTCTTGCTGATTCTGGCATAGTTTCACAGGGCTGAGACCAGTAGATTAGGGATCAGAAAGGATTAAAGGCTGAGAATGAGAGTGGCCTGCAGATACATTAAGACATCATGCTAATAAGACTGCAAGCCTGACTGTTCTCCAAGTATATACCTGGCTTTTATGCTAGGGTGAGTTCTCAGAGTTTTCAAATAGTAATTCTAAGATGCTAAGTAGTTTTAGAGAAATCAAAAATCCCACTGAAGCATCATTAAAATGTAATTCACCACATTTCATCTGAAGATGTCAGATGATATGTACATTTTGAAGCTGTTTAAGTAAACACAGAGGGATTTTTTTTCCACTTTTTCTAAAGTTAAATCAGTGTCAGATTAGGACAAAATAATAATTGCTATCCTTTGAGTATGATATTATGTAGCAACTTCCACTGTAAAACATTACTCATGTTTAAACTTTATAACAATGTATGGCTAATTTGTACCCATTCTATAGATGGAGAAATGGATGCTCACAGACATAATTTTTTTTCCATTGGCAATGGATGACAGAACTGAAAATGAATACAGGCAGGTATAGAAGGCTCTAAGGCTCATGTTTTAATCAGAATGCTGACCCATCCTTACAGGGTCTTTTCTCTTCATCTATGTGTGCCCTCTACGACTAGTTCAATTGTCTTTACTGTGCCAAGAGATCGAAAAAGTTATTTATTTTCAAAGACTGCTTCAGTTATTCAAGAAGTGTTCTTTAAAATTAGTCTCTGCAACAGGAAGCATGGAAATTCCATTCTACAAAGGTAGCTCAGCTCTGCGGGTATAGATAATTTGCATATGGCCACAGGAATAGGTGAGTCAGTCAGCGCTAGAGATAGAATCTGACCTCCCAGTGCACCTGTGTTCTCTGCATAGTTTAGAAGGAGAGACAGACTTGTGTGGGCTAACTCCATGGCCCAGGAACTGTTGTTATGATTAATACTCTTAGAACTTAAATAAAAATAGATGACCTTTTTAGTAATTAACATTATACATTTAATATGTACATGTTGACTTGAAATGCTTAAACATTATGGGATGGCTAAGTTAAGCAAATGAACATGCTTAGTACTTCATGTAGACTTTTCTTTCTTGTATGAGGACAGGTAAAATATACTCTCAGTATTTTTCATGCACATGATACGTTGTTATTAACTGTAATGGCCATGTGGTACAGTGGCTCTCTTGTGCTTATTCTTCCTAACTAAATAATAATCTGTGCAGGAGGAATAAAAACACTCCCTGGTAGATATTTCATCTCCACATATATTTTGTCCTTTTTGCCTTATAGCAACCCTGTGAGCAGCTAATTTTAATATCAGGTGGCAATACATACAGATATGTGAGACTGAGTCTTCTAAATCTACGATTCCATGATTGGTGAGACTGAAGGTTTAACATGCATGTTTTTATCCCAGTTATGTTTTCTCATCCTCCCTTCTGTCTCTAGCATGTTATCAACATTGGGCTCCTCAGTATTCCATTGGAGAAGATGAGTTAATTTTCCTTGTCTTTTTAAAAGACATTTTCCTTTGCATCTCAACTTTTCTAATCAAGAAAATTCCAAAAATAATAAACTAACATACAGCTATGACATTTTAACACAGTCATTCAAAAGAAAAACAGTCAAGCCATCATTAATCACTTGGTCACTTCCTACCTGACGGAGCACTGGTTTTTGAGAATTCAGGGTGTTCTAATACTTACACTAATCTGTCCTCACCATGGCTAACAGGAAGTAGCTGCATGACTCCTCAGAACTTAGCACCATATTGACCCCAAGATGAGTGCTTTTCTACAATTTTTGTTTTCAAATCTAATTGTTCTTTGCCTAAAGTGGGTCTTGGATGTCAAGAAAAGATAGATTAGGACCAGGTCTGGGAGGTTCCTCTGTCTTCCTTCCATAACCCCTCATGCACACATGAGACCATTTGTAAAGCAAATTGTTTTCTTGTTATGAAGGAAATAATGACAGTAAGTAACAATCATTGAGTATATACTGTGTGTTTGGCAAGGTGCCAGGAGCTCTATAAATGCTTGCTGTTTGCTGAAGATATTTTATGAATTGGATTATGACATTGGTTCAATTTGTTGGTGAGGATATATAGACCTCGGAAGGCAAGCAACTTCCCAGTGCCATCTAGCTAATGAAGGCCACTATAAGGGACAAACTCAGGCTGTTCAAAACCAAAAGCCCATGTTTTAGCTCACCAGGTAAGACCATGGAAATCATTAGCTTGAAGTTTCAGAGCTTGTAACTGAAGATTATTATTGTTTTTGAATATATAGAATAGATTATTATTTTCTCAAGGTCTTTAAGATACATATGAATGTTTACAGGAAAATGTATGATAGTATAAGTTTTTTCAAAGCAAAATAGCCTGATTGCATCAATAATCATACTGAATGCATATAGTCTAAATACTGAAAGATTGGGCTGAAGGGTTGGCTCAGTGGCTAAAGGCATGGCACCAATCCTGGTGACCTGAGTTTGATCCTCTGGACAAACATAGAGGGAGAAGAGAACTGACTCTTGGGAGTTGTCCTCTGATCTCTATGCATACATGCGTACTTTTCCCACTAACAAGGTGTGACATGTATGCTCTTCCCCACAAACAAGTGAATGTCATTTAAAAAATTAAATATAAATGCACACTGAAAGAGATTTTTCAGACAGGATTAAGTAAGAGGACAGAGACCTGACTGTTTTTCTTGTTGAAGAAACCCATCCTAAATATGATAATATAAAAAAGTTAAACATACTATAAAAAACTATATATCACATCCACACTAATCAAAATATATGTTTAAGTGTGTATATTAACCTTAGAGAAAGTTGACTTTCGAATGTTGATAAAAGGCTAAACTGGCCAAAATGATAAAAGTCCAAAATGTATTTACCCCTGTTACAGAACAGAGGTTCACATAAATAAAGCAGATAGTGCTGACGGGTAAAACTGGCAAATTCACAGTTACTCCTGGAGATGACAACTCTTCCCTCATCGTATCTGACAGAATGAGTGGTCAGAAACTCAGGTTGGACACAGAGAACCTGAAGACACTAAAACAATTTGGGCTGATTGACCCGTGCCAAACACTCTGCCCAATAAGGGCAGAGTACAAATTCTTCTCAAACGCATATGGAAAATTTATCACGATAGAACATATTCTGGGCCATAAAATAAAGCACTGTACACTGAGCAACCAACCAGGCAGTACACATGAGCTGGTGTGGGGCCCTGGACACAATATAGCTGAGGACTGCCTGATCTGGCCTCAGTGGGAGAAGATATACCTAATCCTTGAGGCCCCTGGGAGTGGGGAGGCCTGGTTGTGGGCGAACATCCTTTTGGAAATGGAGGAGGAGGAATGGTATTGAGGAACTGTGGAGGGGGAACTGGGGTAGGGGACAATGGCTGGATTGTAAATAAATTAAAACAAAACAAAACAAAACAAAACCAAAAACCAAAACAAAACAAAAAACCAAACAAAGGACAGTAAAATGTTCTAGAATCAGCAGCTGGCCTTGTGTTTTTAGGAAAAAGCTGTGCAGGATAGCCAAGGGCCATAGTTATAGGAGAGGGGTTATCAGACAGGAGTTGTAGCCACCATTCTATCATGGCTGGGTAGATGAGAGCCAGGAAGATTAATATTCAAAATCCTCACTTCTGATTATGATCTGCTGTTACAAGAAGATCCTTATTTGGGATGCCCATGTCTTGAAATGTTGCACTAAATTTATTATTTGTATTTCAGAAATTACATTACATTATATTGCTATTAGAAAACATTAAATATAGCCGGGCGTGGTGGCGCATGCCTTTAATCCCAGCACTGGGGAGGCAGAGGCAGGTGGATTTCTGAGTTCGAGGCCAGCCTGGTCTACAGAGTGTGTTCCAGGACAGCCAGGGCTACACAGAGAAACCCTGTCTCGAAAAACAAAACAAACCAAAAAAACCAAAAAAACCAAAAAAAAAAAAAAAAAGAAAAGAAAACATTAAATAAAAGTAGTCTATCATCTCTTTTTCTGACATAGAATTTTCCAGAATCCTACCAACCATTTATCTTGAGGTTCTTTTCTTCTAAACATGGCATAAAATGATAATCACATTACCATAGATAATCTGTTCTGTATTTCAGTAGTGTGAGATTTAAAAGGCACGGTAAGAGTAACTGTAGATGATGTGAGAAATGTCATTTAATTTAGTGTAAAACAGGTCTGATGGCCAGTGGCCATGGGATGAGAAGCTGGTAATTAGGTACTTAGGCTCTTTTCCCATGCTGTTCACCCCAAATTAGCACATATGTTCTAAGTCATGATCTAATAAGAATATTTAATCTCTAATTAATTAATATGTGTTCTAGTTATGAAATATAAATCAGGAGTCTAGCCACCACAGTGGCTCCATTGGTATCTACTTATTCATATGGCAAGTTTTCCTTCTCTCTCTCTATTTCTTTCTGTTCTTCCTTACTCTCTTTCTGTTGGACAGAAGATTGAATCTAGGGCCTTGTCTTAGGGTTTCATTGCTGTGAAGAGAGACCATGGCTCCAGCAACTCTTATAAAGGAAACCATTTAATTGGGGCTGTCTTACAGTTTCAGAGGTTTAGTCCATTAGCATCATGACAGGAAGCATGACAATGTACAGGCAGACACTATGCTGGAGGAGGAGCTGAGAGTTCTATATCTTGATCTGCAGGTAGCAGGAGACTATACTATGCTGAGCATAGCTTGAGTGTAGGAGACCTCAAAGCTTCCTCCCACAGTGACACACATCCTCCAACAAGGCTACACCTCCTAATGGAGCCATTCCCTTTGGGCCCAGCATTTAAGCACTCAAGTCACTGGGGGACAGAGGAGTGTTCCTATTCAAAGCACCAGAAGCCCTAAGCAGTCTAAACCAGACTTCAACCACTGTGTTATCTATCTCCCAGCCTTAATTTTATTTTTGAAAGTTTGAGACAGTGTTTCATTAAGTTTTTCAAGTTAGCTTCTGAGTATTTGGGATTATAGGCTTGTGCAATCAGACCTGACCCCAAATGGTGGCTTATATCAATGAAGAACACCTTTATCCTGCAGGTTCTCATGTTTCCTAGCTATTTATTAAGGGTTCATTTATTAAGGAAAAGGACAATAGTTGAGATAGGCATTTAGGGGTCTCAACTTCACAGAAAGGGATGGAGCCACTGGACAAACAGGAAGCAGGTGGATACCCAGCTCTAAAGTTGGGAAGCTGAGTCGCAGCTGTGGATTTGGTAGCTATGAGTTTATAGATATAAATTAAACTCATGGATGTTGGTAACTATAATCGCTGGGGTTCTGATTAGAACACTTCCATTGTAGTTTCAGGCTATTGATTTACATAGAAAATATATCTTACTTAAGTATTCGAGAATGTTAATAATGTATTAATATTAAAATGCCAAAACTTTTGAGTATGGTTAAGTGTGTAATGATGTACTTAAAGTTTACATGTTAGCACACATATGTTACAGGTTGTTGTTTATGGCAAGAAATTTATTGAGTAAAGTCACTTCCTTTGAACAATCATATTACGATAAAAAAGGTCTATGCATTTTCTAACTACACACTGTTGCTAAGGTAATTCAAATAAGGGTTCAGGATACACAGGAGCTTGTAGCTTGTTTAGGGGGGTCCTTTGATGAGGGGTTCCTCTGCTTCTCAGGAAACCACAGAGCTTAGCTTCTGTTCCACCTGGCAATCCCAATTTTAAGCTTTATCAGGGCCAAAGATTTTAAAAACCAGCTTAGAAAACACGTATTTAAGAACCATAAGCTTTTCATAGATTTGATACTTAACTGATATATGTCTATGTAATATTTTCAGGGGCTTTTATTTTAAATTGACACAAAACACAACTTATGGTAGCTTAAAAACATTGAGAAGTGTCAAAAATGATGGGTAAAAGATTTCTTAACTTCCTTCCTATATGCATTTCCTAAAAGTAAAACTATTGATTAAAAGAATTACTTGTAGTGTCTTAAGTCTCTTGGCTTGTTGCCAATCACGTCAAACTGTGTGCAACAGTAACCAGCAGAAAAACAGCACATTTGAAAAATCATATGAAAACTGGTTAGTACATTGAACATTAATTATGATAATATAAACATTATTTCTAGATTATCGGAGATATTGAACATTAGTTCAATACGAATACTTATTAAGACACTAAGGTAAATTTCCATTTGTGCCCATTGATTCTTGAGAAAATAGGAGCCTATAACATCATGTTGCTGGAGGCCGGGCTACTGGGACTACTATGATGTTTGCACTCAGATTTCTGTTCCAAGTAAGACTAAGACACAGGTCACTGGTCTTCAAGTTCACAGCCAGTTCCTGCTGTTGAGCAAACTCTCACAGCCGGATTAAGGTCAAAGTCTGAATGGGGATGTGGGAGGATCACAGTTAACATGACAGAGAGTGTTTGACTGTCTGATGCTCTGTGCTCAAAGTGACAGAAAACTCTCCAGCTCAGATGCCTCAACCCTCCTTCTGTATACCCCTCCATGACACAGTAGTGTAGACATGGCTGGTAATTCCTGCCCCACCCCGTCTGAGAGGTACAGTTCCCCAGCTCTGGCTTCAGTGGTGTGCTTTGTTTGTCCTGCTATAGCAAATTTTTTTTTTAAAATCCAAATTGTTTTTTCATGCCATTTTTTTTTTATCTTGAACAGAAGAGTTTGAGGACAGTAAACATCAGTGATACTAAAGCTTACAATAGATCAACTATAAGTGTAATCCTATCTAGATCTAACCATTCAATGGCATATTTTTGTAAAAAAATATGCTATTCCATCTATCCATAATTATTAATTTGTAGAGGTTGGGCACAGTGTCAACATGCATGTCATTTGTGGTAACCTGAGTCATAGCATATCTGGTTGGGAAGTTTATAAAGAGATGGACAGTAGGGTCATGTAGATCACATCAAGTCTGCGCTGCAGACACACTACTAGCATTTACATAAAACTTCTATGAGGTCTGATGCTTTCATATGCAGTCTTGCCAGCACTACTGGAAAGAAATATCACCTGAGTGTTGTGGTAGATTTAATACAGAAATGGTTAAACTATGGGGCTTGGCTTATTTAATAGTTAAATATAGGATTTCTGTTAAAATATCTACTTAGAACCTACTGGTTTATCAAACAATGCGATATTTTAAAAGCCTAATTTTATCCCTACTATTCCAATAATCTTTAGTTACTTTACAATACAATAGTGCTTCTAAAGTCTGGTCAGATATTTTAAAAGTTTATTGGAGTGGTTTATATCTGACTGATTTCATAGAGTTCCCTTCCTATCAAATTCCTTTTAATGAACTGTGATGGACACCACCAGTATTGAGGACGTAGTAAGAGTTATGCAGCTATTTTTGCTTAGACGTTAATTATAGAGGCTGAAGTTTATTATATTACATGCTGTGCATTTTATGGAGGCCTAATAATGGTGTTGCTGAGCAACCACTCTATTCTTTCCTATGGGTGCCAAAGAGAAGATATCAGATCAGGGCTTGTCTTTCTCCCTCTGTTGTATATTTTGTTTAGTTTTGTTTGGGGGCCGTCTTCTAGAATCCTCCCTGTGTTGTGGCATGGCTGAAGGATTTGCATACTCTGTGCAAATACCTTTAGTACCATTTCCATTTTATTTATTTATTTATTTATTTATTTACTTATTTACTTATTTTTGGTTTTTTGAGACAAGGTTTCTCTGTGTAGCCCTGGCTGTCCTGGAACTTACTTTGTAGACCAGGCTGGCCTTGAACTCAGAAATCTGCCTGCCTCTGCCTCCAGAGTGCTGGGATTAAAGGCGTACGCCACCATGCCTGGCAATATTTTAAAATACATTTTGCTGCCTTCTTTTTTCCACAAACGTAAGTTAGTAGCAATAACAATAGTGTACACACACACACACACACACACACACACACACACCATTATAAGTCATGTTAAATCAGTTCAGTTCAATGTAGGAGACATAAAAACATTTATGATAAGAACATTGATAGATGAAATTACCCACCATCGGCCCTAAATTAATATCCAGAGCTGGAAATAAAAACAGTTTTTCTTTATTTGCACTGATGTTGTAAAAATAAAATGTAAATAGTTGTTTGGCAACTAGATGACTTTCTTGTTTTAATTGCAACTTCCTTATGGGAATTATTTATAATTATTGTTATAGGAACTAAACACATAATTCAGTTCACAGAGACTAAGGTGATACTTTTAGAGATTTTATAGATATGTTTTGCACATCAATGAATAAAATAGAAATATGGCTCTTTTTTTTGCAATTTTATAAGAGTAACTTGCTTAAATTTCTTCTTAACAAATTAACAATAGTGGCTGGAAAGATAATTCAACAGAGAGCATTTCTCTTGTAGAAGACTCAGGTTCAGCTCCCAGTCTCACACCATAGCTCATAACCATCTGTAACTCCAGTTCCAGAGGATCTGATACCTTCATCTGGTCTCCATAGGCACTAGGCATGCAAGCAGTACGTATCGATGTAAGCAGTGTAAGAATGCATTAGAAAAATAACAGTGAAAGCATACTAACGATCTTCATTAGGGTTACTATTGCTGTGATGAAACACCATGACCCAAAGCAACTTGGGGAGGGAAGAGTTTATTTCACTTACAGTTCCCTACAACAGTTCATCCTGAAAAGCATTGAGGGGAGGAATTCAAGAGGCCACAGAAGGGTATTGCTTACTGGATTGCTCCTCATGGCTTGCTCAGACTATTTTCTTACAGAATCCAGGAGCACCAGCCCAAGAGTGGCATCACCTACAATGGCTGAGCCCTCCCCCATCAATCACTAATTAGGAAAAATGCCTTACAGCTGGTACTTACTGGAGGCATTTTCTCAAATGAGCTTTTCTCCTTTCAGATAATTCTAGTTTGTGTCATGCTGATATAAACTTAGACAGCACACTACTTCCACATACACATACTTTTTATTTTGTGCCTGCCTTAGTTTAAAAATATAAAGAAGAGTGAAAATCAACAGGTCCTAACAATCCAAGTTTTTATCAACATAAAGTGCAGCGTTGGCAATGGGCAGTGGATGGGAAACGAGGCACAATCCCTTTAGCTGAGTTCATAGTGCCAAACATGGTGTAATCACCAAGGAAATGATTAACTGTTGTCTTTATTTATTTTATTTTTTGACACAGAGTTTCTCTGTGCAAACCTGAAAATTCTTGGACTGGCTCTGTAGACCAGGCTAACCTTGGACTTGGAGATTGGCCTGCCTCTGTTTCCTAAGTTCTGGAATTAAAGGTGTTCACCACCACAGCACATTTTCTTTTTTATTTCTATTTTTTAATTAAAAAATTAACATGTGCACGAATATGTATGCCTGTGGAGGTGTGCATGCTCATGAGTGTTGCACGCCTGTGGGTACCAGAGACCAGAGATCTATATCAGGTGACTTCCTCTGTTGCCATTCACCTTTTTTTTTTTTTTTTTTTTGAGACAGGATGTCTCACTGAACTTGAAGCTAACACCAACTGGCTACACTGGTTGACAAGTGAGTCCCTGGAATCCTCTAGTCACTGCCTCCTTGTGCTAGGATTACAGCATTTATTGCCATGCCTGGCCATGTGGGTGTTGGAGATCTGACTTTGTCCTCATTCTTGGGCAGAAGTACTTTATCCCCTAAGACATATCTGCGCCTTCCTCTGTTATGTCTTAAGAACTGACTCAGGAAATTTCTAATGCCATAGATTCTAGGATGTTAACACCTTGTGGTTTCTTTCTTCCTTTCTTCCTATCTCCCTTTCTTTCTCTCTCTCTTCTTTCTTTCTTTCTTTTTTGTTCTGATGTTATAATGTACAATGGCCCTTAAACATGTCTTTTTATTTCCCTTTTCACTTTGTGGACATTGGTAACAGTTTTATAGCAGAAAGAATATATACTTGGGGACACTCGCCAGCTACCCACAACACCCACCACAGGATCTTAAGACTTCTGGTGAGTGGAGCACAGCTTCTGCTCCAATCCAATTGCGCGGGACCTGAGACTGCATTAGTTAGGGAAGCAGAAACTGGCCTGAGTAGGGCCACAGGCCTCATCCGGCCGGATCAGCGCCTGGGTAGCGGGAGCACAGGGTTGCCTGACACCCGCCAGCTACCCACGACCCCCGCTGCAGGATTTTGGGACTGCTGGTGAGTGGAACACAGCTTCTGCTCCAGTCCAATCACGCGGGACCTGAGACTGCTCTGGTTGGGGAGAGAGAAATCAGGCCTACATAGGGCCACAACCCTCTTCCGGTCAGAAAAGCACCTGGGCAGCTGGGGCACAGGGTCGGCTGACACTCGCCAGCTACCCACAACACCCGCCACAGGATCTTAAGACTTCTGGTGAGTGGAGCACAGCTTCTGCTCCAATCCAATTGCGCGGGACCTGAGACTGCATTAGTTAGGGAAGCAGAAACCGGTCTGAGTAGGGCCAAAGGCCTCATCCGGCCGGATCAGCGCCGGGGTAGCGGGAGAGCAGGGTTGCCTGACACCCGCCAGCTACCCACGACCCCCTCCGCAGGATTTTGGGACTGCTGGTGAGTGGAACACAGCTTCTGCTCCAATCTTTAAACAGTGACAACGATAACAACTATCCCCAGAGATTACCAGATGGCGAAAGGTAAACGTAATAATCTTACTAACAGAAACCAAGACCACTCACCATCATCAGAACCCAGCACCCCCACTTCGCCCAGTCCAGGGCACCCCAACACACCGGAAAAGCTAGACACGGATTTAAAAGCATATCTCCTGATGATGATAGAGGACTTCAAGAAGGACTTTAATAACACACTTAAAGAAATGCAGGAGAACACTGCTAAACAGGCAGAAGACAGTAAAGAGGAAGCACAAAAATCCCTTAAAGAATTGCAGGAGAACACTGCTAAAGAGTTACAAATCCTTAAAGAAAAACAGGATAACATAATCAAACGGGTAGAAGTCCTTAATGAAAAACAGGAAAACACATCCAAACAGATGATGGAAATGAACAAAACCATACTAGACCTAAAAAGGGAAGTAGACACAATAAAGAAAACCCAAAATGAGGCAACACTGGAGATAGAAACCCTAGGAAAGAAATCTGGAACCATAGATATGAGCATCAGCAACAGAATACAAGAGATGGAAGAGAGAATCTCAGGTGCAGAAGATTCCATAGAGAACATCGGCACAACAATCAAGGAAAATGTAAAATGCAAAAAGATCCTAACTCAAAACATCCAAGAAATACAGGACACAATGAGAAGACCAAACCTACGGATAATAGGAGTGGATGAGAATGAAGATTTTCAACTCAAAGGACCAGCAAACATCTTCAACAAAATTATAGAAGAAAACTTCCCAAATCTAAAGAAAGAGATGCCCATGAACATACAAGAAGCCTACAGAACTCCAAATAGACTGGACCAGAAAAGAAATACCTCCCGACACATAATAATCAGAACAACAAATGCTCTAAATAAAGATAGAATACTAAAAGCAGTAAGAGAAAAAGGCCAAGTAACATATAAAGGCAAGCCTATCAGAATTACACCAGATTTTTCACCAGAGACTATGAAAGCTAGAAGATCCTGGACGGATGTTATACAGACACTAAAAGAACACAAATTCCAGCCCAGGCTACTATACCCAGCCAAACTCTCAATTAACATAGATGGAGAAACCAAAGTATTCCACGACAAAACCAAATTCACACATTATCTCTCCACGAATCCAGCCCTTCAAAGGATAATAACAGAAAAAAACCAATACAAGGACAGGAACCACGCCCTAGAAACAACAAGAAGGTAATCCCTCAACAAACCTAAAAGAAGACAGCCACAAGAACAGAATGCCAACTTTAACAACAATAATAACAGGAAACAACAATTACTTTTCCTTAATATCTCTTAATATCAATGGACTCAACTCCCCGATAAAAAGACATAGACTAACAAACTGGCTACACAAACAAGACCCAACATTTTGCTGCTTACAGGAAACTCATCTCAGAGAAAAGGATAGACACTACCTCAGAATGAAAGGCTGGAAAACAATTTTCCAAGCAAATGGCATGAAGAAACAAGCTGGAGTAGCCATTCTACTATCTGATAAGATTGACTTCCAACCCAAAGTCATTAAAAAAGACAGGGAGGGACACTTCATACTCATCAAAGGTAAAATCCTCCAAGAGGAACTATCAATCCTGAATATCTATGCTCCAAATACAAAGGCAGCCACATTCATTAAAGAAACTTTAGTAAATCTCAAAGCACACATTGCACCTCATACAATAATAGTGGGAGACTTCAACACACCACTTTCACCAATGGACAGATCATGGAAACAGAAACTAAACAGGGACACAGTGAAACTAAGAGAAATTATGAATCAAATGGATCTGGCAGATATCTACAGAACATTCTATCCTAAAACAAAAGGATATACCTTCTTCTCAGCACCTCATGGTACCTTCTCCAAAATTGACCACATAATTGGTCACAAAGCAGGCCTCAACAGATACAAAAATATTGAAATTGTCCCATGCATCCTATCAGATCACCATGGACTAAGGCTGATCTTCAATAACAAAATAAATAATAGAAAGCCAACCTTCACGTGGAAACTGAACAACACTCTTCTCAATGATACCTTGGTCAAGGAAGGAATAAAGAAAGAAATTAAGGACTTTTTAGAGTTCAATGAAAATGAAGCCACAACATACCCAAACTTATGGGACGCAATGAAAGCATTTCTAAGAGGAAAACTCATAGCTCTGAGTGCCTCCAAAAGGAAACTAGAGAGAGCACACATTAGCAGCTTGACAACACACCTAAAAGCACTAGAACAAAAGGAAGCAAATTCACCCAAGAGGAGTAGACGGCAGGAAATAATCAAACTCAGGGGTGAAATCAACCAAGTGGAAACAAGAAAAACTATTCAAAGAATCAACCAATCAAGGAGCTGGTTCTTTGAGAAAATCAACAAGATAGATAAACCCTTAGCCAGACTCACTAGAGGGCACAGGGAAAGCATCCTAATTAACAAAATCAGAAATGAAAAAGGAGACATAACAACAGATCCTGAAGACATCCAAAACACCATCAGATCCTTCTACCAAAGGCTATACTCAACAAAACTGGAGAACCTGGATGAAATGGAGAAGTTCCTAGACAGATACCAGGTACCAAAGTTGAATCAAGATCAGGTTAATGATCTAAACAGCCCTATATCCCCCAAAGAAATAGAAGCAGTCATTAATAGTCTCCCAACTAAAAAAAGCCCAGGACCAGATGGGTTTAGTGCAGAGTTCTATCAGACCTTCAAAGAAGATCTAATCCCAGTTCTTCACAAACTATTCCACAAAATAGAAACAGAAGGTACTCTACCCAACTCATTCTATGAAGCCACAATTACTCTGATACCTAAACCACAAAAAGACCCAACAAAGATAGAAAACTTCAGACCAATATCCCTTATGAATATTGATGCAAAAATCCTCAATAAAGTTCTTGCTAACCGAATCCAAGAACACATCAAAACAATCATCCATCCTGACCAAGTAGGTTTCATCCCAGGGATGCAGGGATGGTTCAATATACGGAAATCCATCAACGTAATCCAGTATATAAACAAACTCAAAGACAAAAACCACATGGTCATCTTGTTAGATGCGGAAAATCATTTGACAAGATCCAACACCCATTCATGATAAAAGTCTTAGAAAGATCAGGAATTCAAGGCCCATACCTAAACATGATAAAAACAATCTACAGCAAACCAGTAGCCAACATCAAAGTAAATGGTGAGAAACTTGAAGCAATCCCTCTAAAATCAGGGACTAGACAAGGCTGTCCACTTTCTCCATACCTATTCAACATTGTACTTGAAGTCCTAGCCAGAGCAATTCGACAACAAAAGGAGATCAAAGGGATACAAATTGGAAAAGATGAAGTCAAAATATCACTCTTTGCAGATGATATGATAGTATATATAAGTGACCCTAAAAATTCCACCAGAGAACTCCTAAGCCTGATAAACAGCTTCGGTGAAGTAGCTGGATATAAAATTAACTCAAACAAATCAATGGCCTTTCTCTACACAAAGAATAAACAGGCTGAGAAAGAAATTAGGGAAACAACACCCTTCTCAATAGTCACAAAGAATATAAAATATCTTGGCGTGACTCTAACTAAGGAAGTGAAAGATCTGTATAATAAAAACTTCAAGTCTCTGAAGAAAGAAATTCTAGAAGATCTCAGAAGATGGAAAGATCTCCCATGCTCATGGATTGGCAGGATCAATATTGTAAAAATGGCTATCTTGCCAAAAGCAATCTACAGATTCAATGCAATCCCCATCAAAATTCCAAATCAATTCTTCAACGAATTAGAAAGTGCAATCTGCAAATTCATCTGGAATAACAAAAAACCTAGGATAGAAAAAACTCTTCTCAAGGATAAAAGAACCTCTGGTGGAATCACCATGCCTGACCTAAAGCTTTACTACAGAGCAATTGTGATAAAAACTGCATGGTACTGGTATAGTGACAGACAAATAGACCAATGGAATAGAATTGAAGACCCAGAAATGAACCCACACACCTACGGTCACTTGATCTTCGACAAGGGAGCTAAAAACATCCAGTGGAAGAAAGACAGCATTTTCAACAAATGGTGCTGGCACAACTGGTTGTTAACATGTAGAAGAATGCGAATCGATCCATTCCTATCTCCTTGTACTAAGGTCAAGTCTAAGTGGATCAAGGAACTTCACATAAAACCAGAGACACTGAAACTTATAGAGGAGAAAGTGGGGAAAAGCCTTGAAGATATGGGCACAGGGGAAAAATTCCTGAATAGAACAGTAATGGCTTGTGCTGTAAGATCGAGAATTGACAAGTGGGACCTCATGAAACTACAAAGCTTCTGCAAGGCTAAAGACACCATCAATAAGACAAAAAACCACCAACAGATTGGGAAAGGATCTTCACCTATCCTAAATCAGATAAGGGACTAATATCCAATATATATAAAGAACTCAAGAAGGTGGACTCCAGAAAGTCAAATAACCCCATTAAAAAATGGGGCTCAGAACTGAACAAAGAATTCTCACCTGAGGAATACCGAATGGCAGAGAAGCACCTGAAAAAATGTTCAACATCCTTAATCATCAGGGAAATGCAAATCAAAACAACCCTGAGATTCCAACTCACACCAGTCAGAATGGCTAAGATCAAAAATTCAGGTGAGAGCAGATGCTGGCGAGGATGTGGAGAAAGAGGAACACTCCTCCATTGTTGGTGGGATTGCAAGCTTGTACAACCACTCTGGAAATCAGTCTGGCGGTTCCTCAGAAAATTGGACATAGTACTACCGGAGGATCCAGCAATACCTCTCCTGGGCATATATCCAGAAGATGTCCCAACCGGTAAAAAGGACACATGCTCCACTATGTTCATAGCAGCCCTATTTATAATAGCCAGAAGCTGGAAAGAACCCAGATGTCCCTCAACAGAGGAATAGATACAGAAATTATGGTACATTTACACAATGGAGTACTACTCAGCTATTAAAAAGAATGAATTTATGAAATTCCTAGCCAAATGGATGGACCTGGAGGGCATCATCTTGAGTGAAGTAACACAATCACAAAAGAACTCACACAATATGTATTCACTGATAAGTGGATATTAGCCCAAAACTTAGGATACCCAAGATATAAGATACAATTTGATAAACGCATGAAACTCAAGAAGAATGAAGACCAAAGTGTGGACACTGTGCACCTTCTTAGAATTGGGAACAAAACACCCAGGGAAGGAGTTACAGAGACAAAGTTCGTAGCTGTGATGAAAGGATGGACCATTTAGAGACTGCCGTATCCAGGGATCCATCCCATAAGCAGCTTCTAAACGCTGACACCATTGCATACACTAGCAAGATTTTGCTGAAAGGACCCAAATATAGCTGTCTCTTTTGAGACGATGCCGGGGCCTAGCAAACACAGGAGTGGATGTTCACAGTCAGCTATTGGATGTATCACAGGGCTCCCAATGGAGAAGCTAGAGAAAGTACCCAAGGAGCTAAAGGGATCTGCAACCCTATTGTTGGAACAACATGATGTACTAACCAGAACCCCGGAGCTCTTGTCTCTAGCTGCATATGTATCGAAAGATGGCCTAGTCGGCCATCACTGGAAATAGAGGCCCATTGGACTTGCAAACTTTATATGCCCCAATATAGGGGAATGCCAGGGCCAAAAGAATGGGAATGGGTGGGTAGGGAAGTGGGGGGCGCTAGGGGGGACTTTTGGGATAGCATTGGAAATGTAATTGAGGAAAATATGTAATAAAAATATTAAAAATCAAAAAAAAAGAATATATACTTGGAAACATCATATGTTTTAAATATGAGTAACATTACCGGTAAATCTGGATCACCACATAAAGTATTTTATGAAAGTCAGGCCTTCCGAAGTAGCAATGACTCTTAACAAGGTCTGACTTACCTTTTGTTGTCTTTAATATCCCAAGTTATTTCCTGAAACTAACTAAGGTGGGTTCCACATTCATTGAGAAATATCCAACACCCCAGTGTGGTACTGAAAAATGATCTTTTGCAACTTAGCGTGCTCAGCTTTGCTTCAGTTCCTGAAGAATGAGCAGCTCTTGAGTATGGGCTAAAATGCATGCAGAGGGACAAGGCTCACACTTATTTCAGGAAGGTACAAAACCAATCAACCAACATACCAACCAGACAAACACAACAACCAAAAAAGAAAAATCAAATCAAAACAAAAAGATGTCAATATTCATTCTCAGGTTGAAAAGGCAAACCAGAGCAGAGCATTTTAAAATCATATCTTTGTTTTTTAAAGACTTATTTATTTATTTTATTTATATAAGTACGCTGGAGCTGTCTTCAGACACACCAGAAGAGGGCATCAGATCCCATTACTGATGTTGAGAGCCACCACGTGGTTGCTGGGAATTGAACTCAGGACCTCTGGAAAAGAAGTTGGTGCTCTTAACCACTGAGCCATCTCTCCAGCCCTTAAACCATCTCCTAAACACACAAAAACATTTTATGGGGTGATTGATTCTGATACTCTACATGGGTCGGGGTGGGGGCAACTGGAAGAGCTTGCGCGGGGAGCAGTGTGGGGTTTAATCACTAAGCTATTGTCTACTGCACTTATAAAAAGACATTTTACTAGAACAGAAAGTGTTTCTGAGACTACGGAGCTAGAAGAGAAAACTGTTATCAGGCGATGAGTCAAACACTGGTAGGAGATTTCCAGTACAGTTTCTAAAACAAGTCTGGCCATGCTGTGGAGACAGATTTGCCAGACTAGAGGCAGAAAAGTTCATTAGGGTTGACTTGTAGGCTATCCATTAATCAGCCACTGAGAACTATATTTTCGGGACCAAATCTGGTTTATTACCTGATTTTATATGGTATTTTAACTAAGAATTTTTTTCACATTTTTAAGTAATTGAAAACAAATCAGAAGAGGTCATAAAAATATTCTGACAATTAAAAAAATAAGTAATTTAAATATCAGTTTCTAGAAATGAAAATGTACAAGACACAGCTGTGCTCATTTGATTCCATATCATCTATGGCTGTGTTTAAGGTACGGTGACCAAACAGAGTGGCTGGAGTGGAGAACCCACAGCCTAGGAATCAGATCTATTGTTTTAACCTTTACACAAAAGCTTGCCAGACTCTGGCTGAAGAAGTTGATGATAATTCTTTAGGAGTATCCAAATTCTGGACATCATGAACACGCTTGTTAGAACAGCTAGGCTGCACTGAGTTGCCAAGGGGTAGGAATGACGATGTCAGTACTGCTTAGCATCAGGAGGAATGAACAAGAATCAGAGAGCTACTGTTGTTCTGAACACGGTGCTGACTGAGCTATGCAGAGACTTGTTCTGACAAGCCCTCCTCAGAAGCCGTCCACACTCCTTACTTAGTCACTGCTTCACAGCTTGCTTGTAGCTCCACCTTACACTCTCCCTCACGTTTTGTAGTTACTGCCTTTCTTTTTATAGAACAGTTCTACAGTGACATATTAGGAAATGATAACACAATGTCAGGCACATCACTCGTCTTCCAGCAATTCCAGGCCAGTCGAATATATCTGTACCTTATGAGTTCATTCACTCTCCCTAATTATACATTTCCCCCAAGAGAGAAGAACCAGGAGAGAGCAGTTTGACGACAGTTTGAAATTATCGAAGGGATTACAATTGAAAAGTCTGTCTTAGAGTAAGTTTAGGTGAATTCAGCTAAGGTTTGGAGTGGTAAAGAAGTGTTTGCATAAGTATTCTTATGCATTAGGTGCACAACCATTCACTGATATGAGAAACAGATTTGTTCCTCCATTTTATGGATTTTTTTGAGGACACTTTCTGACCATGTCCACTTGAAGCAGTTTAGTACTGAATGACTTTCTGAGGAAAAAAAAGGTAACTAAAAAAATGATGAATTATGACTTGAAAAGGGGAGAAAAGAAACTGAGTTAAATGGCATAAAAAAAAACAATGCAAAAAAGGTAGCTAAAATTGATAAATTATACCTTAATAAAGGGCATAAAGAAACTGAGTTAATTGGCAAGAATAACAATGTTATAGATCGGGGAAGGAAGAGATAATGTTTTAAATGTTGAATATCTTAGTAATGTGGGCATTAATATTACTACTGATAATTAGAATAATTATGGTGACTACTACTTATATTTTAATACAATTTCAACATGGGCGTTCAATGTAATAAACTGGCAGCATTTTTACCTTCACAGAGCTCATCAGGTTAGAAATGGGGAATAATAATCCTGTTTTTCATGCAGAGAAAATATGAGAGTTCAGCATCTATTGAGATATTACTATATAATAAAGACGCTGAAGGCAACACTCAGAAACACACTCTCATAAATGTTTATCTAAATTGTTTTGATTAGATTCTCTCTGTCTTTGCCCCATAATGTCCCTCTTGCCTCTTAACACCAAGGAAAGCAAGTCACTTATATATTGTGAGGATCAGGAAGGAAGCCAGTGTGGTGTCTTGGACAGTGGTGAAATGGACTACACACATACACACACATGCACACATACCAGATCTGATCTGCCTCGGTATTTTTTTCCATTCTTTATAAGCTATCATTTCTCTTTTTTATCTCTCTCTTCTCCATTTAATTCAGAAGACTATTGTTTAAAGGATCTACCATAAAACCAAACCATGCATGGATTCAAATGAAAGTGCCTTTAACTTCTGATTTCACTTCTTATTGCTAGTAATTCAGTGCTTCCTATACTTTTTATTATACATACACTATGTAAAAATTTAAGGCCTTAGAATGCAAAATATATCACACTCATATTCACAATTATGCTTTTGATTCAATGGATAATTGACTATTTTTGTGTTAATACAAACAGATTTGCCCTCACGACTTAGTGAGTGCTTAGCATAGATTTTTATATGGATTAAAAGTCACTGTCAAAAAATACAACTTATCACATTACATATCTTAGCCCATAGTATACATCTGACAATTCTATGCTACTTTTGGTAAGCATAAATTGATTTTTTTTAAATCTGGCATGCACGGACTTTTGTTGAAAAACCTTCCCTTCCCATGTCAACAACAAAGTCTTGCTTACTTCTACTATGTGCATCTCCCGGCTTCTGCAGCGGATGAATAACAGGCATTCAGATACGGAAGGGGCAGGTATCAGGCTGAGGAGCTCCCTGGGCACAAGTGCGCATGGAAAAATAAGCACCTCCTGGAAAAATATTTTTGTGCCATAGTAATTGGCGGTCTAGGAACAGGTGTTGGGTGCCCGACTCAAGGGAGATCAAGGAGGTTAGAGAGAGGACACTGAAGTTTCCATGGCTACCATCCCGTGGGAAGATCACAGAAGAAGGGAGGGAAACAAGCAGGATCCCTTGGGCCTAGCTACTGTATCCTATAACCTGAAGCAGGGGCAGGCAGAATCCTGTGGAGATGGTGACTCTAATTTTCCTGATTCAGTGACCAGGCAAACATGCGCTGACCATTGTACTGCAGGACCAGTATAAAAATATTTCTTGGTGATTTTCTATCACCAGGCAACAAGTCCTCTTGATTTCCATAAGTTAAAAACCAAAACGTATTTATTGCAAGGTGCTTTGCAGTTTGCAAGACGCTTCCTGGGCTCACTCTGGTGCTGTACACAGGCTGGGTGTCCTGTGCCTTATTGAAAGGTGGAGAAACCCAGGTCAGCATTTGAATGGGTTGAGCCTGAGTCAGAGCCGGTAATGAAAAGGCAGAACGTACAACCGTACAATCATCTTAAATGGGATTCAGTACCCAGAACTCCCTCTCAAGGACATTATGTTCTCTCCCTCTTTCATGTATTGAATGAGTAGCATTCTAGAAAGAAAGAAGCCCAATTCAATGTATAGACATGAGAAACAGCTCGTTAAAAAGCAAAGCGAAGCAAAACAAAGCAAAACAAAAACCTAAAGCCTTACCAAGCACTGACTTTTTTTTTTCTAGTGTTTGAATTAGCTTATCTGAATGGTTGGCAACATTAACAACCAAGCCAGAGTCTGGTCTACAACCAGGGGTTAGGACTGTGCTTGGAGGGGAAGATAAAAGTCACACAGAAAGGGCTCCTCTGCCATCACTGAAGCTAACAGGCAAATATTACTGCAAACACCTGGGTTCTTCTGAGGTCTTTCATAATCCCATCTGTGCATTTTCAAGGTCTGGTTTGGAGTTTAATCATAAAATTAGAAGGCAAGTCGAATTTGATCTGCAGCGTGGTTTACAGTTGAAGTTTTACTACACTTCCTAAGCCATTTAAAAATCCATTGTCTAGAAATGAACTTAACAATGTATAGCTCTATGGTGTACTACTCTGGAGCTTAGTTACAGATTGTTGGACACGTGACAGCTAGCTCTTACAGAAACTTCATGTACTGTTGTCATTCTTTTACATATAGGACTTTTGTTTAGTCCTAATAAATAAGGGCCAATAACGATATAAGGACCATTTACTATCATCTTGGTTTTGTAAGAAAACAAACAAACAGAGGCAAGGAGGAACCAAATTACTTGCCCAAGCTTGGGCAGTCAGAAGTAGGACTCCTGTCAGCAGTTGGAAAGCCAGGCAGCACGCTGTCATCTGAACGCTTCTAATTTGCCTAGGGTGCACTTGCGTATAACCCACCCCCTTTCCTTTCTTCCTCAGGTCATGTGTGGTGAGGGCCAGGAAGAGAACGTGTGTGGAGCCCTGGGTTATCGGCCTCATTTCTTTTTTATCCCTGATTGCCTTGGCAGTGTGCATTGGGCTCACTGTTCACTATGTCAGATACAGTAAGTATGAGCGACTCTGGCGTCATGTGACCCATTCCAATTGTTCCTCATGGAATTTCCTGTTTTGGCTTGCCTCGGGGCTGTTTCTTCATCGCTGTGATTTATATGCATTAGCTAAGAACTCTTTGAATGCTTACTCTTTTTATTTCAATAATCCTCAGAAACCTAGGAGAATCCTTCCTTTCATCTTAGATGTAACAGTGTTTCCTGCTAGGAGTAGAATGCTACTTTTCAAAATAACTGGGAAGTGACAAAGGAATCTTCAATACGGGAAGACGACAAGTTAGCTAGAATATAATGTCTTGAGCTGAGGTCACAGAATAATAACCCTGATTTTAAAAAAAGTCAACTTTATCTAAATCTTAGCATTCCAATAAATGAACTACACACTAAAATAAATATCTTGTAGGGCTGAGCTCCCCTCTGTACTAAGTTGGAGACGTGTTCACCATGGTGTATTGCTAAATAAGTGCCTATGTCATTGAAAGTCTCATCTTGGGATGTTGGTGATGACAGAGGTCAGGATATACTGATGTTCATTCTGAGGAGGCTCCCTCTCTTGTTAGGAGTTTTTTAATGCCAGATGAACTCCTAGTTGCTGTTATTAATCAGGTGCCCAGGGGACTACAGATATAACAACCCTTCTGAAGTTTCCCTATACTGTTCCTCGGGTTTTAATTAGTTGACTCAACTATGATCTCTTCGTTTCATATCTCCCTGTGTGACTAGATTCTGTTTTGATATTGAAGGCCCTGAAACCATAGAAGCTCACCACTTGAATCTAATTTAATTGGGAATTTGAAGAAGGTGCTTTCCTGTACAGAGGAAGATCTGTACAGGATTATCTGTACAGATCTGTAATCTGATTATCTTCCTCTACTATCTACCAAGTACAAGGTCAATTTTCAAAACAAGATAGATACATCTCTTTTGTGTGGTTTAAAGAAAAATAATGCTCAAAAAATATCTTTGGGTGGTGTTTATACACATGCTGTCTTTTTTTTTTTAAATTGAGGTTTCTTTATTTTGATAATAGAAATTTCTCTGAAATAGTTTTAATACAGAAGAGTTGCTAAGATAACATTACAGTATAGATTGGTTCTGAATATACTGAGCCTCATTATGTTGTAAGCATTGTTATTTCTCTATGGATGTGGAAGGCTATAACTTACTCATTTTTATATTTCCAAAAAATTTGAAGACTCTTGGCATATATCAGGTGCATTATATATTTTTATTCAATACTAAGTGATAAAAAACAAATGACATACTTTTAGGACTGTCTGATTTCATAAGAAAGCCCTAGAAATGTTAGAGGCTTGATCCCTTTTTTTGAGAGAAAAAAATACTTCTTTCTCTATCTCCTTTGCATTTTCCTAAGCTTGGTTTTGTAAGATTATGGGTCTCATGCCTGTGTACACTGAAAACTGGGTCACATTTCCCAGTATCTGGTTCCAGTATCATGCCGCTTGGGTGATCAGTTCAGAAACTGTAACACATAATTCCCCAGTACCCATACAGCACACCTGTGTAAACAAGGATTCTTGTACGTTACTATTTTGTATGTATGACTTACCGTCTGGGTGTGGAAACTAACAACAGATTAGACAAAACAATGAGCAGTTACGAACTCACATGCCAAACTCAACAGATGTGTTACAGAGTAAATAGGAATGTGCCCGAAAAAACATCACTTTGAGCCTCACTTTACAAAGCTCAGGACAGCTGATAATTGTTTGTCTAACTCCGGTTAAGTGCCTTCAGGGCTTTCTTTACACTTCTCTGTGCTGTGAATGTGTTAGTGAACAACATCACTGTAAGTTGTAGAATTACCAGCCTGTTAAAAAATTATCAACAATTCATGGTCATCCATATTTTTAACATATTCAATATTTGTTAAATTACAAGAGCTAGCATATTATATCAGAAGCTTTATATTATGAAAACCTTGTGGCCTGCTTAAGTCTACAGAGAAAAGTACAATATTGAGTACACAAATTGTTTCTGTGGTTGATCCATGTGAAGTACTGATAGTTAATCATGCTTTGCCTGATCAAATGATGCAATCTATAATTAAAAAAAAAACTATGCTTAAGTGACTAGAGGGACCTCTTATCCTCTTCTGAATAACATTACTACTTAATATGTGATTAATTATCGGCTACATCAACATCAGCTTGGAAGAAGAAGAGCCTGAGTCTGGGTGAAGCATAGTCCATTTTCTTACAATAACTATTTTCAATGGTCTTAGGTTATTATTATATTTATAAGGCTTGGCACAATGTCTATCACAGAAATTTGGTAGGCATTAGTATCCACTGAAGGTAGACACAAGTCTCTGACCCTTATGTATGTAGAAGGGGAAAACTATACTACATTAACTCTACAGTAGGTCAACAAAGCAGGTTGTGTGAATTGGCAGCAGAAACAGGGCACAGTGGATAAGAAGCAGACAAGACATCCCCTAAGCCCAGTGGGCAAAAATAAGGTCTGTGACAAAGGAGCTCAATGAATATATTTATTGTCTTTGGAAAGTTATTACAGGTGGCAATTCTAGCTCTCTAAATTTCTATTTTCTGAATTCCTACCCTCATTCCTTTCCATCTCTGGCAAAAATTTGATTTTCTCACAGTGGAGTCCAGAATTAATGAATAGTTTATTGGATGGGGGTGGGGTGGGTTGTCTACTTCTTTAATATAAAATAATTCAGCCCTGGGAAGCTTCTGAATGATGTGTTCATCCACATGGCATGACTAGCTATCCTTTGGGCTAACCAGGGAGTGGATAACATGTGAGTAACTAGCTCACAGCTCTCATGGGGTATTTGCACAGCAGTCCAGAGCACCGGGCACTTCTTATAGCTTTTACACTCTATAAAAGAGTATGATGAGCATTTATCTTTATGTGGAGATCGCTCTGGAGCCTGAAGCAGGATGATGGAGCAGATGACCAGGGATGGGAGTGTTCCTTATTGTCTTAGTGTTTCTAGTAGTCAACAAATGGAGTAGTAATGATGCTGTACGTATCTGATTAAAGGTTATGATGGGTTTTGCCTCTTTCCTTGTAGATCACAGGAGAACCTATAGTTACTACAGCACGTTGCCATTCACAAGTGACAAGCTATATTCTGAGTTTGGAAGAGAGGCTTCTAAAAATTTCACAGAAATGAGCCAGAGGATTGAAACTATGGTAAGTAGCTTTGCCTCTAGGTTGATGACACTGGGAGGTTCTAGTTTCTCAATTGACCCCTGCATAAACTTTGAAAACTGACAGAAACGCATGCAAAAGGGATCCAAAACAAAGCTCACAATACCTGACCTAAAATACTATATCTGCAAGGCCAAACCAAGTAACATCTAGGCATTTATGAATGCTACTCACCTTACCATACTTTTGTATTTATTATTGACCACCACAGTCCAGAAACTCTGGGCATGTGAGGCTGAAGGGTATAAAGAATAAAAGACATAGATTTCACATAGATATACAACCTATGGAAGAGTCTCTGAGCAAAAGAATGTAGTGATTAAAACCCTTCAGACCCATATATAAACACTATGCCTACTTGTAGATACATCTACTTTATCAAGTTTAGGTATACAAGGTTATAGGAAGGCAATGGTAGTCCCTCTGAGGGAGGAATGGAATAGTTCAAAAAGAGAAAATTAGTACCACAGGCCAAAAAAACAAAGGTGATGAATTGTCATCACCATGTTACCTAGACAACAAGTTGGAAGTTTCTTGCCTAATGAGGTAATTTATGGTATGAAGTGATGGAAAGAGAACTGAAGGAGCCAGTTCTACTCACCAGCTGTCTGTCAGTCAGTGATGTGTCAGCATATGCTAAATTACTTTTTCTCATTCTGGACAAATCTTTTTGTATGTTAATTTAGGCATTAAATTAATATAATTTGCAAAATGTCTTCTAGCTTCAATATTCTGAATAGGGGCAGATGGAACTCTTTTATGTGGGTCTGCTTTGTTGCCATAGTGAAAGACTCCAATAGTCTATTTCCTAATGAAAGAAGGCTTATTTTGCTTGATGGGTTGGGTAGTAGTAGGTCAAAGGGCTGCATCTAATGATGGCCTTCCCTTCCTGGCATCAGAAGGAGGCTTACCACATCACTAGTCAGAGACAGAGAGCATTTGTGCCGTCCCTTCTGCTCTCTCACTCTTCTTCAGAGCCACCAGGATTCAATCATGGGCTCTGCCTTAATAGCCATATCTAATCTGACTCACCTCCCGAATGCTCCTCCTTTAAACACTATGTTTTTTTCACTCTCCTGCTACATTACAATGGGATTAAGTTGTAATGTATGAAGCCCTGGGGAGGGGCGCAAACTGTGTCTACACCTTGGACTGATGACACACTTTCACAGAAACTGTGTAGCTCACTGAGGAGGAAGTCAGATCCTGGTTGCATGTGTCCTTGTAAGGGAAAAATCAGATGCTCTTCCCTAATTTTCATACTCAGGTAAAGAAAGCAAAGGAAACAGAGCCTGGAAAGTCAGCATGTCACTTTCCCACCCCACCCACCCCTCACCCCCCCGCCCAATTTTTTGTGACATTTTGGAAATGAGTTTTCTAAGATTCAAATTGATTTAAATCTAAAGGAATAAAGATCATTAGTACCTTCAAAATAAATAATCATTTCGAAATTATTTGATACAAGTAAATCCTTAAGTGAAAACTTCCAAGTGAATCACCAATGCTAGGACATATCTATCTATCGTATTGCCAGTGTGGCATCTGTGCTGGCGGACAGCATGAGGCGTCAAGGAAGCATAAGCATGACAGGAAAAGGTCACTCACTGTTTCTGCTAATCACCAGTGTGTGCTCACTGTGTTTAGAGACTGTCCACTTGCTGGAAACTAGAAGATCCTGAAATCTTTACTTACCCAAGACCTGAGTTTTAAAGTTTCAATTCATTTGAGTTATTTATAGCAAGAAGTATCTGCCCCAAACCTTCTGTCATCTTACGAGAGAAATTTCATAGCCTGGTTGTTCAGAGCTCCAATTCATGGGACTTTCTCAGGGTGTTCCCAGGACTGAGCTGGCCACTCAGTATGTGAGTACACCTGGTAACTGTCTCATACAACACTGCCATGCATTCATTCCGGTAACCGGCTGTCACTTAGAAGAACTACTTCATTCTTTCTCCAAAACCACATGTCCAAATACTTTCTTTCCCTCCTTTCAGTTGTTTTGCTTACACATTTTATCACAGTGAAAGAAATCAGAAACATTAAAAATAGATACTTCATTGTCTTCTGCTGTAGAACTTCTTAACTCGGGGGATAGAGGATGAATTGACTTGTAAGGAAACAGTGTTCGGTTTTGATAGCCTACAGAACAGAACACTTAGGTCCACACTGGCCTCAATGTGGCTGTCATTATGAATAAGGAGTTCAGCTCCCAACACTGGAGAGGATTCCGTAAAGGACTACTCAGCCTCAGCACATAGTGAATGTTGCTTAATGGATTTTGCTTGCTCGTTCACTTTGTTTTGTATTTTAACTGACGATAGAGCAGTGGTTCTTAACCTTGGGGTTGAATGACCCTTTTACAGGGGTCACCCAATATCATCAGAAAACACTGATATTACATTATGATTCATTACAGCAAAATTACAGTTACAAAACAGTAATGAACATAATTTTATAGTTGAGGGTCACCACAACATGAGGATCTGTGTTAAAGGGTCGTAGCATTAGGAAGGTTGAAACCACTGCTCTAGAATACTGGATTACTTAGTGAATTTCAGAAAACTGTTCTTGTTGACGTACTTTAAATATCTTTAAACAGGTAAAACGTGCATTTCATAAATCTCCACTACGGGGACAACTTGTCAAGGCTCACATTATCAAGTTCAGGTATGTTGAAACTAAAATGTTGATTCTGGATCTAACTTAATGCTTAAATTCTTAACCTGGTCAGTAATAAACATATTTTAAAATACTAATGATGTGATATGATTCAGTTCGACAAGTCTTTATTCACCTGTTCTATAAAAACCATAGGCTCAACAAACATTATTTAGTCTCCTATTTGAAAATGAACATTTGCAGGATGCCTGATGAGAACAGAGGTATAACTGTTGCTGATGCTATGATTTGTGTATGTGTGTGTTTATGAAAACCATCAAAATTGGGGACTAAGATAATAGCAAGTAGAACCCTGCCCAATGAGATTCTTACATCTTCATATCTTGCATTACCTGCCCACTACTCTAGTTAATTAAACCTATTTTCTTCTATCCTACATTTTTTATGCTTCAAACCTTTACCAAAGAGGATTTCAGAACCCTTATCAATTATTACTAATAGGCAAGGCCAGAACACAAATTTCTGCTGTTGTTTTGTGTTGGGGTCAAAGCCTTGTTGCATAGTCTAGGCTTGCCTTGAACTTCCAATCTTCCTTTTCTTCCGAGTAGTGAGATTACAAGTGTGTAATTATTTGGCAAAATACAACATTTTAAGTAAAACACTACATATGGACCTTAAATTATGTATTCTAACACACATTATTTTTATTTTCCAAAAACAGGGTAAGAACTGTTTATTATATTACTCAAATGACACCCCTGAATTACTTCCCAGGCTGTCACTTAGATGACATCTCCAAGGCATTGCTTGGATGGATTTTTTTTCCTGAAAAATTCTGTACTTGAGATGGAATCCTTTTTGTATCTCTGTCTACTTTATAAATGTCCATTCTCTCAAGGAATATATCATCTACATGGCTTCTTGCATTATTGGAATCCAAGTTTTAGCATCCAGTCTGAATGGTTTTCCCAATTTCTCTATTTGCTTTTTTTTTTTTTTTTTTTTTTTTTTGCACACCTGGCAAAAGGTTGCGTGGCGAATCCCCCAACTCAAGACTCTAATCATACCATTGGGAAACCTGAAGTTGCCAGTCACATCTCTTTCACCCGAGCCCCTCAGAATGAAAAGTAACTAAGTTGTGCCAGCTATGTGTTTCCGAGTTGCTTTCCAGCTTCTCTACTTCTGTACCTCAGCAACCCTGCCTGGCCACCCACCCTTCCTTCCCGACGCTGTGCCTTGAAGATGCTCAAGCTTAGGGGAAGCATGAATGGCTAGCAGACCATTGAGTTAAGACACTAGCAGACCATAGGAGACGAGACAGTGAGTCTGGCTGGATGGAAGGAAAGGGAGCTGTGCTCGACAGTGTCGGTTAAGTTTGGAATTTAAGTTAGTTAAGATGAAAAAACACATCATTATAAAAAAAAAGGAAAGCCAAGAGAGCCATGCATAATAATTCGACTCAAAATTTCCTCTCTCCCTCAATTTTATCTCTTTTCCCTCCTTCCCTTCCTTCTTTATATTTTTTGGACAATAGTAAAGAAGATGATGGAGTGTTGGCTCACATGCTGCTGATTTTTCGAATTCGCTCTACCGAGGATCCTGAAACTGTGCATACAATTATTGAATATGTTCTGCGTGAAAAGCTGAAGTATGCTACGGGACCCCCCAATGTTGATCCTGAGTCAGTTAAAATTAAAAGTAGGTTGGATTGCCTTGTCCATTTCTCTTACATAGAGTAATTCTAGAATCGCTCTAGGCATTCAGTTGAAAATTCTCTTGCCTTTTAATTGCTGAGGTCCTGACACCTGTAAGTCATTGCTTTGAAACTAAATTGGTGTTAATGACCCACTTTCATTCATGAAAGTGTTCTAAGCATAATTCTTTCATGCAGGCGTTCATTATCTCCTGGGAAGTGTTTTTATTGTACCTTGTATGTTGGATACGGAATCTAGTTGTATATAGAAAAAGTAGCTTTGAATATTCTTCTGCTTGTTACTTCCAACATGGGTTCTGAGAGTGTGACATAGAAAAGCTTTAACATACGTGTTGTCATAGCTGCTTTCTTAGGATCATTTACCAGTGAACAACTGTAATGCACATATATTCAGTTTTGTGTGTTTTTACTCCTGTAATTGAACAAGTTGAAGTAAATAATTTTGTTTGCTTATTTTTTTTTCTGGGACCACAAAGGATTACACAATGCTGTTTTATAGTTCATGCAAATACAATCATCCTCTTGGTCCACAGCATCCATGTCCATGGAGTTGGAGAAGTGTAGAAAAAAACATTCTTTCTGAATACGCACATTTTCCTTGTAGTTATTCTTTAAAAATGGGAAACAATAATGGTCTGCATAGACTTAGTATTGTCAGGCCTTTTAGGTAATCTATATAGATTTAAAGCATGTATGAAGATGTATGTCTGTTACATGTAGACACTAAACCACTTTAGAGCATCATTGATTTTTGACATCTTTGGGAATGTCCTTAAATTAATCCTTTATATAGGGCACATTCTTTCAGAGCTTTGGTTTATTAATGAGAAGAAAGACTGGGTAGAAAATGGACTATATTTTTCTATCTTTCTTTCAATATTATTATTTTCAGCTAAAAGAATTACCTAATACACACCAGAAATTGAACAACAACAACAAAAATCTACGAGAGGGTGTCTTGTACATTTGTGCTTATTAGAATGCCATTGCTTCCTTCCTAGGTTCTGGAAATTTCTACTTCAAACATAGACATGACTTCCTTTACTACCAGTGTCCCCTCCATTCTTGGTGCTGAGTTTGACACATCTGTCTTGTACTTGGTTTGTGTCTTGCTGTGCTCCCCCAGGTTGTGTATTTACCAGGATTCTGACTTCATAGAGCATCATAGCTAATACATGCAAGTGGCATGATGAGACGTCATAGACACAAGTTCCATATGCCTCCTCTGTTCATACCATGTTCGAATATCACACTGGACTTCACTTTCAAAGCACAGATTGCAAGATAAGATAATTAAAATTATTAAGGTAGTAGCAGAATGGCATTGAAACAAGTGAGGAGCTATTCTCAGTATGGGAACAGACAAAACCAGAATTTTTAGAAAGAAGTTGAGGAAACAAACTGTCAATAGAAAACAGACTGTTAGATAGAAAACTTCAGACCAATATCCCTTATGAATATTGATGCAAAAATCCTCAATAAAGTTCTTGCTAACCGAATCCAAGAACACATCAAAACAATCATCCATCCTGACCAAGTAGGTTTCATGCCAGGGATGCAGGAATGGTTCAATATACGGAAATCCATCAACGTAATCCAGTATATAAACAAACTCAAAGACAAAAACCACATGGTCATCTCGTTAGATGCGGAAAAAGCATTTGACAAGATCCAACACCCATTCATGATAAAAGTCTTGGAAAGATCAGGAATTCAAGGCCCATACCTAAACATGATAAAAACAATCTACAGCAAACCAGTAGCCAACATCAAAGTAAATGGTGAGAAGCTTGAAGCAATCCCTCTAAAATCAGGGACTAGACAAGGCTGTCCACTTTCTCCATACCTATTCAACATCGTATTGAAGTCCTAGCCAGAGCAATTCGACAACAAAAGGAGATCAAAGGGATACAAATTGGAAAAGATGAAGTCAAAATATCACTTTTTGCAGATGATATGATAGTATATATAAGTGACCCTAAAAATTCCACCAGAGAACTCCTAAACCTGATAAACAGCTTCGGTGAAGTAGCTGGATATAAAATTAACTCAAATAAATCAATGGCCTTTCTCTACACAAAGAATAAACAGGCTGAGAAAGAAATCAGGGAAACAACACCCTTCTCAATAGTCACAAAGAATATAAAATATCTTGGCGTGACTCTAACTAAGGAAGTGAAAGATCTGTATAATAAAAACTTCAAGTCTCTGAAGAAAGAAATTCTAGAAGATCTCAGAAGATGGAAAGATCTCCCATGCTCATGGATTGGCAGGATCAATATTGTAAAAATGGCTATCTTGCCAAAAGCAATCTACAGATTCAATGCAATCCCCATCAAAATTCCAAATCAATTCTTCAACGAATTAGAAAGTGCAATCTGTAAATTCATCTGGAATAACAAAAAACCTAGGATAGCGAAAACTCTTCTCAAGGATAAAAGAACCTCTGGTGGAATCACCATGCCGGACCTAAAGCTTTACTACAGAGCAATTGTGATAAAAACTGCATGGTACTGGTATAGTGACAGACAAGTAGACCAATGGAATAGAATTGAAGACCCAGAAATGAACCCACACACCTATGGTCACTTGATCTTCGACAAGGGAGCTAAAACCATCCAGTGGAAGAAAGACACCATTTTCAACAAATGGTGCTGGCACAACTGGTTGTTATCATGTAGAAGAATGCGAATTGATCCATTCCTATCTCCTTGTACTAAGGTCAAGTCTAAGTGGATCAAGGAACTTCACATAAAACCAGAGACACTGAAACTTATAGAGGAGAAAGTGGGGAAAAGCCTTGAAGATATGGGCACAGGGGAAAAATTCTTGAATAGAACAGCAATGGCTTGTGCTGTAAGATTGAGAATTGACAAGTGGGACCTCATGAAACTGCAAAGCTTCTGCAAGGCAAAAGACACCATCAATAAGACAAAAAAACCACCAACAGATTGGGAAAGGATCTTCACCTATCCTAAATCAGATAAGGGACTAATATCCAATATATATAAAGAACTCAAGAAGGTGGACTCCAGAAAGTCAAATAACCCCATTAAAAAATGGGGCTCAGAACTGAACAAAGAATTCTCACCTGAGGAATACCGAATGGCAGAGAAGCACCTGAAAAAATGTTCAACATCCTTAATCATCAGGGAAATGCAAATCAAAACAACCCTGAGATTCCACCTCACACCAGTCAGAATGGCTAAGATCAAAAATTCAGGTGAGAGCAGATGCTGGCGAGGATGTGGAGAAAGAGGAACACTCCTCCATTGTTGGTGGGATTGCAAGCTTGTACAACCACTCTGGATATCAGTCTGGTGGTTCCTCAGAAAATTGGACATAGTACTACCGGAGGATCCAGCAATACCTCTCCTGGGCATATATCCAGAAGATGTCCCAACCGGTAAGAAGGACACATGCTCCACTATGTTCATAGCAGCCTTATTTATAATAGCCAGAAGCTGGAAAGAACCCAGATGCCCCTCAACAGAGGAATGGATACAGAAATTATGGTAGATTTATACAATGGAGTACTACTCAGCTATTAAAAAGAATGAATTTATGAAATTCCTAGCCAAATGGATGGACCTGGAGGGCATCATCTTGAGTGAGGTAACACAATCACAAAGGAACTCACACATATGTATTCACTGATAAGTGGATATTAGCCGAAAACTTAGGATACCCAAGATACAAGATACAATTTGCTAAACGCATGAAACTCAAGAAGAATGAAGACCAAAGTGTGGACACTATGCCCCTTCTTAGAATTGGGAACAAAACACCCACGGAAGGAGTTACAGAGACAAAGTTTGGAGCTGTGATGAAAGGATCGACCATCTAGAGACTGCCATATCCAGGGATCCATCCCATAATCAGCTTCCAAACGCTGACACCATTGCATACACTAGCAAGATTTTGCTGAAAGGACCCAGATATAGCTCTGTCTTGTGAGACTATGCCGGGGCCTAGCAAACACAGAAGTGGATGCTCACAGTCAGCTATTGGATGGATCACAGAGCTCCCAATGGAGAAGCTAGAGAAAGTACCCAAGGAGTTAAAGGGATATGCAACCCTATAGGGGGAACAACATGATGAACTAACCAGTACCCCGGAGCTCTTGTTTCTAGCTGCATACGTATGGAAAGATGGCCTAGTTGGCCATCACTGGAAAGAGAGGCCCATTGGACTTGCAAACTTTATATGCCCCAATACAGGGGAATGCCAGGGCCAAAAGAATGGGAATGGGTGGGTAGGGAAGTGGGGGGGGGGTATGGGGGACTTTTGGGATAGCATTGGAAATGTAATTGAGGAAAATATGTAATAAAAATATTAAAAGTTTAAAAAAAACTATAAAAAAAAGAAAACAGACTGTTAAGTACCTGAATAGTTACTAAGACCCAATAATCAATCCTCGTTATGTCTTGCATTTTCCCCACAATGGTCAGATGGAGAAGCTATAAAAAGAGTGTCTATAATAAAATTCCCAGTATATCAAAATTAATAAACAGCAGAAGGAAAATTAATATTTTAATATGACTTTTTTTCATTTAGAAACTTGCCTTGTCATATGTGATCAAAGAGAATATTTCTGACCACTGTAAAACTATTAAGTCAGGAAATATGAATGCTTACCATACTCTTTACTCCTTATTTGGGCAAATGTTTGCAGACGGTTAGGTCCTGACTGCTGAGTGTCACCAAGATCAATTGAGTTGACTCTGAATATGGAGGCAGTCTATGAATCTAAATCCCTAGCAGAAAGAAAAATTAGTATGGAGTAATTATTTTTAAATGTTATCATGGAGTTGAACAATGTGCTACATGTGCAGAACTATGTTTTATTTATATATATATATATATATATATATATATATATATAAATATTCTGAAGTGATGCTTCATAAAACTACCGTTGCGTTCAGGGAATCAATATTGAAGTTTAATTAGATATTTATTAAAGAGGGGGTACAGACTTCTAGAATCTTATTTTCTGGTACAAAAATTCACATTCTTAGATTTCAACAAAACTTCTAAATCAAAGTTATTGAGAAATGCAACAGTAATTTACATTATAAACAAGTTACCTGGGTGCTTCTTGTCCACACCAGAGCCCCAGGCTCATTGTTCATTCCCCCCTTCCTCTTTGAAATGATACAAAAATGCATGTCTGTAATAACCTAGCTATATTTATTTCCTTATAACCCATGGATACTGTCCTAGAGCTTTATCAGCTGTCTGGGGTTGAAAAGCACAGACAGTGAAATTTTGTTTTGCTCACCCTGTCTTATTCATCATTTGTATTTATTTTAGAAATCAACAAGACAGAATCAGACAACTATTTCAACCATTGTAAGTTGAATGTATTCATTATGATTGTGTTACCTGATTGCAGGAGGGTAACACTCTAGAACGTTTACATGTGCTTTTGGTGGATTCTCCAGTGACAGAATAATTTGCATGATTTGTGCCTATCTCATGGCCTTCTGTTTTGTCTCTGAGTTCCAGTAAGGAACAGCAAGATTGGGAAAACTTCAGATTGGGTGTACAGGTGCCTGAGACCACGAAAACGGAGGGGAGTGAGTTAGACAACTATTGAAGAAAAAACAAAACCACCCTTTGCATGTGTTATTATTATTTTTTTAGCTATAGACAGAAAATAAATGTCAATCTATTCTAAATAAAAGCATTTCGATATTGCTTGTTTACAATAGAATTTGCAGGTAATTGTAGACTTGTGGTGTATTTGACAAAATTAAATATGAAAATTTAAAAACCTAGAAATTTCTAGACTTAGTAGTTCATTCTCTTATAGCTGAGCAATCATAGTTATTTAAAGAAAATATTTACTAGTTACAGAATTGGTAACAGAATATTATTTATTTTTAAAATTGTAAGATGGCTCAGCAGGTAAAGGCACTTACTTGTTGCTAAGTCTGACAATCTGAATTCAATCCCTGGGACTCACATAGAGGAAGTAGGGAACCAACTACTGCAGGCTGTGCTCTACCCTTCACACACACACACACACACACACACACACACACACACACACTCACACATCAGTTTGTAGATATAAATATATTCACATGAAGTAAATAAATGTAATTAATTAAGATAAAAGCTGAGTATGTTGATTAATTCATAAATATCACTATCCTAGAACTAAACATATAATCCCATTATCTAAATGACATATTCTAGCCATCAATAATGATTAGCAATCTAGGATGTACTAGTTTTGTGTTAGCCAAAAAGGAAGCAAAATGGACAACCTGGATCTGCCCAAAGCAGCTTATACTCTGATATAACTAGATGCTTGAGACTAACTCATGACCACATAATTCTAACACAGCATTCTCCATCCCAGGGCCTTGCTATTTCAGAAGGTATCATGCCCCATTGTAGCCTTTCCATCATGATTGCATGAGCAAATATCACTGTAGTTATCTTTTCTTGACTAGGAGGAACTCTACAAAGGTTTCTATGATGCACAAGATAGTCACTCATAACAAAAACGTTTATGATTCTAAGTAGCAGTGGTACCCAGGCTGAGGAGAAACTCAATTGTAAGTGATGCTGAGGGAGAATACCAACAAAACAACTGACAAACACAGATGGAATGCCTTTGTTTGTGTTGCCCTTAAGGAAGCATGAAAGAAGTCATAATTAATTTAGTATGGAAGCAAGGAAATGATTAGAGAGGTCTAAGACAATTTCACAACCTGAGTAGACATTGACTAAATAAAATGTTATTATTTACAGAATCATAAAAGCATGAGAAGATGTTTGATCTATTAGAAAATTGGAATGCTTAAACAATTGCTAATTTGTCTCTTGTCTACTTGGCAGGTTGTGGGACACGACGGAACAAATCTACAGTACAGACTAGTGTGAGGATTGTTGGAGGGACACCAGTAGAAGAGGAAGAGTGGCCATGGCAAAGCAGCCTGCGGTGGGATGGGTCCCACCGCTGTGGAGCAACTTTGATCAACAACACATGGCTTGTGACTGCTGCTCACTGCTTTCGAACGTAAGTCCTGACCTTTGAGGATGGGGCCTAGGGAAAGTGAGTGTGATTTTACATTATATATTCATGAAATAGTTGATGAGTTTTGAGAAAGGGTGTCACAAATAGAGAATAGCATGTTTACCATAAAATATAGTGGGGATCTCAAAAAAGGTTTTATGGTCTCTGGAAATGAAAATGTTGCCAGAGTACACTGCTGTGGTGTAATTACTCATTGATAAATTTATGATACCTCGCTAAAGAATATGGGAACTTTAAGTCCTGTTTGAATTTTGAGCTTGTTTTCAAAAGGAGGAACTGATAGTCACTGCATATTCTTATCAGAACCCAAGGTTCTGCAGATGGTAGGTTTGATCCCTGAGAGGATATTACAAGAAGAAAAATAAGGAAGTGTGAAACAAATTCAAAGTAGCAAATTTTACAACTGAATAGTTGATGTATTTTAGAATGAAATGTTGAGTTTTTAACCTGGCACCCAAAATATTTATCATATACACAGTGGCAATTTTTTAAAAAGTTATCTTTGTCCTTCGTAGACTTCAGAAAAATATACATCCTTGTATGAAGAGGATGTGGGCACGTAGGATGTATTCAGTATCATTCACTGTAGGATTTTCTTTTTTCTTTTTTAAAGCATTAAAATGGACTTTTACATTTTTTGTTAGATTTTTTTTTATCTACATTTCAAATGTTATCCCCTTTCCTGGTTTCCCCTCCAAAAACCCTCTATCCCCTCTCCCTCCTCCTTCTCAACAACCTACCCACTCCTGCTTCCTGGCCCTGGCATTCACAGCACTGGAGCATTGAACCTTCACAGGACCAAGGGCCTCTCCTCCCATTAATGGAGCAGAGACTAGAGGAATGACCATCCAGAGACTCCCCCACCTGGGGATCCATCCCATATACAACCACCAAACCCAGACACTATTGTGGAAGCCAACAAGAGCTTGCTGACAGGAGCCTGATATAGCTGTCTCCTGAGAGGTTGTGCCAGTGCCGACAAATACAGAAGTGGATGTTTTCAGCTATCCACTGGACAGAGCACAGGGTCCCCAATGAAGGAGTTAGAGAAAGGACCCAAGGTGCTGAAGGGGTTTGCAGCCCTATAGGAGGAACAACAATATGAACCAACTAGTACCCCAAAAGCTCCCTGGAACTAAACCACCAACCAAAGAAAACCTATGGTGGGACCCATGGCTCCAGCTGCATATGTATCACTGTAGGATTTTTCTTTGCACATGTTGCTTGTAGCCACTGATGGTAAAGGCCTCTGTATCTGCAGTGGACATCATGATGCGTGGTTTTACACTTGATCTAGGAAGAACACCCTGTGGTTTCTCTGCCTGGCTTGAATCCAGAGCCCAGATCTTAGACTGGAAAGAGTTTAATTTCTGTTGCTATGAACTATAACTTAAAAATTTTTATACGGCTACCTGCAGATAAAAATCATTCCTTACAAATTATTACATTGGTGTCAAAGTAAGCTATACTTTACTATTACCATTATTTTACTTATTTATTTGTTTTTGGTAGACACAAGGACCCATCCAGATGGAGTGCTACCTTTGGGGCAACATTACAACCTCCAAAACTGACGACAGGCATCCGGAGGATAATTGTTCATGAAAAATACACATACCCATCACATGACTATGACATTGCACTGGCAGAGCTGTCTAAGCCGGTCCCTTGCACAAATGCAGTGCATAAGGTTTGTCTCCCTGATGCAAACCATGAGTTTCAGCGGGGGCAGAGGATGTTTGTGACAGGATTTGGAGCATTGAAAAATGATGGTGAGCATCAGAAGAGAAAAATCACGTCTCGTTGACCTAGTTTGGAGTTCCAAGGCATTTAAAGAACTGAGAGCTATATCAAAATATGCTGTGCTGGAGAGATAACTCAACGGTTAAGTGCACTGACTGCTCTTCCAGAGATCCTGAGTTTAATTCCCAGCAACCACATGGTGGCTTACAAAATACGCTGGCTGTTCATGTGAACTCAGGCTAAGGCAGGCTTTATGTCACTTAGAAGATACATGCATTCTTTCTTGCCACAGCCTCTATTTATTGCATTATTGCTTTTACTGTAATGGTATTGTAAAGTTATGCGAAGGAGCAGATATGCCTGTTGGCCACTGAATCTCTTTTTCTTTTATTTTAAACAAGTGTGTACACCTGAAGTGTGTGTGTGTGTGTGTGTGTGTGTGCATGCATATTCTTATATACTTGTTGTGATGTGAGTGTGTATAGGCCAGAGGGTGATGACAGATGGTTTCACTCATTCTTCTTCACCTTCTTATTTATTTATTTATTTATTTAGAAACAAGATGTCTTTTTTTTTTAATCATCCTTCTCTCATACATTACACTCAAACCACAGTTTTCCCTCCCCCCACTCCTTCCAGTCCCCCGATTCCCACCTCTTAACATACCCCAGATCCACTCCCCATCTCTTTCTCTTCACGAGTATCAACCAAACATGGCATAGCAAGTTATAATAAACCTAGGTATAAACCATCATATCAAGGCTTGATAAGGCAACCTATAGGAGAAGAAGGGTCCCAAGAGCAAGCAAAAGGGTTGGGGGCTCCCACAAGGGGTAATAGCAGCATAGAACTTGTGGGAGTGGCCAGTGAATGGCTGGTTTGTGGACTCGTACTGATCAAATAGTTTCTGGGCAGATCAATGTTTTCTGATTAACCAATAAAGAACATGTTTCACGTTTTTTGTTTTGTTTTGTTTTGTTTTGTTTTGTTTGTTTGTTTGTTTTTAAAAATTAGGTATTTTCTTCATTTACATTTCCAATGCTATCCCAAAAGTCCCCCATACCCACCCCCTCTCACTCCCCTACCCATCCACTCCCATTTCTTGGGTGGTGGCGCTCACCTTTAATCCCAGCACTTGGGAGGCAGAGGCAGGTGGATTTCTGAGTTCGAAGCCAGCCTGGTCTACAAAGAGAGTTCCAGGACAGCCAGTGCTATATAGAGAAACTCTTTTTTTCTTCTTGAGACAGAGTTTCTCTGAGTAACCTTGGCTGTTCTGGAACTCACTCTGTAGACCAGTGTGTCCTCAAACTATAGAGATCCACCTGCCTCTGCCTCCCATGTGAAGATTTTCTTTATCTATTCTTTGGTTAAGGGATATCTAGGTTGTTTTGAGTTTCTGGATATTATGAATAAAGCTGCTATGAACATAGTTGAACAAGTGTCCTTGTGATAGGATGAAGCATCATTTGGGTATATACCCAAGAATGATACAGCTGGGTCTTGAGGTATATTGATTTCAATTTTCTGAGGACTGCCATATTGATTTTCAAAGTTTTTGTAGAAGTTTACACTCCTACAGGCAATGGAGGAGGGTGCTCCTTGCTCCACATCCTCACCAGCATGAGCTGTCACTTTTGTTTTTGATAGGATGTCTTTTTATTTTATTTTATTTTATTTTATTTTATTTTATTTTATTTTATTTTATTTTATTTTATTGGTTTTTCAAGACAGGATTTCTCTGTGTAGAACTGGCTGTCCTGGAACTCACTCTGTAGACCAGAGTGACCAGAGCTGGCCTCAAACTCAGAAATCCACCTGCCTCTGCCTCCCAAGTGCTGGGATTAAAGGTGTGCGCCACCACGCCTGGCTTTGATAGGATATCTTACTGAACCTAGAGCTAGATGTTTTAATTAGACTGGTGGCCAACAGACCTCCAGAATCCACCAGTCTCTGCCTCCCCAAAACTGGGGTTTCAGGCATGTGCAGACATGACACACTAGGCTTTACCTACTGAATTTCTTACTACTAATAATTTCCTGTTAGCCATGTGAGAAATGTGAGTTAGCGTTTGATAATACACCCAATTTGATGATTAAGTAACCAAACAGTTTTTTTCCCCAGACATAATCTTGTGGAGCTTAAACAACTTGAGGTTTTTATTAGGCACTAAATTGTTTATTTAAACTAGTTAGAAAGTATTCAAATATTACTGTTCTTTGGGCAGTGGTGGCTTATGCCTTTAATCTCAGCATTTAGGAGACATAGGAAGGCAGATCTCTGTGGGTTTGAGATCAGGCTAGTCTACAGAATGAGTTCAAGGACAGACAGAGCTACAAACAGAGAAACCCTGTCTCTAAAAACAAACAAACAAACAAACAAACACAAACAAACAAACATCCCCAGCTTTTTCTTAATACATGCAAGCACACACACACACACACACACACACACACACACACACACACACACACAGGTGCACATGCACACGCACACACACCTGCACACACATACCTACACACACACTCACACACACACACTCTGCCACTTATATATATATATTTTTCCTTTTTAAGGCTTATAAAATACAGGTATCTATAAACATGACTATTTTTTCCCAGGTTTCACCCAGAATAACCTTCGGCAAGTACAGGTGGACTACATAGATACCCAGACCTGCAATCAGCCTCAATCTTACAATGGAGCCATCACTCCTAGGATGTTGTGCGCTGGCTTTTTAAAAGGAGAAAAAGATGCGTGCCAGGTAAGAGCTTGCCTATTAGCATGCTGTACAACGACTTGTTCACCTTTCATTTAAAAATCATTACGGATTCACAGGAAGCTGTATAGAGTTCACAGATGAGTCACATGTCATGTTTTGTTTCTATTTTTTCCTTGTAATTTATTTTTTTATTCACTTTACATCCTGGTCTCATCCCCTCCCTCCTCTCCTCCAGTCCACCCTCACAATCCCTCCCTCATTATCTTCTCCCCTCCTTCTCCGAGAAGGAGAAGTTCCCCTTGTGTACCCTCCCAACCCAAGACATCAAGTTGCTACTGGACTAAACACATCCTCTCCCACTGAGGTCTAACCAGTCAGTCCAGCTGAGGGAAAGGGATCCAATGGCAGGCAACAGAGGCAGAGATAGCCTCTGCTTCAATTCTTTAAATAGTTTGTGCTACATGCTATTTTATTGTGTGTGTGTGTGTGTGGACATGCATGTAACATGTCATGCATGTGGAAACCAGAGGTCAACTTTCTGGAGCGGGTTTCTCTTCTTCTGCATGTCTGTTTCAGGGATTGAGTGCCGAGAGCCAGGCTTGGTGGCAAGTGATTTTGATGTACTGAGCCTTCTTGCCAGCCCTCAAGTGTGTTCTGTACCCAATTTTCTTCTATGGTTACTCTCACATAGTTATGATAAAACTATAGGGAAATGTAGTTACATAAAATCCGGGGAGTTGACAGTGGCCCAAAAATATGCTTCTAGGTATATGGTATTTTGCCACATTCAGATAGACTTATGGAATTGCCATTGCAGTTAATATGGAGTTTATTCCATCACCCTGAAGATCTACATTGGGTAATAAACTCCTGGCTTCACCTTTGGCCTTTAATATCAGGCAATTGCTATTTTTCTCTATCTCTGTAATCCTGTGAATTTCAGAATGTTAAGTAAAATCACACAATTACTTGTTTTGGATTTCCATTTGGTGTATCTGCTACTAATCTCTACTATTTCTTTGTAGAAAAAAAATCAGCAATTCCTCTAACTTGGTGTAGATACATGGATGTGATATAGACCTTACCACAGTCCAATGGTATTAACTTTTTATTCACTGGAGTGGAATATAGAGTAGAAAAGATACCTCCCTTTAAATCTCATTATAATTCTTTTTTTAATTAAATATTAGTAAATACAATTATTTACATTTTCTTCTCTTTGGAGATCTACATTAAACAATGTTTTCCTTCATTGCTAAGCATAACATAAGCATTCAAGTGGAGAAGAAAATTCCGTTTACTCAAAGATTTTCATGCCTCTTTACCTACAAGATTCCTTTTCTGTTTCAGGACTTTCCTGTAAGCATACTTTTAATGTAGGTCTGTTGATGATAAGGTTACTTTGTTTTGTTATTGTTGTTGTTGTTTTGTTATTTGTTTGTTTGGTTGGTTTTTGTCTGACAAACCCATTACTTCTCCATCATTTCTGAAACGTAATTTTTCCAGATATAGAGTTTGACATTGACTCCCTTTTGGGGCCCTTTACATCATGAGCATTTGTGAGCAGGCTGATCTGAGTATAAGGAACCAAACTCGGTCCTCTGAAGAGCACTACACACTTTTAGGAGTCAAGCCATTGTCCGTGTTCGTTCTCAGTAATAGGTTACTCACCACTTTCTGGTGGGTTAGATAATATTACAGAGGTGGTGTTTCAGCTAAGTCCACATTACTGTTCATTCTTCAGTGAAATGAAGATTTCATTTATGTACTGAAACCTGAGGCCTACACTGATCTCTCAGCAGCAGAACACCTTTTTGTAGGTAGCTGAACACCCTCCCCCATACTAGAAATTCACCATGTTCATTATAGTTTAGCTTGGCTAAGTAGCAAATTCTTCCTCATGGGCTGAGTTACAAACTAGCAACCTCTCTCTTTTTCCTTAGGGTGACTCCGGAGGTCCACTTGTTACTGCAGATGTTAGAGATATATGGTACCTTGCTGGAGTAGTGAGCTGGGGAGATGAATGTGGCCAACCCAATAAGCCTGGTGTTTACACTAGAGTGACCGCCTTCCGACACTGGATTGCTTCCAACACTGGTATCTAAACCAGAGGGATGAAATGGATGGTTTCATCTGTTGACTGTTCTTGGAGACACACAAATGGAAAAGAAGCCTTGCAAACCAGGAGGGCCCAAAACACCACACTGAACAATCTGAAGTGTATATTTCCTTCCCAGCATTGCTTTTACAGGAGCATATTGCTGCTGCCAGGTGAACTCTGCCATTTAATTTTCCACAAGTGTTTTGTCACCCAAATTTCAGCTCAACCATCTAAAGTATTCATGCATACATCCAAGGTGAAGCAACCCTTTCCTTCACTCATCAGCTTCTCTCACATTAGTTAACTTCTTCTTTTCAAATGTAAGATAAGGAATAAGGAAAATATAAAAAGAAAACAACTTACATTAGTGATATCTTAAAATAGAACCTGGGGGAATGATCATATTCAGTATAAAAGACGATCAAGCAAATGCAGCAACAGACTGTTCAAAATTCTATGTTGGAGAAGTTGAGGAAACAGAGAAACTAACATATAACTTAATTTTTTTCCTAAATAACTAACAAGAACAACACAAGAGCTACTGCTTCCTATGGCTACATAATAACTCTTTGTAATGTACTTGTCATGAACAAACCAAAGCAAAGATTATTTATTTGCAATTGTCTTGCAGAGGATGCCAATATACAGCCAGTGATGAAATACACAATTCACCTACTTGCTTGACATCATAACATGAAAATTAATGAAGGAATGGAGGGTGTGGTGTACGTTACTAATCAATTTACTGTAAATTCTCTCAAGGTTTGAGGGTAAATTAAAGGTTTATTTCAAAATAATCACCTCACCCTATGTGGTAAAATAATTGTATACTTGAATGGAATTTAAAAAGACTCAGCCTAAACTAACGACTCTGGTGGGATTATCCTTAACCTCTTCCAAACTGCAGATCTTGACTGGAATAAGGTTCAGATATTGGTGTGTAGTAATAGTCATGTGATTGTAGTTGGTACTTGGACTTTTTCTTTGAAATGATGGCAGATTTGCTTTCTCTGCCAGAACTTTTGGCCTGTGCATGAGAAGTGGGCATGGTACATTCATCTGTACTGAGATGTTACTTGATGGGTCGACAAAATAGGGAAGGCATTCTGGAAGCTACATTAATGCTGTGCTGAATAGGTACCCACTTAACACAATACTGAAGAGAAAGAAACAATGTGATCCTGGCCTCCATTGTGATCTTACTTTGATAAATTATTGCTGATCCATTAGATATCCTATATCCAAATGATCCAGAATGTAATGAACTTAGGACTGATGCTGTGGTCTATGACATGTTAATGGTAAGTTTTCACCAATGCATTCAGCAATCATCTCATTGTATACAGACTCAAAGAGAATACATAATATAGCATGTTGTACCATAGGATATTGAAAACCAAGATTGTCATGAAAAATATTGACTTCTATGAACTCAAATCATATTCACATATCAACTGATAATTTGACACTTGTCTAAAATAAGGTATAAAAACTGACATGAATTGTCAATATTTAATATTCTGAATTACTGTTCTATTTAATAAACTCTTTGGGGAAAATTGAGAAATTAGAAACTTTAAAGGTATATAAGACTATTAAAATTAGATTACTTTCAGAGACTTGTTAGAAAGTGATTTATGTGGCTGGAGAGATGCTCAGAGGTTAGGTATTCATACAGCTCTTCCAGAGGAACTCACATTGGACAGTGCTCAACAGATGTTAACTCCAGCTCTTGGGACATTCAACACCTTTGGCCTCTATGGGAACCTTTTCATAGGACTACACACAGACTACACACCTACAGAGAGTGGGAGAAATAGACCTCCTTAGAGAAGAATGTACCATGTGGCATCCAACTATATCCATTGGTATCTAATACCGACTGGTCCATCCTTAAATAAACATGTAAGTAGTATTATACAGGTTGAGCAGGTCGTACTTGTATATATAGAAAAATATGTATCTTATGTAACAACAATTAATTAAAAAGGGACCACAAATTTGAAAAAGAGCAAGAAGAGACAAATGGGAAGGCTTGGAGGAAGGAAAGAAAAGAAAAGAAAAAAAAACTACAATAGTATACTGCTCAAGAAAGCCTCTAGGTGGCATGCTACAGCTATGGGAAATTAGGAAAGAGATGTGAATTTAAGGCCATTTGTGTTATCAAAATATAGTGAAAACAGAAGTCAAAATTCTGTATCGTGGGCTCAAAAAAACACAAAATAAAATTTATGTTTGAAAACAAACACAGTTATGGGTCAATTCAAGTTAATATAGGTCACTTGTTAGTGTCTTCCAAATTTCTGGAATTTGGGTTCCAAACTAAAATAAAATTAATGTTGGATCATTTGAGAATCTCTCTCTACAAACCAACTTTTAAGGATTTAAACTGAACATAAATTTTAGAGGTATAAATTTAATGATAGTGCTACATTCCTTAGATAAATATATGTAGTGTTTCCTTATATAAGATACATAAAGAATAGAAGTTTGTGTCACAACAAACTTTTGTTGCTCAAGACAACAAAATAAAACAAAACAAAACATAAAAAACAAACACTTCTTCAAATGTTACATGAAGTAGTCATCACAGTGCCATATCGTTAAAATAGGAACTTGTTTTGAAAAATAATGTAAAGAGAGCTTTAGTGTACTTCAGGATTTCAGTCTGAACCAAGACTGGAGGAGGTTAGGAAGTGGTGATAGCAATGTGCATTAATTATTCAGAACAGGCATTTCTCTTCCCTATCTTTTATCCCATACCACCAATAGACTTTACTCCACATAATACTCTTTCAGTACATATTATTCAATGGCTCTTCTATTTATTTCATTATGTGGAAAGTTTAGCTTTATTATGCAGTCATGTGTCACTTAACAACATTTTCCTCAGTGACACACTATGTATAGGATGGTGCTCCCATATGATTAGAATGGTGCTAAGAAGTTTCTTTAACCTTCTGCTGTTGTAGCCATCATGATGGTGCAGAACACTGTACTAGAAGTGTATTTGTAGTTACACTGGTGTGACTACACTGCTGTGCAGACCTACTACACTGTCAGTTGTATGAAAGTAAAGTAAGTTATCACTTAATAATGATAATAAATGACCATTGCAATAGTTCATGTGTTTAATATATTACAGTTTTTATTGTTAATTTAGGATGTACGCCTTCTGCATTAAAAATGTTCACTGTAAAGCATTGTGTCATGTTATGCTGTCATCACCATCCTCATCACATCATCATCATCATCACATGTTTCGTTGAGCAACTGACCTCTCTTGTCTAGTTTCGCACACAGGATATGTTGTTCATTTATGCTGATAAATATCCTGTTGATTTTTTTCTCAGAATGCATCTCATCAGAAAAGAATGTATGGCTGTATTTACATTTATTTATTTATTTAGGTTATTTTATTTGTTTACATTTCAAATGTTGTCCCCCTTCCCTGTTTGCCATCTGCAAACCGCCTATCCCATACCCCTTCCCCTTTGTCTCTATGAGGGTGCTCCTCCAACCACTCACCCACTCCCACCTAACTGCCCTCACATCCCCCTACACTGGGGTATCAACCCTCCACAGGACCAAGAACCTCCCCTCCCATTGATGCCAGATAAGGCCATCCCCTGCTACATATGCAGCTGGGGCCATTTAATGTATCTGTCATAAAAATGAAATAGCTAGACCATAATTTCTTGTTAATGTTCCCTTAACAAAATATTTATTTGAGATTATTTCAAAATACAATTTGTGATGTGGACTCTCATTGTTGAAGTTTTCATTTTAGATTTTTAAAGTGATAAACCTTATGGATCATAGCAGCTGGATTATCAAAAGACCTAGAGTCTATTTTAAAATTTGCCTCCTCTATAAATGTCTCTGTGACTGCTTGAGTAGGTAATCCCTTCTGAGATTCTTTATTACTGTAAAACATTTTATTAAGATCAGGTTATTGTGAATTTGCTCTTCATATACTTCTAGGATACACTTCAGACAATCCCCTGCCCTTCTATTCTTTTAAAGCAATGACAACATCAACCTTCTTCTTCTTCTTCTTCTTCTTCTTCTTCTTCTTCTTCTTCTTTTTCTTCTTCTTCTTCTTCTTCTTCTTCTTCTTCTTCTTCTTCTTCTTCTTCTTCTTCTTCCTCCTCCTCCTCCTCCTCCTCTGTCTTCTCCTTCTCCTTTTCTCCTTCTCCTTCTCCTTTTCTCCTTCTCCTTCTCCTCCTCCTCCTCCTCCTCCTCCTTCTTCTTCTTTTTCTTCTTCTTCTTCTCTCTCTCTCTTTTTTTTTTTTTTGTAGGTTCTGAAGAAGGATCCAGCCACACATAGCCAGGAATTTGGCAGTAGATCCAATCTGTTAGGCTTTTTCAGATTTCACCAGTTTAAAAAAACCAAATAATTTTGTTTGTGAATAAGAATTTTTTATCTATATCCCAAGTTGCAAGATTCCATTTGTCTTAGTCAGGGTTTCTATTCCTGCACAAACATCATGACCAAGAAGCAGTTGGGGAGGAAAGGGTTTATTCAGCTTACAATTTCCACATTGCTGTTGATCACCAAAGGATGTCAGGACTGGAACTCAAGCAGATCAGGAAGCAGGAGTTGATGCGGAAGCCATGGAGGGATGTTACTTACAGGCTTGCTTCCCTTGGCTTGCTCAGCTTGCTTTCTTATAGAACCCAAGACTACCAGCCCAGAGATGGTACCACTTACAAGGGGCCCCTCCCCCTTGATCACTAATTGAGAAAATGCCTTACAGCTGGATCTCATGGAGGCATTTCCCCAACTGAAGCTCCTTTCTCTGTGATAACTCCAGCCTGTGTCAAGTTGACACACAAAACAAGCCAGTACAATTGACCCCTTGTCAAGTCGACACACAAACACATCACTAGTAAGCCTCAACCCTTACTTTCATATTTATCCCCAAGATCTAAATAATGTTAAAGGTCCCATAGTCTTGTATACTAAAGTTCAATCCCTTTAAAATGTCCAATATATTTAAATTTCAAAATCTCTTAACTATGGGCTCCACTAAAATATTTTCTTCCCTCAAGAGGGAAAAATATCAGGGCACAGTCACAATCAAAAGCAAAAATTAAACTCCAAATGTCCAATGTCTGGGATCCAACTTATGATCTTCTGGGCTCCTCCAAGGGCTTGGGTTACTTCTCCAGCCCTGTCCTTTGTAGCACACAGCTTGTCTTCTAGGCTCCAGATGCCTGTACTTCACTGCTGCTGCTGTTCTTGGTGGTCATCTCATGGTACTGGCATCTCCAAAACACTGCATGACACCTTCCGTCCTGGGCCATCAATTGCAACTAAGGCTGCACTGTCACCAATGGCCTTTCATGGCCTCTTACAGTGCCGAGCCTCAGCTGCTCTGCATGACCCCTTCATGCCTTCAAAACCAGTACCACCTGGGTAACTCTTACACATTATTAAGTCCAGCCACAGGACAAGGTACAACCTTCGCTATCTCTGGAACACATCAAACACTTCCCAGAAGATGTCACCTCAGTGATGCTGGTCTCTCTCTCTCTCTCTCTCTCTCTCTTTGTTTGTTTGTTTGTTTGTTTTTTGAGACAGTGTTTCTCTGTATAGCCCTGGCTGTCCTGGAACTCACTTTGTAGACCAGGCTGGCCTCGAACTCAGAAATCTGCCTGCCTCTGCCTCCCGAGTGCTGGGATTAAAGGTGTGTGTCACCACGCCTGGCGCTGGTCTCTTTTTTAATCACTGCTAATTTCCTAGCTCCAACTAACCAGCATCAATAGTCCCAGTAATGCAAAGTTTTCACTTTAGTAGTTTTGGTATCTTGTTAAACACAGCTGAGTCTTCTGCCCCAGCTAACCAGAACCACAGAATCTTCACAATCAAAATAGAATAGGCCCTGAAAAGAGTCTTTAATCTTCCCTCTGAAATTTCACAAGCCAGGCCTCCATCTTCTGCACTGTTCTCAACATTATCTTCCAAGCTCCTACACAACATCCCACAGAGCTCTTAACACCAAATGGATCTTCTAGCCCAAAGTTCCAAAGTTCTTCCACAGTCCTCTCCAAAACATGGTCAGATTGTCACAGGAATACCCCACTATGCTAGTACCAATTTGTCTTAGTCAGGGTTTCTATTCCTGCACAAACATCACGACCAAGAAGCAGTTGGGGAGGAAAGGGTTTATTTCTTTCTCTGTGATAATTCCAGGCTGTGTCAAGTTGACACATAAAACCAGCCAGTACACCATTCTTTACCCATTAATGTCCTTCCTTACTTTAACCAACCACAGACACCCTCTATGGCTGGGACTTGAGCTTTCATTGTAATCTAGCCCCTTTGGTTGCAGGACACAGAAAAATCAATCTCTTATCTACCAGAAAACTTTTTCTCTGCCAGTTAGCCTTCATAGTACATAGTACAACAACATAGTTGTGTGGGCTGCTGGGGAGAAAAGACATCAGTGGGCCCTGAAGGCTACAATAGTGTACAGGATACAATGTAATAGTGGCAAGGCAGTTTATGATGTAACCAACTGCTTTCTTGGTTATATTTGAGACTTGTTCTATAAGTTCGAAATCATCACTAGTACTCTAAACATGGTGCAGAGAGGCCCTCTGTGGGAGACTTAAGCATGATTCTATGAAGAAGGCTCGCCCCCCCCCCCCCATGGCAGTCCTTGAGGTAGGAGACAGTCCTTGCTCTCCCAAACTGTTTATTCATGGTGGAAAGTGGATGCATAGAACTTACTCAGGGTGGACCAGAGATTAAATATCTTTTGCAGGAAAGAATATCTGGGAAGGGAAACTTATTGGCTAAACCTTCAGGGCCCATCTAGATACCTCATTAGCTCAGTGATCAGTTGTCTTGGTTGTCTTAGTGGGGTGTCCTGGTCATGTGCTCTACGACAGGAACAGAAGCAGATTCAAATTCCGACCATACTCAATTATAAGAATTGCTGGGGTTCATTAATCTGCTCTACCTTATCAGTTCTTCTGTCTGTTGACATGGGTCTATTTGCCCCACAAACATGTTGTTATATTGTTTTTACATGTTCTGTTAGAATAGTATTTAGTGGGGAATATATCTAATGAAAGATCTGTTTATTCTTAGTGAGTGAAACTACTCAGGGTGATATAGTTGTTCATTTGTGTTGTTATTTATCAAAAGCCATAAAATGGTCACCATTAAGGCTGAACCTTAGCGAATGACTCCAGGAGAAGTACCAAGTAAGGTTCGCCCACCTAACTCTAGTGGATGTCGACAGAGGTTGATGGAAGCTATGAATAGTTGAGAGTAGTGGAGAAGTATTGTTAATATATTTGTGCTGGATGCTGGTGGTACATGCCATTAATCTATACACTTGGGAGACAGAGATAGGAGGATCTTTGTAAGTCCAAGGCCAGCCTGGTCTACAGTGTGAGTTCCAGGACCTCCAGTGCTTCAGAGAAAAACCCTATGTCGAAAAAAATCAAGCAAACAAACAAATAAAACAAACAATCCCCCAAATAACAACAACAACAACAACAAAAAAGAAAAACCCAAATCCAAAAACCCAGAACAACAAAAAAAAATAGAGACATCTAATTGTATCTTCTATAACTTTGCTTTATAGAAATAATTTATAATGTATTTAAAACAGTAAATAGAAATCAGAAGGAGATACAGTTCAATGGTAGGACACTTGGTTAGCATGCATGAGGCACTAAATTAAATTGCCAGCAAAGAAGAAAAAAAAATGTTCTCTGGAGCCTGGCAAGGTGACTAATACCTATAATTCTAGCTTCGGGACCTCAAGGTAAGAGGATAGAGATCAAAGCCAGTCTGGACTACTATAGCAAATTCCAGGCCAGCTCAGGCTCCACAGCAAAACCAGATCTCAAAGAAAAAGAAAATAAACACATAATATATGCAAAAACAAAAGAGGACATATTCTATGGTTGCATGGAAGCCAAGCTAAACGACAAAACAAAATAAAAGATAAAGCAGAAAAGCACCGGGGTAGCGAGGGCGCAGGGTCGGCTGACACTCGCCAGCTACCCACAACACCCACCACAGGATCTTAAGACTTCTGGTGAGTGGAACACAGCTTCTGCTCCAATCAAATTGCACTCGGGACCTGAGACTGCATTAGTTAGGGAAGCAGAAACCAGCCTGAGTAGGGCCACAGGCCTCATCCGGCTGGATCAGCACTAGGGTAGCTAGAGCGCAGGGTCGGGTCGGCTGACACCCGCCAGCTACCCACGACCCCCACCACAGGATTTTGAGTCTGCTGGTGAGTGGAACACAGCTTCTGCTCCAGTCCAATCACGCGGGACCTGAGATTGCTTTGGTTGGGGAGGGAGAAATCCGGCCTACATAGGGCCACAAGCCTCTTCCGGTCAGAAAAGCACCGGGGTAGCTAGGGCGCAGAGTCGGCTGACACTCGCAAGCTACCCACAACACCCGCCACAGGATCTTAAGACTTCTGGAGAGTGGAACACAGCTTCTGCTCCAATCCAACTGAGACTGCATTAGTTAGGGAAGCAGAAAACCGGCCTGAGTAGGACCACAGGCCTCTTCCGGCTGGACCAGCACCGGGGTACTGCCAGCTACCCACGACCCCTGCCACAGGATTTTGAGACTGCTGGTGAGTGGAACACAGCTTCTGCTCCAATCTTTAAACAGTGACAACGACAACAACTAACCCCAGAGATTACCAGATGGCGAAAGGTAAACGTAATAATCTTACTAACAGAAACCAAGACCACTCACCATCATCAGAACCTAGCACTCCCACTTCGCCCAGTCCAGGGCACCCCAACACACCGGAAAAGCTAGACACGGATCTAAAAGCATATCTCCTGATGATGGTAGAGGACTTCAAGAAGGACTTTAATAACACACTTAAAGAAATACAAAGGAACACTGGTAAACAGGTAGAAGACAATAAAGAGGAAGCACAAAAATCCCTTAAAGAATTGCAGGAGAACACTGCTAAAGAGTTACAAATCCTTAAAGAAAAACAGGATAACCTAATCAAACAGGTAGAAGTCCTTAATGAAAAACAGGAAAACACATCCAAACAGATGATGGAAATGAACAAAACCATACTAGACCTAAAAAGGGAAGTAGATACAATAAAGAAAACCCAAAATGAGGCAACACTGGAGATAGAAACCCTAGGAAAGAAATCTGGAACCATAGATACGAGCATCAGCAACAGAATACAAGAGATGGAAGAGAGAATCTCAGGTGCAGAAGATTCCATAGAGAACATCGGCACAACAATCAAGGAAAATGTAAAATGCAAAAAGATCCTAACTCAAAACATCCAAGAAATACAGGACACAATGAGAAGACCAAACCTATGGATAATAGGAGTGGATGAGAATGAAGATTTTCAAATCAAAGGACCAGCAAACATCTTCAACAAAATTATAGAAGAAAACTTCCCAAATCTAAAGAAAGAGATGCCCATGAACATACAAGAAGCCTACAGAACTCCAAATAGACTGGACCAGAAAAGAAATACCTCCCGACACATAATAATCAAAACAACAAATGCTCTAAATAAAGATAGTATACTAAAAGCAGTAAGAGAAAAAGGCCAAGTAACATATAAAGGCAAGCCTATCAGAATTACACCAGATTTTTCACCAGAGACTATGAAAGCCAGAAGATCCTGGACGGATGTTATACAGACACTAAAAGAACACAAATTCCAGCCCAGGCTACTATACCCAGCCAAACTCTCAATTAACATAGATGGAGAAACCAAAGTATTCCACGACAAAACCAAATTCACACATTATCTCTCCACGAATCCAGCCCTTCAAAGGATAAAACAGAAAAAAACCAATACAAGGACAGGAACCACGCCCTAGAAACAACAAGAAGGTAATCCCTCAACAAACCTAAAAGAAGACAGCCACAAGAACAGAATGCCAACTTTAACAACAAAAATAACAGGAAACAACAATTACTTTTCCTTAATATCTCTTAATATCAATGGACTCAACTCCCCGATAAAAAGACATAGACTAACAAACTGGCTACACAAACAAGACCCAACATTTTGCTGCTTACAGGAAACTCATCTCAGAGAAAAGGATAGACACTACCTCAGAATGAAAGGCTGGAAAACAATTTTCCAAGCAAATGGTATGAAGAAACAAGCTGGAGTAGCCATTCTAATATCTGATAAGATTGACTTCCAACCCAAAGTCATTAAAAAAGACAGGGAGGGACACTTCATACTCATCAAAGGTAAAATCCTCCAAGAGGAACTATCAATCCTGAATATCTATGCTCCAAATACAAAGGCAGCCACATTCATTAAAGAAACTTTAGTAAATCTCAAAGCACACATTGCACCTCATACAATAATAGTGGGAGACTTCAACACACCACTTTCACCAATGGACAGATCATGGAAACAGAAACTAAACAGGGACACAGAGAAACTAAGAGAAATTATGAATCAAATGGATCTGGCAGATATCTACACAACATTCTATCCTAAAACAAAAGGATATACCTTCTTCTCAGCACCTCATGGTACCTTCTCCAAAATTGACCACATAATTGGTCACAAAACAGGCCTCAACAGATACAAAAATATTGAAATTGTCCCATGCATCCTATCAGATCACCATGGACTAAGGCTGATCTTCAATAACAAAATAAATAATAGAAAGCCAACCTTCACGTGGAAACTGAACAACACTCTTCTCAATGATACCTTGGTCAAAGAAGGAATAAAGAAAGAAATTAAGGACTTTTTAGAGTTCAATGAAAATGAAGCCACAACATACCCAAACTTATGGGACGCAATGCAAGCATTTCTAAGAGGAAAACTCATAGCTCTGAGTGCCTCCAAAAGGAAACTAGAGAGAGCACACATTAGCAGCTTGACAACATACCTAAAAGCACTAGAACAAAAGGAAGCAAATTCACCCAAGAGGAGTAGACGGCAGGAAATAATCAAACTCAGGGGCGAAATCAACCAAGTGGAAACAAGAAAAACTATTCAAAGAATCAACCAATCAAGGAGCTGGTTCTTTGAGAAAATCAACAAGATAGATAAACCCTTAGCCAGACTCACTAGAGGGCACAGGGAAAGCATCCTAATTAACAAAATCAGAAATGAAAAAGGAGACATAACAACAGATCCTGAAGACATCCAAAACACCATCAGATCCTTCTACCAAAGGCTATACTCAACAAAACTGGAGAACCTGGATGAAATGGAGAAGTTCCTAGACAGATACCAGGTACCAAAGTTGAATCAAGATCAGGTTAATGATCTAAACAGCCCTATATCCTCCAAAGAAATAGAAGCAGTCATTAATAGTCTCCCAACTAAAAAAAGCCCAGGACCAGATGGGTTTAGTGCAGAGTTCTATCAGACCTTCAAAGAAGATCTAATCCCAGTTCTTCACAAACTATTCCACAAAATAGAAACAGAAGGTACTCTACCCAACTCATTCTATGAAGCCACAATTACTCTGATACCTAAACCACAAAAAGACCCAACAAAGATAGAAAACTTCAGACCAATATCCCTTATGAATATTGATGCAAAAATCCTCAATAAAGTTCTTGCTAACCGAATCCAAGAACACATCAAAACAATCATCCATCCTGACCAAGTAGGTTTCATCCCAGGGATGCAGGGATGGTTCAATATACGGAAATCCATCAACGTAATCCAGTATATAAACAAACTCAAAGACAAAAACCACATGGTCATCTCGTTAGATGCGGAAAAAGCATTTGACAAGATCCAACACCCATTCATGATAAAAGTCTTGGAAAGATCAGGAATTCAAGGCCCATACCTAAACATGATAAAAGCAATCTACAGCAAACCAGTAGCCAACATCAAAGTAAATGGTCAGAAGCTTGAAGCAATCCCTCTAAAATCAGGGACTAGACAAGGCTGTTCACTTTCTCCATACCTATTCAACATTGTACTTGAAGTCCTAGCCAGAGCAATTCGACAACAAAAGGAGATCAAAGGGATACAAATTGGAAAAGATGAAGTCAAAATATCACTCTTTGCAGATGATATGATAGTATATATAAGTGACCCTAAAAATTCCACCAGAGAACTCCTAAGCCTGATAAACAGCTTCGGTGAAGTAGCTGGATATAAAATTAACTCAAACAAATCAATGGCCTTTCTCTACACAAAGAATAAACAGGCTGAGAAAGAAATTAGGGAAACAACACCCTTCTCAATAGTCACAAATAATATAAAATATCTTGGCGTGACTCTAACTAAGGAAGTGAAAGATGTGTATAATAAAAACTTCAAGTCTCTGAAGAAAGAAATTATAGAAGATCTCAGAAGATGGAAAGATCTCCCATGCTCATGGATTGGCAGGATCAACATTGTAAAAATGGCTATCTTGCCAAAAGCAATCTACAGATTCAATGCAATCCCCATCAAAATTCCAAATCAATTCTTCAACGAATTAGAAAGTGCAATCTGCAAATTCATCTGGAATAACAAAAAACCTAGGATAGCAAAAACTCTTCTCAAGGATAAAAGAACCTCTGGTGGAATCACCATGCCGGACCTAAAGCTCTACTACAGAGCAATTGTGATAAAAACTGCATGGTACTGGTATAGTGACAGACAAATAGACCAATGGAATAGAATTGAAGACCCAGAAATGAACCCACACACCTACGGTCACTTGATCTTCGACAAGGGAGCTAAAAACATCCAGTGGAAGAAAGACACCATTTTCAACAAATGGTGCTGGTACAACTTGATGTTAACATGTAGAAGAATGCGAATCGATCCATTCCTATCTCCTTGTACTAAGGTCAAGTCTAAGTGGATCAAGGAACTTCACATAAAACCAGAGACACTGAAACTTATAGAGGAGAAAGTGGGGAAAAGCCTTGAAGATATGGGCACAGGGGAAAAATTCCTGAATAGAACAGTAATGGCTTGTGCTGTAAGATTGAGAATTGACAAGTGGGACCTCATGAAACTACAAAGCTTCTGCAAGGCTAAAGACACCATCAGTAAGACAAAAAAACCACCAACAGATTGGGAAAGGATCTTCACCTATCCTAAATCAGATAAGGGACTAATATCCAATACATATAAAGAACTCAAGAAGGTGGACTCCAGAAAGTCAAATAACCCCATTAAAAAATGGGGCTCAGAACTGAACAAAGAATTCTCACCTGAGGAATACCGAATGGCAGAGAAGCACCTGAAAAAATGTTCAACATCCTTAATCATCAGGGAAATGCAACTCAAAACAACCCTGAGATTCCACCTCACACCAGTCAGAATGGCTAAGATCAAAAATTCAGGTGACAGCAGATGCTGGCGAGGATGTGGAGAAAGAGGAACACTCCTCCATTGTTGGTGGGATTGCAAGCTTGTACAACCACTCTGGAAATCAGTCTGGCGGTTCCTCAGAAAATTGGACATAGTACTACCGGAGGGTCCAGCTATTGCCCTCTCCTGGGCATATATCCAGAAGATGTCCCAACCGGTAAAAAGGACACATGCTCCACTATGTTCATAGCAGCCCTATTTATAATAGCCAGAAGCTGGAATGAACCCAGATGTCCCTCAACAGAGGAATGGATACAGAAATTATGGTACATTTACACAATGGAGTACTACTCAGCTATTAAAAAGAATGAATTTATGAAATTCCTAGCCAAAAGGATGGACCTGGAGGGCATCATCTTGAGTGAAGTAACACAATCACAAAAGAACTCACACAATATGTATTCACTGATAAGTGGATATTAGCCCAAAACTTAGGATACCCAAGATATAAGATACAATTTGCTAAACGCATGAAACTCAAGAAGAATGAAGACCAAAGTGTGGACACTGTGCACCTTCTTAGAATTGGGAACAAAACACCCAGGGAAGGAGTTACAGAGACAAAGTTCGTAGCTGTGATGAAAGGATGGACCATTTAGAGACTGCCGTATCCAGGGATCCATCCCATAAGCAGCTTCTAAACTCTGACACCATTGCATACACTAGCAAGATTTTGCTGAAAGGACCCAAATATAGCTGTCTCTTGTGAGACGATGCCGGGGCCTAGCAAACACAGGAGTGGATGTTCACAGTCAGCTATTGGATGTATCACAGGGCTCCCAATGGAGAAGCTAGAGAAAGTACCCAAGGAGCTAAAGGGATCTGCAACCCTATTGTTGGAACAACATGATGTACTAACCAGAACCCCGGAGCTCTTGTCTCTTGCTGCATATGTATCGAAAGATGACCTAGTCGGCCAACAATGGAAAGAGAGGCCCATTGGACTTGCAAACTTTATATGCCTCAATATAGGGGAATGCCAGAGCCAAAAGAATGGGAATGGGTGGGTAGGGAAGTGGGGGGCGCTATGGGGGACTTTTGGGATAGCATTGGAAATGTAATTGAGGAAAATATGTAATAAAATATTAAAAATTAAAAAAAAAGTAAGATTGTATGTGGGGAAAGGTTTATCAAGAGATGCTTAGACCTTTCTTGAATTTTTTAAAATGTTATATAAAATCTTCTGTTTACAATAAAAAAAATAAAAAAAAAAGATAAAGCAGTGTAGAAACAAAATTACATGTAAACTTGGAGGGAAGGAGACGGTCAGCTTCTAAGTATTGTTTTGAGAGACTGGAATATATGGGCTACTAGTATAATGTATAAACCCTAATTTCAGGACCTCATAACTATTTATGTAGCATATGCGGTTTTGAGCATTACAATAATAAAAATGTGAGTTAAAATTTCTTCAGCAGATTCAGTAGGAAGGTTGAAGGAGTTTTGAGGTATAAATTCCATGACAAAGCTTTTTGGGGAATAAAAACTAAGGGAAAATGGGGCTGATCATGTATAAGGAATTGTAATTGCTAACGAATATTTGATTAATTCTCATTCCAGCTGACACTGCAGCTTCATGGTTAAACTGACATTGAGAGATAGTTTGAAGTACTGTTCTTGGAGCAAATATACGTACACACCGTAACTCAATCCACTAAATAATGATGATTCAACAAAGCACAAAAATATCAAGACATGGGGCAGGAGAGATGGCTTAGCAGTTAAGAGCACTGACTGCTCTTCTAGAGGTTCTGAATTCAATTCCCAGCAACCACATGGTGGCTTTCAACCATTTGTAATGGGATCCAATGTGTGTCTGAAGATAGCTGTAGTGTATTTATATAAATATAATAAATAAATCTTTTTAAAAACCCAAGATGTAAGTGCTTTTTCTTCAGACTGACAAGACTTCTGTGGTTATGGAGCTAAAGCAGAAAATGACATGAAGTGAAATGTTGGGCTTTGCTCAAGATGGAAGTCCTGCCTCATCAGCAACAATGTTAGTTTATAGAAGGTTGGAGAACCACATCCATTAAAGCTCTTGTTTCTGGAATTGGAGGAAATCCAAAGAAAACGTGCATGCACGTCATGCGTGCTAAATAATTTATACTTTAAAACACTTGCCTGTGATTTCTCAACAAACAAACCAACCAACCCTAAAAAAGTTAATGGACTATAAGCAGAAGTGCTTGCTGACAGGAGCCTGATATAGCTGTCTCCTGAGAGGCTATGTCAGTGCCTGACAAATACAGAGGTGGATGCTCTCAGCCAACCACAGGACTGAGCACAGGCTCCCCAATGAAGGAGCTAGAGAAAGGATCCAAGGAGCTGAAGGGGTTTGCAGTCCCACAGGAGGAACAACAATATGAACTAACCAGTAGCCCCCTCCCCCCCCCCCCCCCGCAGAGCTCCCTGGGGCTAAACCACCAACCAAAGAGTTCACATGGAGGAACCTATGGCTCCAGCCACATATGTAGCAGAGGATGGCCTAGTTGTACATCAATGGGAGGAGAGGTCCTTGGTCCTGTGAAGGCTGTATGCCCCAGCATAGGGGAATGCTAGTACCAGGAAATGGGAGTAGGTGGGTTGGTGAGCAGGGGAAGGGGGGATGGGATAGGGGTTTTTCGGAGGGAAACCAGGAAAGGGGATAACACTTGAAATGTAAACAAAGGAAATATTTAATAAAAATCACTACTTTTAATACTTAAAGGTAATATTAGTATTGTCTAAATCTATATACAAATTCCCTAATCTTAATGGGTAATAAAATAAAGAATTATTTAGAGTTCATTTATTCCCAAATATGGATGTCTGAAGAGGAGGTAGCCCTTTTTATAGTTACGGTTCTATTGCTTTAAGAACATGTATTTATTGTCCTAAGAGTATGTTCACTTTGTGTGTATGTGTGTGTATATTATATATACATATAAGTTATATATACATATATATTTAATCTCAGACAAGTTACTTTCAATAATATAACTACTTCCCAATTTGTTTTATGAGAACAAAATAACCTTGATTATAAAATGTAACAATGAGACAGAAGAAATATGTTGTTTTCTTCTTGATGAATAGATGTAAAATGCTAAGCAAAAATTGAACATGAACCCCTGTAAAAAAAAAACCTTTATAAACTGCCATCAAGTAGGGGCTATTCTAGAAATACAAGAATATTTTCATATTTAAATGTCATTTCAATTCACATATTAGTGTTAAAGCTAGAGGTAAAAAATATCAAGATTATTATTTGAATAAATACAAAATTTGAATTTGAATTCAATTTGAATTTTTATATTTGTATATAAGAGTTGCTTCTGCCTCACTAGTGCTGAGATTGAAGATGTGAGTCACAACACCTTGGTGAAGCATACTATATTTTAATGTATAAAAGGTCATTGATGTTCCTGAGAAATTCTCAATGGTAAAATCATAAAAACAAAAAGAATCATAACTTAGTAAGATCTTGATTTACTGAGAATGTATGAGTTTATAGTTGAGTTGAAACATTCATGGCGTTAGCTATAACGTTTCTGCTCTTACTCATCCATAATGACACTATAATTTCAAACAATTAAAATATTTTGTTTTGTTTCCGGATTTTGTGAGACAGTGTTTTACTATGTAGTTTATTTCACTCCTGACTCATTATCTCAGCTTTGTCAGGTACTAAAATTACGAACATGTACCACCAGGTCTAGTTTCACATTTAATTTAATTTAATTTATTTTTTATTGGATATTTAAATTTATTTATATTTCACATGTTATCCCCTTTCCTGGTTTACCTTCTACAAACCTCCTACCCCCCCCCCCGCCTGCTTCTATGAGGGTGCTCTCCCACCCACCCACCCACTCCTGCCTCCCCACCCTGGCATTCTCCTACACTTGGGCATCAAGCCTTCACAGGACCAAGTGCCTTTCCTCCCATTGATGCCTGACAAGGTCATCTTCTGCTACATATACCATGGGTCCCTCCATGTGTACTCTTTGGTTGGTGGTTCATTATACAAATCTTTCTTAGGGGTGGGAAGGTGACTCAGTTGGTAACAATGCTTACCCAACAAGCCAGGGAATCTGAGTTGCAACCCCCCAGAACCCATGTAAAGACCTTGGCATGGCTGTGCATTCCTGAAACTCCAGAAATAGGAGACAGACTCAGGCAGATCCTGGAGCTTCCTGCCTAGCTGAAATCGTGAGCTTCTGATTCAGTAAGAAACCTTGTCTGAAGATAATAAGGCAAAGAGGAACAGAGGAAGGTACCAAACATCTTGCATGCACATGCATGAGCACCTGTACACTCAAATGCATGTACCATACACATTCACCATGCACACATACACCAGCAAAGAAAAATGTTTTATTTTAAACAATTAATAGGAGAGAATTATTGCAAATCATCTTTAATAAAAACATAGGTCAGGTGCTGGCAGGTGGCCGGTGTTTCTTAAACTCCATAGATTTGTCGGTAGGCTGATGGGCTCCAGGATCCCAGCAGAGAGTTGTATAAGCCACCAACCCAGTCAGTTGTTGTGCTTCTGACTCTGCTGAGCTCCTTATTTATAACCTTCATCCCAGTGTCGAAAAGTCCTCTACAGAAAAATGTTTATCTTCAGGGAATTTTGCTCTAAGACTATATAATGAAATCTGGGACAACTAATTCAGGTAGTTTATAAATCAAATTCTTATAGATTTTAAACTATATTTTTGTGTGCTGTGCAGTTTGAGTGCAAAACCATTTCTTGAGTATCGCTATACTAATAGTGCATTTTTTGCAGGCGAGTAAGATCAATGGCTGACTCATTCAGAATAATGAAGAACTCTTAAAATAGATTCAAAGTGAGGGAATCTTAAGCTTACTTAAATATATGAAAATATTTAAGCTTGTTGAAAGTTAAAAATAAATGTTTGTGAAATAATCATCCTGCAATATAAATTCTTTCTGAAAACATAAACTGGCCAGAGAAGTAGCTCAGTTGTACAATGTTTGCATGACAAGCACAAAGCCCTAGGCTCTAAACCCCAGAGCCCACAAATCTCGTGTGGGAGTGCACATCTCGAATCCCAACACACGGTGGTAGAGGCAGTAGGATTAGAAATTCAAGCTCTTCCTTGGGTGCATAGGTAGTTTGAAGCTAGCTTATGAAACACAAGGCCCTGTCTCGCAAAAATGTAGTGAAAAAATGAATTTGGAAAGATAGTAAATGATTTCCTGCTGATGCTTTTGTTTATACAATATCAAATTTAGCGATTAATCAAAACAGTTAACTTCAATAATACATGCATCACAGTTACTGAAGGAAAGGCTGACCTAGTCATAAATCATGACCAGAGGGTTTTCTTTGTTGTTTTTGACAGGAAGGAAAACAGTCTTCTATGAGCTATAGACAGCAATATGAATTCTTTATGATTTTCCAGAGAGTCCAAAAGCGGCTTTCAGAGAACATTCTCTTTCTCTATAAAGTAGTAGTTACTTTTGTGGGAGCCATTTCACTATCCCAACATCATCATGTAGGCTGTTGGACATTTGAGTCCTTCAGACTAATAACCACACCACAGATTTACCAAGCTGCACACTGTGTGAGCAGGATGGCCCAAAACAAATATGAGTCCTTACTCACTCACACTGTAAACCTTTTTACAGTCGTCAGAAAACGCATGCTATAAAGCACTAAGGGAGTTGAAACCCTATAAGGAAAACACTGGCCTGAGTCGTCATTTTCCTTTTGAGAATGAGAGTAAGCAGCTGAGCTCCAGGTGAGAGCATGCACCGGATGTGTCTGAAATAGGGAATTTCATTGAAGAGATGTCACAAATAAGGTTGTTCCTGGAAAATGCTGATTAACAAGTCATCACAAGGGATGGGTACAAGGAAGGAGGAGGAAATAGATGAGGTGGAGTTTCGCAGTTGTGGGTAAGGTAATGCCGAAAAAGCAAAGCAAATGACATTCTTACCCAATAAAACAATACCTGCTTAACAGTTCATTGCAGTGAGAACAAAAACAACCACATCTTCACAGGGAATAGCTAATCTGCCAGGCATGCCCAGCTACAGCTGTGTTTCAAAGGTGTATATAGAGTGATCCAGAGCACAGGCTGAAGAAATACTTGAAGTCATTTTAAATTTGAAGAGAGGTTGTGTGTGTTATAAATCTTCCATCAAACAGGCAAACACATGGCATTATACTTTGCAATATTTGAAAGATAGCATTCAAACTTCATATAGGCTAGGTTAAGTTTGGCTTTGAAAACCTACCCATAGGTCTAAACTGTTCTAGTGTCATAATGTTAAGCTGTCATATTTTGTGATTCTTTTTCTCCTGATGGCTTGATTTTCATGAAATAAATACTAAATAATTATCATCTCTTATTAGATAGATAATTGACATTTGTTGCCACACTTTAAAAACATCCAGTGGCAGGAAAATAAACAGCAAAGAAAACCATCAATCCTAGTTTCGTAGCAGCAGGATTAATGAAGCTGGCAGGACAGTGCTTCCTCCCACATTCATTAAACCTGTTAATGATGTAATAGAATTGATCTCATTATGCATACATCTTTATATATCCACAACCGTGATATATTCATGATTTACAAAAATATAATAAAACCACACATCTAATATTTTATAATGTTTGTGATTTTTAAAATGTCTTTTTTTCTTTGTCTCAGTAACATGAGTCAAAATAATAGTCAAAATCTCTCTCTCTCTCTCTCCCTCTCTCTCAGCCCCCCCCCCCCAATGTTTGTTAAGAGAACGGACATTGGGGAGTTTCTTCTTTAAAACATTTGAATCCTCTCTGCTCTAAATTAATAGGTATTAGTACATAAGTTATAAATCATGTATGACCTAAGTAAAAGCCATGTAGATTTGGAACATCAAGCATCTAATATGGAGCATCATCTTTCACAAACCCATCCTCCCAGCTACATTGGTCTCTGTGGATGGTGGTCCTTATTTCCCTTGTAGTCTTGGGAGTAACTACTGGGCTCTGTCTGTAGCCTCCCCCAGCCTGAAGCAGGCTGCTGCAGACCTTGTCACCACTGAGGTGAGGCCACCTGCAGTGCAGCTTTCCAACTTGGCTGGCTCTTTTTGAAGTATCAACTGCCCTGCTCTTCTCTGAGATGCTGCTGTCTTCCTGAGACATTCCTGAATAAGCAACAGCCTGGCGACCAAGTGCTGACAGCATGGCCACAAAGCACCAAGGATGGACTGGGGAGGTGGGGAGTGAATGGGCCTTCCCCCTTTTAAGCACAGTCTCTTAGTAAACTCGCGGGCCTTGATCAGAGAAAATTTGTTTTGGCTTCATTATTTCTCTCGCAGTCTAGTCTCTTTCAGTCCCAGCCTGCCTTCCAGGAGTACCTGGTTCATGTAGGCCGGGCCGGCTTTCAACAACACTCTTCATTCATTTTCTGGCCATTGGTACTAACCAATAGTACCCTATTCTCAATTTTTCTCCGTATTACTCAATCTTTTAGTTCACACAATTGAGAAGAAACACCAGTATTAATTTTCTTCTAGGGAGGTTTCTTATTTACTCACTATTTTATTCCATTGTTATGGTTTTCTGTTAACTGCCACAAACGTTATAAAGATTTTGAGTCTGTAGTTCTCCTGATTGGCTGTGTTACCAAGTACAGCAGTGAGAGCAAGACTGCAGGGCTTGCTTCATGCCAGCACACAATGGCAGAGCTCGTCTGGAGAGCTTTTAGTAGGCTGGCTGAATTGTTGAGTAAACAAGTTCAAGCTTTGGGGACCACTGTTCTTCTTGGTGAGCTACTGGTTATTAAGATAGTATCTGTGAGGAGCAAGGGAAAATCCACAAGTGACTTGTTTCATGTCAGTCTCTTTATATAGAGGTTCTGAGACTCAAACCCAGGTCCTCATGTTTTACGGCAGTCACTCTTACACACTGAACCATCTACCCTTACTTCATCATTAGGGTTTTCTGGTTGGTTGGACTAGGGCAGGACCAGTCAATTTGTGCCTTTAGAAGCTTTAAAGTGCTTCTGAAATTCAGATAGTGTTGTCACCCCTTAGTTTAACATACCACTTCAGAGAAGTAGCATGACATCTATTCTATGTTAACACTTTATTACAAACTCTGGGAATGGGCTTGTTGCCACACAGACTATTATTGGATCTGTAAATTTGAATATTCTTAGCCATACTATAAGACAGAGTTCTTATTCATCTTATCTGAGTAATTGTTATCGGTCAGCTCAAGCTTCTATAACACAGATGGAAGTTTTAAGTCCAGAGTCTAGGAATTATTTGAGTTGGTTTCTGATGAACTCTCTTGGCATCACTCTTTCCATCCTCTTGCTTTTTCCTTCTTTCCATCCTTCTTCTGAAATATTCCCTGAGTCCTGGGGAGGAGTGCGTGGGTGATATAGATGCGCCTCTTAGAGATGAGCACTCGACTGTCATTTATTCTCGCCCTGTGACCGGTTATAAATTACTTCCTTAGCTGCTGCCTGCTGCAAAGAAGTGCTTCTCTGGCCAAGGAGAGAGCAGCACTGATGGACATGACTGACATTTGGATGGCATTTGGACACATTCCTGAAGTAGAACAACAGTAGCAAGTTCCTCGACTTCTCCAGGGCCTATGACCTCCCATGAGCTTTGACCAGGTTTAGAGCATCAGATATGAGTTCCCTACTTTGAAGCAGGCCTCAAACCCAGTTAGAAAGTGAATGGTTGCTTTTATCATTTACTTTAGTGCTGCTATGATCATAATATCCAAAGGTGTTTTATGGAAGAAAGAATTTATTTTGGCTTAGGGGTCCAGGGAGAGTCTATAATGGCTGGGCAGACATGTCTTCAGACACCAGGAGTTGAGAGAGCTTGTCTTTAATTTTATCTTCTAATTTTTGGAATTTCTTAAGATTAAAAAACTTCATTCAGAACATAAGAAGATATATGATCAGCATGACCTTGCTCTGATCCAAGTTATTTTTCTATGTCAATGACTGGAAGGCATATTACAGCAACAGTATGAAATTGCTGGCAGGCATGGAACAAAATGGCTACAGCTATGCCGGGGGGGGGGGGGGGGGACGGGAGCAGGCCTCCACATTTGCACCTTTATGGATACTCACCTTGTTGTGGATCATTGTGTTGTGGTTCATAGGTATCACATGATGATCTGCATAGGACAATTGATTGCTTGCCCTCTTTGGGAGCTTGCATGGTAGTTTCTTGTACTATGAGAGCTATACAGGAAGGGGGTTTTTAGGTTACATCCACTTTTAATCTTCCTTGTCCGAAGTGTGCAGTGGCATTGAATGGTAAGCCTGTCAATAAGCATAATAGCTCCATGGGAACATGATCTTAACAGAACATCCATACATCCTCCTCCTCTGCAATTACACTGAAAAGAAGGCAACCGTCTGGGCATAAAGCACAATTTCTTATATTTGCGTTCTAAGATATCTTTGTGAGTGGTATTTAGAAAACCATTGTGAGGTGTGAGGCAGCCAATCAAAGCACATATATGAAAGAGACTATAGCAGCCTGAGGCTGGCCTGGATCTTAACCACTGAAAGAACTTGATTTATGCTACATATATTCCTTCTTGCAAGAAACAAGGCTATCGGTATAATGCACAAAACTTATTATCTTTAGGTCCAACTTCAGTAATGCTCCAAGAAGCTTTTTAAAAGATTATTGGCGACAAGATTTGTAATACACCTTATGCATTTTCTGGCTTTGTGACTGATTTGATGCTGTGTGTTGGAAACATATATGTCAGGACAAGCTAATGCCTGAACGATATGTCTCACAGTCATCCAATCATTAACTTCCTCTCAAAATACCAAATACATAGAGGTTTTTAAATAAATATAAAAGAATGACTATGAGTTAATGATTTCCATGTGGTAGTTTCTTATTTCAATTCACTTCAAAATTTCTTAATTTCATTTATGGATCTGGTGCCATCCGAGACACCAGAGAGACACTTAGTCTTTACTGCTATGGGGTTTCCATTGTAAAATTCTACACAAAGAATAATAATGAGTCAAATTTTGTGGACAGCCTTTAGGTTAAAAATATTGCCTGCTGGTTCTTCAGAGTTACAGTACAAAGCCGCAAGTGCAAAGGAGTTTTCCATGGAGACATAAACTCAGTGCAATGTCCACAGCAGTTAAGCTCCCCTTTTCATATACGTAGTTGGACTCTAACGACAGATTAATGTCCAATTAATCCAACATTTGGTAGCTGTCAGCAATATATTCTGTTTTGAAGTTGCCTTGGGTTTTGAATAAACCAAATAGTTCCAGAATCCTAAACCTACAGAAAGTGAGTTGGATCTGTATTCAGGGGGAATTGGTAACTTCAGAAGACAGTCCAAAGAACATTTTTTATTAAAAACAAAAATACCACCCTTGATCACTAATTGAGAAAATCCCTTACAGTTGGATCTCATGGAGGCATTTCCTCACCTGAAGCTCCTTTCTCTGCGATAACTCCAACAAGGCCATCTTCTGCTATGTATGTAGCTGGAGCCATGGGTCCCTCCATGTGTACTCTTTGGTTGGTGGTTTAGTCCCTGGGAGCTCTGGGGGTACTGGTTAGTTCATATTGTTGTTCTTCCTATGGGGCTGTAAGCTCCTTCAGCTCCTTGGGTACTTTCTCTAGCTCCTCCTGTGCTCAGTCCAATGGTTGGCTGCTGGCATCCACCTTTGTATTTGTCAGGCACTGGCAGAACTTCTCAGTAGACAGCTATATCAGGCTCCTGTCAGCAAGCACTTGTTGATATCCACAATAGTGTCTGGATTTGGTGACTGTATATGGGATAGATCCCTAGGTGGAGCAGTCTCTGGATAGTCTTTCCTTCAGTCTCTGCTCCACACTTTGTTCATATTTCTATGTAGAAGTTCAATATATTTAAAATGTCAACTAAAGGGTTTAACAGATAATTTTCATTATTGTGTCAATTTTCATGTTTTTTTAATCTTTCAATTTTCAAGTAAAATGGACCTACAATTATCCTTGATGGATATCTGAAATATTGACCATCATTATTTTTATTATAGAATTTTGACATCTAACCTGGGAAAGTTCTATCCTTATCTCTGGGAATTTTTCACAGTTTAGATTTAATTCATTGTCAAATTAGGCCAGTGATTATTTTTTTATTAGATATTTTCTTTATTTACATTTCAAATGTTATCCCCTTTCCTAGTTTCCCCTCCGAAAATCCCTGATCTCCTCCCTCCTGCTCCCCAACCCACCCACTTCCATTCCTGGTCCTGGCATTCCCCTATACTGGGTCATAGAGCCTTCACAGGACCAAGGGCCTCTCCTCCCATTGATGAGCGACTAGGCCATCCTCTGTTACATAAATAGCTAGAGCCACAATTTCCACCATGTGTTTTCTTTGATTGGTGGTATAGTTCCAACGAGCTCTGGGGGTACTGGTTAGTTCATATTAATATTCCTCCTATGGGGCTTCTGTCCCCTTCAACTCCCTGGGTATTTCTCTGGCTCCTTCATTGGGGACCTTGTGCTCCATCCAATGGATGACTGTGAGCATCCACTTCTGTATTTGCCAGGCACTTGCAGAGCCTTGCAGGAGACAGCTATATCAGGTTCCTGTCAGCAGGGTCTTGTTGGCATCTGCCTAATGACTGGGTTTGGTAAGCCAGTGATTCTTATATGAGGTTTCAAGTCTGAATCTCCCTTAGTTACTTGAGTATATGTTGTTACTAATCTAAGATCGCTCTGAAAATGTCTGCTTTGCTTTAACATCTTTTAATATTCCTTTAATACCATTTAACAGTTTTTGTGGTTGAATCTAGTGGCCGAATGCATGTATGTGTGGATAAGGATCATGGAGAGCTGCACTTAACATGTCTCTAGGCCCTCACTGCTTGTCTGCATCCTTCTTACTGCACCAAATCATTTACTTTCTTTTAAAAGATTTATTCACTCTTGTTTTTATTATATCTGTACGAATGCTTTGTCTTCATGTTTGCATGTGTACCGTGCAGATGCCTGGTGCCTGCAGAGGGCAGCAGAGGGCCGCAGACGACCTGGAACAAGAGTTATAGGAGTTAAGTCTGGTTTTTAGACATCGTGTGGTTTCTGGGAACTAAATGTGTGTCTGCTGCAAAAGCTGAAATCGTTCTTAATTGCTGGTGAACTCTATAGCCTTCAGTACAATGTACTTTTAAATAAAATCACTTTGTTTTGGAGGATGCTAATGAGAAGAACTATTTATTATGTGTAGGATGGTAATAACTATTTCTTTTATATTTTAAATAAAGCCTTAAATTTCAGAACACTTTATGGTCCTCCTTTATGTTGTTCCTTTACAGTCTGGGGTCTGTGATTTATGTGAAATCTACTGCTGTCAGCATGAGATACAAAGAGTTCTATTTAACAGATCTCCCGTTGGAGGACTGCCCAGTGTGCGTGCTTCTTACTGGGGTTGTGAGTCCATTGGAGTTCCTTCAGCCTTCTTTGCACTGATGGTGCACTTCATTATAGGTAAGTAAGCAGAACAATACATTTGCTAATGTATTGAATCAAGAAAGCATTTCAATTCTGTTAGCTTGAGCTGCAGTACAAAATAAACAAAAGACAAAAACAGCAGATGCAGAGCCCTAACTTTGTTATTCAGTGCGAGCATTGGAGAATTGGAAGCTTCTCGGGTAAAAGTGATTCCTTCTCTAACACACTTTGCCAGAGGTGATCTGTGTGAGAGCATAAAGCACACCTACATTTCACAGCTCTGTGGCAGGTTAGAAGATGAGGATAGAAAAATTCCTCTCCAGAGGACAAGGAGAGGAATCAAGGGAAATCGCAATGTAACCCGGCTACCCACTTGCAGAGAGCATAGAGGACTCTTCCCTCTAGAAGGGGCAGGGATCCCTCTTGCTTTCACTTTCTTGACTTGTCCGGCAGAGTGTCTCTGTTCAATTGATGATTAAATTGGGTCCAGACCCATTTCAGTGAAACAAAGGAAATTGTCCGTTTGCTGAAGAGGCTGCCTGGGGGAAAAATGGTAGCAACACATCTGATGGAGGATTAGTGTATAGGATAAACAAGGAACTAAAAACAAAACAAAACAAAAAACAAAAACAAAACCAAAACCAAACAACAACAAAAAACCCTGAACACAGTGACACACTTAACCCTGAATGGCAACCCACTTAAAACATGGATATGGGGTTGAAAGAGAGAATTGTCAGAAGAAATACCAATGGCTAAGAAATATTTTAAAGTGTATTCACTGTTCTTATCCTTCAGGAAAATGACAAATAAACCACTCTGAGATGTCATCTTATGGTAGTCAGAATGACTTAGATTAAGAAAACAGACCAAAAAAATGGCATTATGTAGGGAATAGAGAAACACCAGGTGTGATTCTGGGGACGTAAATTGATAAAGTCACTGTGAAAATCAGTGTGGCATTTCCATAGAAAACTAGAAACAGATTCTCCATTCCACCTAACTGTACCACCTTTGGATATATACCCAAAGAACTGCATTTGCTACTACAAGGACATGCATGCACACCCATATTCACTGATACTCTATCACCAGAGCTAGGGCATGAAAAGAGACTCGGTGATTGGATGGAGAAAACATGGTAGCTACATATGAGAGGGTTTTTTTTATTAATCTGTGAAGGAAAGTGAAACTATGAAGCTTGCATAATTGTGAATTGTATATGGTACTGGAAAAATTGTACTGACTGAGGTAAATCAGACCTAGAAAGACAAATATCATGTTTCAGTCTTAGGTGAATCATAGCATCAAATTTCTAGATTTATTTGCTTAATTTGTGTAAAACTGGAATTCAAGAGACAGAAAGATGCCAGTGGTGAGGAGGAAAAGAGAGCACTTAAGGTAAGGGGTGAAACAGAACACAGCTGATGTAAAAGAGGAATAATGGGAAAGGAGGCTTAAGTGGGAGGAGGGGTGGGAGTGGAGGGCAGAGGGTTGAGATAGGGAGCCATAACTAACTTTAAGGATGTTAAAAATAGAAGGAAATCTATTTTATAACATATTATACTATACATATTATAAAATACATAACACACACCACACACACACACACACACACATTGGAGATACCCTACTACACAGGGAATTACTCTTATCTCAGAAGGCATAGATACCAAACAGAAAGTTCAATGACAGATGTAGGATACCTCTTCTAGACTTGTTGTTCAGAGATATCTGTAGGTAGGTTGGTGTCCCCATCCCTTCACTGGGGGTCCGGTTTGACTATTGGAGGTTCCATATCTTTAGTTTCCATATCTCTACTGTTGAGCATTTTGGCTGAGGTTACCCATGTTGAGTCCTGGGAGTCTTCACGATTCCATGTCTCTGGAACTTCCAAGAGATTCCCCATACTTAGAAGCACTTAAAGAAATGTTCAACATCCTTAGTAATTGGGGAAATGCAAATCAAAATGACCCTGAAATTCCACCTTACACCAATCAGAATGGCTAAGACCAAAAACTCAATCGACAGCAGATGCTAGTGAGGATGTGGAGAAAGAGGAACACTCCTCCACTGCCCATATTGCAAACTTGTACAACCACTCTCAAAATCAATCTGGTGGTTGGCTCCTCAGAACATTGGAAATAATCCTAACTTAATACTCAGTTATACTGCTCCTGGGCGTAGATCCAAAAGATGCTCCACCATAACACAAGGACACATGCTCCACTATGTTCATAGCAGCCTTATTTATAATAGCCAGAAACTGGAAACAACCCAGATATCCCTCAACTGAAGAATAGATACAGAAAGTATGGTTTATTTACACAATGGAATACTACTATTCAGCTATTAAAAGCAAGGACATCATAAATTTTGCCAGCAAATGGATGGAACTAAAAATATCATCCTGAGTGAGGTAATCCAGTCCCAAAAGGATATGCATAGTATGTACTCACTGATAAGTGGATATTAACCAAAAAGTACAGAATACCCATGATAAACCCCACAGATGGTAAGAAGTTAAACAAGAAGGAATGCCAAGTGAGGATGCTTCAATCCCACTTAGAAGGGGGAACAAAATAATCATAGGAGGCAGAGGGAGTGGGACAAGGGTGGAAGAGGGAGGGAAGGGAGTAAGGGAAATAGGGGGGCAGGATCAAGTATGGACGAGACAGAAGAAAGCCTAGAGGGCCAGGAGAATAAATGGAAATTTGTAGCTACCAGGGGTAGGAGTAAGGGGAAACCTCTAGAAAGTTCCAGAGGCCTGGGATGGGGAAAGCTCTCAGAACTCAATATGGGTGACCTTAGCTAAAATTCCAACACTGGGGAGATGGAACCTGAAGAGACCACCCCCAGTAGTTAAACAGGGCTCACAGTGGCAAGATGGGGATACCAACCCACCTTCAAAACACTTGACCCAAAATTGTTCCTGTCTAAGAGAAATGCAGAGAAAAAAAATGGAACAGAGATTGAAAGAAAGGCCAACCAGTGACTGGTCCAACTTGGGATCCATCCCATAAGCAAGCACCAAACCCTGACACTATTACTGATGGCATGTTGTGCTTACAGACTAACATGGCTGTTCTCCCAGGAGCTGACTATGACAGGTGCAGATACTTACAGCCAGTCATTGGACTGAGCTTGGGGACCTCTATGGAACCATTAGGGGAAGGGTTGAAAGAGCCAAAATGTATTTACTCAGTTTACACACACGCGAGCGCGCACGCACACACACACACACACACACACACACTCACTCAGAGACAGAGAGAGAGAGACAGAGAGACAGAGAGAGAGACAGAGAGAGACAGAAACAGAGACAGAGAGACAGAAGACAGGGAGAGAGAAATATTCAGGGATAGAGAGACAGATTGAGAAAGAGACAGACAGGGAGAAAAATATAGATAGATGATAAATGATAGATAGATAGATAGATAGATAGATAGATAGATAGATAGATAGGTAAATTGTTCAAATAAGGAAAAACATGTTCAGTAGAAAGAAATTTGAAGAAATTTTCAAAACTCCAGAATTTTTGAAAGGCTGGAGGTGGAGGCTTTGGATTGAGTCCTAGTGATGACTCACAGAACAGCAGAAGTGAGTGTTATGGGAAGCTTTTGCGGAAGTCAACAGATAAGATCCGGTAACTATACCGTCAGCAGTAACTTCCTCATGTCTACAAACTGCTTCTCAGGAAAACGGGGAGTGAATTTGTGAACATTGCTTCAGAAGGCATCCCAAGCTAATGGGCTGTTGCTGGAGAACCACAGAAGTCTCACCTTTACATTCGAAGGCCTCTTGGTTGCTTCATCTAATAAAGAAGAAACCTAATTTGTACCTAGAATCCTAACTGAAAGGGACTATGGGAGATGTAGGTTTTAGATCCCCAGTTTCTGTTGCACAAGAGGGGGACCTTAGAATGAAGGATGGATGTATTATTAAACCATAAGACCAACTATAAACCCATTCCCATTCCCATTGAATAATGTTCCATGTACTGATATAAAATGATTAATTTTTTCATTGTTTTAAAAAATTAATTTATTTTATGTATATGAGTACACTGTCGCTGTCTTCAAACACACCAGAAGAAGGCATCAGATTCCATTACTGATGGTTGTGAGCCACCATGTGGTTGCTGGGAATTGAATTCAGGCCCTCTCGAAGAGCAGTCAATGTTCTCAATCACTGAGCCATTTCCCCAGCCCCATAAGATGATTAATTTGACATTCCTTGTTGAATAATTTGTTTCCATTTGTTACTATTAGGGATTTTGTAACAAATTTCTTCTTGTCTTTCTGTTTGAATCTATGTGCTAGGATAGTCAGTCACTGGGTTATGGACAAATTATTTTAAATTTTAGATTTGCACTGAGAAGATGCTGTCTCAATTCTAACTTTAGTTATCCAGATGTGAGGATGCATTTCTATACATTCTTACAGAGACTTTACATGACTAAAACTTTTGCTTTTGTTGTTTTAGACTGGGTCTCATGTAGCCTTGGCTAGTCTCAATCTCATCATGTAGTCAAGGGTGACTTTGAACTCATGATGATTTTGCTTTTATCTCCCAAGTGCCAGGCTCTCCAAAATCTTATTTTTCTTGAAAATATTTGTTTATTTTCATTTTTTATGTGTCTCCATGTATGCTAGTATATCATGAGCACGCAGTGCCTGCAGAGGCCAGAAGATGATGTTGACTAACCTTGGAACTTGAGTTGCAGATGTTTGTGAACCACCATGCAAATATTGGCAACAGAACCCAGAGCCTGTGCAAGAATAGTCAGTGCTCTTAATCACTAAACCAACTCCCCAGCTTTTTTTTTTAATCTTTAAGTAATAAATATTTTTAGCTTTAGTAGTGACATATCATTTTTATTTATTTTTTGTTTCTGTAAATACTTGTTATAAACAGTAAATTTCATTTTTATGTTGTTTGACTACCTCTGCTTTTCTCTGTGAACAGTTATACATACAGAACCATATATCTATTTCTGTGCATAATGTACATAGACTTAAAATTGCACATTTAATATATTTTATTCAGTTTTAGGAGTCACCCATATATTTTGGATGTTAAGCATATACCCGAAACACGTAACTTATTTCTAACCTCCACTGAACACTAAGTGTTAAAATCAACATCTGAACAACAGAGATAGAGGACATAGTTCTTGCTCTCAAGTTCAAACAGTTTATATTTAAGTGATAAGACAACCCAGAGGACAATTAAAAATAGAAATTGATATAGTAGCAGATAATTAAATGCAAAAATAGCATTGATAAGTTTATATGATTATTGAAAAGATAAGGCTTTGCAAGTGAGTCTTGGAGAAAGGAATGTAACTAGGTTGGGCTACAAGGCATGAAGGCTCACGGAATAAGATATGTGAAAATTTGAGGAGCATTACGAATCCTAAATAAAATTAAGATACTAGGTAAACCCTCACCTTTCAAGACAGATTAAGAAATGGGCAAAGTAAAATCAACCTGTCACTGTTCAGACAAAACAAGCTGGGAGATTGGTGGTACACATTTTTAATCACATCACTAGAGAAGCAGAAGCAGGCACAGCACTAGTTGGAGGCTACAGAACCAGTTACAGGACAGCCAAGGATACACAGAGAAACCCTACTCCGAAAAACTAAAAACAAACAAACAAAACAAAAAACCAAACCAAAACAAAAACCAATTATCCTGGGCACTGTGACAAGCACTTGTTAGTTGATATAATAGTTTCCCAAGCATGGTCCTGTTGGCCCACACATCTTTACCTATGGGAATGCTCAAGGTCAAAAGATTTATGTCAAACAGCTAGTTGCCACTCAGACTGTCATTGGAGTAAAATCATGTCTTCTCCATTATATCATGCTATTCTATGGATAAAGAGAGATTGTGCTGTAGATGATGTAGAAGAATATATCTTGAGACACAATCTCTCACTGAACCTGGAGGTTGCCATTTCAGCTAGCTTCGCAGGCCAGAGACTCCACAGACCCACTTATTCCCACCCTACTAATGTTGAGGTCACAAGCATGCTGCTGTGTCTGAATTTTATGTGTGTTCTGGAGGCCCCACCTCAGATTCTAATGCTTGTATGACAAGCACATTGTCACTTAGGTTATTGTCTCAGCCATTAATTTTTTTTTAAAAAATGAAAGTGTCACATATAAGTGATAGTACAACAAACCACAGCAGTTACATCATTATTCTGGTCTTTGCTCAAAGCTTGATCTTCTAGGTTCATCTGACTACTCTATAGCTAGCCACCCTACCCACCTCATTTTCCATTTTTTACTCAACTATCTGGCTTTATTTCCTTTCTAGCACTGTTAAATCTGTTATTCATGTATACATTCATTACTCTATATTTGTTGGTCCTTCCCGTTAGTGTATAAGGGTATATCACTATTTCTGGAAAAAATATGAAACCCCAGGAAGTATGTAACATACTAACTTTATGAGAACATAGAGAAATGTGTTCTTCAAGACATCAAAAATAGTCACAAGCACCAAGGTAGTTGTATTACAAATACATAAATGGCTCCCTGAGCTCTGTTTTTATAAGAACTTAGTGTGTCACTCAAAAACCTAATATGCCTTTGTTTGGTAAAAGATCTCTTAGCTGCTTAGTTAGTTCATTCCATTTTATATACAAAGAACCATCAAAGCAAAGTATTTTGTTTTTCTAAACCCTACTTTTCACCTGTAATTTCACCCCTATAACAGCGTTCGCTGATTCCCATGGGACTCTAAGTTAAGCACATTTCAAATGACTTAGGCTCTCATAAGTTTGTTTATCCTAAAAGACACAACTTAGCAGTTAAGTAACTTGTCAGATGCGTGTTAGTTTCTCCAGGGAGAGTCTCTGTGCTGAGAGGATGGGTAGCTCCTGAGTCAGAGCACTGATTCACTTTAGTGTGGCAGTAGTTGTGGGTGGGTCTTTCTGATGACCAAGTTATACCCATTGTTTGTATTCTAGATTTTCAATTCAAAGACAAACTTTGTTATTTCCTCTAAGCTACAGATCCTCAGTTGTTACCACACCTGTTAAACAAGTTTTTTTTTTTTAAATGTCTTTCTGCTGTTGTACCAGCCCTTAAAATCGCAAATATCCTTGTAGCTAGCACATTTACCCGAGAACCACTATCAACACGTAAGGAGTTCAGAAGTTCCCTCTGCATTAATATCAGCCACCAGTGTATCAGCACGTTATGTACAGGTAAGTGCCTGTCTAACCTTCTGACAAAATAGAATTTCACTGTCTCCTCCATTTGAGTCTCATTTTAAGGACTGTGGCAAAAATAACTGTGTCTAGGTGGTAAATGTAGTGATTTCACAGCCCTTTGGAACTTCAGCATGGAGACACATTGTCGCAAAGACACATTTGTGTTTGCAATATCAGGTGTTAAGCCCCAGTTTGAGGGGTGCTTCAAAAAAGGGGCGTGTAACTTAATACCGAGTGGATGAAAAATGTGACAACCGTGTAACTGTTGTCTATTAGAGAGAGGCAATAGCAGAGACATTTTATTTCCTTGTGAGTTAAATACGAAATGGTGCTTAGGAAGGATAATGATAGTGGTCTCTGTATTTGTTTAAAAGTTCAGGCTTTCTACCATGAACTGAAAATATTATCTTAGATTGCACAGTATTACTACTCCATAGGTGTTATCTATAAAGATGTAAATGTGTATCTTACATAAATATTGTTATAAATATATATTATTATATCTATATATTTAGGTTAACGAGAGCCCACAAGACACATCTATATTGATAATATCCAGCATTACTCTAAATGTATTACTGGAATGAATATACTCATTTGTGATAGAACATACTAACAGCATCTTTCTTGACTTAAAGATTTATTGTGTGATTTTGTTGTGTATTAAAGATGTTATTTTATTTATGGCCTTAATTTTTCTTATTTTCAACATCTCCGATGCAAACTAAAAGATCCATTAGGCAGGCAAATTTAAGTTTAAAAAGTCCTGTATTACTGGAATTTTGTTTGTTTGATATCTGTAAATGGTTATTACCTATGTTCTGGTGCATGATCGATTATATCTGTGGAGCATTTCGCATTGTTATCTTTCTCCATTATTAGTTTACACTTGTGTGAGGTCTTAGGTTGAGAGAAAGGTAAAAGGATTGAGCTACAGTTTCAAATAATTTGAGTTGCCTAGTCAGGGCTCAAGCCCTGATTCTGGAATCAGCTTCTCAGAGTAAGACGCTGAGCCCATTCTGTTCCTCAGCTAGGAAGGATTAGGACATGTGGTTGATTGCACTGGCGGTTTTCAGGAGGCTTTGATGAACTTTTGGATGCATGTAGGTGCTTGAATGATGACTGGTGGAGTGAAAATAACATCAGATGGATTGCAAAACCAAATGTTATCATTTTCAATGCTTCCTTAGCACTCGGGACAGGCTGTAGACTAGAAAGAAAATCCGGTTTGCAGTCTTGTGAACATCATCTTGAAGCATCTTTTATGAGATTTTCCTAAAGAATATATGGGGGGGGGGATATCAGGAACTGGCTAACAGGGGAACGATTTTTCTCCTGTGCTTGAGAAGTTTCCTTGTGATCATTAGCATTTATTTAATCATCTATGCTAGATTATAGTTTGGAATGTTTTTAGGTTCTTGCAAAAGAAAACTAAAACTCAGGAAAAAAATCTGGACTGTGACATGAAATTATCTAGATGGAAGGTGGGTGGGAAGTGAAATGTAAAACCCTGTGTTCTGTAGTAACGTCAAAGATCAATAAGCAGCCAGCTGTTTCAATTCCTTTTCTTCAAACGAAAGCCTAAATGAACACTAACAATTTTTGTTTGGCAAAAGTTTAATAAGAGTAAATACTTTGTGTTTTTATTAGACTATACAAAGTGAGATAGAAATTTGAAATGTCTCTATATTGTACAAAAACTTTTCTGAACGAAAAGTCTCTAAACAAAATTAGTTGAAAGCAGAGATATAAACATGAATCCCCAATTAAAAGAGAAGTAGAAAGATGATAATTTATAGAAGTTCATGGAAGACAGACCAACAGAGGGTGTGGATTGAGACTAGGAACCCTTCAGTGAGAGACACTTTGCTGGAGCTGAGTGCTTTTGAGCTGAGGTAAGTGGTCACTCAGTAGACAAGATTGCTGGTCTCCCAACAACTGGAGCAAGGTGGCATGGGTGTGGGTTATGGGGTGTGGGGTGTGGGGTGTGGGGATGTGCGTAAATCCCTCTTCTCAGAGATTTGTGGGGGAGGATCTTTGTATGAGGGGGGTATTGGGAGGAAGGGGTCTGATATTGGGATGTAAAGTGAATAAATAAATAAATTTAAAAAAATAAAGAGAGACAGCCGGGCGTGGTGGCGCGCCTTTAATCCCAGCACTCGGGAGGCAGAGGCAGGCGGATTTCTGAGTTCGAGGCCAGCCTGGTCTACAAAGTGAGTGCCAGGACAGCCAGGGCTACACAGAGAAACCCTGTCTCGAAAAACCAAAAAAAAAAAAAATAAATAAAGAGAGATGTATACGTTAAAGGGCCACCAAGATTTTAAAATGGAAAATTCAGGAAACACATCAAAAGCTTATGACAACTCAATCACTATGGCTGGAAACAAATATTTTACCCCAGAAAGAGAAAGAGAAAGAGAAATTCTAATTTGGTGAAGCCTTTTAATCCCTCTCACACACTGGTCCAGTTTTACAGTCTCTATTCTTCCTGCATGCAATGCTTGCTAAGTTCTTAGCCACAGTTGTGGCTCTTCAGTTAAGCATCAGCATGGCATATCTGATATGTACTGGAAATCTAGAAATCCTTCAAACTCCAGGTTTCAAAAACGTTTTTGTTTTTGTTTTTTTTAATTTATTCTCAAGTGATCTCCTGTAGGTTTCATTTTGCACTCCCATATAAAACGTATCCCTCCCCTTTATCAATATAGTTCCCAAGTTCTGGCAAATATTTGTGGTCTGTAAACTTTCTCAAATAGTTCATTTTCTTCCCCTTCTCAATATCACCACCCAGGTTTCTATTGTTCTGTTCCCAAGGATTATAATAAAATAGTCTCAGCTCTGGATGTCCCCACCTGTCATTTTCCTTCTTCTTTCAATTATGGTCATGAATGCTGCCTGCTGGTGTTTTTCTTCCTAAGCAGTATAAGCTCTCCTGTGAGTATTTTTTTTTCCTCGAGACCTGGTTTCTCTGTATAGCCCTGGCTGTCCTGGAACTCACTTTGTAGACCAGGCTGGCCTCGAACTCAGAAATTCGACTGCCTCTGCCTCTCGAATGCTGGGATTAAAGGCGTGCACCACCATGCCTGGCTCCTGTGAGTAATTTAAGAGGATAAAAATACAAGTCCTAATCGGTCTGTGTCCTTTTGCAAGCTTTATCTCACAAGATAATGGTTGTTGGTCTGCCTGGTTTCATTCATCTACTTGTTTCCCAAATATCTGTGATGCTAGGTTCCCAACTATGATCAAAGTATAAAAACAATAGCCCTAGGCTCCAGGATGCTAATGATGAGAGATAAAGGGAATTATATGTAAAAATTAAAAAAATATATTCTCAATGTGAGACCATAGAAAGTTTGGACATGATAGAAAATGCTAATGAAGAGAAAGAGCCAGAATGGAAAGATGATGTTTGAGTGACAGGTCACTGGGGGAACATGAGGTGAATGTATCAGACAAAAGTACAGAGTGTGTAACCATGACGTGGATTTGAAGAGACTGGTGTGTCCTCAGAACCTTGTGTGATTTGACATGGTCAGATTCATGACTCAGTGTGGCACAGAAACTAAACTGCCAGCCATCAGTCATGATTTGAGCACCACATGTTATTTCTTCTCTCTAAACTGTCTGCCCAGTCTTCTTTTCTTTTTTTTTTTTTTTTGTATAGAATAGAGTTTATTTAGGGCATTTGGAGGGGAGTTAAGAGGGTAGCAGAGAGAAGGAGAGAGTAGAGAAATGTGGGCCAGCCATGGCCACATGGAGAAAGGAGGGAAGGGAATTGGGAGTAAGGAGACAAGAGGCAAGAGTATAATAGGGTAAGAACGACTTTTTTTTCCTAATAAATTCCTGTAGATTCTAATCTCAACTCTGTCCAAGGCTTTCAACCACATAGGTTGCTTGAGACATAATACACACCTAACTTGTAGATCTACTGTTACATGCCTTTTATAGAAAAGATTTACTTCAACCACAACAATAAGCTAATAAGATGGATAGACACTGCTCTCTTCCAGGATAGAACTTGACATTTTCACATGTATTGTGCATTAGGATGTAATAGTATTGGCGCATAATCGTGTTTAGACAGTCTTAGCTATAAAATTTTTCTAAGGTATTTCTCTTCTCCCTTCCTGTCTGGACTGACATCTTTCCTGAAGGACACAAACTCTATTTCTTTCCATTGATAATGGGAAAGAAATGGTTCTTCCTCATAGTAGATATAATAGCAACAACCATATTCTGGAAAAATACTTTTATAGTGTAGAGATGGGAAAAAAGAGAAAAATTTTCATAAAGTAACATTTAAGAAAATCACTTTTTATCTTTCTCCTCCATTTTCTTTAAAATTTTTACATTTCATTTGTGTGTGTTTGTGTGTGTGTGCACCATGCTATATAAGTGCATATTGGAAGACAGCCCAAAAGACTCAGCTTTCTCCTTCCACCACGTGGGTGGACTCCTGAGATAAAACTCAAGTCATGAGGCTCCACAGGAAAACACTTCTACCCTCTGAGCTATCTTGCTGACCTCTTGCCCCCATTCTTCTTTGTCTTTTAATGTTTCTGTACCTAATTGTGATGCTTTCATAGGCAGCAAGAGGAACATAATACAGAGAAATATATGTTTCATGATATATTTTTCATTTCCTCCATTTGCAGACCAGTCATAGCATCCCGCAAATCTTTCCCGCCATGGCTAATCATCCTCAGTGTGCTTGGAGTGCTGGCAGCTCTTGGGCTAATTATTGGACTCTTAGTTCACTTTCTGGCAGTAGGTTGGTATGCATTTGTCTTAATTTGTCTTTGTTGTGCTGTTTATTTAAATTTCTGTGAGATGTAAAGAAGCAATTGCAATATATGGATTATCTCCCACTACTGGGGACCCCGATCCTGCAATGTTGTACTACAGAAGCACTTCTCCTACACACAAATAAAAGAATGAATATCAATTTAGACACAAATGAGCAGATATCTTATAGACAAGCAAAAGAACTTATTCTACTGTGTCGTGTTTTGTTATTGTGTAATTAAAGTTTTATAGTTATTGTATGTGAAGACGAGAATTCAAGGGATATTGACATTTGAGCTAGTCAGTTATTAATAAGAAAGACAATTTAGAAATCCTTCTAAATAGATTTAAAATGTTGGACTTTTTTTGTTAAAATAAAACCATATCACTTTACCCCATTTTCTTCCTCCCTCCAGCCTGTCCCAGCTGGCTTCTCTCCAGCCCTCCCTATGCCTCCCACTTTTATGATAGCCTCATTTTCTTTGATTGTTATTGTTGCACACACACAACCCCCTCCCCCAAAAGTATATAAATAACAACCTGCCAAACGTGTCTTTGTTGGTGGTACATGTATATGGTTTCCACTGTGTATTGGATGAGCAATAAAGGGGTTTATTCTTGAAATTGGCTAATTCTCCCCATCCCAAGTGTCATCAGTTTGCGGCCTTGTCCAGGGGTGGAGACCCATGAAAATGTCTTTGTGTTAATATGTCCATGGACATTGCCATTCTTCCAAGTCTTGTCTTCGCAGCCACTTAATTTTTTATTTCCTTTTATTGCAAATAGATATTTTCCATACCGTATATTCTGTTTGCATTAGAAAACAATTGACATCCAAGGGATAATAAAATAAAACAAATAAAAAAAACAAATAAAAAATAGTACAATATAAACAAATAAGCAAATGGAAAAAGACCAAAGAAAAAGCACAAGAAGTCTCGATAGATGCAGAGACACAGACATTTACACCCACAGGAATCACATAAAAACACAAAGCAAAAATTCATAATGTATATGGTAATGTGTCATTAGGGTTTCAAAAAAGCCCCAAATTAACATCACAAGGCAAGGAACTTCCAAAGATGCTATGGAGTTCACTCTGTGCTGGCCGTTTACTGCTGGGCATGTGACCAACCCTTAGGAGTGTTTTGTTTCTCTGGAGGGATTCCCTTGGAGAAAATTAATTTTCAATGGCAAGTGGTTATCAAATGGAGATAGCTGCTGGGTTAGGGATATGGGCATGTGTCTACTTCTCTCAGCTCTAAGATCCCATTTCAGGTAGACCTGTGTAGGTCTTGTATGGAGTCATTGCTAGGACTGCAGACTTCCATCTCTGAGCTGTGATTGCAAGAGCTGTGATAGAGATTTATGTACTCCAGTTGGTTTTCTGTGGTCTCTTGATCTCTTTATTTTATCCAATGTGGTTGTCTGTGATGGTCTTCATTTTCTGAAAAGAGAATCTTCTCTGATGGGGTCATCAATCTACTCGTTTGGTATCCAAGGTTACTCCGTGTTGTATACTAGCATCTGAAGATTTGGAGCCAGGGACATCAGTTGAGAGAGAATATGTGGCATGTGTCCTCCTGGTTCTTTCTGAGTTACCCCACACAGGATAATATTTCCTCAATCTTTTCCTTTACCTGAAAATCTCACACTCTCATTTTTCTTTACACCGTGAATAGTATTCCAGTGTGCACACGTTCCACATTGTTATTATCCATTCATCTGTTGAAGGGCATTTAGGTAGTTTCCATTTCCTAGGTACTGTGAATATAGTTGATGATCATGGCTTTTCATGGGTCTGTTTAATAGGATATAGACCCCTTTGGGCATATACCTTGGAGTGCCCAAGCTGGATCATGTGGTAGATTTCCTTTTTGAGAATTTTCCAAACCAATCTCCAGAATTACTGTACCAAGTTGCATTCAGCAGCAGTGATGGGAGTTCCTTTTTCCTTACAGCCTGACATTTGTTGTCAGTTATTTTGTTCATCTTTGTCATTTTTACTGGGGATTGTCTTCTGACAACAGCAAATGCCTTTTGACTGTGTGTGTGTGTGTGTGTGTGTGTAACATTAGTATCTGTGAAAGTTGAGGAATGTAATGTAATGTATTATCTGTATGCCTTGCATTCAGATGATGGAGTTTTTATCATTGGTCTGTCTTAATAGATTATAATATTAGGTTAGTTACCTAATTACTTTGAGACTATATTTCTCTTGAAAAATTAGTATATTTCTTAAGATTTTTCTATAGTATCATCTAATAGTAATACTTAATGAATAATTGTGAGCGCCCGTCTCGCCAGCAAGAAAGACACCACAATAGGATCCTTTTGCACACGTTTATTGGGCTGCATATTGACTGTGTAGGCGAAAGAACCCCGAGCCCTGGGCCTCTCACTCTTATATACTATCAGTTCTCATCCACTCACAGCAGGCCACATCACCTCACCAGGTACGCAGCTTCAGCTAATCAGGGTAGCAGGGGCATATCTCCACCAAAATGGATTTACCAGTAACCTGGTACACCTGCGCAGCTCTCACGATGTTTGTGGTTTATATGAGGAAGTCAGGTGCAAGTCATACGACTTAGCTGCAGTCCCTGGCGCCTTTGGGACTGCCGCCACACCCGCTCCCCACAAATAATAACTTTAAAAATCTATAGTCTGGCAACTGATTATTCAAGCAGAAGTTATTATAGTATACAGTTCTTTCTGTCTTATTCAAGATCTTGTTCTTAAGGTTGAGAAGATTTGCTCAGTTGGTAAGGAATTTGCTTCCTGACTTAGTTTGGTTTTTACTGCTGTGATCAAACACCATGACCAAGGGAACTCTTTTTTTTTCCTATATAATAGTATTATTATTTTATTTTTTTTTTATTGTTTTCTTTACACCCCATATTTTATTCCCTTCATCCACCGTCTGACTGTTACAAATCCCATACCTCCTCCCCAGCCACCTGTCTCCATGTGGATGTCCCCACCCCCACCCCACCTGACCTCTAGACTCCCTGGGGCCTCCAGTTTTTGAGGGTTAGGTGCATCATCTCTGAATGAACACAGACCTGGCTGTCCTTTTCCTGGAATTTAATGAAAACAATACAAAGAATCAGCAAAACCAAAAGCTGGTTCTTTGAAAGAATCAACAAGATAGATAAATCCCTAGCCAAACTAAATAAAGGGCCAAGAGGCAGCATCCAAATTAAGAAAATCAGAAATGAAAAGAGAGATATAACAACAGAAAAAGAGGAAATTCAAAAAATCATCAGATCCTCCTATAAAAGCCTATACTCAACAAAACTGGAAAACCTAGATGAAATGGGTGGTTTTCTAGGCAGATGCTATATACCAAGGCAACTCTTATAATGACAACATTTAATTGGGGTTGGCTTACAGGTTCAGAGGTTCAGTCCATTATTGTCAAGGCAAGAGCACGGCAGCATCCAAGCAGGGATGTTGCAGAGAGTTCTAAGAGTCTTCATTTGAAGGCTGCTAGTGGAAGACTCACCTCCAGGCAGTTAGGAGTAGGGACTCAAAGCCCTCGCCCACAGTGACACACTTACTCCAACAAAGCCACACTGACTTCAACAAGGCCACACCTCCAAATAGTACCATTCCCTGAGCCAAGCATATACAAACTATCACACCTCCCAATTTGAGGAATGGGGTTAGACTCCAGAATCCAAGCAAAGCCAGATGCAGTAGTGCACATCTCTAATCATAGTTACTCCTGTGTGAAGATGGGAGGTTGTTTGTTATAAGAGAACCCTTGGAAGCTTACAGGCCAGTTATCCAGACATACACTGAGGCAAACAAAAGAGACCTTCTCTCAAGTAACATAGAAGGTAAGGACTTATTCCTGAGGGTGTCCTCTGACTTTCACACGTGTGCAGTGGCACTTGCACATCCCAGCTCTCACACACAAATATACATGCACATGTGTACATCAGACACACAAATCATGTGTATGCACATACATACATACAAAGATAAAATATGTTATTCTTCTTTGTAATTCTCTCTCTTTCTCTCTCTGAGTATGTGTTTTCTATTATTGGTTTTAAAACTATTTTCTACAACTCCAAGATGATTTACTCAGTTGTTGAAGAAATACTAATCATAAGGGGCAATCAATATCTAATGAGCTTTGTGTTATTATGCAATCCAAGTCTTGCTTTGAAGTACATTTAATTTAAATAGTGCTTGGATAATTTTTATCTCACAGAAAACAAGATCTACTACTATCAAGGTGGTTTTAAAGTGCTGAATATTCCATATGACAGAAATTATGAAAGGGAGACATCACTAGAAAGTAACTACCTCAGTAAAGCCCTTGAGAATAAAGTAAGCTGGATTTTATTGTATTTGTTAACTGTTTAAAGTATAAATATATTATTGAAATTTGATGTTGAACTCTATGTTCTCTCTCTTAACAGATGGTTGATGCCTTTCAGAATTCTAACATTTACAAACAATATATTAACTCTCAGATCATCACATTGGTGTAAGTAACTATCATTAATCATCAGAAAAAGAGATAAAGCCATCATACATATTATTATTCTTCAAGTGCTCCAGGGAGAATGAATCTAGAATCTTCTGATATGTCACAGTCATTGCCAAAAATAACTAAGCACTGACACTATCATACATGTCAGCCTAATTGTTCAATATGACACCAAAACAAAACTTGTGCTTATGTGGTTAAGTTATTAGGTTTAAGGGAACCATTCAACGGTTCCCAAGTCAAACATTTGATGATCTTCTGTTAGTTGTATTAATGAGTATAAAAATATAGATTCTGTTTCTTCTGTCTTTCTACTTGAAAGTCAGTTGAAAGTCTTTTGAAACTGTTCTATACAGAGTAGGATCACACATGTACCAGGCTTTGATGCCACAAAAGGCTTCCATGCACCATGAAAAAGAAATAGAAGTGTTCCCTGCACATGAGATTAAGTAGCAAAGTATAGTAGAGGGAATCTCAGAATAGGGACAGTATAACATGAGCCTAGATTTTATAATTTAATGGTCACAGAGCCTTAAAACAGTCACATGACCAGTTGATCTTTCTCTGTGTTATGAAATATCAGTAACAACAGCTTTCTTGCCTTTGTCATAGACTTGCATGCAAAATCAGAAGATAATATACATCAAAATATTTGCACATAAACGTATTTCCTTTTTCGAGTGTATCTCAGATTTATAAACGCATTTCAAATGAAGACAAACGTTTTACTTTTATCAATGCCACCAATGTCTACCTTTCTTCTGCCTTTTCTGGACTCACGTGACTCCTAGAATTGACAAGCTCAGAATAGATTAAGGCTCCCATTAGCATTAACCTTGGGTTAGTTTTACTATTAGGCAAAATGGAGAACTAAAGTTGAAGGACCTATGTACCTCTCTGAGGTGTCTGAACACAGTGTGCATGTGCACATGTGTGTGTTTCTGTTTTTTTTTTTAACCCATGGATTGAATTCAGGTGTCTGTAGGTAGCAAGATTCCAGACAAAGTGAAGAAGAGATCATAGGAGATGCGTGTTTCTCTTTGGCATGTAATTCTACACACACCAAATTCACATGAACTAAGTAGGCTATAGGAATTATTAGTTTATAATACATTATTGAGGCTCCTTGCAGACACCGTCCCCAGGGATCATAAGCAATACCCACACGTCCATTGTTCAGTCTTGTTACTCTTTTCCCATCTTCACACAGGAGTAACTATGATTAGAGATGTGCACTACTGCATCTGGCTTTGCTTGGATTCTGGAGTCTAACCCCATTCCTCAAATTGGGAGGTGTGATAGTTTGTATATGCTTGGCTCAGGGAATGGTACTATTTGGAGGTGTGGCCTTGTTGAAGTCAGTGTGGCTTTGTTGGAGTAAGTGTGTCACTGTGGGCGAGGGCTTTGAGTCCCTACTCCTAACTGCCTGGAGGTGAGTCTTCCACTAGCAGCCTTCAAATGAAGACTCTTAGAACTTGTTACTTTTCCCAAGCCACACAAGGCTGCCTTATACATCATAGTCAAATTATCTCCAGGTCAGTTTTATGTTTTGTCACTGTTGCTGTGCACTGGCTAGCATTAAAGCCTTTCTACATCTAAGTTCAGTCTCCTAGATACTGAGTAACTAGGAATAGGACAACACTATATAATGTAAAGAATACAGAGTATAGTATAGAGTCTATCATCTTCACTGAGTAAAATTCCTACTTTGGTAGTGGTATACTCCTGAATGCATTACGTAATCTCTAAGATATTGAGTTAATAACATTGTTGATAAAACCAAATCACAAAACTCTTACTATAGATAAGAAGAGATGATAAAACATACAATAATAAATGTAACAACAAAGTATCTGTAACATAGCACTAACCAATAAATGCTAATTGATATTATTACCAATGGCTATTATGTGATATAGCTCTCTTAATCTTAGCTTGAAATTTTTAGTTTGATGATGAAATATAAATAAAAGTACTTTAATGTCCATTGTATATTAATGTTTACATGAAATTTTCATTAACACTTTAGGTAAAAATTACGTGTAACTCCTCCAAATACCTCTAGTAAAAAATGTCTTACTTTCTCTGCCTCATTTGTCATAGTTCTTTTCACACATACCTTATCTCTCATAAAAGTCTGAAAATTCCTAGAAGGTAGCAACTGAGCCTTCACTTAGTCTTCACTCAGTGAAATTCAGCAAAGTTGCACATCTACAGCAATTACTCAACAAGTGATTGTCGAATGCAGAGATAACACTCAGTACTTTGGTGATCATCTTTCCTTTGTACGTCAGGCTAGTTCTGTTTCTGACAG